>NC_080653.1:11067500-11667500 GCF_027579445.1 Ammospiza nelsoni
TTGTAAATTTAATTTTTTAAAGTTAACAGAATACTGAAGTAAAAAGTCCAACTAGACATGCAGAAAGAAATATTCTGATCCTCTATTTAAAATAAAAGTCAGGGTGCAGGGAGCTGCAGTGACACCCAAGCCTGGATCCCACAAACCCCAGAGCAGTGCCTTTGTCACCATGCTCAACAGAGAGCATAAGGGATTCAGCCAGGCTGCCCACTTATCCAGCATTCCCCCCGGCTGGAAATTGCTATTCTGGCAGTACCCAATCTTCACGACTTCTGGACTAGTCTGCATTTGATTTCAGGGCAAAGGCCATGCCCAGAGGGAGCCCCCGTGAGGAACTCCTCCCTGCAGCTCTCAGGTCGTTCCTAAGGCCATCTGAAAGACCACAACAAAATGGTTTACTGCTCACACAGGCTAAATATCAGGAGCTCTAACATGAAATACAACCTCTTTTCAAAGCCACCAACAGGCAAAAAGTCTGTTCTTGAAAATAAAACACTGGTCAGGAGTGTGATCATTCAGGACCAAAGGTTCTTTTTTAAATTGATGCAAACAGAACTGCCTGTTTTTCGTGTAAATTATTAATTTTCCTAAAATCATAATCACTGCCGCAAGTTGAGCTACCTCTGTACGCAAAACCCTTTCCACGTACATATTTTCCTGGGGGAAAAAAGGCTTATCCCCACAAAGGAGTATGAAATAAATTGCTTTACTGAAGGTTAATAATATCCTGTCGCCATGGTAAAAGACTCAATTACAAAACCTTCAGAAGAGCTCCCAAGGAACTCATCTGCCTGCAGTGACAGAGGCTTAAATAGCCAAAATACACAGAAAGGCTAAGCACTTCCCAAAAGAGAGGAAAAGGGGAAAGAGATGGGGGGTTAAGTAAAAAACCTGGAAATTGGACACTCAAGGTTATAAAAAAAACCCAAACACACATAACCACAGTTCCTCTCTGCACACACGATTCCCTATAATCTCAGCAAGAATTATGGCCTAGGGAGACCAACACTAATTTTAGTATCAGATTTATTATGCAGCAGGGAGCAGAAATCAGTCAGGCCCGTCTCTCGGTCCTAATGGGCAGAGCAGGCTCACGCTCCAGGAAGGCTCTGCTGAAGAATAGCTCAGGCCTGGTGAAAAACAAAGCCCCTGGGGCTCCCCGAAGCACAAACACGCTGCGTTTCTTAGAAGCCACAATAAAACACAATGATACTCCTCATTTCTGCAGCATTGCTGCTGCCAGAGGAGCCCAAAGCCTGGGAGCATCCAGCAGAGCCACTGCGGGGACCAGAGCCTGGCTGGGGCTGTCCCTGCTGCCCTGGCACTGTGGGATGGAACCAGGACTGTCCCTGCTGCCCTGGCACTGTGGGATGGAACCAGGACTGTCCCTGCTGCCCTGGCACTGTGGGATGGAACCAGGACTGTCCCTGCTGCCCTGGCACTGTGGGATGGAACCAGGGCTGTCCCTGCTGCCCTGGCACTGTGGGATGGAACCAGGACTGTCCCTGCTGCTGGGCACTGTGGGATGGAACTGGGACTGTCCCTGCTGCCCTGGCACTGTGGGATGGAACCAGGACTGTCCCTGCTGCCCTGGCACTGTGGGATGGAACCAGGACTGTCCCTGCTGCCCTGGCACTGTGGGATGGAACCAGGACTGTCCCTGCTGCCCTGGCACTGTGGGATGGAACCAGGACTGTCCCTGCTGCCCTGGCACTGTGGGATGGAACCAGGACTGTCCCTGCTGCCCTGGCACTGTGGGATGGAACCAGGACTTCACAGCCTTCCCTGTGTCTGCCTGTGCCCCATTCACTCAGAGCACCACTTGCACCACTCTTAAGAGGCTTCACCTGCCCAGTGAAGCCAGGCCCATCCCCAACACCTGCTTCTAGTCAGTCAGTACCAGTTACAAAAGCCTTTTGCAGAAGGTTTCATGACTGACTCACTCCCATCTCCAATGATGCAACACCCAGGCCATTTCCACACACGGCCTCATCCACTCGTGGGGACTGCAGCTCCTCACCCAGCACTGCCCACAGCACAGCCAGGACACCTCAGCCCCCAAACCCTGCCTGTCCCCTCCTCCCCTGCACCTGGGAACACACAGCAAGCAGGTGCAGCCCCAGCACAGCTCAGGTTTGGAATAACCCTCCTCTAAGGCACCAGCAATTCCCTGTTTTGAGTACTGCAGAACACGTGAGCAGCACTTCTGTTTAGCACATCCATAAAACAAGGGTGATGACAATCACAATCACTTACCTCATCTCTGTGTGGTAAGAACAAGGGCCACACTTAAACTAGTTTAAGTCATTTCAGCACACAAGTCTTTTGTGAAAGTAGGATGGGGATGTCTCCAGCAATGTACATACCACAGACTATCAACTACCCTTTGAATAAAACTTTTCCAAGAATCAGTTTTTCACTCACAGCTCACTCAGCTCAAGACGAGAAACTTTCAAACCATCACTATTTCACTTTATTTTCACATAGTGGACAGGCAGGCACACACCCCCAAAAACTGCACTCCCTATTCTCTGTCTACCCAGGCACTTTGCTAGCAGATTTCTGGTTTTGTTTTTGAAATGCCCTAGGAGCATAGTAAGCAACTTAGAAGCTTTGCTTTGAGCTGCTCTGACAGAAGTTAGGGGAATATGTCCTGCTAACTCCAACACAAACACAATCATCACTAAGAAATGAAGAAAAGTCCATCAAAAACATGCATGACCAGGTCTGTTTTTCACCTGGTCCTAATGCAGTGCAAGAGTAAATAAAAAAGCAGGCTTACAAGTTTTGGATTCCCCTGCATCTACTGTCCTCCTTTAAAACAGCTCTTTTACCTCAAAAATTCAAGAAAAAAGGAAAAAAAGCATAACACCAGTCTCCCATTGAAACAAATGCCTCCCCCACCCCACAAATCACCCCCAAAGCATTACCTTCTTATGGCTCAAAGCAGCTCCAGACCACGGTGGATTGTCCACGAGGAGACCACAGCAGCTCTGGCTCCCACCACCTCCTCCAGTAAATACCCTCGCCACAGCACGTGACTGCAATCAAACCTGGGGCTGATAATTGGTTTCAGGTGAGGGACACACCTGCCTAATCAGCAGCACAGCAGGGGAGCAACGGACAGGTTAACTCAAATCACCTGTGCCCAGTGTGGGCTCACCCAAGAAACCCAGACTGCACACGCTGCTGCTGCCCCTGCTTCAGCTGCCCAGCCACCCAATCACCTCTCCACAGCCCAGAGCACATTTTCACCTGCATAACCAGCACCAATAATCAGCCAAGAAATTCAGGACTTGCTCTCTGATCTCTGTTCCACCTCAAGAAGTGCTTGGCAGCTTTGTTTGTCTGCCTTGATCCAACACTCTCCAGTTCTCAGGAATGTGAGACAAGCAGGTGCTGCTGCCCTTCTCTCAGCTGGAGCCAATTCAGAGCATTTCAAGGAAACACACCAAGGCACTCCTCAGTGACCAAGGGCTGCACCTGCCCAAGACCTATAAGAACATTTAAGAAGCAGCAAAATTTGTCTGACCATGTAAGAAGTTTACCCTGCCCCTGCATTCCTTCAGCTGCAACCAGGCTGAAATAAGATTCGTGAGTAAGGTGCTTGCAACAATACTTGTCCTCTCCTACCTGCTTCTTTCCCCACCACTTTCAAGTGAATTGACTCTTTCTGTCACTTTCCACACACTGCAAGAGATCAGGATTACACAGCACCAGCTGAATAATGCTCTGCTCACACTATCATCAGCTTCATGCGTTCAGATGACAGTGATGGGGACTATAAAGGCACCAAGACAGATAATCACTGCTTATGTCTGCAATTATAGTTCCAATAAAGCTTCTTCATGGCTCTTTAGCACTAAGGCTTTTGGACCGGTAACTGAATTGTTTTAATATTTTTTTCTATTCCCTATTTTATTCTTTTCCTACTGCATACACATGCTTAATCGAGAGAAGACAAATGCCTCTATTAAAATATCCACTGGAAATACCTACAAAAAGAGGTCCACAAATCTAAACTGACTTCTTATGACTGCCACAAAATCAAAGCCACGCTCACAAAACTTTGGGGGAATCATAACTGTGGAAGACTTTCAATAATCATTGTATTTGATCGGGAAGATTAATGACATAGTGGCTGTGACCAGATGAAAAAGAGAGGGGGAAAAAATAAAGCACAGGATGATCACAACTCCCTTCTCATACATAAATTGCCAGGCATGTCACACAGAGCCTGCTGCTGTATCCCAGTTCCTGGGATTAGGTGAGGCAGGAGTTTGGAGCACAAAAGGTGCTGTGGCAGGAGATCCCCACTGCCACCCACCCCTGGGGTCCCACGTGGGCTGGAAATGTCCCCAGGCAGGCGGGGGGGGACAGAGGCTCAGGATGCTGGGCAGCCTGTCCCCAGAGCTCTGCAAACACATCAGGCCAGGATCCCCATCTGCACAGCACTGGGACACCACAGCACCATCCCTCCCATGGGCACCCAGAGGGGAGCGGGTACAGCCCGTGGCACAAAGGAGCCAGGCAGCTCCCAGAGGAGCCTCTGGCATGGCTGTGGGGAAGAGCAGCCAAGGTTTATCAGGGGGCAGAGGCCCCCAGGACAGCTGCAGTTCAGCATGCTCCCCCTCTCCTCTGTTACTGAGGGCAGCCCTCTGGCAGGCTCCCCCCTGGCCCCAGCACTGTGCCCCAGCCCCCAGGCTGCTCTGCAGCCACGAGAGCAGCATGAGCCATAACTCACAGCTCCCTCTCACATGCTGTGGCTGTGCATCCTTATCTTGCTTCCCCTCTCTGCAGCTCGGAAGTGCTGGCGCACGCAGGAACCTCAGCAGTTACAGCCCCTGCCGGAGCACTGCCACTCCAGGCAGGGCCTCCCTCACCAATGTCACAGTCAGAAGCCGTTAAAAACAACAAAAAGCCCAGGTTAACCCCTCAAAGACAAGTGGCACAAAGAGCTGGCAGCGCACAGTGCTGCTGTGCCTCCCACACTTCCTCCCCAGCCCAGGGATGCTGCCAACATCCCCTCAGACAGAGCAGCCGTTCAGCGCCGCACCAAACCGGGGGCAGGAAGCTCTGTGCCACGCTGGCATCTCTGCACAATCCCCTGCTGCCCTCCTTCCTCTGACCCCTCATCTCCAGCTCAATGGCAGCACCAGTACCAGGCCCACCAGGACCTTGCTTGGGGTCCCACACGCTGTGCCAGGACCACCAGAGTCTGAACAACAGCGACTCTGCTTCCTCAGCTCTCAGCCCCAGCCAACAGCAGGACAATCCCAGCCAACAGCGGGCCTGGGACATTTCCACAGCAGGTTTAGGAGGGCTTTTTCACCAGGCAGTGTTTGAAGACGGTACAGTTAAATGTTTGGTGTGTGTTCAGCAGGCCAGCCGTCCAGGGCTGGAGTGTCAGGGCTGACCTACAGAAGGTGGCTGGGGAGGAAGATGAGATGTTGGTGCAAATCAATCAAAACAGCCCCAAGCACTTTACAGTACAGACTTTGTGAGGACAGGAAACTCCTGCAAGAAGGCAAGAGTTTCTGCTGTAGTGGTCTCAGGGGTCGCTCAGTACTCACACGAGAGATCTCTCAGGATCCTGAGGACATGGCAGGGAACAAGACCTGACACCACCCAACACAGTGGCTGAGAGCAGTCCCGAAAGGTGAGGCAATACCCCACATCTTCAGAAAATTCCTATCGTATTTCCCATCTCAGCATCACCTTTGGATTTCTTTTCAATGTTTTCTGTTCCCTCCCACAATTCATTGAACACACCATGCTCTATAGGCTCTGCAGGTCTGCCAAATACAACAGCAGAAGTAGGAGAATTTCACCAGCAAAGAAACATCTTTACACTCATTCACAGCACTTTGCAAACCTTTGGCAAAAGGATAAATGCTCCATGTACATATGGAGCCCTGCACACAGCTTGGGCTGGAGCAGGGAATCACACCAACACAGCTCTGAACAGAACTGACTGATAACACAGCCAAAAGGCTAACAAAACAAGAGCTTCACTCGTTCAGCAAGCACTGCAGAGCAATCCCTGGCAACATCCCCTTCATCAACACCTTCTTCCAGCACTGCAACAACCACCAAACCTGCCAGTGCTGAGGCCTTGCAGCTGGCAAGCTTCTGCCATACACCCTGACTTGAGCATCATCTCCCAGTCCAGTGGGATTCACGGAGACTTAGCACAAACACCCAGCTCCTTGCAAGCTCCTTTCACACCACGCTGCCCTTTGGGAAGATTCCTGAGCAGTTTTCATCCAGCAACTGGTTAAAGCCTCCCCAGACTCTCTATCCAGCAATCATTCTCTTTATACCAGCATTCAAGAAGCTGAAAGTCTTGTCTGCACTTCACAGTCCCTATTTTAAATAAATCCAAACTTCAAAACACTTCTTCACCCTGTGCTCCTCACCTTCTATTTGATGCAAAACTGACCCACAGAACAATATAAAGATGAGCTCTGAGTCAGGAATACCAAAACACTGATTAAAAGAGCACAGCACAGGTTTGGGAGCACTACAGAGGAATTCTGTACCCTCTGGGACCCAGCCTGAGCCAGGAGGGCTGGAGCTGCACCAGGACCCAAGGAGCCCTGCCCAGCTCCATCCCACAGTTGTGTGGCACACACGAAGGAAAATAAAACCAGGGGGACTTAACTTCCAACCCTGGGAACTACTTAATTCACCAGATATTAGTTTCTTTCCCCCACCCCACCATTTTTCCCTCCCACCTGCCAGGCCACCTCATTACTGTCACTCTGCATCAGTTCTTGCTACAGCAGTTTTCTTGGACCTTTGCCCCTTCAGTCAGCTTGAAACCTCTTCCCTATTGTACATCAAAGTCAATGGGAAATTAATGCAAGTCTTTGCTGGGGGAGGGCAGGGCAGAGGCACTTTCTGCTGCTGTCAATACCTCTTTTCCTTCACCCTTCCTGCCACCTACACTTCACCAACATATTAAGGAGCCCTGTCTGCATCTCACTGTGCTCACTGAGGTCTCTGGGACCATTCCTCACGTGCAGAATTGCATAAGCCTTAGCAAGGTCCTTCTTTATAAAAGTTCCCAATCTTCATTTAAGCCTACTCAGTCACAACAATACACCCAGCTGCAGATGTCCCAGCACAGGGAATGACTGAGCAGGGGAGAACAACTTCCCAACATTCTTCAGATTTTCTCTGCACTCAAAAAAGAGAAGAAATACTTCCAACAGGAGAGCAGTAAAATGCCAAAGTTTAGAAGTAACTTATTAATACCGCATGCTGATCTGGCTACAAAGTTCCACAGTAACTTTCAAATTACTCAGCAAACCACAATTTCTGCAGCAGTAATCGTAAAAATCATAGGCCACGTTGAACACTGCTCACATAGTTTACAGAATTATTCCAGTGACTAAGGCAAACAGAACGTGTGATTTCAGGGCTAGAGCCTAAATTAAGCTTCAATAATGACCTTTTTTTTTTAAGTCTGATGCCACACTGACCTGTAATCAGTTTTTTGAGGAAACAGCAGAATTGTATTTTCTTGTGAGTGAGATCCTCCAGTGGAGGGGGGAATATGAGAGAGATAAAACTGCCTGTCTGAAGGAGAAGTGATGGAACTGACCATATACAAAGTACTGTCAAATACACAAAGTAATCTTTTAATCTTTTCTGCTACGGGCTTCACAGTTCAACAAAGCATTTAATAATGTGCTTTGAGCCCATGCTGATTCAGCAAAGCACTTACCCACATGCTTATGCCAACTTAAGTATATGCTTAAGTGCTTTCACACAATAGGGGCAGAGAAGACTCAGGCCCTGAGATGAACCATTTTCGGAAACAAGCTGTTTTTCCCTAAGATCACTGACTATTTACAGCTTCTCCTCATTTTATAGCATGACCCAAAATGCATTTGAAGAGAATACTTAAGTACAACTGAAAAGTCAAATAACTATCAGGAACAGCAAGACCCAAGGTAGAGCTTAATGAACCAGAATTGTTCTTGGCTCCTTCTCAGCACAACATACATCTTGATGCACACACCCCACCCTGCCCTGCTTCAGTGGCTCTCCTCTAAAAATAAGTTCCAAGTTGCCTTTAATGCTCTGGATTTCACAACATTTATGAGACTATCACCAGAGTCAACAGGCTAAAAAAAGAATCCATTAGCATTAACTGGCCTGTCACTGGCAGTGACAAATAAATGAATTTGATGGTTTTAGATCAGTCATTAGTAGACCTACCCCCGGGCTGATAAAGGCTCAGCACTTTGCAGAGGAGATGTACTCAATCTGGAAGCAGAGGGGATGCATGCTGCTCTCCTTCCATTTCCCTGACCTCCCTACCTCAGAACCTTTCCTGGCAGTTACAAGTGCACAGAAGTCACCTGGTAGATGCCATTAAAAATAATCTAACAATTCAGGAAAACACAGGCAATGTAGAACCTCCTTTTTAAAAAAAAATCCCAGGTCAGACAGTGTTCAATTTTAATTTTTAGTTAGCAGCACGTCAAAGGGAAGGAAAGTACATTAGGACTATTCCTAACATGAAAGGCATCCTTAGGCAATGAGAATGGAAATACAGACATTTTAACAAGCACAAGACAGTCTGTGGGGATTCAGGACAACATGAACAATCTACCTGAGTGATTGGGGAGAAGAAATACATGTTTACATCTCCAAAATACAGCAGTCACAGAAATCCAGCTCAGCTCCTGTTCCTGATAGAAGGCCCTGCACAGCCCCTTCTCCTCTGGCTGTGACACCCAGGGACAGAGCTCACCCTCTGCCTCAGCCACGGCACAGAGCACAAACCCACAGAGCAGGGCTCCTGAACCCTGATACTCCACTGCCTGGGGCTGGGCTCACTCGGGCTCTGCAACTTTCCCACAGGCCCATGCACTGCCAGAGGGAAGCAGGTTCCAGGAGCTTACCCTGGACCAGGGATCCACATCGAGGGTGGCTGAACAAGACACCCAAACAGTGGCCATGGACCACCCAAAGAAACCCCCCAGTCCATCTGGGAAGGACTTCACACTACTCTGCACACAGATGGTACCATGATTATCACCGAGCTACTCATCCATGCCTGATGTCAAGATCAGGAAATACTTCCTCCCTTACTCCACTCAGACCTGCAAATGCAGGGGAATCAAAAAGGAATGGTTAAAAATCATTGGGTAAAGGTCTGACCTTGCTGCTCTTTACAGCCTGGTGGGGAAGGAAGGGTGGGCAGGAAAGGAAGAATCCTGAGTTCTGCTACTGTGTCCAGGTCACTCTTTCGAGAAAAAAAAAAAAAAAAGAAACTTCAAAGTAAACACCTAAAATAAGATGTGAAGTAGCAGGACTAACCTGAAGGAGTTTACAGGCAGAAGCAGGGGAGAAAACAAACAGAACTCTTGATTTTCAAGGTCCATCATTTGCTTTGGAATGAAATCTCTCCCTGCTACTCTGGCTGAGGCTTATCAGACAGCCAAGGGACGCAGACACCCCACCCACAGCTAACTTAATTGGAATCAGACATCCAAATCCACTGGTTAGCTTTAAAACACAATCCCAGGTTAGCCTGGGTGTTATCCCCAAAGGCCATGCCCTCCATTGGCTGCTCTGGAGCAGGCAGCTCCACGGCCCCACACCAAGGGAGAGCTGCTGGCACTGCCCCCTGCCCAGGGGGTACCAGATGTGCCCAAGTGCTCAGAGCCCCCGTGCCCAGGCAGACAGCAAACCCAGCTGGCCACGGGCACAGGGGCCAGGACAGTCCTGCACCAACCCCTGTGATAAACATTCTCCAACCTAACAGAGCAGGGAACATCAGAAATGGCAGGCTATGTGTAACAGTAATTATTGTAGTCTCCAATATTCAAAAGGGGGAACAAAACTACTGGCACCCCATCAGTGCTGCGTTTGAAGGACTTGTTAAGTCAGCAGAGTTACAAATGATCTCCTGTTACACAGTGCCTTCCAGCACGGGGAGCAAGGCAGATTTTTATCACGGAACAGAGCCCCGAGGAAGGAGACATATATTCCCCAGCAGCCCAAGGAGTTAAACCCTGCAGCAGAATTCCTGAAACAACAGCTTCAAGTGGTGCCGGCCCTCCCAAGGAGGGCAGGATTCCACATCCAGTAACCCAGGGGAGGCACCCAGGAGGATTTCTGAGTGCAGGGTCACCCTAAGGAATCCAGGGAAGAACGCTGGGCTGTTACCAGCTGCCACTGCCGGCTCGGGAGCCAATCTGCATCACCAGAGAGGCGGCAAACCGCAGAGATGCGGTTTAAAAACCCAAAATAAAGCGTTTCACCGGGCTGGGGTTTGAAAGGGCCTCAGGGCTGGGCAGCTCCAGTGGATCGGGAGGGGAGGAACAAGTGAGTGTGGGCTGGAAAAGGCAGGGGCAAAGATCAGCTGTAAGGACAGGCATGGAGGGATGGATGGAGGGATGGATGAGGTGGGGGAATGCACCCCCAGCCTTGCTTCACCCCAGCCCCCATCACTGCCAGGAAAAGCACAGGAAAAGGAAAAAACCCCAAACAAATCCCCATTTTACTAAACGTACCAGGAAGTAAGATTACTCAGGGGGAAAAAAAAAAAAAAATCAAAACAAAAACAAAAAACAAATTCTCCCCTTGCACCTAGAGAGACAGAGACATTTCATTAAATGCCATTAATCTCCACAGACCCAAGCATTAGCTAGTTAATTAGACTAAAGTACAGTCACATTTTAACGCTGAGCATTTGCTATTCAACTGGGATAAATGAACAACTAAAGTCCAAAACCTTAATTCAGTATCTAATTAAAAAAACAGAAAACAAAATATTCAGATTACGAAACGCTTGCCAGAATAATACATCATAATTGATGTAAAATCTGCTCTTCATTGCATTTCTGATTTTCTCCAGTCTCCAAATCAGGCTGTTTTCAATCTTCAGATTTTTTTCAAGTGCCCCGTAGAAATCCCAACACTTTAGAAAGGACAACTGTGTAAAAAGCAGCAACAGACACTGCTGACCTCTCCAGAGAGAGCGAGCTCCTGCTAAGAGTGGAATTTGATGTCCATTCCAGCATTTGCCCCACGCTTGAAAGATGTCTGTTACCAAAAACCAAGGGAAAAAACCCCCTACGTGTAGAAAAACAAAATCCCCTTTGTCAATACAACCTGATTTTGCATTCTTTAACACAAAAATTTAACTCACTAATATGCTCGACACAAAACATGTCCTCGTTTTTTTAATTGTTAGAGAAGAAATCACATGGGACAGCTTAACAGCTCTGTTGTGCCCATTACAAACTTCTCCAAATAACACTGTAGAAACAGATAACTGGCACTGAAGACAGTTTAAAATGTAAATTAACCTTTAAAAGGTATTGGGAAGGAGGATAGGCCCATCAAGCTCATGATCAAAATTCTGTTAACTTTAAATTGTATATTACAGATGGCATCAATCCAACAACATAATCCAGAAGCCACAAGCCCCACACACTATAAACTCTTTGCTCAGTGCAGAAGCAAGCCAGGCACACTATTATTCACCAATTAGTAATTAGATATGTCCTAGGAAGAGAAGAACCTCTAAACATTTGCCTACATTAGTCTGGTTTAAAATTCTGCGAGTAGGCTGTTGGGGTTTGTTCTCTTTTTTTTTAAGAGCTCCCCAGCACCTCTCGTGTGCCATGCCTGGGGGTTTGAAATGACACAGGGTTTTTCCTAGATGCCTATTTTGTGCAATACTTAACATCATGGTTCAACACACCCAGTTACACTGCTTGCTTTCGTGAGGAGCTGTATGCAATAACAGTTCAGGCTGCAGGTCAGGTAGTTTCCCACCACCAACTTTAAACCTCTCTTCCTTATTGACTTGCATGTACAACTTTGCAGCCTTTTTCTCCCATTTTTACCAGAAGACTGAAGTTACCCAAGATGACAAGTGTGTACACAAGTGCCATACATCAGTTAAATTAAGTTTTTTTCCAATAGACTCTCAAAAACAAATTAAAAATAAAAGTCAATTGCAAAAGTTTTCTTTCAGCCTCTGGCTTTCAAAATTCACACGCGGCAAGTCTGGCTTTGAAACTGATTTGTTTTCATTAGGCACAACCTAAAGAGCAACAATCACTTGTATTCCACGGGCAGCTTCTGCAGGAGAAATGGCACCAGTGGCATTTGGAGGGAGTGCAGGGGCACAAGAGCCTCTGTCCCTGCAGTGTCCCCGTGCCACGGCCAGGACTGGCGGCCAGGCCACTGCTCCGGCCAGCCTGACCAGCTGGACACTCCCAGCTCTGTGTTCCCCTGCTCCTACAGGACAGCCAGCAGCCCCCAGAGCCTCACCAGGAACTCTCCATGCCAGCCTTGCACACAACTCCGCACACATCTCTCGAGTTACACAAAAGGAAATTTGCAAACAATGAAGGCAGAGATAGATCCCCATCCATCACAAGCACAGAACTGAAAGCTCAGCTCAAAACAAGCCCGAAGGCTGCACTCAATGCCAGCACTGCCCACGAACCCAGCCCGGTGCCCAGAGCAGCCGCCCGGCGCGGGGCTGAGGCTCCCGCTGCCCAGCCCGAGCCAGCAGCTCTGCACGGACACAGAGCGGCTCCGGGGCCCCCGGCACACACTGACCCCCCCTGCAGCAGCAGCTTTAAAAGCTTGCATTGCCAATTCCCCGGCTGAAACCCGAACTGCCTGGCAACAATGATTCTCTGTGTGCCTGAAATCCTATTATCGATCCTCCTACTTACCTTGGGCTGTGCTCGTCGGGGAAACGCGACTTTAGGGTCAATCTGAGGAAAAAGAAAGGGGAAATCAACAGGGTAGCTTTGGTTGTCATTTCACATTATTTTGATTTTAAATCACTGAATTATTAATCCCTCATTTCTCAGGCTTGCAATTCAGCACACCGGGTCATCCAGAGCTACTCTGGAAATGATAGGTCACAGTCTGGGGAGTTTGGCAGGGGTGGGGAGATGGGAAGACAGGAAGAAAACATCTCTCCTGCACTTCTCCTCCATCATCCTCTGGGCAGCAATCCCCATGGGTGCTCAGGGAGCTCTGGATCAATCTCTGGGTGCTGCCTCTACCACCAGAACTGCATGTTGAGGACTATCCACATGCCCTAGAGGTTGCACAGAAAGAGGGCCAGCACTCCTGACCAAAACTTGGTGGCTTTGACACCTGCCCCTTCCTGCACTTGGGTTTGGGGTTACTTCTTTTTTTCTGCTTTGTTTTGCTAACTGACAAGCAACACCATACAAAAAAGGAAAGCAAAGTCAAATTATTCACATTTCAATTATTAAAACTGAAATATTTGAAGGACTAGGGTCTCCTCCATAATAATATACCCAACTGATGTGATTTACTCACTCTCAAAGAAAATAAGTGAGCAATGGAAAACTCCAAAGGGGCATTTCTGGGATGGGGCAGGAAGGGAGAGGAGTAAGTTACAAACAAGTTTCATGTGTGTGAAATATACACGCACTGAACTCAAAAGTAAACAACTTCCTAAACAAGGTTTTCCATTAAGGACTTACTCAAACTATCCATGTTCATACACGTCACCACAGACAAAAAGAAAGGGGGGGAAAAAATCCTTGCTTTACCCCCCTGGCCTGTTTTAAGATGCAGCGTTGGCTCCCCTTGCGCTGCATGAATTAGCACGTCCCCTCTGCATTCCAAAATGCTAATTCTGCAACCTCACACAACTTCCACGGGGTCATCTCTAAAAAGGGACTCCTCTCTCCCATTCAAAAATTACATGAAACCAAAAAGGCACCACCGCAGGCACAAAGGAACGGCACCCGGTGGTGTCTGGAGGCTGGATGTAAACAAAACCACCAGCCCTGCCAACAGCAGCCCCCCTAAATCGCAATACAGCGCCCGTGCGCTGCTGCCTTCACTGCTGGCTCTCAGCAGCACCTGCACGCAGACATCTTCCACAAAAAGGGCCTGGAAAAGGATGTTCTGAAGTACTGGATCCTGCCTGGACTGTGCAACCTGCAACTGCTTTCAGTGCTGTCCTTGCCTGTGCCACCAAGTGATGCCACTGACGCCGGCAGCGTTAAGCACACTCAGAAGGACGGGCTTTTGTAGACTTTGGGACTGGCTTTTGCTGTGTTTCTTCCCCCTCAAGCAAACCCTGAGGAAAAGGAGATGTTTGCATTTGGTATTGTTATTCCTGCGGTGATAAATATTCCTGTCACTGCTAAATAACCACGGGTCTCTCCTAAAAAGCAGTTTTACTCAATTAATTTGTCAAAATGGGAAATACCGCAGACATTTGATGTGCAACTGATAAACTGATTTGCCTCTATCAGATACAAATATTGTACCTTTTTTAGGACACACCTGAGAAATGAGCGATTACATGCCATTTTATTGTTCAAAAAGCATAAAGAGTAAAATTATTTATCTAGAGAGCTAACCTTTTCATAGAGATTAACATTATCTACAAATATATTCAGCACTGACTAGGCATTTGTCTACTGGGGAAATACAACAGGTACGGATTTTCCACAGCAATACCCAAAGGTGGAAAAATATGCACTTTTCTATGTTTGCTCCAAAACTACAGGTTTTCCCACCAAAGAACACCAGGCCCACCAGAGGGACATCACTGCAAAGTCCTGCTGGTAAAAAGCTGGGAGAGTCATTAAACTCCAAAGCAACACATTCATTTTTGAAGGTCAGTTCAAAGAGCATGGAGTCCCTTGCACCACAGCGACAGATTTTCTAAAAGAACTGAATTTTCCTTCCCACAACCTTTTGCATAAACATCACCAGCCTTTGAAAACAAACACTAGCAACGAATGTGGCAAATCCATACCTTTTGCATAACCCTGTCAACTATTTAAACAACAACCAAAAAGGAAACAAAAAAAAAAAAAAAATCAAAACCAAAAAAACCAAATTTCTACCAAAAAAAAAAAAAATTAGTTAGTTAGGTACAATTCTACTTACTGTATCTACAAGTCCTCTAGGAAATGACTATAATACTATTTCTGATATGAATGGCCATTACCTAAACAAAGCTTTTAACGTAACTGTAAACAAGAGCGACGTTTCCATGCCAATACCCAACCGATCTGCCTCCTGTGCTGAACGTTGAAACAGAGTCAAATGCCTTGTTATACTGCACAACAGTTACTACAATACTCTACAAATACATGCCTGAAAGGACCTGCCGGGCTCTGGGCTTCACTTTTAGGCTGAATTACTGATTCTAAGGTCAGTTTTGTATTTGGATTGATTCAATCATTATCACACAACCAACACCGAGGCAGATTTGCCCCGGTGAAGCTCTTCACCCCTCCCCCAGAGAAGAGCAAATTAATACATTGCAGGGACTAGACTGTGATACAAGAAAAAAGCTGGGGGAGGACCTAATTATAGCCAGAAATATGACAGGGTGTCCTCCCATGATTTTTTTTTTAAACTCTCGTTCAAGATACTGTTTGCCTTTGTTCTTCTTATCTAAATTTATCTTTAAAAACACATAGAGAATATAGCTGTACATGAAAAGTCTGGTGAGTTTAATTTCAGGAGCACGGTTGAATCAGTTATCTTACCATATCTGATTAAACCTAAAATCAAATTATTAAGGCATGTGAAAGCATGGGCTTCGTGTTCAGGCAAGCCCAGCAGAATCTGTAGGTCGAATTAAAACACTAGATTCCACCTGCTTCTACAAGAGCTTTAAGCTTTTTGTTTCCATATAAATTACATTTAAAAAAAAACATATCCTCACGTTTGCTCCCTGCTTCTCCCTTTCTTCATTGAACTATAATCTCGCACACACGGGCACCCGTGAGATGTTGCAGCACCGAGACAGGCTTGCTCCTAACACCAGGCTCAGGTTAAAATAAACCCCTTAAGCCCCAGAACACCGCCTGCAAACCCCAGTGACAGCAAGGAGCACGCTCGATGTGCCCAGCAGCGTGTCTCTGCAGACAGCTCCCTTCCCAAACACAGCCCCCTCCGAGCCAGCAGCACCAGAGCACTGATGACCTCTAGCAGTGTCCTTCCCCCCTCCCCTCCCAGCTCTGCCCAGGCTCAAAACTACAACCAAGTAGGAGGCACAAAACTTCATCTTTTTGCTTGGCCTGGGTCACAGGGAGAACACAGGGCCCAGAGCTGCACTTGCCCGACACCTTTTGTTTGACCCAACACTGAAAGCACCACATTGGGGCAGAGGGCAAACTGAGGTGTGGAATTTTTGTTTTAAAAAAAAACCAAAAATGTAATGTTTATTAAAAAAAAAAAAAAAATCAGCTGCATCTCACAAGCATTTTTTTCCTTACATTATGCACTGGAGACCGAGTGCAGCAAAAAGCTCTGGAGAAACAACAACACATTAGGACTTGTGTTTCTCTACCACATCCACTCTCCAGCTCTGGCGGAGCTTCCCATAAATTACCGCGTGCGTTTCGCCGGGGCCCTGCCATCACAGGTGAGGGGACCTCTCCAAAAATGACTTTGGGAAATGACACGAGCAGCAGCTTTCTCGGTTTGACAGTAAGTCACTCCCACCTTGAAACGCGCTCAACAATACATAAATAATCAATCAAAAGAATCACAAAGTTCCCTGCAGAAAGCATGCCGCAGCCCAACACCAAAAAAAGTTGTATTTTACTCCACAGCTTTTTCAATGTCACCGCTCAATAAAATATAAGGCCGGGGGAGGAGCCAGCGGTCGGTATGGGTGAATTCCGATTTCAAAAAAAAAAAAGAAAGTTACCGCTTTTGGCAAGTTAAAAGGCAGAGTCTATAAAAAATATAAAGGCAAAGCCGAGGCACGCAAGGTCCCGGTTCAATGACAGCCTGGCACCGCCCGCGGCACCGGCCCGAGCGGGGCTCGGAGCGGCCGGGTCGCGGCCGCGGGTGCGGGAAGGGCGGCGGGCAGCCCCGCAGCAGCACCTACCGTCTTGGAGTCCAGCTCGTGGTGCGGCTGGGCCAGGACTTTGTCTACACTCGCCGGATCCGCGAACGTAACGAACCCGAAGCCTCTGCGAGAGACAAAGAGCGAGGGGATGGCGGGGGGGTGGCGGGGGGGTGGTGATGAGAATTAGAGCCAAAGGGAGAAGTCATAAAAATAAACCGCTGGGTCCCCCTCCTTCCTCCGCCCTCCCCCGAAGCCTCCGGGAGCAGGGGCGGCCGGCTCCGACCCCCGGCCCCTCTCCGGCTCCACCGGCCGCTTTGTTTCCTGCTCCGGGCTGGAGGGATGCGGGCGGGGAGAGCCCTCCCGCAGCGCCCCACGCGTGCGGGGGGATGCGGGCCGGGCTTCTGGGCCGGCACCGGGGGCTGCGGGTCCACCCGCCCCGACCGCAACTCGCGAAGTTTGTCAGCCCGAGCGGGGTGGGCGGCGGTTTTACCTGGAGCGCTTGGTGGTGGGGTCCCGCATGACCATACACTCCCTAATTTCTCCGAATTTGCTAAAATAGTCTCTAAGGCTGTCTGCGGAGAGAGAGCAGAGAGGGAGAGGAGGGTCAGGGATGGGGGGGCGCGGGCAGGGCCCGGCCGGCGGGACGCGGCCCACGCGAGGCGGGACACGCGTGGGGAGGGGGCGGCGGGCGGGGGTTACCTGGTGAGGTTTGCCAGCTGAGGCCGCCGATGAACATCTTGCTGGAGGGAGAGAGCAGAGCGGAGTTGAGCGCCGGTGCGGGATCGGCCATTTTGACGGGGCAGCTCCCGGCGGGGCGGAGGGGCGCGGAGCGGAGCGGCGCGGAGCGGGGCGGGCCCGCCTGACCGCCCCTCGCCGCCGCGCTCCGCGCCCCCGCCGCCCCGCCGACTTACCCGGGGTCGTGCTGCGCCTCTCCGGGGCTCCCCGAGGTAGCCTGGCTCCCGTCCGCCTCCATGGCCGCGCCGAGCGAGAGCCCCTTAGAGAACCCCCCCCGCCCGCCCAACCCGCCCCCCCCGGCCCGGCTCCGGCTCGGTTCGCTCCGCTTGCTTTGCCCCTTTTTCCCTTCCCCCCTCCTCCTCCTCCTCCTCCTCCTCCTCCTCCTCCCTCCGCTACCGGAGGATCTCACTGGAGAGGCGCTGGGGCAGCAGCCAGATCCGTCACACGTGGGATCGGCTTAGCTCAGCGCCGCGCCGGCGCTCCCTCCCCCCGCCGCCATCCTCCCCTCCCTCCATCCCGCCCTCCCTCGCGGGGGCGGGGCCTCCGCCGGCGCGTGGCCCTCTGTGACGTCACCGTGACGTCACCGCGCCCTCCCCGCGCAGCTCCCGCCCCCCCCGCGCGCGTCCGTCCCTCACGCGTGTCCGCGACACCCGGGACTGTCCTCACGGGACTGTACCCCGGGACTGTCCTCACGGGACTGTAGCCCGGAATTGTACCCCGGGACTGTCCTCACGGGACTGTACCCCGGGACTGTCCTCACGGGACTGTAGCCCGGAATTGTACCCCGGGACTGTCCTCACGGGACTGTACCCCGGGACTGTCCTCACGGGACTGTACCCCGGGACTGTCCTCACGGGACTGTAGCCCGGAATTGTACCCCGGGACTGTCCTCACGGGACTGTACCCCGGGACTGTCCTCACGGGACTGTAGCCCGGAATTGTACCCCGGGACTGTCCTCACGGGACTGTACCCCGGGACTGTCCTCACGGGACTGTAGCCCGGAATTGTACCCCGGGACTGTCCTCACGGGACTGTACCCCGGGACTGTCCTCACGGGACTGTAGCCCGGAATTGTACCCCGGGACTGTCCTCACGGGACTGTACCCCGGGACTGTCCTCACGGGACTGTAGCCCGGAATTGTGCCCCGGGACTGCCCTCATGGGACTGTTCCCCCCTCATGGGACTGTACCCCCGGGCCCCTTACACCCTGCCCGGGCCCCCCGACCCTCACGAGGGGTGGCCTTTGGCTGAAACTGGCTGTTCCTGCCGACCCCCTGCTCTGCTCCTCACCCCACACAGCCCAGCCGGGTGTCAGGGGACAATTCCAGGGGCTGGGAAACGCCTGCTGGATGTACAGGGGAGGAAAATTAAATTTTAGGGACTCGGGAAATTTTCAGAGACATCAGTGGGTTTTGAGTTCCTCCACCTGTTCAGCACCTAGTGCCTCCCACCCAAAGACCTCCCAGCTCAGCAGCCAAGCCTGCAAGAGCTGTTTTGGGATTGCCAACTATTTCCAGCTCAGGGATTATAATATTTTCACTAGGGCTGGGGGCAGTACGTGGATGTACTTTCCAGCAGGGACTAATGAACAAGGTGGGAATAAATGGATGTGTGCAGGGCTGGGAGGTCAGGCCCACTGGAGAAACACCTCTCTTCATGCTGTGATGCTGACCACTGTAAAACGGGATATAATTCCCTTTATTTGGTTTGTTTTGCCATGAAGTGCTGAACTCTGGCCCAGCAGTGGGGCAGGCTCTGCTCCTCCAGAGCGGGCAGGGAAGAGGGACTGACCCGACCCTGCCCCAGCAGGGTGAGCAGCACCAAGGTGCAAAGGAAATGGATGGGGGGATTAAAGAACAGTCTTTTTCTCCCGCTTTGAGCTTCCTTTAGATCTTAGCTATTTCTTGTAATAATCACCGGGAAATTACTAGTCAGGAGAGC
Organism: Ammospiza nelsoni; assembly: GCF_027579445.1. NCBI lineage: Eukaryota > Metazoa > Chordata > Aves > Passeriformes > Passerellidae > Ammospiza > Ammospiza nelsoni. The sequence continues at coordinate 11,087,034 of NC_080653.1, forward strand.
GGTTCCTGGGGTTATATTACCCCTTTAATCTCTCTGGCAGTGGTGCAGAATTTTAAAGGGGTTCCAGAATGAACAAGCACAAGACAGATTGTGCTGATGGACAGAAGGAACTTCAGTGCAGCTGCTTACAGCTCAGAAAGAAATTTTGATTGCTATATATTAAAAGGAAATCTCCACTGCTATCCCTTCCATCAGTGAACGTTGCAGGTCAAACGGCTTTGGGAAGACTTTATCAGTACATTCTCTCTCCACCTCCCTCAGAGCTGAGGCTGGGTTCAGGGATGTGACCAGTTTCAATCTGTTCAGTTGGTTTTGCTCTTTCTGAGCACTCTGCTGTCACAGCAGAAGCCAAACCCACGGCACCAGGGATGCTCTGGGGACACGCTGGGCACCTGAAGCCCAGGGGTGACAAACCAGGAGCTGCTGTCCTGCTCCTTTGGCAGCAATCGACAGCACCCAGCCCCAAAGGTGCTGTTCCAGCCCCAATCCCGGATTTTTATCCAACCCACTGAGAGTTTGCAGGCTTGCCCTCTGCTCTCCTCCTCTCCAGCCTCTAATGTTCATGCTAAAAATCCAAAGTCCCAGTGGAATTTGGGAAGTAGCTAATGAACTGCAAAGCTGACATCTGTAACTGCCAGCCAGGGATAACATTCTCCCTAGCTGCACAATTAAAAGTTGAAGCATTTAGTCCAATAACAAGGAAAGTTACTGCTATTGATTCAAACCAGCCCAGATCCTCCATGGTGGCTCTGCAGGACACAGGAATTTGGGACAATCACACCTGTCCGCATACTCACGTAGCCCCTACTCTCATTAGCAGGTTTTAGCCTCAACAATTTCCTTTCAATTTTTACAACTCCTGTTTCATATCAGAGACTGAGATGCAGAGTTTGTTAAGATCAGCATTTATAAGGCCAAAGTGACATGAGACCCCAAATCTCCTTGGAGATAACATGGGCCCTGAGAGCCTGATTTCTGAAACGAAGAGATCTTGGGCTCCTAAACCAGGTGGGCATGGATTGGGAATGCTGTTCCAGGTAGGGAAGGTGGCAGGTGCCAATCTCCCAGGCTGCAGTGTGTTCCTTGGACATCCTGTCTTTGCTGTGCAGCAATGCCAAGGGGCTGCATCCACCTCATGCTGCCTGGGGAATGAGTTCATCTATCTGGGGCTGCAGGAATCTGCATTTATGTGTTGTATGCTCTATAAATTCAGTGTCATAATAAAAAGGATCTAAATCTTTACTGAATAATTCATTTTCACGCGTAGGGAAGGAATAATGACCTATATTACATTCCATCTATCATTTAGCAGGTTGTGGAGATTGATCGGCTGGTGGGTTTCGAGGTCCCCAGCGAGGAGCAGGGCCCTGCCTGCTGCCCAGCTGTGCCTTCACCTGACAAACATTATTTAGACAGAATTCCAGGGGGTGATATGCTGGGGAGCTGCCAGGAAGTCAGAGATCGTTTAAAATGCAGAATATGTCATTGCAAACAATTGGTGTTCTTGGTGCATCTCTGCCTCGGGTGTTACCCACAGAGCCGCACCAGGTGAGGGGCTGTGCCAGCCCTGCCTCGGAGGGAGGAGACACAGCACAAGGCATGGAAGAGATGTCTTCAGGCTCTGGGGTGTCAGACTGGTCAGGGCTGTCTGGGTACCATCCACATCTCCAAAGAGCTGGGCAAAGACTTCCTGTGTGACCCTGGGATTCACAACAGAGGACAGGCTTTTAGCTGCACAGCACTCAGCAGCTTTGGTTGTGATATCTGTAGACAGAATTTCAGCAGAGTGCAGACTTAGGGCGTTGGATATTTTTTATTTCATTTTAGGCTGCCCATCCATTAATGTCACCTGCGTTTCCTCGCGTGAGCTCTACACCTCTTCCCATGTTGCCTGCCCCTCTGTTTCCACCTGCTGCATCAGCTGAAAGGAAACCACCAAACCCAATGCCCATGAGCACTGCCCAGCCCTGGGGCTCTCAGCAGCCCAGGGCCAGGCAGGATAACAAACAAAAACCACTGAGCCTGGCTGCGCAGGAGGGAGTGACCTAAAAACACAGCAGCCAGTCCCTAAACAGGAATAGGTTATCCCAGAACTAGTAATTTTAGGGAAGCACTACTGGTTCACACCTGGTGCAAACGTGGCTCTATATTTTGGGTAGACACTGGAGTTTTTCCCTGTCAAGTTCCAGATCTGCATCAAATTATTTCAGCATTTGCTAATGAAGACATTACACTGACCTTATTAAAAACATCGTGATTTTCATCTTAACTGAAAAAACAGCATTTTTTTCAACTGTTTCAAAAGAAGAATAAAACCCAAATATTATCAGGCCCATCTTTCATATGATAAGGGAGGAGGGGGAAACTCTGCAAGGAAAGATTTCAAAGCCTGCTTTGTTTTCGTCAGCTTTGAAATCAACAGACAGCCCTGAGAATTCTGTTTTTCAGAACCACAGTGTTTAATTCTATTTACTACTTCCAGGCAATTCTATATATACACACAGCGAAAAACCCAAGCAGCTCACTTTAAACAAATCCTCCTGCTTTTTTCAGATGTGTCATTCCTCCTGCGGGTAGGATTGCAGGATACAGATCAATTAAGTTAAAGTCAAAAACAAAGCAGGGAGGAGAGAAAGGGGAAGAGCAGGGTTTGTGGTGTCCCTGGGCAGCTCTTCCTGCTGGATGTGGGGGGTCATGTCCTGTGGGCACCTTGGCTTCACCTGAAGGAGGGTGTTGGTGGGGAATTTGCCAAAGACTTCCCCAGCTCTGCTGTCTGATAGAGCAGCTGGAAACCCAGCCTCTCACTCCTGTACTTGGACAGATCCAAGCACCCCAAGTTACCCCTTGCGTTGTCTCTCATCCTGGAGTGGACGGAGTTATGCCAAAAATCCCATTTCCTTCCCTCTCCTGAAACCAGGCTGTCTACCTTATTTCTCTCCCTGATTAATTTTTACCAAAGGCCTTTAAGAGCCTCTGATGAACTGCTCCCAAAGTCCAAACTAATATTATTAACTATGAATCTTCTCCTATAAATAATTCCCAGAAGTAGATCAATGCTACCACTGAGTCAATGGATTCACTGGAATCATTTCTTCCTGCTACTCTTGGATTTTTTTCTCCCTGTCGCCACTAATCAATTACGATGATAAAACTACCCTGGAACACCCCCAAAATAAAGATAAACAGTGTGTATTATCAGAGGCTGGGGCTGTGTACGGTGTTGAAGATGCGTTACCTTCTCTGAGCCACATTTGTTTTCCTCTACAGACAGTTAAGGGGAAAAAAAAAGGAGGCCCAATAAATGAATGGTCTGGTGTAACACAGCATTAATTCCCTGACCTTCCGCATTGAGTGACTGAGAATCTCAATCTCAATTATTCCTTTCATGACGGAATCTAAAATGGACACAGCAAGTCCTCACATTCTTGCTCAAAAGCAGGAGAGGTGGAATGAGACAAGTCAGCCCGATCACACTGAAACCACATCCATTATCAGTTCCATGTCATTCAAAAAAATCGACTGTGGGAGAAAGCAAGAGCATCCAAGGAGAATTATTGCAAAACATGTGCTGGCAGGATCTGGATAAATACAGACACTCATTTATATATGCACATGCATTTAAAATTCACAAGTGTGGAGCTGAATCAGGGGTAGGAAAAACAAGTCACTCCCCAGAGGACACCATCGCTCTAAATTAACAACAGGCAGATCAGAATTGATGAAAACACCCTGAGAGGTTGATAAGCAAAGCTCCCACTCTGGAGATTGTGGGGATCCCTCACATTTTGGAGTTTGGGCTTTCCTGCACCTCTGGCATGATGGAAATGGCAAACCCATCATTTCCTGTCTGACTTTAGAGTTAACTACTTTGCTCCTTTCCAGTTAATCAAATGATTCTTATTGCTGATACAGCAAATTCCATGGCCATTAAGTTCGCATCAAAGGACATACGGCGCAAGAAAGTTTCCATGGGTCTTTAGACTATCTCGGCCCAGATCTTCAATGGGCACGAAACCCTCACAGTCCCACTACCATGTGTATTGGCTAAAGATCACCCCTTCCTCCATGGATATCTGAAGGTATTTTCCTGCAGCTGGAAAACAAGGACAAAACAGACCCAGCTGTGGGATGCTGTCCTTGTCAGGAGCTGTTGTCCAGCCATGCCCGGCCATGTGCAGGCAGGAGCCTCACTCCCTGCACACAGGGCTCTCACCCTGGGCTCACCTTTAATGCAATTCGCTGGCTTTCCATGTCATTCGCTGATTTTCAGCTCGAGCTCCTGGGTTTGCCTTTCCGGCCAGGGCCTGGCACAGCCCGTGGCAAGGCTGCAGCGAGCCCGGGAGACAAGGAGTCACACACAGCCTCCGGCCACATCCTAAATTCCAGCATTGTACGTCAGGAAGAAATGTGCCTGGGAAATGTAGCTGTAACTACATTAAAGCACCATAATTCAATTCTAACCACATCATTACGGAGGTGCAGATCAGATAAGCACGGAGAGGAGGGAGCCGGGCTGTGCGGGCTGCGGGAGCCACGTCCCGCCGCTCGGGCGGGCTTGGCGAGCATCGCGCTCCCTCCTCCAGGGATGCCCCACACGTTTCTACCGCAAACTCACCTCTGCAGGCGGCGTCCTGCACTCCCTGCCTCTGCTCCGACCCAGTGGCATCCCTGCAGCCCAGAGGCGGAGCCTGCATCCCTCTTCGGGAGGGTGTTTTGATCCACACGGGCCCTTACCCCGATCCTACACTGTCCTTCCCGCACCCGAGAGGCTTCACCAGGGCGGTGCTGGTGAGCAGGGGGAGCACTGCAGCCCCTGGCTGAGCTGCTGCCCTGACACCCTCCAGTCCCCAGCCTTCCCCACTGCCCAGGGATCTCTGGCCTCCCCATGAGAGGGATGAGGGTGAGGAGGAGCTGCTGGGGCCATGGCAGCCTCCCCTGCGATCCAACATCACCATGCTCAGGGCATCGGTGCCTTGCCACAGTCACACCCAACTACTACATCTCACCACGGACTGGAAACCATTCTTTGAGTTACAACCTCCTACCAGGGAAAGTGCTTTTCCCATATTTAAGAGATTCCTCAGCTTTAAGCACCCTCTCCCACTAGATTTAAAGCACTGATATACTGACTGTCAAGGCCCTGGATCCCTGGTCTGACTTTTGGGCAGCCATGAGATTAACTCTTCTGTTCCAAATCATTCTAAGCAGAGGTTAATGCTGAACTTGTGCATCTGCCTTTGCTGAATCAGGGCTTTGCCAACTTCCTGTTTTATTTATTTGGCTTTCTGTGATTGCTGAGCCGGGATGGCAAGGATCCTACCTTGAACCTCCCCTGGGACCTCTTGTGATGAAAAGCAAAGCCTGCAAACACTGTGTAGTCTCTGCTGCATTAGGAGAGGAGTTTCATGAAGATTCATGTCTTTCATATTGTTCTATGAAATTAAAGAGCAGAGGAAAATGACTTTCGAGGAAGTGAAGATGTACTGCAGCAATTTAGTTGCAAACATAATTAAGCAACTGGCCCTGACATACCCGTCCTTTCTTGGCCAAAATTCAGCTGGAATTTCCATTGATGTCAAGATCAAGCAATGCAAATAATTAGAACAAGCTTTGTCAGGAGAGTAAGATCCAAAAGAGATTTTGGGTGACAGGTCTGTAACAATGCTCCCCTCCTTCCTTCTAAGCTGGACCCAGATCTTTAGGTCCATCATTTCCTTTCCAGGCTCATCTACCTGCCTAAGGCTCACACTGAGAACTGTATGAAAGCCTGTGTGAGGCCCAGCTGACAGCCCAGCAGAAGTGGCTTCCAGGCTCCAGACACAGAAAGAAGAAAGGCTGGGATCCCACATGGAGCTCTGCCTTGTAATGAAGTCACTCTGCCACTTCAGACTTACCCAAATTACATTGATGGGTTAATTTTGCACTGAAGGCTCTCAGCTGGGTCAGGCACCAACTCCCTCCCCTCTGCTCAGTGCCAGATTGGGCACCACGTGTTGTCCTGGAGGTGGCACCCAGCCAGGTCAGACTGGCACCGGTGCCTGTGTGTGCTTTGTGTGACTGCCACAGCCCTGAGTGACATCCCTGCTCCACCTGGAGCCTTTGTGCTCCCAGAGTGGGTCAGAGCCTGGAGATGGGGTGAGCAGGACCAAACATTTAACTGCCTGAAATAAGAACTGGGCCCTCATAGCTTGCTTACAAACGGGCACAATTACAAACGTGCAATTTCTAAGTGCAAATACACTTACAGACTGGTTATAATGAAGCAAAAGCAAACTGCTCTTAAGCTGAGCTGAGAGCCCTGGGCTTTGGCAGTGATATTTAGAGCTTTCCCGAATCCCTGGGTGTGGAGTGGTTTTCTAAAATTGCCAGGTTTTTAGTTTTTGTTTAAAGTAAATGTATAGTCTTTGAAGCTCCAAGGAAAGAACTTGAAAAATGTGACCTTTAGAGCTTTGATACTGGGTGACAAATAAAAAGAATCCAAAGGACAATCCCCTTAAAAATATACATGGCTATCATTTAGTGAGCAGAGACAGGAAACAAGGATGATGTGTTTTGCTTTGAGGCCAGGATTGACAGCAGCCTCTCACATTATCCTTGAAATATTAGTGGGATAACACAGTGCCAGCAAACGCCTCCTGCATGCACCATTGCTTGCCCAATTTTGCAGGAGCAGGTGCTGAGCTGGGGCTGTCTGGGCTGAGCCAGCAGCCGTGCCCAGCCCACGGTCCAGCAGCGCTCCAGGAGGTGACATTTGCCTCGCGGGCACTCGGGAGCACCTCAGCTTCACCTTTGCAAATGGAACTCTCTGCATCGTTGGGGAACCGCGCCGGCAGGCCCTCAGGAGCCCAGCAGCTATTCTTCCTGCTATCTCATACTAGGGTGCTCTTTCAAGGGAAGGAAAACCTTGGGGAAACTGAAAAATACCTAGCTGGAGTGGGCAGAGGCTCCCGGATGTGTTCTTCCTGGCTGAGGCCATTTTGGATTGATGCAGCACTAAAGCTCTGTGGCTCTTGCGGGGCATTACTGTGATGCACCATCAGAGCAGCCCTGCTCCAGTGAGGATGGAGTGTGTAGCATTACTTACACTGCACAGAACTTCTTGCAGTCATTCCTCCTCCCCTCTTTGCTCACCTCCTTGTGTGGCTGCAGCTCACCACAGATGGGACTCTGCTGGTCTGAATCAGCTTAGGGACAGTGTTTTGCTGTTCTGTACCGACAACAACAACAAAATAAAATTCAAACCAACACAAACTTAGCTGAGAAAGTAATAAGAAGGCAAACTCAATTACTGTTTCATCTGGCATTATTGTTGCTTTGCTGCTCTTTGTCAGGGACTTCTTCCAAGCAAAATTGGAGAGATTATCTTGTCTAGATGTTATGAAGTAGCTAATCCCTTCCGCCAGTGGAGGAGAGCCAAACGCCTCGTGTTGGGCAAGTGGAAGTGTAAATATGGTGACAAAGTGCTGCCACTGCTCCCTGGCTCCAGGGGCCGCCTTTTCCCAGGGCTTTGCTCACTCCACATCTGCACAGGGCATCAGGATTTCCCCAAGATCTCCTCTTTCCTGTCCCAAAAGCTGCCTGGAGCAGGTGTATTTGGCATAACATCTCCTCCACTGCTGTGGGGAGCAAGAGGGAAAAGGTATTTTCAGAAGAGAGGAAGGCCCCTGTTTAATGTCACAATGCACAGCCCACCCTACAAAATCCAGCAGCTCAGGTAAGGGATATTTGCAAAGCTGGAGCAAGGCTCGGCTGGAAACACGGAGCAGCCCCAGCCCGTGTGGGTGTGTCTGTGTACATCCAGCCAGGGGGATATTTAATGATAATTGCTTCTTTTCAGCAGCAAGCAATGTGCCTGGTACAACCCAAAATGATTTTGCTATTTTGACGCTGGGAAATCTGCAAGTCAAAGGTGAGGGAACGACTGCGCAGAGCAGCCAATATTAAAAATCACAATCTGGCAGCGGCGGCGCAGGCTGGCAGAGCTGGATTGCCAATCATTTTTATACCTCGGCGCTTTAAATAGCAATAATGTGTTGAATGTGAAATTGCCTGTGCTGATGGGGGTTGCTGCACGTTATTAAAACCCAGGCATTGGGACACACGTTACACATTTGAGATTCTTTAGAGACATTGTTGGGGGAAAAATACAAACTCTGGGAGAAATTTGAGGGAGGGGGGCCCAGGAGGTAGAGGGTGAGGGAGAGGCAGACAATCAGGTCTCTGGAAGATCACCAGGCAAAAGGCAACAGGGAGAACACTTTAGCTCTTCTGGATATGCCCAGGAAACAGCCAATTATTTCAGAGTTGTTGGAGCGTTAAGTGATGCAGATTATTCCCCCTAATACTTATTCCCTATGCAATTCCCACTCCGTTTGCTCTGATTTGGCCCATTCCAGATCCCCATTTGGCCCAACACCTGAGCCCTGTGTTGGAGCCAGGCTGCTGCTGTGCCTTCCTGGGCACCTGTCCCTGTACAGGGGCAAAAGCCCAGGGAAAGGTGCCCTGGCCTTGCCCCCAGGGAACAGGAATTGCTCTTGGTGATGCTCCGACAGCTCTGCCTGGGTGAGGATACAGAGCTGAGTCCTCACCAAACCTGCTGCTTCCCATCTCCATGGGAGCATTTCTCCTCCCCAATCAGGGAGTCATTATCCACTCCAACTGCCACATCCCTCCTTTTGGATGACTAGAACCCTTAATCCATGATTTCACAGCCCTACTTAGGTACAAGCACCCACATGAAATGCAGATCTGTATAAAACCCAGCTCTGCATAAACACAGCCCTGAAAGAGGAAAAGCTGTGATGCAAACATGTTGTTATTTCCATCCGTCTATGAGGTTATTCCTTACCTCCACCAGTTCCCTACCTGCTCCCCACTCCTCTGTCACACCTCCCAGGTGCCCAGCTTCTGTAAAACCTTTCAGGAATGGGATATTCTTATCTCAGATGTACACAGACCATAGGTTGAAGGGGACTAAAATAACAAAAAAATCCATGTGCCTTTAATATTTTCAGGATTAATTTTGCTGCAGTCTCATGGAGTGCCCTGTGCCAGGCTGGGGTCCTGCCATGCAGGCAGGTGAGACAGAAGAGGAAGGTGGAGAATTAGGATACATACTTTTCAGGCAGAGGGCAAAGCAGAGATTTAAGGTCCTGTCATATCCCAGTGTTTTATTAGTCATTTTGCAGCAGCTATAGGACTGATTTTTTAATTAATATTTTTAAGAGAATAGGTATATGAATAAAGTCCTAATAATAAAAGGTGCCAGAACAGAATAAAACCTGAAGTATCTCTGTTCGTCACTCTCATGGACCCCACGCTCTTTCAACAAGGTCACACAAAATCAGCAGCTGAGCCTGTATTTTCCAGTCTCTTCACTGCCCCAGCACAGCTCCTCTCCTCACACACTCCAACTTTGCTCAGTTTGTCATTAGAAACCAGCAGTGACATCACCTTGAGTGGCAACACCATCCATCCATCCATCCATCCATCCATCCATCCATCCATCCATCCATCCATCCCACAGCACGTCACTGCAGCTCGGATGGGCCTCAGACCCAGACAGCCAAAGGGCACAACACAATCAAAATAAAAAGCCTGAGAAAATGGACTTTAAGCTGGGGAATGGGGAAATGAGGGGAATTGAGCTGGGTATGTCTGTGCTCAGAGGGAAGGAGCCCAGCAGTGGGGGGCCAGCGCTGCATTCCCAGCGGCCGCGGCGCAGAGGCGACAGCGAGATATTGATTTGATAAGCAGATGAGCTGAAATTCCAAATGCATTGGAGATGCTGATAGGAAAAAAAGAGGTAGATGGGGAGACAGGGGAACGCAAGAGGAACAGCTGCGCACACTGAGATGCCGTGGAAAATAGAAGGTCATCGGGATCCGCGAAATTCTCCAAAGAAACAGGGAAGTGGAGATCGCAGGGAGACAGCAGATGTTTCTGTGCCAAGACAATGATGGAACCATAATTACAGCGAGATGGAGCGTCCTGCACAGCCCCAGCAACACGGAAACAAAACAAAACCCAAGCAGACACGTTTGATTGGCAAGTGGAAAAGGCTACAGAAGAAGTAATGAACATTTAGCCCTTCCATTACAGAGGAGTCAGGCAAGGGGAAGAACGCGGGCACCTCTTCACTGCAGAGCCAGAACGCTGCCCGAGAGGTCAAGCTGCTGACAAAGCCCCTGGATTTGTATGGCTCTCACACATGGGAGAGCTGGGGGCTCACAAGTGCTTTTGCCCCCCATTTCCAATAGTGGGGGTCCAGCACACTCAGCCTGGGGCTGGGGTGCTCAGCAGATGCAAGGGGAAGCGCTTCCTCCCCATTCCTGTGCAAACTCACCCTGAGCATCCTGCCCTGTTCAAGGGCAAAACCTGGGCAAACAGAGCCTGACACGGGCACCTCTGGGGGCTTGTGCCACCTCAGCTGCCACTGGCAAGTGTCCCGGGGTCCAGAGGAGAATGAGCATGGTCTGAATCTGGGGTCAGAGCTTGTGTGCTTGGAAGCTCAGCTGTCCCTGCAAACAGCCAGCCCTGGGATGTGACAGCTCTGCCAGGAGCAGCAGCAGTGCTGGGACTCCAAGGGGAGCCAGAGCTCCTCAGCCAGGGGAGCCCTCTGCATCCCAGCACACTGTGACCATCTCAACAGGAACATTTTCCCTGACTCATTCACACCTCTCTGGCTGTTGCCTCTAACAATCATGCTGAACTTTGCTTCTCACTTCCTGCACTTGCAAGTCCATTTTCAGTGGGAGGACAACAAGCTCACTTAATTTTGGCTGGAGGGACAAAATGATCTTATTTGAGAAAAAAATAACCTTGTTTCTGTGTACTGAGGCAGCTCTGAGGGAAAGGCACGCCACGACCACAAAACACATCCAAGCAAATTAGGGGTCTGTCTCTGTGAGTGAAAAGTAACACTCTCCCTTTATCATCTCACATCCAGACACAGTGTAAGGACAAACCTGCACAAGCAGAGATACAATCTGGACCTGCGAGCACAGAGGAACACCCCAGGCATGTAAATCGCGGTGCCATAGACGCAGTGCACAGCTGGCACGATCCATCTCCCCTCAAGGCCTGCGAGCCGCGGCTCGGCGGGGCTGGGCCGGTGCTCGAGTGCCATCTGCTGCTGCCTCTGCAGCGAGCCGGCCGCGCTCCGAGCAGGGCAGGGAGGGACGGAGGGATGGATGGCGGGGGTGCGGGTGTCAGGGGGACAGGGCACATACAAAAATAGCAAACCAACTTTGCTCCACTACGACTCTTTCCTCATTATGCGTGATGCCTTTCTGTCCTCAGGCAGGGCTGGGCACCTGCAGCAGTTCACCCTGCCACCCCTCACAGTGTGTAACACTGGTTTGTGCCACAAAAAAGCAGCTGTCCATAGCAGAATTAGAGCTACAGGCTTGAACAGGGCAGCCAAACATTTCTTCCTGCTCTGACAAAACAACTTGTCCAGTGAAGAACAAGCATCTCCCTTAGGGCTGGGGTCCCAGGAATCCCTCCTGAGCATGCCCCTGCCCTGGGGACAGGAAAGCTGGATGCCCCAGCAGCCACACTGGGAGATGGTGGAACAGCCAGGGAATGTCCCTGCACCAGGCAGAGCTCAGGTGATGTGACAGAAGCAGGAGATGCCCATGCTGCCACTCATGGCTGCCAACAAGAACAGTACTCGAGGACCAGAGAAGTGCTTCAGGTGCACTTGGAGAACAACAGACATCAGAGAAGCCCAGAGCCAGGGATTACTGTGAGAGTGCTGCTATCCAGAAATGAGGGCACCTCACTTGAAACAGCATGAAATGTCTCTTCAGTGTACTTGAATCCAAACTGCAGAGTCAGGGCACAAAAAAAGAGTAACGTCCCCCAGGCAACACGCAGGGTTTTGAAGCTGGGACATGAAGTGCACAACCCAGAGTCCCTCTGATCCCTCTCCCAGGGGGAGGTTAAAACTTTGGTGTAGTGACAGCTGCAGCACAACTCCCATTGCCTTCCCCTGCTTTCCACAAGGATTGAGAGCATTGTAAGAAACATCCCAACCTGCTTTCAGACACCAATACTCACGGCTGGGCATGTGCAGCAGCTTTACAGCCTTGATTCAGCAAAAGGAGGAAAACTTGCAGCAGGTGTTCACTCAGCAAAGGCTCTGCAGGGCTCAGGGTCTGCTGGGAGCTCAGCAACCCCTGCTCCAGGCTGTGGAGCAAAGCTCAGCAGCTTCAGCCTGAGGCAGGGCAGGAGAGGAGGCTGTAAGCTGGGGGCAGTGTGGCAAAGGCACAGCAGGGCCATTACTCACCTTCCTAGGCACTGGCATGACGGATGAGCTGGGGAGGCTTTGAGGCAATTTAGAAAAGAAACAGGAAGCACTTTTCCCACTCACAGGTAATTAAGTTGTGGGACACACTGCCACGGGGAGCTGTGAAGGTCAGGAGGACAAATGGCCTCAAATGCCCTTGCAGCACCTCAGAGGGGAGCTCCTCTATGAAGCACGGGCTGTGTGAGGCACCAGGCTCAGCAGTGCTGAGGAGCTGGGACCCAGGGGCGCCGGGGCAAAACTGCTCTGACACTTCCTCTGGCAAAGAGCCCCAAGTCCTCCTCCAGCTGCCATCCTCATCCCTGTTGCCCAATGCAGCCAGATTTTTTCCTCTATCGTTGCTGGTTTTTCTTTTTTTTTTAACGGGGTGGGGAAGGAAGCAGAAGTGACTGAAGCCAAAACACAGCCCCTGAGACAATGAACTAAAGGCAATACACGTTTTCTAGTTCTTGCTCAGCAGTCTCCTACATGCTGGCTTCCCAGGGACAGCCCCGAGCTGGGACCCCATGGATCTGTGTGATGCAGTAGAATGGAAGAGATAATACAGCTTGCACCTCAATTTCCTTTCTTTTTAGGGAATAAAACCTCTGCCAGTGAAGCACCAGGGATGTGCTGAGCCAGGCTCTGGGCTGCACCTGTGGCTCTGGGAGGGGAGAAGCTGAGCTGCTCCTTGTGTCAGACAGGGGTTTCCTTACCCTCCATCTGCTCCAGGAACTGTGCCCTCCTCCTCCCTGAGGAGCCCTGAAACCCGTGTGCCAGAGGGAAATCAGCTCTGGGCTCTGCCAAGGGAGCAGCCCTGGCACAGGATGGGCAGGAGGACAAGGGCCAGCAGCCACACGGAGGCCTCCCAGGAAGCACCTCTGCTCCATGGGAAGAGCCTGGAGAGGGGATCTGGGCACGCAGGGGCTGCTTGGCAGGGAGTGCTGGAGTGTGCTGTGCAGCCCGTGGAAGCTCTCCAGGAGCGTACGAATGAGGCACCTCCTGAGACCTCATTCATTTCACCCCTAATAAAATTACCACTTTCCAAAGGGAAAAGCCCCTTTGAAGGCCTTCAGTCAGAGCACCCATGGGACAGCTCAGCTCCATGGGCCTGTGCTCAGCCTCAGGCCTGAGCCAAGGATTACAGAGCTGCTTGGGGGCCACTGCTGGATTTATGAGCAGCAGGACCTGCTCCAAACCCAGCACAGCTCATCCCCAGGTCTGACAGGGCACCAAGCACCACTGCAACAACCTCCCCTGGGCCTTTCTGGACTTGTGCCTTTTCCAAGCAGTCCATATTCAACTACAACCTTCCCCAGCTCAGCAAATCCACTCACTTTTACCACAATACAAAACAAAATCCAAACCTAAAATAGCCCCCCGTATTTATGCTCCTGTATAGGCTGAGAGTTGTGATTTTAAAGAAGAAAGAGCTGTGTATCTGTTACCTGCCAACACCTCCTCATTTCAGTTCCTCTCCCCCTGCAATGTTCTATTTTACTGCAGTTTAAAAACCAGGCAGCTCTCAACACAAATAGGAACAGGATGTTCTTCCACAGTGCAGAGCCAGAGGAAAACACGGAGCTGGTGCTGGCAGAGCTCCCCATCCCTGCTGTAGAGTCCTGACTCTGACACCTCTCAAAGAAGAGAAAACACCAACATTCAGACAAGTCAAACTTTGCCATGAACAATAAGCAGTGACACAGCTACCCCACGGGTGCAGAGCAAGGAGCCCAGGGCTGCTCTAATGGAGGCAGGAAAGGAAGGCTCTGAAGTCATCACAGTTTCACTAAGACAGCTTAAAATTCGAGCTTTAATTGAAATGGAAAGAAACATTCCAAAAGGATATATTTTTTATAGATCTGAGTTACCCAATTTAGTTTTCCTTGGATGTTACTGCAAACATGAACATTAAATCAAAGCATCGACTAGGAGAGAACTCCAAGAAAGGATATAACCATTCCCTAGCACAGGGGATTGGGCTAAAGGCTGCTGTAGGCCACTGTCCAAATGTGTGATGCCCTGGCACGTCAGCTCACAGGATGTGAGCACATCCTTGAATCACCTGAAGCAGCTTCTGAGGACTGACTACATCAACAATTTCTGGCAAGTATCTTCTCTGCCAGCAATAAATCCCAGCTCAATCCATATCTAAAATGATACACATTAGAGGGCATGTCTTTAAGAGCATTAAGTCAGCTTAAATTATTTGAGCAAAATTTTAAATACATAATAGAAATCTAAAAAAAAAAAAAGGAGCAACAAAAAAAATTAAAAGAGAACACCACTGCAAGAGTAATGCCAAGTTGTTACTTTTTTTTTTTTAACAGATCTGTACAGCAACATAGCAAAGGATGCAGCGATCACAATTTCAACCAGACAGCAACCTAAGGGGACACTAATCCTCATACAGCAGAGCTGAAACACTCCCAACATTCAGATGCTCCAAATAATTTGGCTACCCTAATGAGCTCCATACCAGTTCTACCTATATAGGACATTTTGGTGTGAAAAAGTTTCTGTAAAGTTCCCTTTGTTTCCAGTGTTTTTCTTGTACAAAATATTACAATGATTTTTTAATATATATTTACAGACTTGCACGGCTAGAAAAATATAAACTACAATTTGGCTTGGCAAGCAGTTTCTTTTCTTTAAATACATGACATTTCAGAGCAAAAATTGTAGTGGTAACATCCTGCACTCCAAGCCCCTGCAGGGAGAGCAGATCAAGCCTAAAATCCATGATTGCAGTGAGACACAGGAACACAACTCCTCCACCTCCTGGCGCAAGGAAGACACAAGATGGATGTTGTTTGTGCAGGTTACTGGCACAATACAGAAAAATCCATAACTGAACATTAAATTCCTTAATAACATTCATTAATTTCATAGGCAGGGCCTGTTAAAAAGAGGACAACCGATGTAACTTTTGGGAAAAGCAGACACCGAGTTCGTGGGGCGCGACACAGCCGGAACCAAAGCGCGGTTACCGTTCTGGGGGCTTTGCCTCCTGCCACCCCCAAGGCTTTGACATCTTTTGCATTTAAAATTTGAGCAGAGGCCAGGGAGGACTTTTTGCTTTAAAGCTACAGTATCTGTCATTATGGCTTTGAACACCCCCTTCCAGGAGATGAGGTATCTGTTCTAGTGAAATGGTAACAGTTGAGCAAAACGTGTTTCAATGGACCACAAAACTCCACAGGCAGGTGTGAGCGGGTCTCCTCGGGGGAAGTTGCCAAACCGAATTGTAACAGTGCAAAACAAGATTTTTTGTCTTTTGTTTTTTCTCTGCAGAAAGAGTAGTCAAGGCATCTAGGACATTGCTAGTAGTCGAGCCACCGAGCAAACCCTCTTTCCACCAGAGTCCTGTTTATTGACACCACCTAAAGGGAGGGGGAAAAAACCCAAAGAGTAGATAAGTGAACAAGCCACAGCAACAAACAGTGGTTCTGAAAATTCCTAATCAACAATAAAAGGTTTATGATTAAAGAGTCTTCAGCATATACCCACCTCATCTCCCATCAAGTTCCACAGCTGTATCAGTGGCAGCCCTGTGACACTGTCATAATTTGTGACCTGGAAACACAGAAAAACGTGAGTGTGCAGCAATTCTGGTGCCAAGTCCCTCACATGGACAGCCACAGCTACTACCAGAAGCACTTCAGAAGAGGTGAGCACTTCTGGACCGCAAGCAGGTGCTGCCTGCAAGTCTCTGGGACGTCACCAGATGTCCCAGGGCTGCCTCTGGCCAGCTGCAGCCAGATCCCACATGTCCATGGTGTAAAACCAGGGAGGACTGGCAAAGCAGTGCACACCCAGGGGACCCCAGACTTGCTGGACACCGGGCCCTGCTGTGCTCTGTAACCATATCCAGGTTCCCTTCCCCCTGCCTGCATCACAAACAAGAGGGAACACTCATCCCCTCCAGTTCCAGGCAGCGCTGATGGGAGTTCCCAGCCCCAGCACTTCCCAGGAGCCAGGCTCTGGCTTTGGGGTTTATGTAACACACAGTGCAGGGCAGAGGACACCAGCAGTGCCACCAGCAGCAAGGCTTCTCCAGACAGGGGCTGTACCTGTGCCACGAGGACAGCACCTCTGGTCATCTCACTGACAGCAGCGTCGGCTTCCGGGGAAAAGTGATCCTCATCTGTGGGAAAAGCAGAGCAGAGCAAACACATGAGGTCCTGCACAGACTTTCCAGGCCAGAAAGGACTACTGAGCTAATGTTCTCTGTCCTCCTAGAGACAGAGATCCCTCACAACCAGCTGATCCCATCCCTGGGGCTGTTGATTCTGCAGGGAAAGGAAAGGATGAAGAGCTTCCTACAGCCACCAGCCACAATCATGTAAACAAGTAGCTGATGAATCAGGAGGCTTTAAAGACAGCAAAGTACATCTCTGCAGTACCTTGGAGCTGCCATTGTCATTTTGATCCTCAATAAACCAAGCTCAGGTCCCTCCGGGCTTTGCTGACCCCTGGCACTGGGAACCCAAAGTGTCTGTACCACAGGTGCCCAGCACCTGAGCAGACCCAAGGACAAAAAAAGCAAACCAAAGTGTTTCCAGGCAGTGACTGACATTCTCCCAGTGCTTGCAGGCTTGGAGTTTGAACACAGAACTCTACAAATCAGTCATTTCAGGAGGAAAATGCCAGGTATCTGTGTGCAGATTAAAAACTAAGTTTGCCTTTACAGCAGCTCTGTGACAGAAGAATTAGAGCAGTTACAGCTACTGCACCTACACCCTGCCAGTCCTGCCAACTTGCTGCTTAGGACAGTAATTCATTGTCTCCTCCAAGCAGGGAAAAGCTTGAACATTTATTATCTTTCCCCTGGATTCTGACAGGTTATGCCATGCTAGCACATTTAGAAGAATACAATACAATTTTTCCAGTCGTTCCTCTTGTCACATCAGAGGCTGCACTGGCAATAGAAGGTGGAAGGTTTAGACAGAATCATGGCTTGGACACATCTGGCATCCATGGAAACCTGCAGGAGAAGGGCCAACAGTACATCAAGAGCTCCATTTACCTGGAAGTGGCACCACATTGTCAAGTAAAACTTCTGCTCCTTGGAAAGGTAGTGTTAAAAAATCAGACCTTAAAGAAAAGAGGATCAGAGTAAGAACAGGGCTTTAAATCACTCCTACATTCTTCAATGTGACATTGATTAATCAAATTGCTCTTACAGGAATTCAGTTTTAAATTAATGACAGTCAAGCCAAAAAAATACAAATCAGACAATTCTCCCAGCAATCTAAGAGCAGCAATAAATTGTCTGATTAACATGCCAAGCTGGATCAGGCTCTAAGCAAAACCCACCTCCACCAGGGAGGCTGTGCTGTCTGTCTCCCAGCTCTGGGGCACAATCAAGTATTTAATGGGCCTGTGTAAGAAACCCCTGATCCAACACAGCTGTCCCAGACAGAGGGGCTGGAGCATAGAGAATCAGGAGCTTATTCCCGGCTCAATCAATTACACTTCAAGGCCTCCTGAAGGCATCCTTTTCTTTTCCTCAGCTTCCACACTGAAGTGGCAGAAGCTGCCATTTCCTCTCCCCTCCCTTCAGAAAAGCCTTGCAGGATCTTGCTGTGCTCCCAAGAACCCACACTCATTGCTGAGCTGAACCTTTCCACCATTTCCCACCTCAGCTGTGAAAAACCTTTAAGAATTCAAACTGTACAGAGTCCTGTGATTAGGATTTGAGGCAGACATGGCCTCAGGTCATGGGAGAGGATCTACAGACCTTATTTGCCTGAGTGTGTCAACCTTCACTTTATCATATCCTCCATAGTCCACGTATTTGAGCTCCACCTCATCGGTCTCCTCGAAGTAGCTGATGACTTGAGCCCGGAGCCATGCCCCATCCAGGCCTGGAGCTGCACAGATAATGCCAACTGCAAAACACCAGAATGCAGAGAAGAAAGGCTCAGGATAAGTGGATTTCCAAAAATCAGCACTTCAGCCATGAGCAGTGCTGCTCATTTATCTATGGAGAACCAACAGCATTTCTTAGGCTGCTTCCATATTTCTGCAACATCCCCCACAGCCCCAGCACACCAGGCCTGCAGCTGACACAAAGGACTGGTGGGTTTTACTCTCAGCTCTGTCTGCCACAACCAAGCTGCCCTGCCCAGGTACCCAGTTCCCTTCCTGTCTCCACACAGGAATACACAACCCCTTTCCATGTAATGCACCCTTCACAGTAGGTGCAGACACGGACACAGTGACACTATGAAGGTGAGGGAGCAGATCCACACTGCCAGCAGAAATACCCCAGATGCCAGGTTGACTGGAAATGAGCTGAGACAGGCTTGATCTTACTTTGAACTTCAACATGCAGCTACGTGGCTTGGGAGGTAATCCAGGGATGAGCAGGGTAAGGGAGAGCAGAGCAACATCAGTACTCTGGCAGCAGCTTAAAGATGAGATGACACGTGAGCTATCACATCCTCATCCACTGGGAACTTCCCACACCTGACTCAGGGACAACAGGTTTGCACAGGAGCCCAGAACTTTCTCAACAGAACAACATGACTTGCCTTCTACTGGAGTGGGCAGGGTTGGGATTTCGGGCTGGGAGTAGCAGGCGAACATCTGCTGGTCGAGGCTGCGCAGCACGTGGAACGTGGGGTGCGTGTGCTGCTGCAGGAACATGTGCCCTGCGTCCACCTGGTGTGCCACCACCACCTCCACAGTGACTCCATCAGGGAGGAACAGCTGCCATGGGGAGGAAAAACTGTCGTGAGTGCTGCTGGCAATGCAAGCTCCAGCCCCAGCACTGCCAGAGCCGGGACTCACCCAGGCGGACACGAGCAGGGAGTGAAGCGGCATCGGCATCGGCGGAGGGAGGGTGTAGATGTTGGTGAGACACAGCTCTTTGAACTTCTTGCCAATCAGGCTCAGGACTTTCTCCACTTGCTGAGAGGTCCCTGGAAGACAAGAAACCCATGGGAAGTCTCTAGCATAGGCATGCTGAGGACATCTCCAGTCCTGTCACTTGAAGAAATACAACTGCCAGGATCCTCCTGCACTACCTCAACAGTGTAAGTTTTAAGAGGTTGCCCAGAGGAGTTTTGAAAAGCACTGGACTCAGAAGCCACTAAATCCATTTAAATTCCTTGCTCATCTAATTAAATCCCCCAATAGACCATGAATAGAGACATATTCCACTCACCTTCGATGTGACAGACTTGGGAGTCACGGAAATAAGGTAGTGTTGAGACATAAATCTTGGCACCAGATGCTTGTCTCAGGTAGCTCATAAACCTCCCCTGTTTGCCAATCAAGCGGCCAACCAATTCCTTCAGGAAAGGGACAAGAAAGCAACAGTCAGGAAGGGAAACACAGATCAAACATCTCTGCCCTCTCTGGGTTACACCACCCACATTCTCAGTTCCCCCATTACAGGCAGGATAAACACAAGGCAGTGCTGGACCAGTGCAGAGCTCAGGGGGTCTGGGATGAGCTCAGACCAGTAAGCACAGCTCATTTTGATAATCCCCTGTTCTGAATACCTGTGTACCCTCAAAGCCTCCTGGATGCTTTCAAAGCACTGGACTTCCAGGCTGGATGGAAGATAATGGGGAATAACAAGTTCAACCAGCACCATTTCCCTGGGTGTAGCCCTGGAGTGCTGCATGTTTACAGCTGTGCACTGGCTCCTCACCCCTGTGAGTCCTAATGGGAGCAGAATGCTCCAGTTGTCCTGGACTGGCTGCTGATCTCCCTGGGATGGCACAGAGCCAGCAGCAGACCAGGAGGTGGCTGTGGAGGGCAGGATGCTGAGCAGGCCAGCAGCTGGTTACCTTTGGGACCTCGATTTCCCAGATAACGAAGTCTGGCTTGCTGGATCCTCCTTCCAGCTTCGCGTTCTGGCGAGCCACCGTCTTCCTCATGGCACTGCCACTGTCCACAAAATCCACACTATTTACATCTGAACCTACGAGACAGACACAAGCATTCAGACAGCCCCCAAAACCCACACTTACATTCCCACCCCAAAGAGAAGGGCTGCAGAGTGACCCCAGTGCTACATGTGCCCACTGTGAGGCATGGTAGGGGGCTGCCTTTTGCCCAAATTTGCCCTATATTTGAAGAAACAAGGTGCAAGAGCTGAAGTGCATTTTGCTCCTAAACCATCAGCTGATACCAGGAACATTTCTGCCTGGGAAAGGGACAAACTCCAACAGCCTCCTCCTGACCACATCTCTGATACAGCCAGTGTAACACGACCTTGGTCCTTCCTCCCATTAACAAGCAGAAACATGAAGATCCTCACTTGCTTGCAAGTATTCAGACGATGCAGTGAGACCAAAGAGAAAAATGAACCCAAGAGCTGCTTCACATTTGCCACATCTTAATGGGTAACACAGCACAGAGGCTGAGAAAGGCCAAGGGTGCAGCTGTTGGCATCGGCTTTGTAGGCAAAGGGAAGATTTAAGACTCACAGCCTGGACGTGAAGGTCAGCTGGGTGACCTGTTGTCCAACACTGCCACTTTATCAGCTTTACCCGCTGCATTCCCCTCTCCCCACCTCAGTGTCTCAGTGCCACCAGGCTCCACAACTCCTTCCTGGGCCTTCTTGTCACACCAGCACTCACAACAAGGCAATATCTTCTCCTCCTGGCTTACTCTCACTAGTGAAAACATTCCGTGGGTTCAATCCTTCATTGTTGGCAAACTCAACCCCCATGTCTTGTAACAAGCAGTGTTCCAACTGCTTTGTAGCAATTACTAGAGACATCCCCTGTCATTAAGGGCTGTTGGCACCACAGGGTCCTACAGAGGATTTTAACATCCCTCCCCAAGGTCACACAGGCTAATGTTTGCTCAGACAGCTTTGCATGTACTGTGCCAGGCACACATCATCCAGCATCTACAAGGGAAAAGCAGCACAGACAGATGGGGGAACTCCATGAATATTGCTCCCTGTTGGGATTTCTTGGCATGCACCTGCCCCTCCAAACAAAAAGGCTTCAGGGTAATTGCTCTGCAACCAATTGATTCTATCAGAATTCATCAGAGCTCTGCTCTGGCTCCTCCAGCAGCACCTCAGAACCTGCCTCACCTTCCTGTCAGCAGCAGTCCACAAACAGGGGTAAGCACCCAGGGGTTCCCAGAGGTCACCAGAAACCACTGGAATGAGGTCTCACACCTGCAAGGTGTTCCCCAGCAATGCGTGTTCACTACATTTTCTGCAGGAGGATTTTGCAGTCCCTTACCTTCTGAGTGATCTCCATCTGTGCCTGGAGCACTGCTACACTCCTGACTCAGGTCTGGCCCATCCTCTTTCAGGATCCCATTGCTGTAGGGCACCGTGCTGCCCTCGGGCAGCCCCGCAGCAGAGGGGGTCTCCCTTGGTACCAAGCTCTGCTCAGCAGACGTGTCTGGGGCTGAGGCTGTGCTCAGTGAGTCCGAGTGCTGCTCTGATGTGACAGACAGCACTGTGCTCTGCAGGGGCTCCTCCACACTTGTCCCACCTCCAGGTGTGTGTGTGCCATACCCAGAGTCCTCCAGGGACAAAGGTGACTTTTCCAGAGAGTTCTCCACACGAGTCCGACCAACTCCTTGGGACTCCCTGCACACGCAGCTCTTCACCTGACAGCCCTCTGTGCTCCCCTGAACAGGGCTGGCCCAACAGCCGTGTGATGAACAACCTGTCACACCCTGACCGTGCTCCCCTGCAGCCACACCCTCATCAGCTGCTGTGGCTCCCTCCACAGGCACCTGAGCAGAGGCAGCAACACTCTCCATTCCCAGAGGAGCCTCAGCCCGGCTGGCCTGGCAGAGCCAAGGGGATGCATCACCTGCAGAACTCGACAGCACTTCCTCAGTTGCTGCCAAAATGACCTTGGAAATTATCTGTATTGCTACCTGCTCAATTTTCTCTACTTCCTTGTCCAAACTCACTCCTCCAATCTTCTCTCTTTCCAACTCATCTCCTTTTGGCTGTGTGTCCTTCTGACACACTGGTACAGTACCAGTGATTGGCTCCGACATCTCTTCTTCCCTGGACTGCTTTGGACAGGTAGACTCCAAACTCCCTGGTAACACACTCACTGCAGAATCCTCGTGACCTGATACTTCAGCTTCATTCAGAAAGGCTTGTGGGGCACCGGCTTCTTTCTCCAATCCCAAGCAACAGGCTGTCACAGAGCCAGTAGCTGACTGCACAATTCCTGGCATCTGCTTTTCCTTAGGGGGCTTAAACAAAGACTCATCCGACTGCTCCGTGTTGCTGGTGTCCTCCGTGACTCCCAAAGACTCCTGTGTCAGGGGTGGCTGCTGGCCTTGGTTTGCCCCCAAGCCTTGCCCCAGTGCCATGTTCTGGTCACACTCTGAGCTCCCAGCCAGCACAGGGAGCGAGGCACGAGCAGGGACACCGCCTCCCTCTCCAGATCCTACTGATTCCAGCTGCTCACTGTCGTCCTTGGGGCTGGGCCCAGCTGCTGTGGCTGGCAGGTCTGGGGGGTCCCGTGAGAGCTCTGGCCCCTCATGAGCTGGGTGCAGGGGAGAGGGCGTTGTCAGCCCCGCAGGCAGCAGGGAGCTGGGGGCTGGCTGCTCCAGGCACTCCTCTTCTGACAACAGAGGCACTCTCCGAGGGACACATGCTTCTGCCTTGGGACGTGCATCACTCTCTGATACTTCCTCCTGCTTCTCCCTTGCAATGGCTATTGCTTGTTTGTTGCAATAGCCCGAGTGCTTTTTTCTCCAGGAATAGATCCACCAGCAGCCAAGAAGCGCCAGCACTCCGGGAATGGCATACGGGACGAAATTGCGGAAGCGTAAAGCCATCTTACAGGGCTTCAGCAGTTACACCTAGGAGAAACACAAATAGCATTAAAATAGTCCCAGGGAAGGTGGCAGGAGGTCCCATAAGTGCCCCGAGGTACTGCTATTAGCATGGTCAGGCTTGTTTTCCAGCTGCTCTAGAAATGCACATCTCTGCTCTACCAGCACTCCACAGAACAAGATCTTTACCCAAGACTAGGGATATCTGGACATGTCTCATCATTATGTTCAATGATTTCACCCCTCCTCACCTCTGCACTTAATTTCCCCTTGCCTCCTCTGCCTCACACCTCCACAGCTCAGTCCTGCCCCCAGGACAGCCTCCAGCACAGCAGGTTCCTTCAGCACCAGGCTGGGCTCCCAGCCCAGGGGACCACAGCATTCCATGGCAGGGGCTTGGCACACAGCAGGGCTTCCCAGCTCTCCCTTGAAAGGCAGCACCCCATTCCCGAGGGCTCTGGACTCTGACAACACGCACTCCTATAAAGCCTTAGGAACGCAGCTCCGAAGTTTATTCTACATCCAAACTCACTACACTGACAGCTGCCACTCCCCTGACTTGAAAGCTGACAGCTCTCCCTTTTCCTCTGCAAGGCCTGTGACCTCCTTCCCACCTGGACAGCCAGTCATGCTCCTTCACTGGCAAGCCTCATGGGGCAGGGCTGCCATGCCTTCCCTTTTCCTTAAGGAATGTCTGCAACAGGAATGCACAGCTAAAATGTTACCACATCCCAATCAGCCTTGCTGCAAAGCACTTACAGTTTATATTTTCACTGCACAGGAATTAAAGCAAAATACCACGTGTCTGAGGGTGCTTACACAGACAGGCTTTAATCCAAACAGCCCTCAAGACTATTGCCAGCAAGGAACAAAAATAAAGATTGTTTTCAGGAGATAGCAAAATCTTAGAAATGGGAGCCACCCACTGGAAAAGAGCATTATCTGGCTCCTCTTTAGAAGCATAATATTTCTATGACAAGAGAGGACAACCAAAGCAGTTGGCCCCAGTGAGTCTCAACCAAAAAACCCCTTCTGTTATCAGGACTAACACCCCAGCCACAGCTCCCAGTGCAACACTCCTTCAGGCCACAATCTCCACAGGAAGCTGATGACATTCTAGCTGAGGGACAAAACCATGCCTCCCTCGGGCTCAAACCCAGTGTCAGAGCCTCAGATAATCTCATATTCACCCCAGATTTCTCACCTCCTCCAGCCTCACTCTCCATTCCACAGGAGCATCCACACAACTTCACCCACACTAGCTCAGACTCTGCCTTGCTTCCTGCAGGGCCCAGACACTGAGGCACACAAATGAATGAAAGCATGGCAAAGGCAGGGACTAGAAAATTGCTTGTTCAATCCCAAATTAAAGGTCAGCTGCAGAGACGATTTAAGTTCAGTAATATTCCCAGTACATCACAAATAAGGCATTTATGTTGTTCTACACAGAGACTCGCATGTCCACTGGACATTTGTATCTGATTAAATAAACTAAGTAACTAAGAAGTAACTAAATCCCAGCTGATTGTACGCAGTCAGGGAGCACTGCTGAGGGTGAGCCCTCTGTTAATGGCAACGTCTGGGATCTTAGATTTAAAAACCCAACAAACCTATGCAATACTGTGGCTGTTCTGTGTTTGGAAGCTGGCAAATGGAAAGGGTGAAGCTTCTACATCCCCAAGACAAAAGGTTCCCCTTTATGCTGCCCAGAACAATGGCACATTGTGAGCTGTGAGTGCTCATCTGCTGCGTGCCCAAGTTGTTGTAATTAATGCAGAACTACCCTACAAGCTGTCTCTCAGGCACACTACAAACCCAAATTAAAGTAGTTCACATAAGTCCATTCCCAGCAAGCATTCCCAATTAAACAGACAGCCCTATTATTATCTGATTCCCTACTAAGTTGCACCAACTGTCCAAACCATAGCCCCACGCAGCTCTGCAGCACAGGGAGATGGTTGCAGGATGCCCCAGAGGGACAAGCCTGTCCTGAAGTCTGGCAGACAAAACAGTTCTGTGAGTCATTCTGAACATTATCATCATTTAGGACACAGATCTTCACTCCTCTATGATACCTGGATGAGTGGGGACTGCTGGATTAGCTGATAGCTCCTTGCAATGCTCATTTGATTTCATGTTTTTGATTTCTTATTTAAGCCAGAGTTGCATTGCTACCAGGATCATGTGAAATGGGAATTCCACATCCGGCCATCGGTTAGAGCAGGCTGAAAGGCAGTGGCTGTGCACGGGATGCCAGCAGACATCCCGGAGTGCTGGGTTGGCCGGGAAACAGCTCAACACCAACAAACATCCCCTCACACAGACCTGGCAGGAGCTCTGGCAGATCTTGCCACGCTGGTCACAGCCTGGCTGCACGTGATGCCTGAGGACAGCGGATCAAACTGCCCATCCCAAGGGCTGGGACACTGCTCCTTGTCCACTCCTGCCCCAAAGCCACTGCCCAACCTGTCCCAGAGCAACCAAGCCATCCCCCCACTGTCCGACAGCCAGCTCAGGACTGCAGTGGCAATGGGATCATTTTAACACAGTGGGGGAAGAAAGCCTGAGATTTTCCTGCCAGCAGCAGGACAGAAAATGGCAACTTGTCAAATCACATGCCCTCAAGCAGTGCCAAGAGGGAGGGAGCCTGGCCCAGCAGGGCCTGCACCCTCCTTCTCTGGGCAGAAGGAGCCAGCTGGGAAATGCAGCAGCTCTGGACAGGAGAGGAGCAGCCTGCAGCAGCCAGAGCCCCCAGAAAACACTGCATCTCCAGCACCATTCCCAAGAGGCAGGGCCCCAACAGCCCTGCACCATAAATAGTGCAGAGCTCATGCACTGTATGCGCTCAGCCCAGCACCAGCCACTTCCACTTCCCTCTGGCACGCCGGGAATCTGGCCTAAATGTCACACCTATCATGGGCTGGAGAGCTGCAGCTGGGCCATGAGACTTCTCCAAACTGCTAAATAATTCCCTCTACACATCAGGATGGGATCAATGCACCAAGGGGAGAGGAGGGCTCCGTCAGCTCTCCAAGTCTGTGTCCTGACTTGATTTATGGAAAACTGCTGGTAAAGAACAAGGAGATGAGGACAAGAAAGAATGCACACATTACCTACCTGAGAAAAAAGCCAAGGACAGCCAATTTACTCTACTGGTTTACATTAGGGTCCCAGAGCAGTTCTAAGCCACCTTGCCTCCTGGCCAGGACACAGAGCCCTCAGCACTCACAGCCTTATAAGGTCAGAAATGTTCGCAGCACGAGGTTCCCGGGGACGCCAGATAATTCATTCTCCAGGTCCGAGAGGAGTTCAGCAAGCACTTGCTCAGAATCTCAGGGCTTCCTATGCACAAGGAGGTCTGTTCTGAAGGTGAGCTGGTTCGAGTCTCCACCAGAGAGGCCAGGATGACTCCCAAGTGCCTGAGCCCCCATGCTCTGCAGGGACGTGCCCTCAGCCGGTCCTGGCTCCTCCGCTTCCCTCTGTCCCTGCACTTGAGAGGCTTCCAAACCCTGAAAGCTGTGGAAATCAAGGCTGGAATTAAAGCCTGTCCTAAAGGATCACAGAGCAAATTGGAAATGCAGCTTCAACAGCAAGGCCAGGATGCCTCCTGACAAACCCTGCAGTTAGTGAAGCAGCACTTGGGAAATAAATACTATCTGGGTGAAAGAGAACTGGACAGGCTGGCATGGTTCAGACTAAATGGGACCACGTGGGCTCTTAAATTTTTCCATGCTAAAAATAACTGGTAGCACATGCTCTGCCTTACAGGAGGCATAAGAACGGGAGTTAACAAAAACCTAAGGAACTGGGGGCCCTACTGTTGAGATTAAAATAAGAAAAATTGCTGCACTGAGACAGACGTAAGGACTTACATAACCCACCCTTGGCATGAGGCATATTTTCATCGAAAGCTGAACTGGCACGTGGCACTGCATTATCTAACTGCAGCTCCTTTGTGCTTCACACAAGATGCAGGAGGCAGAACATCCACACCAGAGGGCCCTCCTGCCAGTCCTGCTGCAGCACGTGCTCCCAGCTGTTCCAGCTGCAGAGCACAGGGGGCTTCCTCCCATGCAGGTCAGCAGCAGCCCTGGCCTGAGCTTACAGGAGGGAGCTGTGAAGCTACAGCAGCCTGCCAGCCCTTGCATCACCAGGGTGTCACTGGGCCACCAGATTCCACAGCCTCCCCAGCCCTCTGGGCAGCCAGCCTGGAGTACCCCCACCAAACCCAACAGCACCCAGAGCCAGGAGCTCAGACTGCGTGACTCAGGAGCTACCAACACCCAGAGACAGGCAGGAGCCAGGCCAGCAAGATCTCAAACTGGGTGGCACTTGTTTTAAAAGAAGCCAACAGGGAAGTCTCTCTGTACTTAACTAATTAAAGGCAAGTGCTGTGCAGCAATTTCTGCTTCAAACAGTAGCACTGAAAGACTAGAACAGCAAGAGATAGCCCTTAAGCAACAGCACCTTTCCACAGCCCAGTAAACATGGGCTATGAGCCCAAGGAACAGGCTCCTCTCTGAATAAAACCACCACTGAAGCCACTTCACAACCTTAGAATATTTAGGAACCAGCAGTCTCCTATTTGCAGAAGGATAAACTGCGACTTAAGTAAAAGGCTGAAAAAGCTGGTTGATGTAGAATTAAACTAGTGCTCTGGAACAAGAAACACCATTAACACCAGGCTGTCTTTGAGATAAAAACTGCTTTCAGTATAATCAGCATCAGTGCTGTTCCTACAAGAGCTCAGTCCCCCTCAGCTGGAGCTGCCACACTGATTGTTGGTTCTGTGCTTTCCCCCACTCAGCAGCCCAGCCCTGGCCCAGCACAGCTCCTGCAGCAGCCTTTGCACCAATGCAGGACTCAGAACACTCCTATTTATTTCCACACTCAGAGCTTTACAATAAAAGAATCAGCTGGGCCAACCTGTAGGGTTTTTTAATACATGTTTTGGAAATTAAGAAGCTCACAAGGACACAAACACCAATCCCCAGCAACCCTCAGCATTGCTCTCATGGACTCAGGCAGGGCCTTGGGTGCTCCTGCTCTGCAGGAATGAACAGTTTGTAATTAACATTAATCCTATTAGGTTATTGAGCTCCATACTGCTCTTGATATCTTATTACCTCCCTGCTCCAGTTGTTTCATTATTTATAGTTTCCTCACCCAAGTTGGTGTCTGCCTGTGAATCCTCTACTGCAGAGAGCTTTTTCTCCACTTTCCCAGAAAAGTCTTTCAGATACTTCAGCAAGCACCAGAAACTGCTTCTGTACCACTCTACCTGTACCCCCACAGTACAGGTAAAGCAGCTGTTATTCTCTTTATAACCTATCAACACATTACAAAGATCTGCATCTGGGAAAAGTTTTATCTTTCATTCTCTCTGCATTTTCCCTCAGGTTGGAGAACAGAACAAATTATTTTCCAGAGTTTCAGAATAAACACATACAATAATCAGCCTTTTGTGTTTGCTTCTACGTAAGGAAGTCAATGCAGCCCTTGCTATGGGTAACGCAGAGTAGTGGCCACTACATGCACAGCTTATAAATGAAGATTTAAAAGCAGCCACCTGAGTCAGATGGCTGGCATCTCTATCAATTTCCAGAGAACACAGACTAAACTAACCAAGGGCTTCTTATACACTCTGCACAGGAGACAAAAACAAGCTGGAATTTTCAAGGAGACAGGACGGGGAGGTTTCCAGCAAACACACTGATAGGGCTGCAAGAGCCAGGAGCAGCAGAGACCAAACAGGTCCCCAGGTATCTGGGGAGCAGCAGCAGCTCTGCTCATGGGAGGTTTGCTGGGCACAGCCACGAGACCTTGACAAACAGCTTCCCAAAACAAGAGCTGCCCTGGGCTTAGGCAGAGAGCAAAAAGCACTGCAGTCTGGTTGGCAGCCTCGTGGCCAAGGCTGGGCTGGAGGAGAAACTGCAGAAGCACTCGGAGAGGAAGGGCAGCAATCAGCAAGGAGATGCCCTGTATTCACCTGTGCCGGGAGGGAACAGCAAAGGCTCCACCGAGAGCCACTCATGGGAAGGAGCAGCAAGACACCTGTACGAACAAAGGCTATGAGGAGTGGCACAGCGCACGCCAGCCTCACCACAGAGATCTCCAGAGCTCCCCATTCCCAGGTTCATCTCCAAGCAAAGCTAAGGCCTCTGATACCAGAGGCACATGAAAATCATGAACTTTTGCCAGGAACTGCTGCTATTTATACCCAGAGTCAAAAATCAGCCACAGCACATGGCAAGTTTCTCATTCTCAGTGCCAGGTGGCAGCAGAGGTCAAAAGCAACCCCGACCAGGACAGGTCTGCAGCAGTGATTTGTTTGCTCAAGAATGATTTTAAATGGTCTTTTATGGAATATTCATCTCTGCTAGTACAGGACCCAAAAATCCAGTTAGCTTCCAGCTGACAAAATGCAGGACCAGAATCCACAGAGTGGACAATAAAAAAAATGTACAGTGAACCAGCTGAAGACAGAACACCTGAAAAAGCAGTTTGGGACATGCAAATATCTCCCCTTCTAGCAATCCCCATGAGAAACAACTGCAACAGCTTCAATTTCCAGGAAATATTAAACACCTGAAGAATAAAATAGCTTTTTCTGAATATCTGAGTGTGGCTGCCTGAACTTAATCATCATTTCATGAAGTCTAACCAGCCATTTGCATTAAGAGCTCCACAAAAGCACTGCAGTTAGAAATCAGGATTTAAAAAAGGCTAATCATTAGATCTGAAACATGAAACAATTATAAGTAATTAATGCTGCAATTAATGCTTTTTATTAGCTCTAGATGTTGCTAGGGGCAACTGGGATATCAGCCCCAATCCTATTACAGGCTCCCTGGACGCTAGAAATACCTTAAATCGTTTTTTTACATGAGTTAAGTGCACATGAACAAGGAGAGGCACAGATAAGTGGGCTATGTTGCTTTAAAAGCATTATGCTCTTCAGATAACTGCTCCTGCAGAAGTGCACTTGCTCTCCAATCCCCCTGCAGCCAGCCTGCAATGTTTTCAAAGTGAAGAGAGAGTTTCAGCCATCACAAATCCAACTGCTGCTGGCTCTGAGAGCTCTGGCTGCACTCCTGCAGCAAACTCCTGTCACAGTTAACTCCACAGGCAATCTGCACCTTTGGGAACAGACAAATCGTGGTGGATCCGAGCTGCAGGTCCTGTCGCCTCACACCCTGGGCAGTGAGGGAATTCCTCTTCCCCCATTTCAGGCGTTGTGGAGTGTCTAGGTTAAAGCCAAGGCTTCGTAGGCGATCCATAATTTCCAGTATTAGGATCTCAAAGCATCTCCAACATTCTTTAAGAAGGAATCTGGTTCCTTGGATGGGTTTCTAAACCAAGGCTGAATAAGGAGAGCACTCCCAAGTACAAAACAGCTGTTAACACACAGCAACGGAGCTCCTGCAGTGCCATCCACACAGACCCTGCAGCCCCAACATATCATTAGCTTCATGTCTGAGAGCAAACAGCCTGTTGCAGAAGATACTGCTACAATTGCAGTGAGAGACTGACCTGCATAAACCCCATGAGAGCTTTTAAAAGTCCTTTAAGAGCTCAATGAAACTTAAGCAGAAGCTGAAGGACTGTCAGGTGAAATCAAGGCATGAATGGATTCCAGTGGATTCCATCCTACTTCACTTACTTGAGAGCTGTCATTTCCTCCGGGTCATTTGCACTGTGCAGCACATGCAAGCACACCAGAACGAGACACAGTGAGGCTGTGCTGCCCTTTTCCAGAATCACAGGCCCTTCACCAGGTGACAGGTACAGCAGGTCAGCAGGTGCCTGCACAGCCCTTCGCCCTTACACAAGCAGCTCATTAAAGAATGAGGAGGTTAATTGACCCGAAGTGGGTCACACAGTGATCCCAGCAGAGGAGCCAGCTCTGTTGAGCTGCTCTGGCCCAGCGCTCCCGAGGAGGGAGAGCCCCGTTCCTGGGTTCCCGGGGAGCCGCGCTGCACTCCCCGCTCCACGTGCTCGGTAGATCATTCACAGCCACAACGTTACACCAGCGCTACACCTTCCGCAGCACCAGCCAATTCCTTTCACTGAGACAAAGTCCACAGGGCCCGATAACGCTCGGCAGGTGCAGCACAACCCCGGCAACACGGGAAGACCCGACTTCTGCCATCCCACAGCCCCTGGCCTTGCCCAACAGGTGGGCTGCAGCCCAACGCAGCTTTTGGTGCCATTTCCTGCTGCTATGGATAACATCCACGAAGAGGACGCCCTTGCTGGGATCCCTGTCCATTCTGCGGTCACTGCCTCACAGAATTACTGGACTGCAGTAAAGAACTCGGCCAGGCACAGATCAAGTTGCCCATTTCTGGAGCAGGAGTTACTTAGATCTCCCTTGCTTCAATTAAGGGGAAGAAGAAAAAGAGAGAGCAAACAACGATTCTCCCAGGAAAGCGAGACTACAAACATCGCTTCCTCAGTAGCAATATAATTTAATTCCTCTGCTCCCACCTGTATTCCATGCTGGCTTACGGAACAAAAGGAGTCACTACAGCACATCAGAAGTTTTGCAAATAACACTTTTTACGGCCATTACCATAACACAGGCAAGGCTCGCCAGACCAGACAGCACAAGACGCCTTAATCTTCACCGCGACTCCGCCCCGGCCGCGCCACCGCCGGCCCTCACGGCGGGCGGGCAGCCCCGGCCGCAGCGCTGCCCTCAGAACGGGCGAACCGCCCCGGCCGCGGCCGCCCGGGACCGCAAGCAGGACACGGAGCGGCCCTGCAGGGCCCGGACCAGCCGCTGCCGCCCCATCCCGGGAGCAGGACACAGAGCTGCTCCGAACGGCCCGGATCCCGGGAGCGGAACACGGAGCTACCCTGAAGGGCCCGGACCGGCCCCTCACCGCCCCATGCCGGGAGCAGGACACCGAGCTACCCCCGCGGGGCCCACACCGGCCGCTCGCTGCCCCGCACCCCGACACACACGGCCCCTGCCCGCTGCGGCACGGCCGGCCCCAAACCACGGCCGCGGTCACGGCGGGGCCGGAGCGCTGACCTTGGGCGGCGCGGGAGCGCTCCCGCCCCGGCCCGCGCACCGGCACCGAGGCAGGCACGGCCGGGAGCGCGGAGCGGGAGCACCCTCAGCGCGCCCCGCAGCGCCGCTGCTGACAGCCGCGGCCGCGGGCCCCGCCACTCCGGCAGCGGGCGGGCGGCGGCCTAGGGCGGTACTTACGGATGCTCCGGCGCGGCGGCAGAGCCCGGAGCGGTGCCGGGCCCGGTCCGGAGCGGTGCCGGTGCCGCCCCACGTGCCCCGGCCGGGCCGCCCGGCTCGGACATGCAGCGACACCGCCCCGCCCCGCCCCGCCCCTCTCGCGAGAGCGCGGCGCCCCGCGAGACTGCTCCGCGCGCGCGCGCAGCCCCGCCCCGTGGCCTGAGGGAGCGGAGCCGGGATCGGAGCGCGGCCGGGATCGTTCCTGGGGCCGCTGCGGGGCGGGCCCGACCGGGAAAGCTCCTGGGGCCGAGGCTCGGGGAGAGTCCGGACGCGCCCCCTTCTTCCCCTCCTCCCTCTCCCGCGGTAGTCACAGGACGGGCGCAGACAGGCCCTGTGGGGCCGCCGAGGCCCAGCCCGGCCCACTCCCGCCATGTCCCTCATCTCGGGCCTCCCCCGGCCCCTGCCCTCAGGGGAGTTTGATTCCCACAGCCCTGCGGGTCCCCGCAGCACCGCTCCCCGCCTGGCCCCGGGGTTTGTGCCGGGTGCCCCGGTCGGGCCTTGGGCACCTCCACAAGTCGCTGGGAATGGCTGCTGTCACTGCTGCTCAAGGCCGCTACAGCACCCTCCGCCTCCCGCCTCTGCGTTCTGCTGGCACCTTCGGGCTCGGCCCCGGAGCCAGAGCACCTCATTGCCTGCTAACACAGCCACACACGCAAACAGGTGAATGTGAGCTTTAGACAGAGTTTTACACAAACGTTTGGCCGGTGGTGACACATTAGTGAGCAAATATTAGCCAGAAGCTACAGCAGTAGATTGGAACTGCAAGGCTGAACTAGATGAGAAATGCAAATCTGTGTTCAGGCAACGTTATTGCTCAGCTGCAGCAGCACCAAGTTGGAATTAATAGAGACTTTCCATGTTATTGTGTAGGACTTGTGACATTTCCCCCCAGGGCTTTTGGCATCCTTGCAGAAGATCCAGTGTGTGTGACTGGTTTCTCTGTCCCAAGGAAGCTCTGAGGTTTTGGGGGGATGCACAGTAGAGCAGCATGGCTGATCAGTGCTGGCACTGCCACGCTCAGTTGGCTGTGTGACAGCTGATTCCAGGACAGCTCTGGACAAGGCACTTGGAGGAGACTGGGAAATATTTGATGTTCTTCAAACCTGCCCGTTTCTTATTGACACGTGCCTGCAGCAGGCGGTGGGTATGTGAGAGTGTAAATGAGTAACTTGGAGAAACCACAGTCATGGGCAGGATTGTCCTTCCTAAATCACTGATTTGTCCAAGTATTTTTCTGTGAAAAGTTCCTGATTTGCCTCTTATCTTTTTGTTCATAGCAGTTGGGAATTAATACTAAATACCCACTTAGAAACTCCAAATTGTGTCACACACGAAGTGGAAAAATCCATCGGTGTTGAGACTTTGCCCTTTTGATGTCCCTAATCTGAGGCTCTCAGAAGTTTTTCCGTTAGGAGTTCCCAACGGACAGGCACCCTTGGCTGTTAGCGTTGGGCAATCCCAGTGTGTGCAGTGCCTGGTGGTCGGGCAGAGGGCTTTGTCAGGGTCACAGCCACAGCCTGTGTCGCACACACAGGGACCAGAACTGCTGGAACCTCCTGCAGCTTCATTCCTCACAGCCCGAGGAGGAGGAGGAGGGCTGGATGAGCAGCTCCTCAGCATTTGCACTGTGTCTTGCTGCACAGCCAGCTCTCCTGGGCAGACCTTGCTCTGCCAGTACCTAACTGGGGGTGGAAGCAGCAGAACAGATATTTCCAGTTTGTCTGAAGGACAGTATGCTCTGAGAAAAAAAACCTAAAATACTATTTAATAGTTCAGGGGGATTTTCTTGAGCATATAGTTACTCCTGGCTATTTATAGCACTGTTATTTAAATATCCCAAAAGATCCTGTCATCAGAGGTTTTTTCATGATTCCTTTGAAGAACAAACCCATACTTATTTGAACAAGTCACATCATGAGAGTTGTTTTTGTACCCTTTCCACCCACACAAGCCTAGGAGTGATTTTCATTTGAGAGCTGGTTAAGCAGAGGAGCCCCAGCAGGAGCCCCTGTTGCGAGGCACAAAAGACTCACACCTGAGAGCTGCAGCTCGGGTAGGGGGACAGGCAGGTCCCCGCTCTGAGAGGGGCCCAGCTGCAGAGCTCTGGCCCTTCGTTCTGTCACACAGGTGGCTCATCCATCACTCAGAGCTGAGTGCAGGTGTTCTGTCCCTGGCCTTAGAGGGGAGGACAGACACACATTTGGTCATAGTGTGACCAAGCAGAATCCAGTCCCACACAAGGACCTAAGGGAACAGGAATCTCACCTGGGACACTGCTGGGGCACCTTCACCAGCAGCTCTGAGCCATCCTGGGCTCAGCCATCAACAGCTTGCTTTTCCTCCTTGTGCAGTTTTCAGCTCCAGAACAGAATCCATTCCCCAAGTGCAAGTAAGTTCTGCATTTTGACTTCATTGTTTTCCTTTGTAAAATATTTCAGCAGCATCAGCTGGGCAGGGATTTTGAAGCTATTTCCTTAGACAGAATTGCCTGATCCAACAGTGCAATTTTCCCCTAAATACAGTTTTTCCAACTGCATACATAACTAAATAAGACTCTCCTTTCATTCCTTCCCTGTGGCTACAGTGTAATTGTGATCTCAAGTAGCAGGGAGGCTCCACTGTCCAAAAGAGGAACTTTAGGAACGTTTTTGACAGCAGTGATTGAGCAGGTGCTGCTCAGGAGCTGGCTCCTGCCTGGATCCCACTCCAGGCCCAACTCAGAACTGAGGAACATTTCCTCTGAAGTAAAGAAAATGAAATGCAACAGTTCACACACTGCTGCTGTTCCACTGGTGCAGCCCCAGCTGGCAGCAGCAGCACAACAGGAATCACCTGTCCAGGTGTCTGCAGGTCTGTCTGTTCACCGTGCAGGAACAATAAGATGTCTCAGAAGAAGTCAATGCAGTCACACTTTAATGTGTCTTTACATACTTTTACGATTCACAAAGTCAGAATATAAGTACTTAGACACTTTTAATGGGGAAGTAATGTATCCCCCTAAAAGAAAAATAGATGTGATTAATCATTTGTCAGAGAAGTTGCCTGACAACTGAAACCTCAAGCTTCTAGGCAAAAAAAGCTCAAATAGACAAATTATACTGAATTGTTCTTTAAAGACCAAGCAGCTGTTTTATTACAATATTAAATTTACATTTTAAAAAGAAATATTCTGATTTATTATTCAGTTATGATAATCTTATTAAAGTGACATGAAATTCATGACAATGGGCTTTTTTCTTCCTCAGTCACCACAGGTAATCTCAGATCTGTGCAGGATCCCACACCCAGAGCAGCACCAGTCTGGGAAGACAAACCCCAGACACTCAATTTTAACTGGAATCTGAATTTCCCCAGAAATTTGGGGTGTTGGGCTCTGTAACTGGGCTGGGTGCCTTGGTTCAGCCCCAAAGAACCCACCCAAACCTGTTCCAACAGAGAGAGGACATCAGCGTCCACCACCTTCACCCTGCAGCCCCGGAATGACCTTCAAACAACTGGGAGCAGGTTGAATTTACATTTTACTTCAAAAAAAAGGGGGAAGTACATACATGAGGGGAGAATGGGGTGAACAATAATTATCTGAAAGCAGGTTTCCACCATTGTGACCCACAGCTCCCAGCAGCCTGGGGCTCTCCAAGCTGGCTTTGTGAGCACGGCCAGGACTGGCATCATGGAAACCCCTGGGAAGCTGAGGCCAATGGAAGCAGTGAGATCATACACAGGGTGAGTGTGTCGGACACAGCTTCTGCTTTAAATGATGGAATGCACCAGCAGGAGGGAGAGAGTAGTTAACAGTTACTAACACTAGAATAATCAAATTTGTATGTTATACATATACAGCAACTAACTGCTTTACAAAAAAAGCAAAATAATACAATATATTGTCACATGTATTTACAGTGTAGTAAATATACTTTTCTGTCAAATTTTACACAAAACCTATTTACAGGTGAATATACTGCATAAAAAAAAAGGTGGGACCAACACTCTGAGTGACTGTCTGTGGTTTGTTGCATAACAATAGGACGTGCTTTGTGACTTCGGAAAAAATTAACCTTAGAATGAAACAGAAAAAGCCCTAAAACCTACAACCCGGGTCAGGTCAGAGCCAGCCCTGGCATGAGCCAGGGGCTCAGCCCTCAGACTCAGTGAAATGTTCCCTGTCCTGGGAAACCTCATGCATGGGAAAGCAGAAACGTTGGCATCATTACAGGTAGGTTATGCACTATTCAAATACTACTGAGTTATCTTTAAGTCAGGGAAAATACAAACACAAACAGAATGTTAATTGTCCTTACAGTACTGAGCTGTGGTCAGTGTGGGGCAGGGAACGGGCTCTGAGCCAGGGGGTCACACACGCTCCCCGGGAGGGCCTTACATGGTCCACGTGTTCCAATAGGATTTTTCTGAATTGTAAGTTTTCATGTCAGAGCACAGGGACTCTGGGGCTGCAGCTCCAGCCCTGCAGCAGAGCCTGGAGCAGCAGAGCCTGGAGCAGCAGGCACTGCCAGTGGCCCGCGGGCTGCCCGGAGCGTGGGGCACTGGGGACCCTGGGATGGGGCTCCCTGTCAGGTCAGGGCTCACACCCACACTGTCACCAGCAACAACCTGCTGCTCACCAGAGAACAGAGCAGCAGGTGGAGAAAGGATGGAGCAGCCCGGGATGGGAGCAGAGCTCCCAGGGATGGGATGGGATGGGATGGAGAGTGCTCAAACAGGCAAAGAACAAAGGAAGGAGGATGTGAGAAAGAAAAAGAGGCAAATCCCAGCAGTGGCTGCTGGAGGGAGCAGGAGAGCGATGTACTGACAGTAAGGCACTCAACAACTAATTACTGATGGGAGTTTAATCATTACACAAAGGCCATGGTTCCCTGGGAGCCGAGCACAAGCTTCCCAAGCACCAGTACTAGGAGACAACGTTCCTGTCTATCAGGGCCCCCGATCCCAAATCCAACCTTGGCCAGCAGCAGTCCTTACACCCCAATTCACCCATTACCTGACACAGGTGTCTGATACCTCTGCCAGAGTCCAGGCCCTCTCACTGAACCTCTCACACAGGGAAAACTCCAACCAACTCCTTCCAGGAAAGAGGAAATTCAGTTTTGTTCACTGACTTTAGGAAGAGACCATTTTTTCCGGCTGGGACTGAGAGGCTGGAGTAGTTCTCACAGGGAAGGTGACTTTGATCCCTGTCCCCTCTGCTGCCACGTCTCTGTGCTGCAGAGAACACAGCAGTTCTGATGGAGGGACACTTCTGACATGGGCGATGCACAACAGTGAAGGGCTTGCTCTCTGCCCAAACAAAGTCAGTCAGGCAGTTCCTCTGGAATTACTGTTCCTGTTTGCAGGAGACCTGCTCATATGAGAAACAACTGAAAACAGCACACCACCTTTACAAGAGGTTGTTTTCCTCCTACATACAAATCCTCAGGCTTCTACAATTCCTTGTCCTCAGCAAAACGGGAAGGGCTGAAACCAGCTCGACTGGGCACAACCCAGTGCAAACCCCAGTGACACCAGGGGTGGCTCCTCACAATCCGAGTTGTGAGATGACAATGGTTTCTAACCTGGCGACCCCAAACCCAAGGCTTGAGCCCCTGCTCTGTCCCTGAGCCCAGCTCAGCCTCGTGGCCCTGCTTAGACCCCACTCTGTGTCACCAGTGACCACGTTCCTGCCCTGGCGCCTGCACCACCCGAGTGAGGGATTTGGTTAATTGCACCAGTTCACCTTTCTAGCCTGTTTATTCCATGACTTGTAATTCTAAGTTTTCCTCTTGTTTTGGCAAACTACTTGCATATGAAGTTTGTGTTCATAGTTTTTCCAGGACTGTAAACAAATTAAAGAAATTGTTATTTTATGAATCAATACAATAAAGGTATTTTTATTTACATAAATGTTACATTGTTACTGTGTGGATACATGGGAATTATGTGCTATAGCAATAAGTTGGAACCCTGAATTGTACCATTCTCTAATAATTTAGCTGTGGAGTTTGATTTACTGAAAGCCACTAACGATTGCACTGGAGGACTGGCTTTTACCTAATGGATATACTTTTTTTTCCTTTAAAGCCATCGAAGGATTGTTAACTCCTACCCCAGCAGAGGGATGTGAAACCGGGAAGCGGATCTGTTTCTGAGCAGGAGCCGTGTGAGCCCCAGGGACACAGCCCCTGCCTGGACTCCAGCCCGCGGGGCACCGGCACCCGCAGCGGGACCAGCCCCGGCAGGGGGCACTGCTGGCACCGGGCACCGCCGGCACCGGGCACCGGCTCCTGCCCCGCCAGCCGGCGGCTCCCGACCGCCACCGCAGCCTCAGGTTTGTGTGAGCCCCGCAGGAGCCCTGAACCCGCCCGGGAGGGGACTGCGCCTCCGCCACCACACCTCCCTGGGACTGGACACAGTGTCAGTTAATTTAAATTCATGTACCTTGAGCGGACGTGGCTGCTTCTGTCCCTGCTCGGGCAGCACAGGGGCAGCTTTGCCACACACTATCCCCCAGAGCCGGGTATGAATCCATCCCATTTTCTTTCCCTCCATTCCCCACTGGATATTCTGCCAGGAGCTCTTGAAGGTGCACATTATTAGGAAGGGCAGAACTAAAGCAGGTGCTACAATGACAGCTCGAGGCTCAGTTCCCAGGGATTTTCCCCCGTACAACTTCCTCAGGGAAGATAAAGTACAGCCAAAAAAGAAAAAAAAAAAAGCTTTGGGAAAAAAGCCAGTTTGTCCAGTCTGGTCCATGTACAGTCCAAGTGTGTGAAGCTTGGTCTGGGGAATGAGGGACTCCTGCAGCCTCCTTTTCCTCTCCCCTTTATTGCTAATTACCTGAAATTTAACCTAATCCACCACTTCTGTTAAGCTCCTTGTACTGCAGCTATCATGAACTTCTTCTCAGTGTGGTAAAAAAAAAAGTACACAGCTAAAATCTTATAGTTTGGATTAAAACCAGGGTTAGAGAAACTTCCCTGGCTCAGGAAGCCACTATTACCTTGAGGCGTGCAAACGGGGTTAAGGATCAACACTTCCCTTAGCAGGAACACCTGAGGCCAGAGCAGACATGGCAGGGCTGGGGAATGGCTTTGGATTGGAACAGGACGCGGCTCTGCAGCGCTACCGAACTCCAGCCTGGCGTGGGGCACAGGCGTGGCTCTGAACACGGCTGGAGCCCGGCAGGGGGATGAAGGAAGGCGTTAACTCAGGCAGTGGGTCAGGAGTTGATCATCTGGCAACGCGGCTGGATGGGAACTGTACAGGTCAAGTGCAGCATCACACCCGGTGGAGGGCCCTTCGCGAGGGGCCGCGCGTCAGTCAGGTCCGAAAATAAAAAAATAAAATTAAAAAGCGACAATCACACGATCTTTTTGATGCTGTGACGCTTGAAGCTGCCGGCGCTTCGCTGCTTCTGCACTTGGCTGGCGGAGCCGTGGCGCATCCTCCCGCTGTTGGCGTGGCCGGCGGTGGGCGAGAGCTCCACGTTCTCCTTGTCGATCCCTGCGGAGACACGAGCGCCGCGCTGAGCCCGCCGCCGGCAGCCCCGGGCCGCGGGGATCCCGGAGGGGCCGCTCCCCCTGAAGGCCCGACCCCGCCGAGCTCCGCCCGCCTCCCCCGGGACGAGTTTAAAAAGAACCAAATACGATTTGTGACAGGGAAGGGCTGCAGAGCCGCTCGCTCCTGCCCTCCAGCCTGTGGGGCCGGCAGAGGGCAAAGGGAGAGTAAAACCAAGAAAACTTGGCTGTCTGGCTGGAAACAAGTCTGCTTAAGTGAAGGAAGGAGGAAAACACAAACCACCAAACTGACTCTTAATGAGTAAAGAAACGAATCTTAATGAGTAAAGAAACAGTTTCCTAAGGAGGGTCTTGAAAGGACACAGGCAGAGAGAAACTGAGGCTGGGTCTCCTCATGAAAACTGTGCTGAGTTCAGCCCCACCGGTGGCAGGAAGACTTGTGGGGCTCAGGATGAGAATGGCACCAGACAGGTTTGTGCCTACAAACTTAGACCCTTCTGAGAAGCTTTGCATGTCCTCTGCAGGATCTTGTCCTTCAGAGCAAAACTCTGTTATGCTTTGCTAAAAGTCTCCCATCAAACAAACCTCAAAACTGAAGTGCTTTAGTGAAAAGCCCACACTGACACAACAGCACCACCCAATGCCAGCGTTAGAGCCCTCAGCTGGCAGTGGCTTTGGGCACTGTCACTGCACACCCAACAGCCCAGGGCTGGCTCAGTGCAGCCCTGCTCCTGAGCAATTGCTGCTCTTGAGACTGTGCTGTGAGTTAACCCCTGCAGCAGCCTCTCCATGCAGCTGCCACACTGAGTCTGTCTGGGGAGTGCTCACCAACACCTCAGCAATGAAGAGCACGATGGGTGGTTTTATGCAAGAGGATACAACTACAATCAGCAGCAAAAAATAGGATGTCTGACCGCAAATAGAAAGGTTAGAACAAAGCTCTGTTATTGTAAGTGACATATTCACAATTATGTGCAAGAAATTAATTGGTGTTGGCATTAGTGAGAACAAAGAACACCTTCCACACTCAGCACGGGGACAATGTGAGGGCTCCAGCCAGAGCCTGCACCTTCCTTTCCTGGTGTGGGTGGCAGCACAAAACTCCCAAACTATGCTGAGGACAGGGACAATCCACGGGCACGAGCAAAAAACCCTCTTCTGCAGCTTTCTCTTACTTCTCCACACAAAGCAGAAATGCAGAAGCATGCAGCTCCTGATTTACTGCCCCACTGTCTGCTGCAGTTTAGTCCAAACTCGTGTCTGTTTGCACGTGTGTCCCTGCAGTCAGAGCTGAGTCCTGGCCAACATAAGGAGCTCACACCAAACAGTTCATTTCAGCTTCACACGTGCAGCAGAGTGATTTCCATATTAAGCATCCCTCTTGTTACCAGATTTATTCTCAAGGCTGTGGGTGACTTTGTCATCCCCCAAGAAATGCACCAGCTTAGCACTTGCTGAAGCCATTCCCGTGTCAGAAACTGCTCCTCATGCCACAGCCCGGCCCTGACGCAGCTCAAGCAGCATTTCGTGCAAATATGATGAAAGAAGAGAGTACCTGGATGAGGCATCTGCATGAAAACTGCAGACTTAGAGCAAGGCAGAGAAGCTTCACAGACACAGAATGAAAGAAATAAACATAAGTGAATAATGTCCATGAGACTGGAAAGTGGAGGCAGAGGAACAGAGATGGTGACAGACAAAACATTCATAAACAATGATCCTGCATAGTTGTTTCCAGATGCAAGAAATGAATTTTTCATGTATCTGCAACTTAGTATTTGTAGCCATAATAAAAAAAACTCACTTGGCTGAAAATGTTTCTTTTAACGGAGTGCTGCTGAACACGTGGCCTTCACACTGGTGTTTTAAATTTAATTTCCAAACAGTGTTCAGAGTGCCAGCAGTGTGCTGTTTCAGACTCACTATTAACCTGAACAAGTTCCCTAGTTCCCAACTCTGTTTGTGGAGACTCTTAACCAGCCTTTGACAAAAGCCATCTGTTTGCACAGCACTTGGAAGGAATGTCTGACGAGTTGGATTAATTCCTTTCTCTCAGCTTGTAAAGGAAGAGGGAATGGAAAGTGGGGCAGAAGGAAGGAGGACATTTGCAGAGCAAAATGCTTCTTTCCCTTGCAGAGAGCCCAATCCTGCACCACCACCTCATCCTTGGAAAGGAACTGCCGGAGCTGCCACCGATGCTGTGTTCCAAATGGAAAGATGCTGCCCAGAATGTCCTTCCACACTGACTGCAAGGTATGTTCCCAAAGAAACCCCCGTTCCCAAATAATCCCAACAGCCTTGCCTTGCTCCTGCTGCTCCTCTGAACCCTGAACAAACCATCTCAGTGCCTGTGAGCCAGGGATCCCCTGCAGGGCACATGTTCCAATATAGGTGCTGCTGTTCTGATGCCCTTAATTCTCTTCCCTTCACATGGAGTGACCTGGGAGACAATTTTTGTGCTGGATAAAATCCAGGATCTGAATCCACAGGGTAACAGCTCAGGAACAATTTAATATTTGTTTGACTCCACAATGCACCAATGTTTGACACATTAACACATCCAAAGAGCCAAGGAGGCTCCTAAAGCAGGAAATTCCCCATTTCCCCCACCCAGATGGAACCAGAAGAGGCACTGACCTGGGGAGTGCTGGGAAGTGGCAAGTGAGGTCATGGAGTTGGAGAGATTGAGGTTTGCAGTGATGCTGAGCTGGCTCTGCACCGCTGGAGGATACGGAGAGGTGGGGGTCAGGAGAGATTCTTCACTGGTTTCCTCATCAATTCCAGGCAAATAGATGTCAATCAACGCATCCAGGAACTTTACGATGAGTTCTGCATAGTCTGGGATTTGGGTTTGCTGTGGGAGATGGGGGGAAAAAAAAGTTGTTCCTTCCATTGTCAGTTTGAGCTTTGCTCCAGAGCTCACTCTCAAGTCCCTCTGTTTTGCCTGCATATTTTCAAGAGCATTTGATGTATGTGTAAAAACTCATTTGTGGCCTTGTCCAGATCAATCTAACTGTCCACACTGCAGACCAGGTGTCAGTGTGATCTCAGTGTGTGGGAGCCCAGGGCAGGAAAAGGGGCTGCAGAGCCCCTGCCCCAGCCCCACACCTGGGCCACCTCCCTTGGGATGGCTGGACACACGGGCAGTCCTCCACTGGCTCTGCTTCAACACAAAATTTAGCTTTTTGGAATCATCACTCTTACTAAATTAACCCCTACCCTGTCAGATACATGTAATGAACTGACCCTGGGAGCAGGAAAAGCTGCACTCACACACCTGGCTGCTTTTACCCCACTTTGGTAACTTATCTATCACAGCACCTGCTGCAGGCCCAGGGCTGGTTGTAGCCCTGGAGGTGCCCCTGATGCTCTCTCCTCACTCATATGAGGATGATGCTCCTTATGAGCATCTTTGCTGCAGCACCAACGTGCCCAGAAAGGTCAAACAGCCCAGACCCCACAGAGCTCTTACCTTGGAGAAGGGGCCAGCAAACCTCCACAGCCCATTAAATCCAAAACCTGCAACAACAAATGGAACACCACCATGAAAGCCCAGCTCTCACCTGACAGAGAACAGAGAGTGCTCCTAGTACAGCACTTTTTTTTAAAAAAAGGAAAAATATTTACTCTGTAGATAGGATGTTTGGTATTGGGGTGGAGACTCCTCATGGTACACAACACTCTGCACAATCCCATGAATTGGATTCAACAAGTTTGGGTCCTGGCACAGCGATAAAAGGGTATTGATCTTGGAATCCAATAAATTATGCCTGAGGAAAGGAAAAGTGGCTTAGTTTTTGGTCATTAAATAAAATAAACCTGCAGTTCCCAACTGACTTTAGCAACCAGCACTTCAGGTG
This sequence comes from Ammospiza nelsoni, assembly GCF_027579445.1. NCBI lineage: Eukaryota > Metazoa > Chordata > Aves > Passeriformes > Passerellidae > Ammospiza > Ammospiza nelsoni. The sequence continues at coordinate 11,130,738 of NC_080653.1, forward strand.
GGATTTTTGCCCCAGCAGTGATTTCAGAACACAATTCCCAACTCTGTTCCATGAGGACTCTAATGATGTGCTCAGGTCAGTTTGTGAGCACCTGCTCACCTTAACGTCTGACAGCTGGGTTTCCTTTACACATATTCACTCCAGCAAAACTACAACAGGTGTCTAAAGAAACACCCAAAGAGCACCTGCACTAGGCTTTACATCAGATTTGAAACACCTGGGGCACAAATTAAAATCAACCAGCATGGACAGACTGCAGCCTGTAACCTCCATGTAACCTAGTGCCTTGTAGAGCTAGTGCTTCTGGACCAGAGAGCTCTAAAGAAGAGCCATTGTAAAAGAAGAGTTATTGTAACCACAACTTCAGGTACTCACACAACAGGAAAGACCTTTGGGAAGACAACGCTGGCCTCTGCTAAATACTCGTAGAGGATGCGCTGGTCGAACTCGTCCGTGGTATATTTCACCAGCGTGGCCTGCCAGGGAAGGAGCTGTTAGTGACCTGTGTGCTTACAGCCTTTGCTGAAAGGGTTCAACATTTCTGACTACCAGAAAGCATGCTAGAAAAGATTGATTTATGTCTCTGTTGAGAAACAACAGAACCAGGTGGCAACAATTTGTCTTTTGCCAATAAATATATCTCATCACTGTTTTACACAACTGAGCGTAGCTGGGGTGGGAACTGCAGTGGTACAGCTGAAGAAAGTGCTATCAGACTGCACCTCTGACTAGTTAATGACTTTTAAACTGGATCATCCTGGGATTCAAATAATGCTCATTTCTTTTAAACTATAATGTATTAATAACCTTTTGTTATACAAAATAGTTTGTCATAAACTCAGGCAGGAAAAACTCCAAGGAACATGTTTGTTTTGCTGGGAGGTAAAAGGACATCAGAAAATAGCAGACAACACACAGAAGAAAGCTTACAAGAACTGTAAGCAGCAGAGCTTGAATTTTTGGGTCAGTCAGAACTTCTTCATCCAGGAGGACGTTTGACTCGGAAACGGAAACTTTCCGGAGGTGTGGGTGCTGCTGTGGTGATATTCTCTGGGTTTCTGCCAGATAAAAAAGAGCAACTCATCCAGAGCAAAAGAAACCCAAAGCAAGGCAGAATCAGGTTCTGCACACCGAAGTCAGTCATGAGCAAACCTCAGAGCTCGCCGGCCTCGTCACAAAGGTCAAAGCAACGACTGCGCTGGAGTGCAGCAGCACTGCACCACTACATGGGATGTGTTATCAGATGGCAAACAAAAACCCCAATTTCCTCTTCAGTGAAATACAGGCCCAGGGGTGTAAGTACCAAATTTAGGGTCAGGCAGATACAAGAGAAGAACCCTGGTCTTGCATTGCAATTGGGGGTGAGGGCACAGGAAGCAGATGGGGGAGAAGATGAAGAGAGGCATTCCAGGCATCAGCTCACGTTCCATCTCCTGCAGGAATTTGCAGCTGGGGCTTATTAACTTATAGAAGGCCAAATGCTATTTATTTCATTGCACTCTTATATGCAGTCCTTTAGAGCTGCCCCTGATTCTGCACCTGTAAACTGAGCAGCTCCAGTGCAGCTGCCAAAGATATGAAGGCTGCACCCTGCAGAAGCCATTGCTAAGAAAAGTGCTTCTCCCTTACCTTGGAGTAACCTTGGTAAGTAAACACTGAATTTAGAAATAGCCCTTTGTATAGATATACAAAGCGTTTACAATTAGTATTGTTCTTAAGATGTTAGTCCTGTGTCTCACCCATTTCATAATCATTTTCGGCTACTCTCCTCATTTTGGGAGGCGTTGTGATTCCAGATTCCATGTCTTGCCTTTTAGGAGCCTTTGTGTCCGATATCAAATGGTCAAAACTTTTCCTTGTACCTAAAAACAATTTATCAAGCAATTAAAAACATTAAACCTAAATCCATATTCTAACTTTTTCTGATTTTCTGGCCAAGCTACTCCCCTATCTACCATGTGTTGACAGGAATCTGTGGACCTTTTCACCATTTTCAGGGATGGGACAGAAAATACGATCACACCATGCCGCTCTCCATCACAGCTTCCAGAGTGCTTCACAATACACAGGAGGGAGCATGCAATTAGTCAGGGGGGCATGCCATGGACTCCTGGCCCCCACACAGAATACACATGCCAGGACGTGGTTACTGAAAAGGAAGCAGGAAAGGGCTGGAATGAAGGAAATGCCCCTGTTCTTCCACCTGTGTAATGCCAAAGGGCTTCCACAAGTTCTGCAAAGCAACTCAGCTTGTTCCTCTGATACATGAGTTTGTTGTAAACATGATGCACTGAGAAGCCACGAGTACAAATCAGATTGTTTACACACATCTACCATGTTCTGGGACCATCTCCTCCAGCCCCAACCAGAGCACTCTATGGAGCAGCTAAAAATCCACCTCCTGGGTTTGCTGGAAAGGGCTGGGAGCACAAGACTGGCACTAGGCACCTTTGGGAAATGGAATATCTTGTTTTCTCCACTTCAACATGCAGATCTTGAGCATCGCTCTTGCTCCCCCCATCATGGCCAAAAGAACTGAGTCCTCTTTAACTATCCAGTGCCCTGAAATTTGCATTTTGCAGAAACTGCATTTATTCCTCTCAATCAGGAATAAGCCCTTAAAGCCAGAACTAATACAAGAACATTTTTTCTCCAGTAACGCTTCCCAGGGTATTCTGTAGACAGATCAATAAATTAGTTATGTTAATAACCTAGAAGCTTTTTAGTGTTGGCTTGTGAAGGCTGCCCCATGTCCAAGCTCATGGATTTCCGGGTGCGAGGGCTGATCTGTCCCACTGTTGGGTAACTGGCAGCCAGGTGTCTGTCTGACCCCTTGGGGGATGACCAGGGCTGGTGTTCCTTTAGTGTCCTGAAAGTGCAGAGAAATTCAATTAAGAAAATCTTAAAACTATGCTATTTAGGCAGAGGTTTTTCAAGCAGCAAAACTATCCTTTTTTAAACCCATCTTTCCTACCTGGTTAATTTCCCCAAAACACATAACAAGAAATAGCAATTACTTTGCTTGCAAAGATGTCTGGGCTACTGAAAACAAACAATCTGATGTGAATGTGATGGTGAAGGGATAAAAAAATAAAGCCATGAAAAGAACACAAGCAAATCAGCCTATGGGGTAAGATGAAATATATTTTGTCATCAGCCACTCCAATCTCAGTGCTAAAAAGAGAGATCATGAGTGAAGTGCTCCCTGTTGAGGACACAGGCTCTCCTTGGCACTTCCAGTTGATTTCCTGGCTGATCTCTCTGGCTGCACACAGGCTGTAACAAGGTGTCAAGGTTTCCCAGTGGGACAGACAGCTCCATGCCCTGGAGCTCTTAAAAGGACAAACAAAATGTTCCTCTAAAATATAAATGAGATTAAATCAGGTCTCATAGAAAGATTTTAGCAAAAGGTTTAACAGCCTCCAGAGCAGTTAAGCTCTGAAAATTAAATCTGCATGAATTGCACATCCAAATTTCTGTGACTCCTGACCCCAGTGTAAGGAGAAATTGCTCAGGAGCCACCACAGCCCAAGGACTCAGCGCTATCAGTGGGGCTTAGCTCACTCACTACAGGAACCAGGCTTTGCAATGTGGGTAACTGATCTAAAAGTGAGACAACCAACCTATAGCTAGTGTCACTGTGATGGATGGGGAATGTGTCCATGGGAACATTTTCCATTGACACGTCTGTCAGCAAGAGAGACTTCCTGTGCTTGAGGCTGCAGCGGCTCCGCACCTCCTCCGACACCGTCAGCAGGGCTGCAAACACACAGCAAGGCAAGGCAAGGCAAGGGAAGCTTTCACAGCAGAGCACAGTCAACAGTGAAACAATATTCCAGCCTTCTGCATTTCTTACAGGCATCAGTGTACCTTTACACCAACACCACTGAGCTGCAGCTACCTTAGGGAATGTACAGATTAAAACCAGATAATTTAAAAAGAATTCTGTTTCCCATCCAGTTACAATGACAAGATTTACAAATTTGCCCTCACATGGTCACAATTTCTGTGTCCAGACCACTGGAAACTTGAAGGCTGTCAGGCATACACTGGATTATTTACACCAAGAAACCTCCAGCCTCCCTGAAGAAGTGCCAAAGCTGTAGAGGATGTGCTGTGCTGGCAAAGCCCTCAGCCCCCAAAAAACCTTCCCAATGTGCCCACCCTGACCACACTCCTGTCCACCAGTTACAAGTTTTCTTTGTGCTGTACAATTTTAACAAGCTGAACCTGAAGGAATCCCACAATAACCAGTCCTTTTCAGTCAGCTCAGACTGGAAAGGAGGTTTGGTTCATTACCTGCCAGGTAAGCCACGCTCTGGGTGTTCACCTCGAACTTGTCACAGTTCCTGTGTTTGTTAACCAGAGCAAGGAGTGTGTGCAAAATCCTCACTGTTCTTGCTACAGTGGTAGGGGAAGGATGCCTGTACCCTAAGAAACAAAAGATTGTATTTAACTTCTGAATCCATATTTATGAAGCACTAATATTTTGAAGGCATTTATAAATATTTTTCAGCACGTTCTCAGACATTCCATCTCAAGGGTAAGAGAGCACAGTGCTACTAGAAATGGCACATTTAAGACTAATTCTTTTTACCCCTCCCTCAAAACTGCATAATGTCAAATGTCTGTGCATACATTATATCTGTTATCTCACAAATCAGTCTTCTAAAAATCCCGGTGAGCCTGAGCACAGGCAAACAGGGAGAGATATTCTTGGAGGAAGAAGTAAAAGACTGCAGCAAATAAAGCTCTGCACCCTGTGACAGTTCAGAACTTTTAGCAGCAGCACTAAAGACCTTCACAGGAGACATATAAAGTAAAACTGGTTAAGTCCTTTAATCCAAGAGTGTTTAATTCTGTACCTACTCTGTAATCCAAGTTTCTCAAAATCCATCACCGAATGTGGCCCCTTTATCTCTTGACTTGTTTATTCCTGAAGTATGAGCCATCTCAAACAAAGAGCATTATGCACTCTTACCTTTCAGGAGATGTCCCACTAGTGCAAAGTTAAAGTTGGAGTTGAAATTTAGCCCAACAAAATGATCCATCTGTTTGCAGTGCCATTCGAGTGGTCTCCTGATCTCCATAAACACTTCTTCTGGGCTCTGACCCACAAAAACAAAATACAAGAGCACCTTAGTTGAAGTTACTCGGGACATGTCAAGTTTGTTGGGTTTTTTGTTTAAGTGGCAGAACAGTTCTTTCAGAGGCTACAGGAAAATATCAAACACTTTCTCACAGATCACATCTGGACATTTCTGTTCCAGTTTCCAACCCAGTAATGACAACTTCTCTCCACACCTTTATCTGTGGATATCACTCGAGTGTAACAATTTCTCATGCAAATTCAGGTTTAGTTCACAAGGACAAAGCTGGGTTTTTCCCCTTTTCTGCAGCTCTGGTGGCTGCAGGAGCGCAGGCTGTGGGCTCACCTTGTCGTTGAACACGCGCAGGCTGTCCAGGGTGTGCAGGTTCTGCTCCAGCAGGGCTGTCCCTGCCGAGTACAGGTTCACCTCATCCAGCTGCAGCACGGCCATGGCCACCCAGAACAGAGCCTTGTGCATAGGGGAGTCCTGCAGGGAGAGAAAGAGCCACCACTGCCCCTTAGAGCCAGTTCCTGCAGGTGAAGGAACAACCAGGATGGAGGGCAGGGTTTGTCCCCCTTGTAGCAGGTTTTGTCTCAGCCACACCCATTCCAAGGGAACAGATGCTCACGTGGACCTGTTAATGCACTTCACAGGTGAACAGTAGAAAGAAAATGAATTTCAAGCCTTGTTTGCAACTCCCAAGCCATTCCTGCTCACCTCCATCCCTTCCTTGCTCAGTGTCAGACCCACCCTGCCCTGCACCAGCCTGAGCAGAAATGGGTCTGTGGTTCTCCATCTGAACATGGACTGCAGCTCTGCACACAGCACTGGCCAAGCACTTCCTCCTCAACACCAGAACCACACACAGGAGGAACTGGCACTGAGCACACGCTGGGTGCCCTGAGCAGAGCTGTTTGCAGAGCAAGTTTCACTCACACCAGGAGCTGACTGTCCCTGCAGTGCCCCCGAGTGCTCTGAGGCAGAGCCTGGCAGTGACCCAGGCTGGCTGAAGGAGCAGCCCCCACACGTGGGCGTTCCCCTGGCGTGCAGGGCAGCAGCACTCACAGCTCAAGCTGCACTGGAGCCTGTGGGAGGAACGGGCACAGCCTGGGCACAGCCTTTGCCCAACTGCCAGGGCCCCGCTCCGGGAACAGAACAGAACATTCCCAGCATTTCTCAAGCTTTTGCACTGGTCCCACAATCTGCCACACTTCCCATATGTGCTCCTTCCATGCATGAATCACAGTGAAGTGAGAACTTCAGAAACCCCAACATATAACTTGTATTTCTGAGATCATACCCATAATCACAATTAACAAAATACATTCTCTGTTTATTCAAAAGGGCGGTGATTTACCTTGTTAAGAAGAGGCTGCAGCTTGGTGAGGGCTATAACTGTGGCTTCTATTAGAACTTGGCTATTATAATTATCAGGGCCTTTTAAACAGCTCTCAAGTCCCTGTTTGAAAAAAGAGAGTAATTAAAAATACAACCATAATTACATTTTGCTTTGTAAAAAGAAGATCAAAGATCTGCACAATAACTGTTTTTCTCAATTACTTACAAAGCCTGAGTTCATTTTAAACCAACTCTCAAGAAGTTTTCCAAATGGAGATTTAGACAGCAGAAATAAATGTATGACTGCACAATGTACCCTAACAGTCAGGCTGCAGGGGGTTGTAAGAGCTGTAGAAAAGCTCTTTTATCATTTAGACACTATTCAATCAAAGTTTGTGTCTATAAAACTCTAATGAAATGCTTAAAGGACACATATTTAGTACATTTTTAACCTGCTGTGGAACACAACCTGCTTTAGAATGATGGAACATCATTGTCAGGCCAGGCACCTGCTTCAAAGTTTTCTGATATAAATCAGCTCTTTACTATATTTACCTACCACACATGAGGTCATTCACTTCCTTTAAGAAAAAGGAAGCTATGCATCATGTGCATGCTGATAAATGCCTCAACAGAAAATTTCTCATTTATTCAAATACCGACTGCTGGACCTACCTGTGTCAGGAGTTTTAAACTCAATACTGAGACCTACTGATACTCTAGAAATCACAGCAGTGACGGAACTCATTCAATTTAAATTCAGAAGCCACCAAATCCATTTAAATTCAGAAGCCTGACCTACAGAAAGTGTATTTCCAATCAGTTCTACACAAGAATATGCTAGAAAAAACATTTATCCTAAAATTATGCCAGATTCTATATCTGATGGGAAAATAAAGCTAAAAATAGCTACTTTATGAGTCACAAAGGAAAAGAGACAGACCCATATACCTTGCTGAGAATTCGGATTATTTGTTTTATTTGTCCATGAGACACTCGTTTACTTATACAGCCAAAGACAACCAATGCTCTTGGCTGCAGGGAGGGGTTGTACTGGAATGCAAACCTGTGAAGAAACAGAGCACATTGCATTAAACAACATATATACAACAAAATATACATAACAAAAAGATGAGAACTGGGTGTACTGCACATGCAGGGAGGGCTCAGGGTTTGAAGTCTGACTTACTTTTGAGCTAGTTCAGTCCACTGGTCCAGCCACTTGCATGTTGGAATATCCCTCATACAAGCCTAAAGAGAATTAGACTATTTGAATAGATGTAACGTGGAGAAAATGTATTTGTACAACTGGGAATGTGCAGAGGTTTGGCTCTCAGAAATCAGCTGTTAACTTTCAGCAGGGAGGAGGCACATCCCCTGCCCCTGCTGCCTGTCCCCACATCCCCACACACCTCCATGATCTCCAGCAGGGCCCTGTCCCTCAGGGCTCCCCCTGTCCCCACACACCTCCATGATCTCCAGCAGGGCCTCGGTGACCGTCTCCAGCGAGGTGAGGGCGAAGGTCTCTCGCTCGTAGGAGCCGGGCGAGAAGGAGCGGTCGCGGTAGCTGGAGCGGAACGCGATCACCGCCGCCGACTTCACTTTGCTGATCCCAAACAGCAAATAAAACTTGGGCAGGGAGAACTCGGTCAAGCTCAGCCTTAAAACTTGCTTGGTCTCCTCTGTAGAACAAAGTTGCACATTTTATATTGACTCCAGGGACATTCAAATGCACATTTCCCCCCAGGGACACAGCCAAGGTCCCTGTGCCCATTCCAGCACCGCTCCCTTGGCCGCTGCCCCGGGTCAGGCACAGCAGCTCTGCTCTCCTGCCCGGACTGCTGACACCAGCCACGAGGACTGGATTCTAGAGACTCTACAGAGCAACTTGTGTAAAGAGGTGGCTCTATCTGTTCTCCTCACAGTGATTCATTCAAAAAATGGAAACCCAGAGTGTTCATGCTCTGAAATACCGACAGAACTGGAAGTTCAAACTGCAGCAGACTCTGCTTTTGGCTCTGGCACTCACATGAAGAAATACACTTAAAGCAGAAGAAAATGATGGCCCTGCTCTGGCACTGACTATCTGTACAGTTCTGACCTTTCAGTTGGTTTCAGTGTACTTCAAACCCACTGTGTGAGCAGGAGGCTCAGCACCCCGTGCATGAGAGCACAGACACACAGACACCTCTGTGTGTGTGTGTGCACACCCACGCTCCCTGCTGATATCTACAGACAAAATGAGAGACTATAAAAAAAAAGACAAGATCACATAAACTTTGAATTTTTCTTCTGCACAAAATTCAGCCTGGTTTCACATTGTGCTTCTGGGCTAAGAAGAGCCAAATTGCCAATATCAATTATTTTAGGACTGCTAAAATACAGCAGTAGATAAAATACCTGTTTTAACACTGTAAGTTCACAATTCCCTTATGTAATTGGTATTTTTGTTACCATGTTATGCAACCCTTCACAAGATGTACATGAGCCAGTTTTAGCACAGATGTATTTTCTCCTTTGCCTTACCAGAAAATCACTGGTACTTTCTTCTCTTTTTCTAAAACCCATTATACAAACAATTTACACTATGCACCTGCTCTAAGTAGGATATTTTTTAATTCCATACTCATTTCTTGTTGATCATATCCTCATTCTGATTTGTATTCATGCTGAACTACAACCCACTTTTTTCAAACTCTCAGAATAGTTTGCAGAGAAAGACAACTCAAATATTTGTTAAACAAATTAAGGAGCAATCAGCTTCATTGAAAATCCAAAAAAGCTCACCACTGAAGTGGAGCTGGGAACAAGTGCAAAGAGAGTGAATGATGTTGATGACGAGCCCGTGAGTGGAAGCTCTGAGGGAAAGGGGCCCCGTGGCCACCAGCAGAGTCACCACGTGGAAGAGGTAGGGCAGATGTGCAGCCACGTCCAGGGAGTTGTTGAAGGAGAGCATGAGCATGTACCGAGCCAGAATGGCAATGTCATCCCACATCAGGTGCTGCTCCAGCGTGGGTGTGGGGGACAGACAGGTCTTGTCAATGATTTTACACATCCTCCCAATCACCTGAAAAGAGAGCAACCATTCTGTTCTACTCAAACAGGAGCACAGCTCAGAATTTCAATAAAAACGATCAACACTCTACTGCTTGGAATCTATTTTATCATGGCTTCTGCATTGTTGCCTGTCCTGAGTTACCAGAAAGCATCTCAGTGTCACATTAGTAAATAACTAGAAATTCTCTAAAAGGAAATGAAGGCAAAGAGAGAACTCACTTTGCTTGACACCAGTTTGACATTGCCAGAAGCCAGTGCTACAGCTGTGTCTGCCATCACCTCAGCTTTGATGGAGCCCAAGCCCCCCGTGGCACTGGTTTTGATGAAACTGTCCAACACTACATCCAGGAGATCTGTTATCTGACAGAGAAAAAGAGTCAGATTAACTTGACTTTTGCACCGTGAACGACCCTTTGAACAGCAGTAATTAATTTCTTTAGCTGAAGATGCACAACTATCACAAACTGAACCATCCACGTTAGCGACTCATTACCCTTCTGGCAAAAAGCCCCATGTAAATTTTAGAAGCATAAAGCTGAATTCCATTAGGTTTTGCTACCAGTGATTCAGAACTAGAAACTAAATTTAGCACTATTTTTATTTCATTTTCCACTTTAACTCTTTATAAAATGCTGACCAGGAAGAAGAAACTTGATGTGAAGTGTTTGTTTACAGAGGATGCAGAAGCAGTACCTGTCCCAGGCTGCCCCATATCTTGGCCTGAATGGAAGGGTACATCTGCTTCTCGTTGATGGTCATGGTGATGAGCTTGTCCAGGATGGCGGTGACGCGCTGGCGCTTGGCGTCGTCGTTGTGCTTGCAGAAGCGCACCAGGTTGGACAGCCAGGGGGTCATGTACTCCAGGCACAGGTGCTTCAGCTCGATGCCTGCAACAAAATGCTCATCACACACGGCCAGCACTGTCCCCCTTCATAAATAACTCCTCCTCCAGTTTTAGTGCCTGAAACAATTACTGTCCCAGCTGAGCAAAGAACACTGGGCCAACAGAGAGCCTTCAAAGAGGCATGGCAAAAGGAGAGAGCATCAGAGCCAGTGAGGAAGCTCAGTTGACTAAGCTAGATCTAAAATCCTTTTAGAGATTAGTATCTTTTCAAATTAATGGATGGCACTAACCATACTGGAGCTACTTACTGGATTTGCTAAATCCTGAAATACACTCCTCCAAGAACTCCAAGGTGAGGTGTGGCTCGTTTGCTGCAAGAGTCTTACTGATAGATACAATAAATAGTGTGTTGTTGGCAGGAATACACAGACCTGAAGTTTCCAGTAACTGGCCCTCAATCTTTAAATTAAAGGTACAGGTTAAGGCACATAGAAGATTATAGGCGGCAGACCTGTAACAAAGCAAACAATGTGATTTGTAAGAGCTTTCTTGTACTTCTGAACATATACATATTATACATCACAGTACTGACATTTCAAAATCAATTCAATGCTGCTATAGTAGAAATTACATCTACATTCCCAAACGTTTTCCCCTGGACAGGCTACAATTTGCAGCAAAAAAGAACTTCCCTTGGAGAAATAGAAGAAATGATTCCTCCACTTGCTCTGAACAATTGCTGATAAGGTTACAGAGTATGTTTGAAGGGCTTTGTATTGGGTTTCCCAGAACACCATGGAGTTCGAGGAAATTCTAAATCTCTCCAGGTGTACCTAAGCTGCTGGGAGGAAGCCTGCCCAAAGCCCAGGGGTGCCCCTGCTCAGCCCCAAGCCTGGGAGAGCCTGTTCTGACACAAATCACAAGCTGCTCGAAGGGGTACAGCTCCCATGCTCTTAAACACGAAGCTCAACACCGTGGAAATGGTATGTACCAATAAACACAGTGCAAAGCAAACTACTGCTTCTCATAAAGAGAAATTAAGTTTCCTTCACGCCTTCACTTCCCCTGACAGTGTGTGCCCTTCTTCACTCACAGGAACTCAATCTTTATTTACTGAGAACTGCATTGTATGGAGCTGTGGTTTTGCTCAAGAGGCTCCCTAGCAGTGGAGCAGCCTGAGGAGCCCCTGAGGAGCCCCTGAGGAGCAGAGAGCAGAGCTGTTACCGCAGGCTGGGGTCGGAGCTGCCCAGGTTGAGCAGGGCGATGTTGAGCAGCGTCCCGGGCACGTCCTTGGGGCGGATCTTGGTGTGCTGGGGGATGGAGTCGGGCTGCGACAGCTCCCAGCGCGTGCGGATGTGGATGATGGACCTGACGATGGCCTCGCACTCCTGGTGCATGAAGGTCAGCGGGGTGCCCTGGTTGGCAATGGTCAGGGTGAACTGGTTCTCATCCACCAGGCAGATCTCCTCGATCTCAGAGGCGTAGTAGATGTCGTTGAGGAACACGGTCTGGCCCAGCACCCGCGTGCGCTCCGCCGACGTCACCTGCACCGCGGTCGAGCCAACCTTGGGGACACAACAGAAAACTGCTGCAGCACCTCTGGGTAATCACACAGAGAAAACACACTCCTACTTTTAGCAAAGATGAATGTATGAAATTTTGTATGTATGAATTAAGAGACAGTAAAATCATATTCCAATCCCTAAACAAATATAACAGATCACTAGGAACAGCATTAAAAGCACTTACTTTAATAGAAACTTTGGTGTCTTTATGAGCCAGTTTGAGAGCATTGTGAAACACTTTCAAGTCCTCCTCCAAAGCCAAGGTAGCTGCTGGGAGTTTCTGCTGGTCGTGTTCGATGTGCTCTGCCAGCTTCCCTGGAGAGTCTATGAAAACAAGCCTTTTGCTCCCTTTCAAACCTGTCAAGAGCCTTTCATGGTATTTGGTGTATTCTCTGACCCAAGAGTTACAGTTATAAATAAAAACTGCTGCAACATTTTCATAAGCAAAGCCTGGAAAAACTACAAACCATTTAGAAAGAAAGTCTGTTTTAAAGCGATTACTGGGGCCAGCGTGTGTGAGGTCCACCACAATTTCATATGGCTTTGCATAGTATGGCTTCAGGGTCAGCAGCACGTGGTAGATCAGCAAATCCCCGTTGATCTGACCAGTCTTGAACCTGCAAGACAGAACAGACACGGCTGGGTCATGCTGGAGGCCCACAGCACAAACCCCGAGTGCCCAGGCACACCAAGAGCACCCCAGTCCTGCCCTGAGGCAGACTGACCCTTGTGCCAGTCCTGCAAACAGGGCTGGGCCACAGCAGGGACAGCACACCGGCCTCAGGCACGGCCTCACGCCCTGGCCACGCTTAGTGCCCACGATGAGGGCGCTTGGATTCAACCCAGCTTCATCCTCAAGTGCCCCACAACCTCTAAGTGCCTCTAACTTTGTGACAGCCTTAGACATTCAAATCATATCTATACTTGTATGTGGAAAAAGATATTTGTCTCAGGAGTCTTAATAATTAAACATCCACACCCCAACTTTTTCAGAGGGTCCAGAGCCACTCCAGTGACTCTATCCTGCAGCACTCCAATGCTTGGGGGTGTTTCTGAGAATGGTCAGTCTTCTGAGGAGGACAGAGGACTTGCCTACAAAAATACCTCTTTTCAAAAACATTCACATAATTGAGAATAGTTTTTCTTACTTAAAAGTTCTCTGAATTTTGAGATTGGGCAATGCATTAGCCTAAACGACATCTCCAGGGTTCACACAGCAGACTGAATTCTAGTAAGAATTAATTAAAAATAAATTCATCAGCAGCTTATGAAATTTTAAGGTATTTTTAAACACCTGTCACTGTTCTGAGCTGTCATTAACTCTTCCAAGGCAAACAACAGGCTACAGAAGAGCTGATAAATGCTCAGAGCACAGGTGTAGCTTTAAGGGTTTTGGGATACTTCTCTTGATAGCACCTGAGTGCAGGACAGCTCAGGAGACAGAACACAGAAAACTCATCTGCACAAGAGATTTCCACCCCCGTTACCTCCGGTGGTTCTGAGAGCTAAGTTGGGCAAGTGGTGTTTTTCCCCCAACATGTCATGGTAGAGCTGTTACCAAAGGAAGTGTGTCATAGCTGTGGTTTTAGTTCCCCACTTAGGGCCACATGTCATTGCAGTTACAGGTTTGCCTAAAAAACATCAGCACTGCCCAAATCTCCCTGCTGTACACTGATGGCTGCCTGCATCCCAGGAGCAAATATATGCACAAAGAAATCTTATTGCCAAAGGACTAAATATCTGAAACATCCACGTTCTGTCAACTACATCTTGGCAAGGTAAGTACACATTTTCCTTCTCCTATTTTAAGTTGCACTTTAAAGTTACTTACATTTTGTAGAAAAATATATGAAAAGGTATTTTTACAGAAATTTGAGTAATTAAAAAATAGCAACAAACTGTAGACACAGTATCTCCAACTGAATCAGGGAAGATGATATACTGAATTTTTCATCATGTTAAAGGTTATTCACAGTCAGACTGAGGAATTAACAGTGACAGTCACTACTTGGCTCTGTTGTCCTTGCAGTGCAGATCTCGCTGGGTACCGAGACCCTGTCAATACCCAGACACAAAGGGTTGAACTAAAAAGAAAACCAGCTCTTTAAAGATCAGTTCCTTTGCTCTCGTGGTTTCAAGAGCAGCCCCTCACAGACGAGCCCGCTGATTTGTAAGAAAAGCACATCTGGAGTGGGAGCCCACAATGAACACTGGGCTCAGTGTGCTGGGGCAGAGCTGGAGCTGCACCCTGGGCAGGGACAGGAACACTGGGCTGGCCCTGCCTGTCCTGCTCCAAACAGCTGAAATGTTACAAACCCCAAGCTTCGCTGGGTTTGCTTTCCTTCTCCTTTCCAAAGTATGCTACAAGGAATCACCCAGGTCACTTCCACCATACACAAACAAAAATCCTACCTGAGTTGTCGCTTATGACCAAGATGGTTTCCAGTTCAAACGGAACAAACAAGATTAATCTCAGGATGGAAAACAATTTTATGTTATGGGTGAACTGCAAAGTTATAGACAGATCTTTTGTTGCTTGCTTGTTGTGCAAGGAGAGATCCCCTTACACACCAGGTGTATCCCTGCCTTCCCTTCACCTGTTCACACACAGGAACATCACTTCTCTGACGTTTCATATTTACCCACACACAAATACACTTTGTTACCTTTACAGGCAACAAACACATTTTTTCAAGAACAACCATAAAATTAACAATGATACTTTTGGTCACTCCCTGTAGCATTTCAATTTGCACTATGCAGAGTGTGTAACACTCACAGGAAAAGCTCTGGTCTGTTACCAGAGCCAGTAGAAAGCCTCTGGTGGGACACAGCCTTGCCCTGGGAAGGGCAGGAGCAGCCTGGCCCACTGCCTGGGTCACTGCTTGGCTGATTTGTCACTGCTAATTTGAGATAATTAATATTATCTTCATATCTGACCAACCCCACTCTCACATTCCTACCCTCCAGAAAAGTTCAGGTACAGATTTAAATGCCACACAAATGTGAAACAGAACATATGAATGGTTACTCTCATTTGCATGGTTATCGGCAGCATTTTACAGAAAATGTCACAATCTGCAGAATGCTTGGGAGAAAAATACAAGAAGTGCATTTGTGATGAAGAGCTTTTTGTACAAAAAAGCAGAAAAACAAGAGAACAAAGATTTTCCTGGGCATTTTAAAGTACCCCAGACAGCTGTGCTAGGAACTACACACAGTTCACATTAAGTTATTGCTGTCACTTACAGGAACATTTTGGGTTCAAGTTTTTCCCTGCCCATCTGTTCCCTGCAGGGTTCCCCTGCCTGGCCCAGGGGAATTCAGGGAGGTGAGAAGCAGCCAGTGATGTGTAACCTCCACAGGGCCTTTGTGTAAAGCAGAAGTGATGACCGGGTGTAACGTGGGCAGCTTCAGAGAGAAGGAACTCTCCGAGTCTGCCCTGACATCACGGAGCCCCCAGTAGGAAACACTTCTCTTTTTCTCTCCATGTTCTTTTTTGATCTTTGTAAGTTTTCTATAACCTCAAACTGTCAGAAGTTTGAGACAATCTATTCTTTCACAATCTGGGCACTTGAACTTGCCCTCCTACATCCCCCAAAATGAGGCTGTGTATTTTTCACCAAGAATCCTGCTATTCCCTGAGAAATCCAATCCAAACCTCTAAGAAGCAGCATCTGCTAAACTAGCACCCCAATTTGTATTTTTGCAGGGGACTCAACAGGAAGATGCAGACAACGAGATGCAGTAACCCAGGCCTGGCCTTTCCTGTCATGATCATCTTCTCCCTGTGGCTGCAAACAAGTGCAAACCACACAGGCTACCCTCACCTCAGAGAAGAAACCTGGAGTCCCATCAGCCAAAACCTCAGTGAGAATCAGAACAGGACAGAAGCAAGCACAAATTCTCCTCTGAGCCTCAATTTCAGCAGCCAAACAACTCCTTCTGAAATGCAAAGTACCCTGCCATCCTCCTCCTCCACAATGGCCCAAAATTCAACATCTTCCCGTGCCAAAATACGAAGTACCCTGCCATCCTTCTCCTCCACAACGACTCAAAATTTGATTTCCCCTGCCCCAAGTGCAGTTTCCACCACAGGAGGATTAGAGAAAAGCAATAAACCCAAGAGCCCAATGACCAAAGAAACCTGTGAAGACAATAAGTCTCTCATACTGATTTGCTTCATTATCATTGCAGTTCTTGTGCTCATCTGCATCTCCCTGTTTCTGTCCACAGTCATAGCAGCCAACAAAATCTCCTATCTGAAAAGAGCCCAGCAGGGCAAACGCAGGCCCAGGAGCAATGGGGACCTCCTGGCCACCAACAGCCTGTGGCCCACAGCAGCAGGAACGTGGCAGAGGATGCCCAAGGAGACAAGTGGAACTGAGCTGATAATGCAGGAGCTGGTATCAGGGAGGGATGCTGTGAACCAAAGGAAAACTGAAGATGAAACTATTGAGAAACTCACCAAAGCAGCAGAAAATGAACAAGAAAGCAAAGAACCATCCCAGTCACACAAACCCATCTTAACCAATTTTGTAGTTGAGATTTAATTCACACTCAGGTAAAAATCCATCTTTTGCCTTTGTTACACCATTAATGTAAGGCAAAACCTTGTATTTCAAGTAACAGCAAAAAATCTGGAAAGCTAAATCCAGATTTTAGAGGTTTTCCATTTATGCCAGTGGGAATGCTGCAGCCATGTGTGGATCCAGAAGGCAGTAACACTGTGTTAAATAGCTTTCTGTAAGTCGTGTCAGGACTGGTTTTACTCCTTTGACCAGAAGTCAGGGTGACAGGAGCTGATAGGATAAACCTAAAGGACAGAATCTGCCCATGCTCCAAGAGCACAGAGGGGAACAAGGAACAGACTGTCAGTCTGATCAACACTCTGAACACTAACATGCTGCACAGGCATAACCAAGTTGCTTTTCAAAGGAAAACATACATTAGTCACAACTCTGATTCAACCACTAACCCAGGATCAAATGCCTCAAAATGCCCTTTTGGATTTTCCATCAAGAACTTCATAAAACAGCTTAGTTACTTTTGAAGCAGACTGATTGGAACCATAATTACTGTGTTTCCACATCGACTGTGAGTAGATAAAGTTTGTAGTATTTGCTAGAATATGAGAACTTGTGCAATTTGTTATCTTCAATAAACTTGCAATATGAGTTTTTTAATTGCTTACATGATACTATTTCTCTAAGTCAGATGTTAGAAAAAACTATGACCAGGCATCTTGGAATGTTTTATTGCTGTAACACTGGCTGGCTCAGGAAAGGTCTCTGATGACTCGCTGTGATTTCCTGCATCATGGAAACACACTCCACTTTCTCCTGACACCAAACAGAACATGCCTGGAGTTCCTTTCAACCACAACAACTTTTAGTTTCTTTATTCTCAGAGACCTGACCTTGCCCCAGTGCCAGGGAGGTGCCTGTGGCTGCTGTCCTGCAGCAGAGCTTTGCTCTTTTAAGGAAACGTGAGAAGCCTTCCAGAGGCTGCCCCTCAGGCTGAAGAAGCTCTGTTGCACTGCGGTTACAAGTGCTGAGGCTGCACAGTGCCAAAGCTCCAAACATCCTGTGCAGCTGTAACCAACAGCTGTGACACATAAGATGGTTGTATGAGTTTGAGAGGACCAGGATGACTGAATCCCCCACCCCAGTTCCACTGGATCACCCATTAGCTTGGCTGGCAGGGCAGATAGAGCAGCAGCAGGACCACGGCACTGTGGCAGCCAGGACAGAGACAGAGCTCAAAAAATTCAACTACCAGGCTCAAAGGTGGGCTGTGTGGTGAGGAAAACAAAGCTGGAAGGAGTCTGCATGCTTAGCCTAGAACTGGGAATCAGCTGTGGGGGTTGGAGAGAATGGGGAGGAGACAAAGAAACCAGACGAGAAACACTGGGTTAGTGTGAGTATGGGGTCAGGATGTGTGTGTGCTGCAGGAGCAGGCAGAGTGTCAGAGAGAGAAGCAGTGCAGTCAGAGAGGCACAACAGGAAGGGCTGCAGAGGAATCTGTCAGTAGCTACTGGCAGAACACAATTGCAAAGTGCCATGAGACATATTTGGTGTGGGTTTCTTTCTGCCACGCAGCCTTTCCAGGCAAAAATGCTCCCAGAGACCCAAGAGAGCAGCTTGGGTTACACTCCAGGGTATGGACAGGGACAGACAGGGGAAGCAGCTGCTCAGAGCACGGCCCTCCACCAGCGATGGCAGCTGGTCACAACCCTATCCACACAGAAAAACAACCAAGCAAGTAGGGACAGGCTGAGGGTGAAATCAGATTTTGCCCTCTGCCTCTCACTGCAGCCACACAAGGGAGGATGTGCAAGCAGCCAGCATCCCATGACCACAGAGCTTTCCATGACTCACCAAGGAACCCAGCGGTGGTTTCCCACTAATAACCCTGAGAGCACAGCAAACCCACCACTGAATTACATCAGCCACTCCAATCCACCCAAACTCGCAGAGTTTTGATTCCCACAGAAGAAACCGTAACTATTTTCTACAAAGACAGGCAAACAGGTATTTGAGAATTTCCACATCAATACACAGAGGTGCCTGATGTGGCAGGAGCCACAAACACCTTTCTGCAGAAGCCAGGGCAGATCAGAGGTTTGCCCGTGGGACAGGGGACACAGGATCTGATCTGAGATAGGAGCCCCGAGCTGCTGGCGCAGACGCTTCCTGCCGGGTTGGCAACTTCCTCCCTCTTGCACAAAGTTCTACATGAAAAGAGCCATTTTGCCCAGCCTGACTCTGAGCACACACAGCCCTCCCGAGCCTCCAAACAACAAAGGCAGACGCTGCCTGCTTCAGAGAAGATAAATGTGCAGGTAAGGATCACATTCAAGTACTGAGCCTATTCTGAGAAGAGGGGAGCAGGATAAAAACTGAATAGAATCACTTTAACCCATTACAAATCTGTCAGAGTTTACATCGGGATGTTCTCTAGTCATTAACTTACTGCTCATGTGTGTTTACACTGCTGCATTTAAAATTCAATTTTGTGTATTTGTAAACCCACAAAGACTCATGCATATTAATTTCCCAGAAATAGCTTCACAGGACTAGCACTACAGTAACTAATGAATTAGCTCAAATTGCATGAAAGTGATTTTAGAAGGAAAAGAGCTGTGTAGGGGATGAATTTTTATAAAATTTATTTCATATGAAGACATTTAGAGAGCTGAACTCTAATCAGTACAGGAAAAAAAAAGTCTGTTTCATGCCAACAACTCAACATTTGCACAATCTGCATGCAGGAATTTATTTATAAAATACTTTACCATTAGAATGCTGTGTCATTATGGCATAAGTACTTGGAAAACTTTTAAATATTTTGCTATGCTGAACAAATATGAGAACAGGAAATAAAAGTTTAAGAGAACTGTAAAAAGCCTTTTACTTCTGTCTCAGCTTATATCACAACAAGCCACTGCTTCACTTCTGACAGTCCTGTCTGTCAATGCTGCAGAGTTTGTTCCAGGTCCATAACCAGTTACATGATAGTTAAATGTTATTTTGAAACCTTGTGAGGACTGCTCTGCCAATGCCTTTTTCTGATAAGGTGAAACAAGATGATAATAAGCCATTACCTTCAAACAAGCCATTTTATTAATATGATCCATAATGCTGAAAATCTGCTGTTATTTGTAAAGTCAGTGCCAAACCCACAGATCATGCAGATGGGAACACGCTTGAAATGTGAAATATTGGGGAGACTGTTATTTTCAGTCTGATGGTATTAACACAGAATGTCTGGTGGCAGTAAAGTGCAGAAATACAGTGTACAAGTTACCACGTTCTACTTCTTCCCTGCAACAGCAGAGGACCCTTGTAAAGAGGCTGGAGGGAAATGGCCAGACACCAGGTCATGCTGGCTGTGTTCTGTGGGGAGATCTGGAGCTCCCTGTCTGCAGCAGCACCTCAGCACGCTGCCAGGACTGAAAGCCACATGTGCCCCAGTGCCACGAGCCCCAGGGCAGACAGCCTCCTCCTGCGCCACCTGCAAGCGACTGTGCCCAGCCCACAGCAGGCTGCCACAGAGCCCCAGGCCTTCCCAGGGGAGGAGGAGGCCGGGGATGGCAGCTGGGTGGCAGCGCTGATCCTCGGCAGCATTCTGATCGGGATGGCGCTGGCCATTACGGTGATTCTCCTGTGGAAATGCTGCCTGAGGCCTCCTCAGGCCCAGTCCCACTGGGCAGGCCGCTCCCCCTTCGCCGATGGGGACACCTCAGACCTCTGCATGGAGCCTGACCCCGGCACCAAGCGCTCTTCTGTCCTATTTATGCTGCCTTGGAGACTGAAACAAGGCACAAACTTGCAGGAGGACCCGACTGTCTCAGAGAACCC
Organism: Ammospiza nelsoni; assembly: GCF_027579445.1. Classification (NCBI taxonomy): domain Eukaryota; kingdom Metazoa; phylum Chordata; class Aves; order Passeriformes; family Passerellidae; genus Ammospiza; species Ammospiza nelsoni. Next base: position 11,150,995 of record NC_080653.1, read on the forward strand.
ACCCCAGCACACTCGCAGTGCTGAGAACGGGCAGCCGCCTCCGCCGGCCGCGGGCTGCTCCGGAGCCAGCTCTGCCCCTGCCCCAGAGCAGGAGCCAGCCAACGCTGCAGCTGAGTGCTGCCCTCCCCCAGACCCTCCGCCCGAGTGCTCCGACCTGCCACCACCCCCCGACTGGCTCAGGGAACCCGCTGAGGAGCCCGGCTCAGACCCCAGCAAGCACTCGGCACTTCACTTGGAAGCGGAGGAACCACAGCCCTCACCACCTGAGCCACTGATCCAGGAGATCCATGAAACACTGCCCCAGCCTGAACACCCTTTGTAGACTGCCAAATTCATTTCCAGAATACTCTATATCTTTCTTAAACTGAGTAATTTTCAATAAAGTAAAAAAGGAGAAGTTGACACAGGCAAGAACTGTGAGGCCCCAGCATTTCCTTCACATTTCTGTGGTGTTTCCCAACTTCGGCTTTCACAAGAGAGAACAACCTGCTTCTGCCTGAAGCAAATTTCTGACTACAAAACAAATTGTGCCCAGTCATCACCTGCAACCAGAGATTCCAGAAGGCAGAGTACACAGCTGTGTGTGCCAGCACAGCCAGACACAGGTAACACACACGTGGAGATGTCACGGACAGCCCAGCATCAGAGGGACTCAGCTTTGCACCTGGGTTTGCTCCCCTGGGCTGTGCAAGTGAATGCAATCACTTCCAGGACATTTCAATAAAGCTTTCTCAGTCAAAGACGTTTTGGTCACTTAAAGCTCACCTAAATATTTGCTTAGATACAGCATGCACTCAGTCACTAATACAAACTCATTTAGTGGTTCATGGATGCTACATTCCTTGGAGCTCCTGGCGTCCCAGCGCTTTACACGCTCCTCTCTGGGCCCTGAGTACCAGCTCATCTCCCCCACACCAGCCTTGGCTGGGCAGCAGCAGGCTAGTATCAGAAGCAGATTTGTTTTTTACCAATATTGAATATATATTAAGAAGCTGCTAGATGCTGAAGCTAGCTTCCCATGAGAGCTCTGCAAAATGGTAGAGTTTGCAGCTTGCTTGAGGAGGGAATAGGTTTATGGATGGAGCACAGAACTAAGACTTGCACACAATAAACTTCAGAATTTTCAAACTATCACTAATAAAGAGTAGTACATTATCCAAATGCAATTCCAGGCTGCTGTGTATACAATGGCCATAGGAAAATATATTTTCAATTTTCTTTACTGTTTACATAAGCTGTATGATTGGGTATCCCTAAAGAATAGCATTACAATTATACAAAGAATTTTGCAAGGCTCGTTCACATGACATCCTGTTAAAATTAACAGCACTATAAACAAAACACTATAAACACTCTCACTCTCATATTGCTTTGAGAAAATCAGATCAAGATTTCCTGTGGAAATCTGTAAAATCCTACGAGCTGAGCTATAACATACCTGACAACACAGCAATTGCCTGATCCAAAGAGCGGAAAACAGTATTTTAAAATTATGACAATATATTCTGGCAGCGTAGCTTAAAAAGCTTAAGCTAGAAAACCTAAATTCACATTAACCTCTCCTCCTGTAATAGAGGTTAACAGAAGGCAAAAAGAAGCCAAGCTAACCTGCCATTTCAAACAGAAACGTGCAGTGGGGTGGCAGCCTGAGCCTGCGGGGGGAGCCCAGAGTGCAGGCAGCCCCGGCTGGGAGGGAGCAGCAGCAGCACAGCAGGGCTGGGGAGCTCCTGGTGGCACTCCCTGTCCCAGCAGGTCCCTGCCAGGGCTGGGGGCAGCCGGGCACTCCCTGCCAGGGCTGGGGGCAGCCAGGCACTCCCTGGCAGGGCTGGGGGCAGCCGGGCACTCCCTGGCAGGGCTGGGGGCAGCCGGGCACTCCCTGGCAGGGCTGGGGGCAGCCGGGCACTCCCTGGCAGGGCTCGGGGGAGCCGGGCACTCCCTGCCCCAGCAGGTCCCTCCCTGGCAGGGCTCGGGGGAGCCGGGCACTCCCTGCCCCAGCAGGTCCCTCCCTGGCAGGGCTCGGGGGAGCCGGGCACTCCCTGCCCCAGCAGGTCCCTCCCTGGCAGGGCTGGGGGCAGCCGGGCACTCCCTGCCCCAGCAGGTCCCTGCCAGGGCTCAGGGCCGGCTCTGCAGTGCCCACAGGATCAGGTGGTTGCGGAGCCGGGCGCAGCCGTACGATGCAGCTGAGACAAGCACAGCCCTCGGCAGCCTCTGGAGCTGCTCTCCAGAACAAGGCGACCTCTAAGCTCCAATCCATCACAGAAACGATGTGCTGATACTGCAGGACACCACGGTAAGTTTGTGCTTTTTGATTTTACTCACAAAATCCTACTACCAAATCAGAGAAGGAAACGGGAATGGAATTAGGAGCTGATGACAGATGCTTGCACCAGAAATTTGCTGCAGTGTCTGAGATTTCTTACTAACGGTAACTCGGGTTCTAAACATGTGTTTCCAGCTTTGAGATCGTAATTAACATTGTAAGGAGGAAAAAATGCTACAGTGCATGTTAGCATGAACACTGGAATTTGGGGTTCAAGCTAAATTCCTGCGATGTATTTTAACCAATTTACTTAAGCAAACAGCATGCCTGGATGGGGGGGACTGCTACATTACTGCAGAGATTTGTGAAGATCCAGTTGACAGCCATTTTTTCATCCTCTATAAATGAACACATTATTCCAAACATAATATAGGCTTGAAATCACTAAAAACAAGAAGCAGACATTGTATAACGTTTGGAAGAGACTTGCGTTTTCGGAAGAAAGCCCTCATTTGAGCTGGAGGGGGAAAGGGAGATGAAAAAAACAAGTCTCATTCTGCCAGACAACATGACAGGCTGAAGGGATGCTTTGTGAAGTCTCTCTTGAACAATTCTAAAAAGGACCGTGCCACAAAGGGGGTTATTGATATTTTTACTTAATTTCTCCTGCAAGTGGCCATTGCCAAGACAACCCTTATACGGAGATAAAATGTATTACATGGATTTAAAGGGTGTCATTTTGGTATATTTATTTCCAGGCAACAATGGAATACCAGATATTGAATACATCTACCTGTCTGCTGGTCCTTCTGGTTTTCATACCCACTGGTTTGGGTATCTGTCCTTCTAGCTGTAAGTGCTCAGGAAACGACAGGAATGTGGACTGTTCAGGCAGAAACTTAACTGTACTGCCCCAGGGACTTCAAGACAACCTTACATATTTAAACCTGTCCTTTAACCAGTTTGTAGATCTCGATCATCAGCTAACGAGGTTCACCAATCTGAGGACCCTTGATATTTCAAATAATTGGCTCAAGAATGTTCCTGCTCATCTGCCCAAGTCCTTATGGGAATTATATGCCACAAACAACAACATTAAAGTTCTTCAGAAACTTGATACAGCTTACCAGTGGAATCTTAGAGTGCTCGATATTTCCAGGAATATGGTGGAAAGAGCTGTCCTGATCAACAACACACTGAGCAGTCTCAAGTTTCTCAATCTCAGCAGCAACAAACTTTGGACAGTTCCAACCAATATGCCCTACAACATAGAGACAGTGGATCTATCCAATAACTTCTTGTCCCAGATACTCCCAGGAACACTGGTGAGACTGCAACACCTCACAAGCCTCTACCTGCACAACAACAAGTTCTCATACATTCCTGACAAAGCCTTTGACCAGCTCTCCCAGCTGCAGGTAATAACTCTGTACAACAACCCCTGGTCGTGCAGCGATAACCAAACCATCCCTTACGTGCTGCAGTGGGTGCAGAGCACAGCTGCCCGTGTGCTGGGGGCCCCCTGTGCTGAGCAGCCCTGGGCGAGCACCGGGCCAGCCCCGGGCCAGCCCACGGCCCTGGACTCCAGCCCCATGATCAAAGGCACCAAGGCAGCCGACAGGGAGGCTTCTGCCGCGGCACCCGAGCCCACCAAAGTGACCAAAACACACAAACAACTGAAAGCCAAGGAAGTTCCTCCCTTGGGGAGCCAAAGCCCCCCGGCCCTGTTCCCCGGCACGGACTCCCCTGATGGCCCCCAGGAGGCCGCGGCCACCCGCACAATCCTCGTCCAGGACTCCACCGAGGGCAACGCCAGCCTGGCCCCGGCCACGGGATCCTCCACCACTCCCATGACTTTAAGCATCACCAGTGGAATGCCAACTAACTACTCCAAGATGCCTCAAAGCACAACCGCTACCTTAAGGAAGGAGGAGGCCACGCCAAGCGTGCCCTCCCGCGCCAGCCGCTGGCCGATGGGGCTGCTCTGCCTGGCACTGCTGCACGCCCTGGCCCTGGCTATGGACTAAGGGCTTGCACCCCATGGAAATTACTGGGGTTATTCCTGTGATAACAGCTGGAGTTAACACATCCAGCTGAAATAATGAATGAAAGAAATTCAAAGTCCCGACTCTGATCTAAAGAAAGTAACAGTTCTTAAAGACGCGCACACTAATGTCTTGATACTAAGCTGCTACTTATTTTCATATGTCTTAATTGAGTACAACTAATCTATTATTTTGTTTTTAAAAATGTGCTTATTTTGTATTTAAATTTTTCATCTTACTTGCACAGAATAAACACATCAGAATTTTAAGTACTGATTTTACGTATGATTTTGTCATTGAACAACTGGAAAAAAACAGAAGGCCTGTATCATATCTGCATTGTCTTGCTTGACTTGCCAGTGAGCAATTCCTGTAATATAGCAGCACAGATTCTTTGTAAGTTATGATGACATGCAAAAGAAAGGGAAAAAATAAAGGAACTAAACCGAACTGTTTCACTAATCAGAAGTTATTCCTGAGCAAAATCGCTAGCATGTATATCTACGTCTGCTTCATATGTATTAGAGCATTTTAAATATGAAGAACAACAGTTTTGAATTTAGGAATTAAATATGACAATGCCATGATGTCGGCTAAGAGGGTGTAAACCGAGATGGCAACATGGTCCAACTTCAGCATGGGACAGTGGTAGGGGCCAGTATCCTTCTGCTCTGGCTTCACTTAGAGACCGCAGGCAAGTTATTGCTCTCTCCATATTAAAAAAAGAAAAAAAAGAAGAAAAAAAGAGATAAAAGTAGTGAAAAATGCCAGATGTTCAATGCCATGACACTGTCAAACACCAAGGAGTTATCTACCCAAATTAATGACCTGGAACTCCTTGACTTTATGTCAAGTGACATCCTGAAATGTTAATATGTTCTGCTTAAAAGAATACCCACAAATCAGCCAGAACGTAGCAAACTACGATCAGTAAAATGAAACATCAGCTGATTTCTAACACAAGTCATGTAACAAATCAATTACGCAGTTAGCTGGTGAGCTGTCACTGAAACACTCCTGACTCTTGTGACTCCAAAGAGAAGGAATGCAGGCCATGGCACTGAACATGCCCAAATCCCTGCTTTCTAAGGGCGAGCATGGATGCTCTTCTCCTCGACATCTGCTCCGCCAGCCAGTAGAAATAGCTGCACGCATGGTTCTGTCCACTCTAGGAAAACTATTTAAATTATGGCAAAGGTACCTGATATACTACAGATGAAGTTTTGCAAACAGCATGAAATGAAAACTGAAGAACAAGTTAATTGAAAAAGTATTATCCACTTAATATTACAGATCTTATACAATGTTTTCCATTCATTCCAGGCCATTTATTTTCCAGTTATTGTAGCATGAAGGTGCTGCAAAACCCAGAAAACCTCACAACCAAGACTGGAGTCCTCTACCTGTTTCTCCTAAGGTGTCAATGGGGGCTGTAGATCATTTACAACTACTGGTATCAGAGAAACGACAACTTTCCAATTGTGAACAGTATTTCTATAACCGGATACGTGTTTTAATTTCTAACAGTAAATGTTACACAATGGATTTGTACAGTTATTTCATTGGCATTTAAATAAAAATAAAGTTATGTTTGTATTGAACTGAACTAGTGACTGTGCTTCTTTTCTAATAAGCAGAGTAAAACAAATAAATAGATAGCATTGTATTATACAAATCTGTTTGATTGTATTATACAAACCTGTTTGAAGCAGTCTTATGGGGGAAAATTATGGTTATATTAAATTGCACTATTTAGATACTGATGTATCTCTAATATTGTTTAGCAATGAGCTGATGACACAACACTGACTATCCTTCCCCTTCCTACTCTTTAGAACTTAGAAACACTGAAGAAGTCCCTGCTGCCACAGTCCCTGGACAGTCCCTGGGTTTGCTAAGGGCTGACTGACTGTAGCACAGCACCAACCTATTTCCCAAGCTCAGAACTCAGCAATTCCCAGAACTGCATCATTCTCTGGCCTCATCCCACACAGTGGGAGCAGCTGGGCTTGCAAGGCAGGACTCATTACAAAATGAGGTGCTGTGGCTAAACTGCTTGATTTGAGGAAATCACAGGAAATACTGCATGTGTCTTTGCTGCAGAATCAGTACAGGATGCTAAATTCTATTGCATTAAAAAACCTACAGGGAATTGACTTTAAGGCTCTGAGAATGTTTCACCCATAATGAGACAATGTGATGACCAGCAAGAGGAAACACTGCTTTCCAGAGGTTATCTGGGGCAAACTGCAAGCCCCCATCCTGAAGGACATGCTATTCAGCCTTCAGACTGCTCAGCAGGCTAAGAAAAGCCTGGAAGGGGAAATGGGGCTCTGGGGTTTCCCAAAAGCACAGGCAGGACTGGGGAGCTGGATGCAGACCCACAGCTGGGTGTGAAGTGAGCCGGACCACGGCACTTCAGGGCTCTGCTCCCTCCCAAACCCTGCCTGAGCTGCTGCAGCACCAGGGCTGCCTGCTCAGACTGCTTTCAGAAAGGCAGACTGGAATGGAGGCTTCCTGGTATTTTTCTGGAATACGAATGAGTCGATAAGGCACAGGGAGGAGGCAGGAGTGTGGGAGTCGAGCACTTGTTGCTGGGCAACTGCGCAGCCACTCTGAGCTGAGCTCGGGGCCTGGGCTTGTAAACACCCTGTGCACTCAGACCTCCAGAAACACAAAATAATCTATTCCCGCTGAAACTGCTATCCAAAACAACCATTCAGCATTTCAGGGCAATATTCAAAATACTCAGAAAAGCCCTGGCACACCCCTAATAGCTGGGTACTCGCTCTGGAAAGGGTAAAATTGCTGTGGGGATTGCTGCGGTCTGCAGCAATAACTCAGAGGTTTTATTCCTATTAATTAGTTTGGGATCAGCCTTAAAACCTAATGGCAGTAGTTCAGGATCAATATTCATTGATTTATGGATCATTTTTGTAACTGGATAGGGATTAAAAACAGAAGAGCACTGGCTCCAGAAGCTGGGTTGTTGCCCAGGAAACAAAATGTGAAGACAGATGACAGAAGGAATTAAATTTCACAGCACAAGGAGGACATAAACTGATCCAGATATATCAGTAAAATGACTCAACAATGCCTTAGCAACAAGATCTTCAACTACAAAAGAAAAAAAAAAGGGAAAAAAAACAACCCCAAAAAAAACCCAGCCTGTTACAAGCCCTCAAATAGCCTAGCACCTTCAATCTAAACAATTCTTCCACATTTCACACCTTGAAAACAAACACAACACCTGTCTCAGAACCAGAAGACAAACACCCCAAATAAGCTCCACTTAGCCACATCCCTGTGAGAAGAGATGATGCCAGAGCATCGTCCCAGAGCAAAGCCCTTCCTGCTGGTTTGACAGGCAGCCCTGCCAGGATTCCTGAACTGTGCAGCTGCTGAAGAGAAAGGTAATAACTCACCTAGCAGCAAGGCCCATGTTGCAGTCCAACCATATTTTCAGGAATATCCCATACCTGGATAAAACGTTCAGAAATCTGCTCCTGCCCACCCTCTCTGAAGGCAGGAATGCTTGGCTGACTGGACCATGACAGTTTTGCCCAGTGAGGCATCTTTGGATAAATTAATCTTTCTGCTTTTAAAGAAGAGGGAGGTGAGCTAGGCCTAGCAAACATGTGGTGCAAACTTTTGTTTTGATTTACTTCCAGAAACTCTTTCTCTGCAGATGAAATAACCATTTCTTGCTCTGCAAACAAGGAAACACTGCATGTCAGGTCTGCACAGAATACAGAAGGATGCCTCGGATCACTGCCAGGCACAGTCACTTTTTAAGATGGGTTATCACTACTCTCTGCATTTGTATACCTAATTTCTTGTCTGAACAAGGCAGGATAACAATGCAGGCATTTTGTTTTACTTGACATGAAATAAGACTGTCTAATGGAACAAAATGGAGAAGGAAAATGTGGCAAGCAAACAGAGTTTTTTAAAGAGGACTCAAAAGACTGCCTTTGATTCTAACTCTGTGCATGTAACGGGATTAAACATTAGGGATCTTGCTTAAAAAAATGATGCTCCTCATCTTGTGTTCTTTCACTCCATCCAAAGAATCACCACTGATGACATCCTCTCATGACAACACAGAAAGTGCCCCCCCAGAGCCACTGCACAAACCACAGAGCAACCCCAGCACCCCCAGGCAGGGCTCTGCTCCCAGAGGCACAAAATGCACCTGCAATGACCAGACCATGAACAGCCCAGAGGCTGTGCCAGCACCCCAAAGTGCCTGCTGATGGCAGGACTGGAGAAATCCCAGCCCTGGCAGCACTGCCGTGGCCCCCCAGGCCAAACCAGCCTCCCCAGGGCTGGAGCACACCCCCACCAGCAGCACCTCAGCACAGAGAGCAGCTTCAGCAGCTCACCCAACCCTCAGAGCTGCTTCTGACCACACCTGGGGGTGAGCACAGGGATCTCCCTTTCCTCAACACCTCCAGGAATGACTCCTCTCATGAGTGTAATTACTTTGAAATGACAATCTTGCTTTAGGAAAAAACTCAAAAATACCATCAGCAAATATTAACAAATAAGCTATCTTCAGACGCTTGTTTGTTACCAAGCTGGTGTCTCTTACATACACTTGACACCTCTGAGTGACAGCTCATTTCAGACTGGGAAGGTGAAAGGTTTCTTACCGCCGAGCGATGTAGTAGAAAACAGGATTGCCAACTTTGGATGTCCCAGCTTGGTAGAAAATATTTAATGTTTTCAGTGCTTTGAACTCCTCTTTCTCATGTACCTGATGCCTAAAAAGCAATACATTGACATCAACTTTCACAACTGCCTTTCAAACAAATTTTAAAAATCCCAAACCCTCTTTACTTCCATCTCTGAACAAAAGTATTAAGTTTACACAATCCTGAGTCTTCCTTAAATCACATATATTACCACCATTTTTCATACTCGGTTTAGTTTTTTAAATTAAAATCTACTGAGAAACCTAAAAGGTTTGTGTAGACTCAGCTTTATTAATTCTCCTTTAAAACAGTCTTGATTGCAGAGTCTTAAGAACTTCTGATATATCCTCACATGATAAAGTCTAGAAACCCACATTGTGTGTCCCCACCACAATAATCTTATTACCTTGTCATAAACTCTTCAAACTTGGAACTAGTGAGATTTAAGCTGGACCAATGTGTATCTGCCACAGGTTTGTGCTCAGGAGGCCCCAGGTAGGCAAGAAGCGTTGCCATCTTGTCAAAAGGTCGTCGTCCAACAGCCTTGTGGTCCCTACAAACAACATGTTCTCTGTCAGGGAGCTCCTCCTTCACTCAGCAATTCCCACTATCCTTCCTCAACTGGAACAAGCTGGATTTTCTTTATTAAAGTAACTATGAGAAATCTTCAATGATTACTGATATTCTTCTCAGTAATAACAGAAGCAACAGAAGGGAGTATTTCCAACTTTTAACAGCTTTCAGCTGAAGGAGGGGAGATTTAGATTGGATATTAGGAAGAAATCCTTCCCTGTGAGGGTGGGGAGGCCCTGGCACAGGTTCCCAGAGAAGCTGTGGCTGCCCCATCCCTGGAAGTGTCCCAGGGCAGGCTGGACAGGGCTTGGAGCACGCTGGGATAGTGGAAGGTGTCCCTGCCCATGGCTGGGACGAGCTTTATGGTTCCTTCCAACACAAGGCACTCCAGGACTGTGCTGGCTCTCCCCTGAGCACACACCCCACGCAGGGCTGCAGGCTCACCTGTTGCTGGACAGGTACTGGCCGATTTTCTCCTGGTTGTTCCAGAGCAGGCGGTGCAGGGCCAGCACGTTGCCGTCGCTGATGAACGACAGGCTGTGGTTGACGGTGTCGCTGGCCGGGCAGTCGGACGCGATGTCCAGGAAAAACCTGCAATTCCCAGCCAGGAGCACACATCAGGGTGGCAGGGACAGCGAAGGGCTGTCCTGCAGGGGCACCCCAGCTCTCCCTGCACACAGCACAACCCGGGCGCCGTCCCCAGGCCGTACCTTCGCGCCGCGTCAAAATTGCTCTTCACAAAGTCATTGAAAGGCCGCATGTGCTCCTCCTTCGTGAACAGCACGTGGTTGGCAATGCTCTGAAGGATCTAAAGGGAAAATCATGGCAGGGACACACAGAGGTTTAATGCATTACTGTTACAGCAATTGACACAAACATTTCTGCCTGTGAAGTTAAACTGGCAGAAACAGTTTACTTTCACTTGTTGTCTTGAGGTGTTACAACAAAAAGCCAGTAAGTCAAGTAACTTAAAATACACTCACTTTCAAAGTTTTTTGTTTCTCATACTTTTAAACACTAAAAACCAATTCACTTTTTTATGAACTTTAAACTAGGAAAATAAATCATCTTTCAAACCACCAGTGAGTTATTAAGTATTTCTCCTGGAACTTAAGGCAGGTAAGCAAAAGCAGTAGCACATCTAAAGAAAAATACGATTTCCCAACACTTACAATGGATAATATAGACAGACCACAGAATTTGTGTGCCCTCATTAAATATTTTTAAATTTTTTTTACAAGAAATATGACCAAATAAGATAAAAGACAGGAAAAATCCCTTCTATAGCAGTGGGATGAACTTGATAAATGCTGGCACTGCTACCCTCACTGTGCTCATAGGAACATTGGTCTCTTTGTTACCCAAATGAGAAGTTCAAGTGAAGGGCTGGAATTCCACTCTCTTATCCATCCTTTTGGCCAAGTGCTCATCCCCAACCTTACACTGCTGAGAACTCGAGCAATGCCACGATGCATAAACACAGCACAGACACTGCACCTTCAATAAACGTGCTGGCTGCTACAAAAACCTCCACATTCCCCCCTTTTCTCACACTGGTGAAAGAGCAGCACGGCAGCAGGTACACACACAGCAGGGCAGGCAGACAGGGGGTGGGTTCACCTTGGACATGAGCTTGAGGCCGCGCTCGATGCGGGGCGGCGGTTTCTTGTCCAGGATGCCCGCCTCGTACGGGGACACGATGGCGGGGTTGATGAAGCGCAGGAACATGGCGCTGCCCACGGCCCCGATGCTGTTCTGGGGGAAGCGCTGGCTCACCACCTGTGCACGGACAAGCACACACAACAAGCCTGCACTTAGCACCGGCCAGGGGCTGCCACAAGCCCTGCGTGGCAAGCCAAGCCAAGCATTCCTTCCACACCGACCATGCGCAGCACCTTGGAGCGGCACGCTCTTGCATCCCAGAGAACCAGAACGAGAGGGAAAGGAGTGGGGCTCTCAGACAGCAGCTGGCTCTCCCTCAGCTGCTGCACAGCTCCCGTGGCAGGGACACGGCTGCCAGAGCTCCTGGCCGTGTCTCAGAGCTGGCCCCACGCAGGGCCCTGCCCCTGGAGGGACCCCGCAGGTGCCTCAGGTGTGCAGTGCCGTCCCCCAGGGCAGGGAACACCTTCCACCTACTGGGTCTTTGATCTGTGCGTTTGTAACTGCGCACTGAGCCACGAGCCTCTCCAACAATAACACTGTACTCTACAGCTTCAGGAGTCATTTTCCATTTGTGAGGAGGAGCTATTTGCAGAAATACCCTTCAGAACCATCATCTGTCCACAGCAGGACAGAAGGAGCCAGAGCTGAGTGGCCACTGCACTCCTCTGCCTACACATACACTGCATAAAACCACTGAGCAGATTTAAAATATTGTCCTTTGCCATCCAGGAAAAAAATAATTCCCAAGAAATCTCTTTTCTTTTAGGAAATCAATTATGCATTACTAAGAGGAGAGTTGTTCTTTGGATGTCTCTGATTTAACTTTGAAAAGTTAAAGACAAAGCTTCCTGACAAAAATGAAGTTCTTAGATATTCAACATGTGGTTCTATGAAACATCACTGTCCTTATGTGTATACTGTAACAAGTAACAATGGTTAATCAAAAGGAGTCAGATTCTTCCTTTCCACAGAATAAAATTAGCAAACTTGATATTGTCCTGTATAGTTTAAAATAAAAAAACTCCAAACAAATCCCAGTTCAGTAAAATACTTCAAAACATAACTAATGCAATCTCAAATCATGCTGCTCAAACCAGACAAAGCCATTAGTACAAAATACACCAAAAATCACTTTGGTTCATTAGCAACTCCAGTCAGTTACCTTGTGATGCAATTACTGCTATTTTCTTGTAAAATACTGGTTTGCCCACAACTTTTTCATTTTAAACATGATTACTATTCTGCTCAGTTACAGCAAAAATAACAGTATTTAATAAAAGTCTAGATTTCCATTCTGGTTGCTTCATACTTTGTATTTTGAGGTCACTGCCAAAGAAAAGAGTAAGTCTGAACTTTTAAAGACAATGCTCTAAAGCAACCCACAGATCTAAATCCTAACACAGCAAGTTATTTAAAATGGAAAATTTGCTTTTCTCAGGAAATAATACAAGTGCTAAAACTGGGGTTTTCTCACTTCATCACAAAGGAAACAGAAGACAACATGTCAGAAACAAGTCCCACGAGCCTCTTTCGAGTACCCCACAAATATTAAGTGTTTTTTGCCCAGGATGCAAGCTCAGGTTATCTGCCAGAGTGTTAAAGCAGCTCAACAGACCCAGATTTTCCTCAAAACCAAAGGAAACATTTTTCTTCCACAATTTTTTAATTTGAAGATGGTGGCAAGACTAGAAGAGTCAGAATATTAAATACTAAGCAGTAATGTTAAAAATGTCTCATTTACTCAAATAGGCACACAGAGAATATTTTACATCTAACTTAATTCCAGTGTTAATTGAAATGAAAGCTATTTTGTGCCAGAATTAGTAGAATGATTTTACAGTGAGGTCAAATAGACTGAAGTGAAGATATTTTGAACAAACAGCAAAAGATTTCTGTTGTGCTTTGAAAGAAATGGCTAATAAAAAGGTCTCCAAACTTACTGATTTTTTGTTTTCCTTTTTTTCTTTTACGGTAGCTTTATTCAGTAGAGAGTGGCAAGTTGCCTACAGAACAGAGATGAGCACAAACAAGTCACAGCACCAACTACATACAGCAACAAAAAACCAATGTTGACTTGTACATAAATTACACAGTAAAATGTAACAAACATAACCAACAGAAAATGAAATATATAAACTAAAGACTGATGATGGAGTTTTTATTCCACAGTTTTATTACATCTTACTTACAAAGCACTAAATACAAAACAAGCAAATGTTGAATTTCAATCATTTCTACTATTTCTGGCTAGATTAAAAGTCAAACCACATCAATGTGCTCATGATACACAATCTTGGGCCTTAAATGGTGTATTCAGCTTTCAAATGTATTTTACCATCCCCAAATAATTTTAACAGTACAAATAGTAGTGTTATACCTTTGAAACACATATTGCTTTTAAAATTAAATTTAGAGTTTTAAATCTTCCCAATGTTTCTCTGTGTGTCCTTCAATTTGGTTAGACCTGTGAACCATCAGGGTTATTACACTGTGAGAGGTAACTGCCATAAAACACTCTCTGGACAAAGGAAGAAAGAAGCTACAGCCTACAGTTAATTTATTAGAGATTTCCAAGTCAAGAGATCTGACTTATTGTGCTTATTTCTGCATTTCAGTGAGATGCAAAGGGACCCACCACGAAGGCCCCAGTTCTGTTTTACTTCCAGCAGCACCTGAGCAAAGCCCCAGCCCTCGTGCCCTGCTCCCCAGCCAGAGGCATCAACACTCCTGGGAGCTGGGACAGGGCTGGGCACCCCTGGGAGCCTCAGCAGCACCCAGCCCTGGGTGCCAGGGGCACCCAGGCACCTCCAGAGGGTCACCCTGGCACTGAGAGCTCCCACACGTCCAGGATGGAAGAGGATGAAAAGCAAACACCCAACCCAAAGCAGCCAGGAAAGTCCTCTGCTAAGCAAGCTGAACTGAAACCTGTGCAGGACCTATGAACATTTAAACAGTGGCACCTCTGCCAACCTTCCCTGTGAAATTTCCGTGAGTGGCTCCTGGAGCAGCTGTACACACACTCTACTCACTGGGATACTGCAGCGAGAGCAAAGTTTCCACCCTCCTTTCACAAGAAAACCCATGCATGCCTGTGGGGACTTGATGGAAGAGGCAGCACAGATCCTCTGAGGAGGTACTGTGAGCATGCTTGTTCTCACACCACACTCCTGAACATACATTACCTGTAAGGAGCCAGGTGAATCTGTCCCAGTAGCCAGCTATTGATGTTTCCAAAGGAAAACACTCACTGGGCTCTGTTCCCAAACAGAAACACCAGCCAGCAAAGCCACCAATATCCAACCAAAGACACCGTTTCTGTGAGGTAGCTACAGTGATTAAAACTAGCTACTAATTATTACAGAACACATCTGGTGAGCGTTCTTTGCACAGTTACTTTAACACTCTAAGCATGAAAAAACCACCACAAAATTCAGTATAATGTATTCTCACACTAGTGCTTTGGATGGAACATGTTCACCTTTTTAAAAGGGAAGTTATCTTATAAAAATCACCTATTTGGTTCATACAATAAAAATGGATTAATGCCCCCAAATCAGATCCTGGTTGTACTTTCTTTCAGATAAAGGCTAGACCTCAAAACTCCCTGAAATTTTAAGTACAGAATGTTCATCACAAATAGTGTTAGTCAAACACTTGTACAGAAATCTAGTTGTTACTAGAAACAGTTAAAGTAGTAAATATTGAAGCTAAATATCAGTTAATACCACTTGTATATCTGCCAGTAAATATTCTCTTTTGGGAACAAATTACCCTTATTACCACAGACAGTAAAGGCAAGAATAAAGCCAACACACTTGGAAAGGCTTCCATAGAAGAATCTGTGGAAATGCCTGCTGGTGAGCACATTTTTAAAATTCCATTTCATGAAGGAATTATCAATGGTTTGCACAGAAATAATTGCTACCAATGGAGCACTGAAATGGTAATAATCTGACATATCCTGGAAACAGCCTATAAACCCAATTCTGGGATGAGGTGAGGGAGAATGTAACATCCAATAACAGAAGGAACAACCAAGGCTGTGCGTGATACTTTCAGGAACACTCAAATATTCTTCTAGTTGATGTCTGTGACACTGTGGCCATGAAGGAGACCAATCTGCCCACTTCATTTCCTGATTACAAAACCCAAACAAATCAAAAAACCCCAAAGTCACTTTGCCACCAACCCAAACACAGCCACTGTCAGTCAGAGGCTTTTACAGAGCTCTCAGTCATGAACAAGGCTCAGCATCTGCACTCCTGCTTCAGGGCAAGGGCTCACAGAAACAACCCCAGACCACAACAGTCCCAACACACATTCCCTGCTCTCACTCCCAAACTCTGGGGATTGCAGCAGCTGTCCTGATCACCCCAGCATTCCCTATGCAAATGTGACAGGATTTTTGTTACTCATCATTATTTCACACAGGTCAGAAAATCCATTTGCTTGGCTTTGCTTTAGACCCGAATACAGACTTTGGCTGAAAAGGCAGAAATAGCTCTTCAAGAGCACCTCACTGAGACCACAGCTCCAACATTCCACCAGGCACAGCATTTCTGTGACATGCTCCAATTGGACTGGAAACTGTATTTCCAGTGAGCCTCAAGGGAACTGCTACTCAGAGTTTTAGCAGCAGCTGAATCCATCAGAAACACACAAGGAGATCCAGCAGGACACTGGGCTCAGCAGCCACAGGACAGAGCAGAGGAGCTGGGGATGGAGGTCAGGGAACCTGGGTACCTTCAGTCACCTGCTGGCTGCAAACACAAGCCTTAAAACACCCCTAGCCCCAGTGATCAGACTGGTGTTACGTATCAAACATCTGAGAAGAGCCTTTAGAGATGCCCCTGTGTCTAGCACCAAGCTCCAAACTGCTGGAATTTCACAAACCAACCCCAAAGCTTAGGGGCAGGCAAGCACTGCAGGCATACCTGGTATAAACAATGGCACACACTGCGCAGCTGGGGTGGGAACTCCGAGGAGGAATTTATGATTGCCTGAAAAAACTTGTCTGTCATTTGCAAGAGACTCCTCTGGTTCTCTTCAAGGCTTTCTGTGGGCTCCAGCCTGAAACAGACCCACACATGTATGACCAGCAATCAAACACAACACAAGCTGCACTTACATCCTTGGTAAGAACCTCATTTCCCCTTTTTCTTATGGAAATACCTGTGATCTTTTACACAAAAGTTTCCATCATTATTTTAAACCACATAAGGAACAAATAAAAGGCCATGTAAAACTCAGCAATGAACAGACAGATATAGGTGGCATTCTCTCAGACCATTTTATACAAACATGTGCATGCACAATTCCAACTGATAACTGCATTATCAGTTCATGATGGTTTAAGAGTTGGAAATAATTTTGATTTTTCTAAGAGTTAGAAATAATTTAAAGCAACAGAGCAAGAGGGCTGCAGAGACAATGCGTCTGGAAAAGTGAGAGGTACAACAGTATGAAAGCATAAGAGAAATATCTGCAACAAGGAAAAAGGAATGCTATTACAGAGAATGAGTGGGAATCATGTTTACAAATAAATACAATTGCTGCTCTGCTGCCCTGAATCTCAAACCTTGTTGGATCCACCTCAAAGCTGACATGCTGCCACTCAGGGGATGTGATCACAGTCCGCAGCAAGGGTTCCAACAGCTTCTGCAAATATGTAGCACCATAGACCTGTGTGCAGGGGAAACAAGGACAGAGCCAAGATTGACACAGGAACCTGCAAGTTCTGGAAGCTTTCAACAGCCTGAAACACTTGGGCTGCTTTGACATAAGCCAAATTCTGTAAAACTCGGGTTTGTATATTATAGTCTCACCTCTGGAACACAACCAAGATCAATTTCTACAGCTATTTTAATTAATTTCCAATTGGAAAAAAATAACAACTGCATTAACCAGCAGACACTCTTCCTTAGAGCACTGACTCCACACTTCACCTCTGTTTGTACACAACTTTTTGAACTGAAATGGGAGCACCAACAAGACCTCAGAATTTAGCAGGAAGAGTCCTCCAGCTGGCACTGGCCCAGAATCACTCATACAATTGAACCAGTCAGAAAGGCAAAAGTTTAGTGCCAGAGGGATGCCTACTTTTTAAGGGCCTGAGCAAAAGTGTTCTACAAGATTCACTTCATGAAGCGTTAAAACACAAAAAGTTTTCCTGCTATAGAAGAGATCTGTACCAGAGGGAAAAAAAAAAGAGATTATGTACCTTAAAACAGAAAGTCATTATTTTACTGGCTAAGCTGTTTCCTCGGAAGAGTGTTTGCATGGAGTCTGCCAACTCGACCTCCTTTGAGAACATATTCCAGAGGAGCTGGTAGAGCAGGTGCCGGGAATCAAAGAGTGTGACCAGGACACGAGCCAGCTCATCCTTAAAGGGAAGAGGAAGAGTTAATCTGACTCGCAGGGAGCCAAGTATGAAATCCCAGCACTATGACAAAACCACCGAGCAGTTTGCAATAAAGCTTTATGTCTGCTATGGGCACTGGCAGGTAAATATCAAATTACACAAAAACAATCTCTCTGCAAACGCTTCCTATGCTACTACTTGTCTCAAAATCTGCCTCAGGATATCCAGCCTTACAAGTTCATAATGGTTATCCAGACAGACAAGCAGTTACTCTGCTGTGTAACAAAGCCCAACTCATCTTGCTAAAACCTAGAAGAGCAAACACAATTCTGTGTGTCTGCATCACAGCACACACCACCCATAATAAATAACCAGCCCAGATGCATTTATTATAATAACTGCATATAAATAGTTCCTAGACGTTAACTAAAATGCAGTTTATCACCAAGATCTGAACTTAGATTCAGTACATTATTAAGAACACACAAAGGAAGGCTAGCTATTGTCAGTGGCAGCTCTATTCACTCCGTACCAGACTGTTGTGGCACTTTTTATTTCACGCCTTATTATTTTAACAAAATGTAGGAAATAAAACTAACTTACCCACTGAGAACAAGGCACCACATTGGCTAAAGCCATAGCAATGGGAAGCTCCCCCTGATCACCCATCATCGTAACCAGCTCCACCAATCTCTCAAAGCGATCCGCTAGCACTGTTTCTGCCAAGGTATCAAACTCCGTCCCCTGCTGCAAGATCTTGGTGAGGACTTCCATGAAGGTGGCTCTGGTCTGGAGGTCTTTATGATAGCCCAAGCCTGCGGAGAGAGGCAGCAGCAGTGAGGGGGATGCAGAGGCAGGGGCGGGCACCGGGCAGGCGGGGCGTTACCTATGGAGTGCATGAGGCCGCTGTCCACGTTGGCGTTGAGCAGGTTGGACATGGCCAGCACGGTGCAGTGCCGCAGCGACGCCAGCCTGCGCGACATGCCGCGCTTGCGCCCGCCCGCCGCCGCGCCCTCCTCCTCCGCCTCGCTGCAGTCGTTCAGCAGGTTCATGAACAGCGTGAAGTACCTGGGGACAGCCCTCACGGTCACAGGTGCCCGGCCATGGGAGCCAACACACATCGACCCCCAAATCCTCACCCATGGGTGCTAACAAACCTCCCAAATCCTCACCCATGGGAGCCAATGCACAACAACCCCCAAATCCTCACCCATGGGTGCTAACAAACCTCCCAAATCCTCACCCATGGGAGCCAATGCACAACAACCCCCAAATCCTCACCCATGGGTGCTAACAAACCTCCCAAATCCTCACCTATGGGAGCTAACCAACCCCCAGATCCTCATCCATGAGAGCCAACAAACATGCCAGATCCTTACCCATTGGAGCTAACAAACCCCCCAATCCTCACCCATGGGAGCCAATGCTCAATAACCCCCCAAATCCTCACCCATGGCAGCACATACACAACAACTCCTAAATCCTCACCCATGGGAGCCAACGCACAACAACCCCCAAATCCTCACCCATGGGAGCCAATCCACAACAACCCCCAAATCCTCACCCATGGGAGCCAATGCACAGCAAACCTCCCAAACCTCACCCACAGCAATCACACAACAAACCCCCCCAAACCCCATCCCCTCCCCAGGCAGCCTCCTCAAGGCACAGCTCAAACCTTAACTGTGCTCCAACCACCTCCCTTTGTCCCAAATCTGGTGTGCCCATTCTCCCCAACACTGGTGTGCCTCTATCAACAAATGTCTTCAAAGAGAATTTAGGTTTTGTGCATGAAAACAAATAAAATACAGTATCAAATTGAGCTAATCCTTGCCATGACTGAAACACACACATCTGCATTAAGCAAAAACAAAGTCAAATTTTCTAATTATTTTAAAAGGAAAATGTTTCCATAAACCTACAAAGCAGAGATTTTGAAATGGGCCAAAGAGGTAATTCCTATTGGGATAATAAAATTATTTCTGCTGGAAGAAAAGCACAGTTTGTAATAAAGGTCATATAGGGCTTCTCTTCAGAGTAATTATATAGAGAAACATTTGAAAGTCACTACTTACTTGAGAAATAATTGAGATTTTGCTTCCATCAACTCAACACCATCTCCTTCTTCAGGCTGGAGTGGAAGTCCAGCAAGAAGAGAGACCACTGCTTCCATACTCGCCTGGTCCAAATCTCTGAAAAATAAAATTTAATAAATATAAGTCACTTTTACTTATAGCTCTACCTGCAATCAAATGCTGTTACAGTGAAGAGTGCCCCTTACCTGGTCAAGCATTTCACATCCTCATCTGTTGCTTGATTAGAAGTTCCCATTACCCAGTCTGTCAAATATTCCACCATTTTGTTCCTGTTACACATAAACAGATTGTTTAAGCTTCGTTGGGGTTTTTCTACCAGTCTTCTATCAC
Organism: Ammospiza nelsoni; assembly: GCF_027579445.1. Taxonomy (NCBI): domain Eukaryota; kingdom Metazoa; phylum Chordata; class Aves; order Passeriformes; family Passerellidae; genus Ammospiza; species Ammospiza nelsoni. Next base: position 11,171,019 of record NC_080653.1, read on the forward strand.
ACAATAAATTGTTACAAGTGTTCAGTATCACCACAAACTAAGTAATACTTAGATGCAGCACCAGGCTCATAATCGTTCTGAAGACAGACAGGAACTCTCCCTGTACCAAGAATACTGCTGTGCCAGGGCTTTGGGTTCTTTTTTAACCACCTAACCACAGAAAACTACACTTGCCCACAGTACTCTACCCTATCAGTTAGGTAATGCCATCCTTACCTAAATTTCATTTCTTGACAAAATGAAAGGTCATCTCTCCTCTCCATCATTACTTCTACCAACTGACAGAGCTTTGTTTTTATTTGAATGGCATGTACCAGATTTCCAAGCACACGCACATACCTGAAGAAAAAAGCAAAAAAGATTAGTTAATTACTTCATGTTACTTCACTTCCTCTGCTCCAAGTAATCCCCTGCATCAGTAGAAAATTTCTTCTGGCCAAAACTTTCTATCAGTGTAATAGTGAACCAAAATCTGGCCTTCAGCTGGTTTTTAACCACTAACATCAATGTACAGAAAAGTAACCAGGAATGCCTATGGCAGTAGGGCCAAGCTATGGAATGGTCAGCTCTAAAAAACAAAACAGCCACTCTTCAGCAATGCACTTTATGCTACACACCTTCCACAATTACTGAAGCTGTCAGAACCATAAGGAGGATCAGAAAATCAGCTGCTGCTTCTCCATGGACACAAGCAAAAAGATATAAACTAGAAGGCTCCAACTCACTTCTTAAACATAATGCCTGTGTATAAGAAGGTCAAGAGGGCTCCTTACCTAACCAGATTCAGCATCATTGTCTCAATGCTTGCTTGGCCAAGGTGTTCTGAGCTCCCTTCTGTGTGATTGTCAAGCAAATTCTTCATTATAGCAATGGTTTGCTCTACAAATTGTGTGTTGGTGTCAGTTAACAAGACCTGCAGGATGACAATTTCTGGTTAATTTTTTACACATAAAACCAAAGAAAGAGTATTTGCCAAATATACTGCAACATTTCAAAAATCTCATGGACAAGCATTTTTCTAGTTACCACCAAGCCAACAGAATTCCAATACACGTCACAATTCAATATGTGAACACTGCCAGCCATAAGGATTCCACAAACAATCTCACAGATTCTGCACTCAAGAGTTCACTATTCAAGAATGTTAAATACAGCCTGGAATCACAACCACAATAATCGTTAACATGTGCTGTGATGATCACTCTGCTCACAGGGGGTGTGCACAGAACACAAACAGGGATCCATCATTTCAGTCACCTGGGGGGGAAGGCAGGACTGACACAAATGTAAATAGCATGACATGTAAATAGTATCAAATAGTGTGAAATAGTATCAAATGTAAAACTGTGAATCACCTGTCCTTGGGAATCAAAGAACTTGCTGATGGTATTCTTCAGTTTGTTGAAGAGCATCGGATAGAGCGCTGGACTGAGCTCCAGCCCCACCAGGTCTTTGATGTTGGTGCGGATCTGCAGCCCCACCTTCTCGTGGTTGCAGACCATGAGGGTGAGCAGGCGGTCGATGAATTTGCTGACCGGGGTCTCCACGCTGCCCTCGGTGGAGACCATGGAGATCATGGAGCCCTTGCGCTCGTTGAGGGGGCCCATGGGGGGGCTGTAGGTGGCCAGCCCCGCGCTGCTGCGGTGCTGCAGGCACACCCCGCCCAGGGCACACAGGAACCCTGTCATGTTGATCCACTCCTGCAGCGACTCCGTGTCCGACAGGTCGATGGAGCCGCCGCCGCTGACGTGCGACATGCGCCGCTTCACGATCGTCTTGTGCAGGCTCTCGGTCACCTGCACACAGAGGTCGTTTGCTGAGTTAAAACTCAAATGCCTTAAAATATATAAGCCTAAAGACTTGTTTTCAATTTCAAAATGTTGAACCAATGGAAAAATTCATAGTCACCTGCCCATCTTCCATTTTGGTCTTTGGATAGTTAAGGATTAGTTTTGTAGCTTGTTCCCATTTTGCATGAGTATCCTCCCAGGCCTGAAAGAAAATAAGATATATCAAGACTTAACTTCAAAACTACTTGTAGTGACAATATCTCTGTGTTTGTTTTTTTAATATGCACACAGAGCACATGAAGTGGGAAGTTAGTTCACCTCTGTGTTGCCTGCAGTGGGGTGTTCAATGCGCCTCAATAATGCCATCACTCTCTTCTGAAGAGCTGCTCTCCCTGCAAAGGGCACATAACATTGAACTCAGTTTTTGAAAATCCACCTACATCAAATTTGTGATCTTTGAAAGTAATTATTGAATTAAGAGGAACATATCCCCCTTAAAGTCTTTAGAAAGGTAGCTTCTTGTTACACAATTGTAAAATCCTCCTGAGCTCAGTCACCCAAATTCCTTACACTTTCTAGCAATTCTAATAACTAAGACATTCCAGGAAAAGCCAGAGCAGCATGAAATCAAGAACTTCAACCTGTTTAAAGAACTCAAGCACAGGCAACAGCCTTTTGTCCAGGTACAAAATTACTTTAACTGACTCATGACTCTCACCTGTTGACATCATGTTGCTCACAGATGCAAACTCCATGAAAGTGTTGTAGTTTGGCAAAAAATTATGCACTGAGACCTCATCTACTCCACATCTGATGTCAGCCTCCTCACAGAGGTGACGGAAGCAGGACATGGCCACCAGGACTGCCTCGATATCTGGGCTCCACAGGAACATGTATAAGGCCACTTCCAGCTTGGTCTGGGCTTGGCGGCAGATCGGGGTTCCGCTGCAGCCTGCAGTGCTCTCCTGGCAAACACACAATCCCCAGAGGGGAACACTGCTTGTGAACATTCAGCCCTGGCCACACTGCGTTTGAAACTGCTTTTGTTCTATTAGGAATAAGCCATCCTAAAAAGGATCAGAGCTCATATATGCTGTCACAATGCTGTTTGCAATTGTAATCAAAAAATATCCGCCAACATTTAAACTGAAAAAATGTTACTTTGTAAAGTCTGAAACATCATTGTTAACCAGCACATTAACTCTAAAGGTAATTTAATTTCTACTTGCCCACAGGGTTTTTCTCAAATGTTAAAATTAACTATAAACATGTATTACTTACTATGGAAGAATTCCCCTTCGCTTTCCTCAGGGCAGCCCCTGGTGCACAGCGCATCATTTCCTCATGGTCAAGAGAAATTTGACTAGTTCCACTTCCAGAGACATCATAAAGGAAAAGGAAGTGGCAGGAACTCCTATCTGATTGCTATAAAGAGAGGGGATGAAAAAAATATATCAATTGATACTTTAAAAGAGTAAAAGGCATAGATCTGAGGAAGGTAAAAAGCTCTTGGACATTTACACAGTACTTTTTCCACTGCTGCACTCAGGGTGCTACCAATTTCCTTGTTTTAATGGTATCCTAGACTGATATTTCCCCAAAAGTAATACATTATTTGATACTTTAAGAATATCAGAAAGAAGCAAGTCAGAATTCTGGGACTCAGAAGAACCTGAGATGCAAAAGGAAACTTCCTCCATCCATAAGCATGTGTATTTTACCATTAACTACCTTCCCTTTCTCTCACCTTGGGGACTATTTCCCTGTATTAGGCAAAGAGGCACAAGGCACATGTTTCTGTGAAACATTCCTTTTCCAGGCAAGTACAGCAACCTGTGCAGCCAAAGAGGAAAAAAACCATCCCAAACCTAACTTTAGTTACCCATTCTAACCAAGGTGCCTCACAAAGCAGAGAGGAAATCAGAGAACAGAACATGTAGGAGTAGCTACTTAATCTTTTCCAATCAAAAATAACCTGGTAAATAAAGGAAGTGACACCAACAGGGAACAATTCATGTTAATGATCCTAACAGGGAGATGGTAATGTTCACTTACTTTATTTTTTAGCAGAAATTTATTCCTACAGATGAGAATCTCTCGCAGCCACTTGAGGATTTCTGTACTGCTGAGCATCTGATGACTTGTGAGCTTCTTGCAGATATAAAAAAGCATTTGTGAACTGCAGCAAAATGAAATTCAGCATCAGCCTTCTGATGGAACACCAACACTTCTGAAGGTATTACACTACATTTCACATAGAAATAGGCACTTAGCATGAACACCCTGTGCAAACACTACCCTGGGCTTCCAGCAGTACAACAGAGAGGTGAGAGTGTGCATGGACAGGCCAAGCTCCCCTGGGACCCTTCCCAGCGCCCACGGCCTGGAGCAGCTGAAGCCCCGCGGGCAGCCCGGCCTGGAGCTCCAGCTCTGCCCGGGACAGAGACAGCACAGACAGGGCAGCACGAGTTACCTACACTGCTCTGACAACGTGTCAACTCTGCTCTGGAAGGAACACATCTAGGGATGTTCCTTCTTCACATCCCGTCAGGCCTCACACTCTCTGTTAAAACTGCCAAAGGGTCCAAATTAGTGTCAAGTGTGACGGGTTTTCCCCCCGCCCGAAGAGACCGTGAACTCCCTGTTGTTGCAAAGCTTTCCCAAAATACTCACAGCTATTTCAAAAGAGAAGACAAATCAAAACAGCTATTTCTCTCATTTATATAAGTTAATTTACATACCTGATCTCCCAGAATGTTTCTATAGGAGCATCAGGATTCCACAAGTCAATGCTGTCCAACTGGTGCAGAACCAGCAAGGCCTAAAGCCAAAGACAGTTACACTTAAAGACAGAACTTTACAGAGTACATGAGCACAGGCAGAGAAACAGGTGCAGTCATATTCATTAACTGCTTTAAGAACAACAAAAGATATAAAAAGCATTTTCCATAGAACAGCACGAGTTCATTGTTAGTCAGTGTCAACAGCATTTCAGTTTAGTCATTACTCCACACTCATACTGCAGACGCAGAGGTTTTCCCTGGTATCTCTGTCCCAAGCCATGCCGTACACACACACACAGAGACTCTGTTTCTGCAGGAGAGGCTGTGGCAGCAGCAGTGCCCAGCCAGGGAGCCCACCCAGGGCTGTGCCCCTCACCTCCATGGCCTCCTGGGCGATGTCGGGCATGCTGGACTGCGGCACCAGCTGCACCAGCCCTGTGATCAGCTCGGCCGTGCTGCCCTGCGAGTCGGGGCCCTGCTTCCTGGGGTTCTGCACAGAAACACACAGCACAGGCTCAGCTGCAAAGCCTTCCCTGCTTGACCACGCTGCTGACAGCTCCTGCAGCACTCCTGCTGCTGAACTAGGAGGATTTGGGGATCCTTCAGAGAATCTGTTATTTTATTTTTAATCCATAACACGCCTTGCATATCATGTCTCTGACAGAACTGGAATATTTTTATATTAAACCATCACAGGCCTGAGAAAATGGAAGATCTAAGACAGTACTCATTGAAATGATGACTAATTTCCAACCTCCTTATTTTAATTTTCTTCTATTCCCCTCTCCTTCCCCCACCTTCCCCTTCAGAGTCACAGAACTTCATGCTCCCCCTCATTGTGTTGCTCTGATTCTGTAAAGTCTCTTACAGTTTCTTTTTCCTTTAAAACCACAGGACCATCATAACCAGAGAAAAAGATGAGTAGGAAGTGTCCTAGATGGTCAGGTGACCATTAATTTTTTCTCATTTAGTAGCTTCAAAAGTAAATTCCACTATGACTGAACACCATGACAGTAGGATTTACTTACACACAGCAAAAGCTTTGGATCTGCATGTATCAGTTTCACCAAGGACAACAACAAGAACTTGTAGCTTCTGGTTTCCAAATCAGTAGGTTTTTCTTTAAATTTAAGGCTTGTCATTTTCTCCTTAAATGTAAGGCTCTGATAGAAGGAAAAAGAAATGACAGTCTTCATCAGGAAAGTAGTCAAACCTAACAGTTACAATTAAATATCTTATGAAATATATTGCTTTTATCATCTATAATTTAAGAAAAAGTTTAAAAGTACACAAAACTCAAGTATAGTCACATAGCCTTCTAGTTCAAAATCCCCTCTCACAGGCAATCACTACTGTATCTTTAAAGTTCCCTTAACAATTGTTTCAGTAAGCTGCACGAAGACATAAAATTTTTTGCAAAAGAGACAAACTGTGGCGAAAGAAAAGTGGAAAAAGTACCAAAAGGAATTACTGGTTACGTCTCTGGCCTGAGACAGAAATAAAAATAAATGTTTACAACTCGTTCTGAGTACATGAGAGGGAATTCTTTCTAAAGGCAAAGTAATGTCTTTATTTTCTGCTACAGCCCCAGGCCAGATGCTTGCATGTTCACCTCAACAGCCTCTGGAAAATGAACCTTTCAATTCTAAAAGGCACACAGGGCACCACTTAAATATAAAAATCTGCCTTCAGCTGAAAAACCAGTGAACTACTTGTAAGTTTTGAACAAAAGGAGAAAGCCTTTACCATTCAAGGTAAATGATGAGCTATGACATGGTATGATTAATTTCTACAAGAAATTAGGTCTTCATGTTATTTCAATAATTAGTTATTGTGCAAATATATGGAATAAAACCTACCACATAAAGCATCTGATCAAGAAATTGATAGCCCAGTGGTAGAGGCAGCTAACTCTGTGCTAAGCCTTGGTTTGCCACAGCTCAGGGATTTCTAGGAGAGGCACGTGGCGAAAGGAAATGTGTTTCTGTGAAAGCACTTATTGCCTCCACACAATCCAAAGTACAGAGTGTCAGTGAGAAAGACAGGCCAGGCTCTGTGCAGTGCACCAAGGAACCAACAGCAGCAAGACACTGACAGACAGCACCGGACAAGGACAGACGCGGAGGAGTTCAGCATCAGTGAGTTCAGGCTGGAAATGAGGAACCAGCTCTAAAGCAGAGCAGGGGCACGGGGCAAGAGCATCGTGCTGGGCACAGAACCAACGGTGCCCTCCTGGGGGAAGGAGCTCCGCTGGCGCTGCCCGGGGCTGGCGGGCTCTGCGGTAACTATGCACAGAAAAGTCAGCGCAAGGAAGGGCTTTTCTGCGGTAGTTACGGGTCATACTTACAGCAGCAGAGGCCCAGGGCCATGCAAAGCAGGGGCTGGCGGGCGTCTGAGCACGTGGGCAACAGCGGCCAGGCAGAGGGAAAGTGAGAAGCAGAAGACAAAGCACCACCAGTCAGAGCAGGGGTATTGTCAGGGCAACTATTCTCCAACAGATGAATACACACAGGTGAAAAGCAAGTTAAACATGGAGTAGCTTTCAACCAAAAGCATTGTGCTCATTTGCTCTCCTTTGAGAAGCCCAACACGAATATTTTTATGTCTCATTTTAGGCTCTCTAAACCAACCTACCAAGACCACTTGCCACAGCAGAAGTCCTCAAGGAATGTTCAGAGGAGAATGCAGCAACACAGCTGTGTGTGGACTTACTGGAAGAATTTGGACAAACTACAAATCTGAATTTACTCAAGACTTTCTCCAAGACAGCCAAGAATATTAACTTTATTTCATAATGGCTGAAAAATCTTTTACTTTGTTGCTGTCACAAAGACCAAACAGTCAACTTGCTCAACATAAAGGAAGACAAATGAAGATGCCAATCATGGTAAAAGTATCACAGTTTTCAGTGATTGCCTTCACATACAGAATGCTTTGGTTTTTCCACATTAAGCAGGGATGGACATGTTAGCTGGCTATTCACAGAGCCAGAAAGCTTAAAATGGACAGTTAGCCAAAGAGGACAGTTAGAGGACAAATACTTGTATGTAGCCAGTTTAAAAGCACCAGGAAAACTGAGAGACATTGAACTAGGAACAGCCCACCGCCCAGCACTGCAGGGCTACAGAGCACGTGTGGCTCCCTGCTGCTCTGTTCTTCCCCCTTCTGGTGTCCAGCGCAAAGCGCTGAAGAGGAGGGCAGGGCTGGGTGCCACAGGCAGGGCTGGTTGCCCTAGGGCTGGCTGCCCCAGGCAGGGCGGGTGCCCCAGGGCCGGCTGCCCCAGGCAGGGTTGGCTGCCCCAGGCAGGGTTGGCTGCGCCAGGCAGGGCCAGGTGCCCCAGGCAGGGCCGGCTGCCCCATGCAGGGCCAGGTGCCCCACACAGGACTGGCTGCCCCATGCAGGGCCGGCTGCCCCACGCAGGGCCAGGTGCCCCAGGCAGGGCCAGGTGCCCCAGGCAGGGCCGGGTGCCCCAGGCAGGGCCAGGTGCCCCAGGCAGGGCCAGGTGCCCCAGGCTTACCGGGGTCATGCGGATGGCAGGGTGCGCCCCGCAGCCCTGCATGGCGCGGTGCAGCGTGTCGCTGAACATGCTGCGCAGCTCCACGGCGTGGCAGTACACGGCGTCGATCCGCGGCCACCAGTCCAGCGCCGACTGCAAGGCAAGGGCAGCGCTGACCCTGAGCCATGGCTCTCAACCCCTCACCCCAGCCCTCGCCCCAAATTCCCTGTACATTGTACCAGTATGCCCAGTCATCCCGCATGCCCATTATCAAACCTATAACTTTAAACAGGCTGCAACTGAAGCAACGATTCCGACCTAGCTGCTCACTAAAACACTCTGCCTCCTGAACAGGCACCAACCCCGAGATGTTCTGCACTCACAAGATCTAGCCTGCCATCCAAATGGTATTTACTAAGCAGATATTGATCTGAACAGAAGCCCCAGACACTGGGCTGATGAAATACTGCCAGAACTTACGTTTGTGATGATTCGGTGGAGTGAATTTACCAGCACATAATGAAATGTTGATGGGGAATTCTGTGCCAAGCAGATCTACAATAAAAATACATAAAAGCCACTTAGGAATATCTTTGTCTTTGCCATCTTTCTTATCATCCTGAAAAACATTCTGGAGCCTTTTTATTAAATTGACAAAGCTGTCAAATCTGAACAAGAGAAGCCTAATCAGCTGTGAAAAGATTTATCAAAACATGCAGGGATTTATTACTAAGGGATATTTATACAGTTGAACTCATTTATGAGCTTCAAGCTGCTGTTAGCACAGCTTTTATAACTGACAGATTGTCAATAGTATGTAGAGAATGACTTACCATAAGCAGTGTTCTTACCTTGAAGTGTTGGTTATTGTGAGGATTTATGCGGAAGCAGGAAACCAAGCAGTCAATCATCAGGTCTACATCTGCATTCTGATTGCCTCTTGAAAAAGGTTTGCTTGGGTTAAACAGCAAATTCTATATAATTCAGAAAGATATAAATATATAAATCAGATACCATTATTATTCTTGGCTACTTTTAATACAAAACTTTCAATTGAAAACCACTGGTATTCAATTAAGAAATTCAAAATTAACTTCATTATTTCAAATTTCTTCACTGCAATTAGGAAATAGACATTCTTACCTTAAGATCTACTACCATGGACTGCACTAGCAGGAAAATGACAGAATTATCTTCCCAGTTGATGTACGTAGATGCTTTGCACAGTTTAACACAAGCAATAGCAGCACTTTCAGTCAGCTGCCTGCTCCCACTGTGTCCTGCCAGGGCCTTCCTGAGATTGTCCAGGAACAGCTTCTGCAGAATTCCAAGCAGGGATAGTTATAACCAGACACTGTGATGGCAAAAACCCACTGGCTGCAGCACCCTAGAGAAATCCTGTCATTATTAAAGACATTCCCTTTGACAGAGCTGGGGCAATCAGAATGGCACAAGAGGTGGTTGTTCACTCTCAGCCCTCATGCTGCAGCCACATCAAACCCAGCACCTGTGGGGCTCACAGCCCCCTGCAGACCCCAGACCCTCAGCACAGCTGTTTGCTGCGGGTGGAGGCAGAGGAAATCACAGCACAGAGATTCAAATCTCCAAGGAAATGGAAAGTTCTGAAATAACTTTGTTTGGGACATACTATCTGTATGAATTACTGACAGTAAAAGAACGTATGTAAGGTGAGAACTTCAAAAGAGTGCATAAATTTACATATGGAATTGCAATGTGCTCTTGAAGGAGGAAAGACAAAATTAAACATCCTTGAAATACAGAATCAGCAAAACCAAGCCAACTCTAAAAACCAGAGCCAGAATTCATTCTCTTACCTTGTTCATTTTAGTTTCCTCTACCACATCCTTTGCTATATCTTGGATTATCTCTGGACACAGGACCAGGAGGATGATCTGCAGTGGCCACACTGCTGCTTTACGTTTCGTGCTTTCAGCAAAGCCATCCACTAAATCAAACAACTTCTCAGCACAATCTGCATAAAACATAAGCCCAAGTCCAATACCAGTTTTAACTATGAAGAGGTAAAGAACAGGTATAAAAGAGCAGAGGGATGGTTCCACCTACACAGAAGGAAAGTTCTGGTCTGCACAATACTGACATGCTACTGGGGATCAAATGGTCTCAACCCAGTTAAAGACATAGTTTACCTGAAAATATAAATTCTCCTCTCTTTTTCACTAGAGACAAGTAAAGGTGATGTTCTCTAAGTTTTACCCTGTATCAAGATGAAAAATATAAATTTAAAGCGTCTCCATCTTTTGGGGTTTATTTCTTTGTGTTGTGAAGCACAAAATCAATCTCATTTAAGAGGGGAGTCAGGAAAGAAAACAGACAGGAACATACTCTTGCCTGCCCTGACAAAGGCTGACAGAAATTTGTTTATTTGCAGGCTGCACAAGGAGCAAAGAGGGCACAAAATGCAAGTGAATGCATTTGGTGATATTTGAGAAACCAGCCTTGAACACTGTCATGTGTTATGCCTTACCAGCCATGTCAGTCTGGGGGGTTTGGTACAGCTTTGTGAATTCATCAGGATAGTTTTCCACCCAGTTCCAAAATGCCTGCAGATAATGGGAAACACCTTCACATTCCAGAGCTTCAACAATTTTACTGAATTACACATTTAAACAAAGAGAGGTTTTATTCTTAATTCTAATCACTCAAAATTTCTTGCAAAACATATTTGCATCAAAGGGTGGCAGCAATTTTTTATTTTATAGTAAATTACTGAATTGCAACTATTGCTAAACTAGAAGAAAGTCTACAAATAAGCAATGAAACAGAAGTACTGAACACTTACCTTCTCAAGACTGTTGATAACAGCTAACTGAGCTACTTTCTTTAGAGCTTTAAACTTGAATACAGTCTCTGTAAAGATAAAATATTTCTGCATTTAGAACAGAAACTTGTTCTAAAAACAACACAGGTTATGCAAGATATTTGAAGCACAAAGCAATTTTCAAATCAATATTTTAATAGTACTTAACTACTCTTAAATACTTCAGTAAATACATGACTCCTTGGAGTAAAACAGAGCAATAAACCCTGTTTATATATCAATTGCACTGTGTCATCTCTGACTAATCAGATTAAAATAGAAATATTTCAAAACACAGGCTCAGACCATACCTTGCAAGAGTCGCTTGAGTTTTGAACAATCCACACTGATGTACTGTAAAAGTTCAATATCATGAACATCAGCATTATCTTCTGAACAAACAGTCAGTTCCTGTAATCTAAAAATACACAAAGTAAACAAACTTTTCCATCAGATCCTGCCAGACAGGTACGAACACACCTGTGAGATTATACATTTCAATAGCAGGAGAATGTTCCATCATCTCAGATTAACATTTCCAGATTTAGAAATAAAAGATCTTGCACGATTAAGACTTAATATTACAGTCTTGTGCCATCCTCATACTGAAAATGGAGCTAGAAAACCAGTGATAATCTTACAAGATGCCAGTACCTTCTGTGGATTGACTGTGCCCAAGATTTGCCTAAATGCTCCTGTTATCCACCCTCCTGTGGCAGTAACCTTGTCATCCTTTCAACTACACACTGAGGTCATGGACTCCTGACACCTTTAGGCTACTGTTGGTTCCCAGCAGGTCCTGCCCCAGATAAGACCTCAGAGTACAGCAGGGACTGAGGGTACTACTGGGTATCACCACAGTGAGCTACAACCATTCTTGCTCCACATTTCTCTGGCCTGGGCACACAGGATGAAGTTTAATCACACCCGTTTAAACACAACAGCATCTTTTCACACTGCTGTCCCAGAGAATTTACTCAGCATCTCCCAGACACCAAGCCACTGATCACTGCAGCATCTGTTCCCACAAACTCGGAGTGCCATGGCTCCTTCCAAGGCTACAGATGTGTTTCAGACATGGAATGTGATTTCTAGTACTAGACACAAAAGCAGTTCTTCATGTCTTCAGCGCCAAGGAAACTTAACAGCCCTCGCTGGGAATGGGAAGGTCCCCACTGCTGTGCTTTTCATGCCAAAAATCCCCCAGCTGCTGTGCAAGGCCCAGAAATATGCCTAAACAGGAAACCCAGGTCAGGGATCAGCAGTGCTGACTGGCAGCAGGCTGACCCCTGTGGAGACCAGCAACAATCGGTCAAACATTTAACTGTTGCTGTACAAGCCATCTGCAAGGGAAAACAGGTTAGGGGAAAAGCATTCTGCTCCAGCTCAAAGGGATGCTGAGGGGGGCTCTGGAGCAGGGGAACAAACCATGCTACAGGCATACAAATTCATACAGATCCAGCCACTAGAATCAAGGATTCTCAAAAAGTTTCAACCAAAAAATGCTTCCAATAGAAGGAGCAAAAGAAATTGTTTCCATTTCCATAAGCAACAAAACACTATCAACCTACAGAATAAAACAACATTCCCCATGCTAGCTGCCAAGTCTATGTTCTTGAAATGAAGTTATTAAAGGTTCTGTAACAACTTAGAAAATACTTTAAATTTCAAATTACTCAATCATTTTAGACTGAATTCTAAAACACAAACATTTTCCAAAGAAATATATAAACATATGAGGAAAATATAAATCTTTGTTTCAATTAAATTGGCTCGCTCATTGCTATGTGACCATGTAAGGCTGCCCAAGCTCCATTTCTAATAATTCAAGAATGATGTCAACTGTAACACTGTGTGACAAGAGCTAAGCCACTTCAAGCACCTTTCAAAAATATCAAAGTACTTCAGTAATAAAAAGCTTAGCACACCACTCTAGTGGACTGACAAATGCTGAAGCATCAGAAGGATCTGGAACAGAGCAAAAAGAGACAATAGATGGAAATTTTGGGCCTGTCTCCCTTCTTACTTAGAAAAGCAGAAAATCCAGTTATTTTTACAGTAGATGTGCTATGAAACTCAAATCAGAAGACAAATGGGTCTTTTCCAACAAGTAACAAACAACCCAGCTGTTTGTCCCCTTCAGGCATAAGACAGATTTAACATAAGAGCTTCCTAGCAGGAAAACAATCAGCAGAGTTGTGGACAATCACCAGTTTTCACTCCAAATTTGTAAGTAAATGGATACAACCATTAGCTTCGGCATTCTTTTTTTTTTCCAAGACACCTTGCATCCACAATAACTTACTCAACTTCTGCTGCATTATCTTCACTCACCATTTTCAGTGGTACTTTTGAAAGCAGATTAAAAAAAGCAATAAATGCAGCCGGCAGTAACCCAGGATGGGGTTGAAATGGGTTCATTTCATAACCTGAAACCCAAGTAAACCTTTTACTCTGCCCAGTGAAAGGTTGAGGGCATTCCACTTAAGAACTACCCCATTAAAGAGTATTTAAAGCATCGGATCCTCTGAAAGCTGGTGGCAGACAGAGGCTGCAGGCACAGTGCAGACGCTGTCCCTCCCCAGGGGGCTGCCTGCACACAGCAGTGCAGATGCCAGCAGTCCGTACCTGGTGGAGATGCGGCTGAAGACGGCGTTGAAGTTGTTGCAGCTGAGCGAGAAGAGCACGCCCGAGGCGGAGCTGCGCAGCTCGGCCGCGTGCTGGTTGCCCTCGCGGTAGGTGTGGATGAAGTGGCAGATCTCGGGCAGCAGCTGCTTCACCAGCATGGTCTCGTCCAGGCGCATGGTGTCCTTCGGTTGCTGCGGGCAGACAGCGTCCCCTGAGCTCTGCTCGGGAGGCAAAGCCTGGATCCACCTCCCGACCTGCACAGAGAGGCTCCTGCCCCAGCACGGCCAAACCACCCCACAGCTCCAGCCTAGGACACCAGGCTGATGGATGCCACTGAGCAGCACCAGGCTGATGGATGCCACTGGGCCCCAGGCTGATGGATGCCACTGGGCCCCAGGCTGATGGATCCCACTGGGCCCCAGGCTGATGGATCCCACTGGGCCCCAGGCTGATGGATCCCACTGAGCACCAGGCTGATGGATCCCATTGAACACCAGGCTGATGGATCCCACTGAGCAGCACCAGGCTGATGGATGCCACTGAGCAGCACCAGGCTGATGGATGCCACTGGGCCCCAGGCTGATGGATGCCACTGGGCCCCAGGCTGATGGATCCCATTGAACACCAGGCTGATGGATGCCACTGGGCCCCAGGCAAACATCAAACCAGGTTCTGCAGCAATACATGCTTTGCCCTGATGAACATGCCCTGCTGCTCTGGGTGAGGATCAGAACAGCACTGCCTGCCTCGGCTCCCCCTGAGGGCTAAAGAGCAAAGCCCACCCTCACTTCCCTTGGGGTAGGGGCTTGCTGGCCATATTCTGACAGTGAGTATTTTATATTAAAAATGAACAAAAAAGAGGTGCTTCTCCCTCGTTCCTTCTGGGAATTGCTCTATATGAGTCAAAAACAGCTTAATTTCCCTGCAAAAGAAAAATCTAATTTTTGCCAGTTTGCACAGTGTGAGACATAAGGAAACTATTTACAGAAGAATTCAAAGTGAAACTTTGCTCTACTAAGAGCAAGTTTTAACAGAAGGGTCAGCACTAAAGCTTTCTAAAATTCTACCAATGAGTTTTCCATAGGGAATTGGGAAGTTTCAGAGACTCCCATTTAGTTGACCTGCGTCCTGTTGCCATGAGAACTTGATGAAACATTGAGCAAGAAATCCATCTGAAGATACCACAGAACACAACATGCTTTGTACAGAGCTTTGGCTCACTCTGATTTAACATATTCTGCCTCAAACTGCTCTCATTTCAAGTGACAGAGCAAGAAAGATTCAGCACAATTTTAGGCTATTTAAATATGATGATCTATATGGAAAACCACTGTTTCAAATATTATGCATAGTAGAAATATTTAAAAATAACCAAATTCTGAAGATAAAATTCTGGTTCTTTGACTCAAACTGTTCTTTTGACTCAACACATCAAAGACAAAAAGTGCTAAAAAGGGGTGCTTTCCTCAGCTGTAAAAGCTGGAAATCGAATACAGCTTAAAAATAAAATCTGTTCTTGTTAAAAGAATAAACCACTGCAAATCTCACTCTCAGTGAAGTTTGGCTTTGCAATTGCAGCTCGGCACAGTAAGCTGTACAAGCAGCAGCACTCTCCTCCCAAAGGGACCAGCAAACTGCCTCGCAGCAGCTCTGACTGGAAAGCTCAGGCCTGCACTCCCAGTGGAGATTTGGACATGGTTAACTAATGTAATCTAGGAAACACCTGCAGAAATCATCTCTAGAGTAGTGGCAGCAAAGTTTCTGCTCTGTATAAAAGCACATGGAAAATTACTTCAACAAATGAAAGTTTTAAGACATTTTAAAAAAACTCAGCCCTGTATACAGAGAACTAAGTAGCACAAAATGAAAAGCTTGTACTGAATCCTCTGTTACTTTTAACAGGAAAAAGGACCACTAATTTTAGGCAATGTAAAGCACCCTCCAAATCATTAATGCATCAGTTACATCAACTACTTGCATTTATAGGAAGTTTTAGTGTTTTTAAATTGCATTAATCCTATTTTGCTCTAAATCTGATGAGTTTTTAGTACCAGTAATAACAGATACACAAGCATTTGACCTGTATTCTCCAACCCACTGGATTCCAAGTTAGAATTACTTAAGCAAGCCTACTCACCCCTGCCAGACATTTTTCCAGTGTATCCAAGATAATCAGCTGAGATAGATATAAATTCTTTTCAGCAGTTTCTCCAAATATTCTCTAGAAGAAGAATGGATTCATCTGAGACACAGATCTTTGACTTGTGATGTAATGAAAGGGAAGCAGCAAAGTGGCACAGTAAATCATGGCTCCATTACTGCTCTGGTTTGGAGTTTAGACATAAAGCCAGCAAAAGTCAAATTAAAATAGGAAGTAAAACCTTATCACTAAAGAAATATCTTTGTCCAGTCTGCAATGCCAAAAGCAATAAGGAACCAACAGCCCCAGCAAAGTAAGAGTGGAGGTGCCCTGCAGCCCCTCCCCTCCCCTAGGCCCACTGGCTGCTCAGAAGTGTGGGTTCACCTTTCAGAACCTATTTTGGTATCAATCAGTGCTGACTCCTTTGCAGCTCTGTACAGGATGCCCCACTGCAGACACAGGCAGGGTTCCTGGGGTGCTCCAGCCTCCACCCAGCCCTGTGCCGAGAACAGGCACTGCCTCCAGCAACATTGAAAGAGCAAAATACAGCAGGAAAGACTCAACCAAAACCACAGACAGAGCACCTGTCAGAGCCACCCAGAGAAGTTTACCTTACCCCAGGGCAGGGGTGGCTCACCTCAGCCCAGGTTTCAGCTGACACTCTTTCTGAGTGCTATGACTGAGTGTCTCTTGGCCTGGTCTGTTCCAGCCACAGAAACCCTCCCCAGTTATTGCTGATTGCCACAGAAGCTCACACCACCACATGTGACAAACATTCAGACTTGCTCCTCAGGGCAAACCTTTTAATTGACACTTTCAGCTAGGTCTTTCCTCTCAAAATCTGTGTATCACATAGAGAAACGTCTTTAAACTGTACTGTTTTCTCATTTATTAGCCAATCACCTTGCACATCAACATGCTCCCTCATGCCTGTAGAGTTTAATTAAAATAAATTCTCTCTCCAAAGGGATTACAGCTAGCTTTAAGCAGCCTAAAATCCCTAGCAGCAGGGCAACCTATTTTCTCATTTTATCAGTCCTCTGCAGTTCCAGCAGATGCACATCCCTGTACAACTGACAGCCAAGGGCTCACTCTAAATAATGTCTCTAAAATCATAAAGAAAGCACTGCCAGAGCCTGGCCAGTTCTGTTACCTGTCTGGGGAGATTCCAAATGATCCCAAATTACATTGATTCAGAACTCAATGAACTAAACTTTTCTCATGGCAAAGGTTCTGACTGAAACTCTTCTGGTTGTTAAAAAACACATCTATTTTATATATACACAGACACGCAGTGAAACACCTAAGCAGCCTGGAAAATTCAAATAGCTCAAGTTAGAAAACTTACCATGTTATTAACATTTTTTAATATATTGGTGAGACCACTGATGACCAGGGAAAACTTGTACTTGGAAATGTTGATGAGACATTCCTTGTTGTGCTCCGTGCTGACTTTGGTGTGGGTATTCTGCTGGCAAGCCTTTATTGGAAGCTACAAGAGAGAACTGTTATAAGCTTTTTCACACTGAAATTGACAGCTTTAAAGATGGGTTAAAAACTTGAGACACACCAGAAACCACCTTGAAAAACATTCAACAAGAGATAACAGCAAACACATTATTTCATCTTCTCTACATTCATCTTTCCATTAGTTATCTATAAAACAAAACACTTAAGCTCACCTGTTCCTTTTTCTGAACTGAAACTAAACCTCTATTTTGTGATAAATTTTCTACAACCTAGATGTCAAAGCAATCAAAAGGAGCAGAAAAAATATAAGACAGAATTATAAGAAAAGAGCCTTTATTTTAAAAATGGGCTGAATAAAGACCAAAAAGCTTCCAAGAAGAAAATGCATCTTGGGACCTGAGGGGAGGGAAACCCCAGAAGGTTCCAGAGCAGGTGAGCTGGAAGGCAGCAGCTGCTCCATGTGTGTCCCCTGCTCTGTCACAGGGCAGGACTGGCCAAGTAGGAGCCAGTGCTGGCCCTGCAGCCCCCATGGACATGGTACCTTTGGGGTCCCCCACAAACACCCCCAGTGCTGAATCTCAGCCTCAAACACGCTTGGAGCACCCGTGAGCCACACGTTACCTGTCCCTGCCCATCAGCCAGTGGTAAGAACTAGACCTGAAATCCATCTCTGCCCAGAAAGAGAAGATTCAGAGCCACTGCACGGCCTGAGATGTTCCTGCTGCTGTGTGAACACTGGGTACTTTGTTTCCTCTGCACCCAAATTCTTCAGGGGTCACAAACAAGTCACTTCCCAGGCACACACCCACTCCCCCTGCCTGCTCCCAGCCGCCACTCTTCTGAAACAATCCCTTTACTCAGGATTTATATTTTTTAAAGCAAACTAATACAGGAACATTTATGCCATTTGTATTTGAAAGTGCGACTTTGGAATTCCCTATCCATAGGAGCTTGAATTGCCACTAAAAGTTTTAACCAATTTTGACCAGAATTGTGAACAAAGGTGTATTCTGAAAGAGAGCAATAGCTCAATGGAAAGGCCATGTGTAATATTTGTGCATTAGAAAAGATTATCGGAGAGAGAGAGAATTTAAGAGAGGGTAAAAGAAGGATTCCAAGGAATTACAACCAGCTTTACAGCAGCAAAGTGCCTTAGGAGGCCCCTGCCAGGCTGGGGGCTCTGGGAGGGCACCCTCCCCACTGCCCCCCTGCAGCCACCCGGCCCCACCTTCTGCTGGGGAAGGTCCAAATGCCCAGAATGAAAGTGCAAGATGAATGGCACTGAAGAGTCCCAGCCTGGAGCACCTTTGTCCAGCAGCTGTGAATGCAGTGTGCCTGAGCCAGCCTGTCCCCTGCGAGGGAAACGGGCACTGACACACCGTCCTGCTCTGATGCCATGGGTGACTCCCTCTCTGCATGTGCTGAGCTTTGGTGTGGGTTCAAGGTCAATTCTTCTGTACCATGGACTAGGATCCCTATGGACATGGCTGGGTCTTTCCTAAGAGAATGGCTGACTGTCAATGAATCTGTGACTCCTGGCAGCTTGGGCTGCAGGGCTTCACAGCAGCGTGAGGCGCTCCAGTGTGCTCCCTTACCCCTGGAAAAGCAGAATAAACAGCATTTATGACTCAAGCTTTGTTTTCACTGTCCGATGTTATTTCTACAATACATTTCTGGAAGTCATTGGAGGATGATAGATACATTTAATTTAAAATTTCACTATTGCTAGTACTTTTTATTTGAATTTTGAAGTCTCTGTGCTGACAGCAGCAGCAAAGCTCAATACCCCTGAGTGCTAAAACACTTGAGAAGAGCTTCTCAAAGAAACTGTGTCATAGATCTAGTTCTGTGTGCTCCCATGCCAGAGAAACATCACATTACACGCTTCTGGAGCTTCCTGCCACAACAGCCACTACAACAAGGTCACCTAGAAGTAAAACTGCTTTTTATACTATCATTTAAAAAAGGAAACTATACAAAAAGGAAATATTAGCACTGTTATTTGGGGGGTTTTTATTACTTGGCTCTTTTCTTTGTGCACTCTGACATGCTGGAACATTTTATTTCCCCTCACAGAATGCAGAGACAGTGGTGAGCAACTAGAGAGAATCTATTTTATTTCTCTACAAATATCCATTAATCTAAACATTGGGGGTGGGAGAAAGCTGAAATTTAACTTTCATTGACTTTTGATTCTCTAGTCTGATGCAAGAAGGTCCAATCTTTTGTTATATGAAGATGGACATTGGTTTGGAACCATGATTGCTGACAGGCCTGAGTGTCTCTAAGTTGGGCACTCAGGCTGTTGAGAAAAACTACACTGAGCCATGGGTTTTGCTTTATCACTTGTAATTAATGAACACAAAGTTAAATCAACTCTAGTTAGTTGGTACTTCATAGTCTGGAGAAACACACAATATCTAGGAAAAAATCCCTACTGCTATCCTTAACAGACCCAAAATCCGCCTCAGTTCACCCTTCCAAACAATCTCTTGGAACTTTTCAGCAGAACATAATACACACACGTACTGGTGACAGAAAATCCCCACAGCAGCACCCCTCCTCAGCACCAGCACTGTCAGAACCAGACACAAATCTCTCTAAATCAACAGGCACCTTCCCCCCTTCATCAACACACACCTGCTAATGAGGCACTATCCCTGAAAAGAACCTCACAGCCCAGCCTTCCCAAGTTCCAAAACTTTCAGAAGATTTTATATATGATGCTCTAAAGATAAAGCATTGTCAGAAAGTGAACTGGAAGTCGGTGCTGTGACCAATCCTGTATTTCCCCATCCTGCCAACACAAACACTGTGCCAGGTGAGGAAGGGCCATGGCTCACCTGGACACTTTGAGCAGCTCCCCATGCAGCCAGGGCACACCTGTGGCACTGGGCATCTCCCTGCTGTGCCTGGGCAGAGCAGCACCTCAGTGCAGATGCCCTGCACACACCCTGAGAGCCAGCACAGCAGAGCCACGGCAGGCAGTGCTCTAGGAAGATGGAACAGCACGCCTTGTGCCGCAGGCAGGGCTCCAGCCTGGCTCAGCCCCAGCCCTTGGGGCATTCTGCCCCACACACAGCAGCTGAGCCCGGCCCAGCCTCACCTCCCGGCACAGGGCAGCCCTGGGGGCACAGCCAGCACAGCACAGCACAGCAAACATCTCACACTACACCCCATTACTACCAGGGATGGCCTAACAAGGCAGGAGGAAAACCACAGCTGGTACCTGCAACCACTGCCTTTT
Source organism: Ammospiza nelsoni (assembly GCF_027579445.1). Lineage (NCBI taxonomy): Eukaryota > Metazoa > Chordata > Aves > Passeriformes > Passerellidae > Ammospiza > Ammospiza nelsoni. Next base: position 11,191,412 of record NC_080653.1, read on the forward strand.
CAGGTCTCTGATTCTGCACAGATTTCAAACACTGTGGAGAAAAATCAACAGGAGGAGGGAATATTTGCTTTAATTCAATACCTTTTAATTAAAGGGAAAATGGAACATTACTACTGACTTCCAGTTTTTATGCACTTAACTGACAGCCATCACACCTCATGAACTGCAAATGGGAAGCCTAAACCAAAACCCACATAACAGAAGTCTTCTTTCTTTAAAGCATATCAGAATCACAGAACCACAGATGATTAATGGTGGAAGAGACCTCTGAGATGGCTGAGTCCAACCTTGTGATTGATCCCCACCTTGTCACAGCCCAGAGCACTGAGTGCCACATCCAGTCATTCCTTGAACACTTCCAGGGATGGGCATCCCACCACAATAACCACTTACATGGCCACAAGTTTATAAAGGATTTATAGTTTTTATTACATCTGATAGTTTTAAACCAATCTAGATATAAATGGTTTGGGCAGTCAGACTCCTCCAACTGTGCTCACAACTACTCAGTGCAGTGCCAGCCCTCCTGTGATTTCACATTGTAACACACTTCAAGCACTAGGAAAACACAAAACATAAAACTGGAAGTGAGTATTTCCATAGGAAAAACAGAGAGAATTTTATTTTCCAAAGCTCTGACTATGTCTGAAATCACAGGGAATTCCATGAATTTCCAGGCTCTTTGTGCTCCCGCAGTCTAATTTTATCCTGTTCACCCCAAGTTTTGAAAAATGCAGTAACTAGTACTAGAAACTAGTACTAGTACTAAGGGCAGGCCCTGCTGAGAGGTGTCCCCACGCTCTCTGTCAGCGTGGTCTGGTCCCACAGGTCTCACCTGCTGCAGGTGAGGGCTCAGTGGAGCACAGGGCAGGACTGGCAGGAGCTCCAGGATTTATTCTGTGAGCCAGGCACTGGTTAATTCACAAAACTCTGCCTGCCAGTCACTGCAGGCCCACAGAATTGTACACACAAAAGCACATTTCGGTTAAAGCAGCATTTTTAACAATAAACAAGGGGAGACCAGAGCAGACTGGTTTGCCCTGATTTCCCTTGTTTTCAATACCGATTAGCATCCTCTCAGCTTGCTGCTTCATCTTTCCTAAAATGAATTCAAGCACTCAGCAAATGAATGAAAAGCCTGTCTACATCTGTAAATCGGGAGGAAAGATGGTTACACTTTCCTTCTTCGCAAAGGAAGGAAGAAACCCTGGAAAAGTTTGTCTTCTCCTGGGCAGGAAAACCAAAACACAACGGAGCTGAGCTGCCCCTCTCCCCCTCCTCACTCAAACCCACTCTGGCATGCCAAGCTGCTCCTGGTGCTGAACCCACAGGTCCTGCATTCAGGCGCACACAGGATGCAAACCCTCACAGCTGCATGAACCACTGAAATAATCTGCATATATTCAGTGTATTTTGATAAGACAGCACAACTGTGACTGACAACGATGCACTTGATGCATATTATCACTGTAACTCCACTATTTCAGCATCTCAGCTTTCTTACTACCCAGAGAGGACTCCTCCCCTACATTATCCATAACCATGCCACAAAAAGTACAGAAAAATAATTCTGTTCTAAGTTTGTAACTCCTAATAGATGCTGGCAAGCCCAATTCCACAATAAACACAACAAAGAAGAGGAGAAAGCCCAGCTCCTTTAAACACCAGTACATCAGGAAATATTTTCTTGCATTATTAAGAACATAATGAATCCTATGTTTTCTAAGCTTATGGAAAAAATTATCTATGACTCAAGGAGGAGAATAAGGTAACTATGCAAATGTGTCTATAATATATTGCAAAAATTTGCCTCATTGTAATGTCAAAAGATAAAGTTTGATATTTTCCTCTTCAAAATAAACTTCATATAAATGTGAAAAGAAACAGCTTGTTTTTCTTGCACCAGGCCACATCTTTCTGCAGGGTGCTGAAGCCCCGCAGCACTGGACAGATGCAGCACAGAACAAGGCTCAGCCTGGAGGAACAGCTCCACGTTTTTGATGGATTTACAGCAAGCAGGGTCTCACAGAGCTGGGACTCCTGTGACACAAGGGCTGCACTCGCAGTGTGGCAAAATGAGACAAACACCACAGGAACTGATCACTGAGCCTCAGGGGAGCTACCGGAGTCAGGAAAGCACCTTGGGAGCAGGGAAGGAGTGTAAGCTCCGAGCTTAGCCCCACGGGGAGTCACCCACCTAATCCCGGTAAGCAGTTCCTGCTGGTGGATCAGAGAAATGTAAAGCCTAAGGCCAACAAATCCCTCTTCCTTCCATTCAGAAAATCCTTCTCGGAACTACTAGCGCTGACTTTGCAAGGAGATGTAAATATCCATCCCTGCAATGGAAACCAGGGGCCGGAACCCCCTCGTGACGCCTCAGGGGCTGGGGCTGCACACCGACATCCTACGGCACCGGGGGCACGGGCAGCGCCTCCAGCGCTCCTAACCCCGCTCTGAGGCCGGCTCCCCTCGGGAGAGGCAGATGATGCAAAGCAAGGACGCGAATTTCACAGCACTGTCCACGGAGAGCAGGGACACTCCGGGAGAGGCGGGGGAGCAGCGGCGAGGGGAGCCAGGCCCCTCCTCAGGGCCGCTGCCGGCACAAGGACGGATGCGCCGCACCTGGAGCGGCTGGCCCGACGGCGGCGGGACCCCGAGCGGCGGGAGCGCCGGGCTGCGAGGGGCTGCGAGGGCAGCGCGGCCCCGCCTCGGGCCCGCCCGGCACAAAGGGCGCCGGGGCCCCGGGCCTCGGCCCCGGCACGGGCGGGGGGCGGCAGGAGCGGCGCTGCCACGGCCGCCCCATCCCGGGGAGCGGGGCCGCTCCCCCGCCGCGCGCCCCCGGCCCTCCCCGCGGCCCGGGGAGGGGGACGCGCCGCCGCCCCCGCTACCTGCTCGTCGAAGCGGTTCACCACGGCCTGCACCCACTCCACGGGCTTGTGCGCCGCCATGTCCCGCCGCCGCCGCCCGCCCGGGGAGTGGCGGGTGCGCGCGGGCGGTGCCGGTGTCGCGGGCCCTCAGCGCGCGGGGCCCGCCATGACACCTCACCGGAAGCGGGAGCGCGCGCCGCCCCCGCCGCCGCGCCCGCCGCGCCAGGGGCACACCGAGCCCCGCACTGCGCCTGCGCGGCGCCCCCGCCCGCGCTCGCCAGCTCCTGCGCGGCGCCTGCGCAGGGGAGGGGCTGGGCGGGAGCAGGGCGGGGGCCGACGAGGGCGGGGTCGGTTGGGGCGGGGCCTGGCGGGGCGGGGCCGCCGTGGGCGGGGCCGGAGGAGGCATGGCGGCGGCCTGGGGAGCGGTAGGGACACACCGCCCTGGGGAACGGGCACAACGGACACACCGCCCTGCGGGACGGGCACTACGGACACACCGCCCTGGAGAACGGGCACAACGGACACACCGCCCTGCGGGACGGACACACCGCCCTGCGGGACAGACACACCGCCCTGGGGAACGGGCACAACGGACACACCGCCCTGCGGGACGGACACACCGCCCTGGGGAACGGGCACAACGGACACACCGCCCTGCGGGACGGGCACACCGCCCTGCGGGACGGGCACTACGGACACACCGCCCTGCGGGACGGACACACCGCCCTGCGGGACGGACACACCGCCCTGCGGGACGGACACACCGCCCGGGGGAACGGGCACAACGGACACACCGCCCTGCGGGAGGGACACACGCCACCCTGCGGGAGGGACACACGCCGCCCTGCGGGACCGACACACCGCCCTGGAGACACAGCGTGCCCCTCCCCGCGGCGCTCCGGTGCGCGCCCCTGCCGGAGCGAGGCCGCTCCCCTCAGACCGCACCTCGGCTGGGGCCGTGTTCCCCCTGCGGGGCCATCTCCGAGCGCTGTGCGTGACACATCCCCCGCAGGTTCGCTGGCTCTGGGATGCACAGCTGTATCTTACCTTCCAACATAAACCCGGGTATTTCCATAAATTCACTTATTCTGTCACGTTCCGAGTCTTCACTCTGGCACTAACTGCAGATCCGAGCCTGGTCCCACCAGCCCCTGCCAGCTCTTTACTCGGTGACTCAGAAAAGGAGGATGCACACAAATAAACATCCACTTCCACTTTCCTTCTTGGGAATGTTAATTTGTTTTCCTTCTGTGTAGACAGAAGCACAAAATAATGTTCTTTCATACCAGAGTCACGTTGAAATTCTGATGATATGAATAAAGACGCAGCTTGAGGTGAGGGCTCTGGAACAGTGGATTTAAAATTGGCAGAAGAACTGGAGAATCAAACGAAATTTCTGTCCCCCCCACTCAGTCAGGGCCTTGATGTGACTCAGAGACTCTTGCTGTTATCACAGCACACAGGAATTATTACCAGCAACAGCAATATCAAATTTATCCTGAGTTAACTTTCCCTGTAAATAATGAGCAATAAAAATCCTGTAATTTGGATTTACAGGACAAGCAGTTCCATTGCATTCCAGCATCAAATCCAGGAATCTGGGTGACAGCAAATTTTTGAAGAGCAGATGTTTTATAAAAAGACAAAAATCAATTGCAAATATTTAATTTAAGGAAAAAACCCAATTAATTGGTTGAAGAATAAGGCTTTGTCCCAGGGAGTAGTGCAAAGGCAGAGAACACAAAACACCGACACCGAAGGTGCAGAGATGAACACAAAACCCCAAGGGTTCAGTGGAGCAGAGCCCTTCCCCAGCAAGGTTTATTAATTCACATTAAACTGAGGGCTGGGTCTCCCTGCTGGGGCAGAGCCGACCCCACTGGGCCCCTGGGCACGTCTCCTTTTCCAGCTGCTTCTGATTTGAGCCCTCAGTGTCCCACAGCAGCCAGGCTGGAATTATCTCCACTGAAGGCAATCCAGCCAAATCTTCACAGGGATCTCTGCGTTCTGCCAAAATCTAAACAATAATAATTCGTGTAGGGGCAGGAAAGGGCTTCAGCTGACTGATATGGTTATGAAAAACATGTCCCTAAATGCCAGAAAGAAATCAGGGTGATATGATTAGATAAGAGAGAAGCATCCTGGGAACTCCTGACTGAGGTAGAAAAGGACAGGCTATTTCTTCCCTTCAAAACGTACCAAACAAAACAAACACTGTTTCTTCCTGCTTCTGGCAGTGCTTTTCCCATTGTAAATCTAAAAGCAAACAAGATTTGCTGCAGTATTCCCAGATTTTAGACACAGGGGGAGAACGGCAATGTTGGAAATTCTCATAGTGTTCCCCCAAACTCCATGAAAAATTCCAGCCAGTACTGGAGACCCATTCTGCTGTCCCCAAAGCCCCACAACAGCTGTTCTATTGATTTTTGTGCCAGAGCCCCCCTGATTGTGCCCTCCCCAGGCAGAGACAGGACAGTCTGTGACTGCCAGCTGGGAATTGTTGGAGAATGAGCCTTTCCAAGTTCCCCAGCTCCTGAGAACTCTGAGGGATGGCACCATTTCTTCTGCAGCTCTTCACAAACTCCCGCTTGTGGATTTTTAAGGACACTTTAGCAAGAGCTTTTTTATGCACTTCCTTAAGCTTCCATGTGAACTAAAATAAGGAATTGCAGCCTAAGGCATCCACAGAGTGTTGTCAGGTTCTGCTGTGAATGCCAATGGCTTTTCCTCACTGAGACTCTCCCAGAGTGGCTGTCAGAGTGGCACTAGTGGTAGGAGTCTCTTGGCACAGGGAAGTCCCTGCCATGTCTCCATTCCCCCTCAGCAGAGGTTTAGAGCCTGCGCAGCCAAGCCATAAAGTGTGAGTTGGAAATTTATCCACGTGGGAAGAGTCCCCCTTGTGAAATTTCCAGCCACGGATGCTTTCAATCCAGCCAAAAACGCCCCTTGAATCACTTCCTTGGAGGTATTCTGGCACTTCTGCTTTTTGCCTGAGCTAGAGGGTGAGGAGGCAGAGGAGAAGATCGAGGCATGCATGGGAAATGACCTGGCCAGGCCTGCAGGAAAACCTCAGGGAGCTCTCAGCTCACCCTTTGTCCTTGCTGGGAGTGAAGGTGCTGATCCTGTGTCACAGATACCATCAGTTAACAGCCCCACCTCCAATAAAGTCCCCTTCAAAGGCAGAAGCTCTGCAGCATTTCCTTCCTTTCTGCTGCATTTACCCTTTCAGATTCAGTTAATTTCATGAACATCACCCACACTGTACCCAGGAGATCTGAGCCTCTCTGGCATATACCTGAACTGGCTCTTGGAGGTGACACTTGGCTTCTTGCCAGAGAATATAGAATTTTTCCTTTCTCACATCTTCTGCTTTCCTTATTTTGTGTTTTTACTCAAATTATTTATTAACCTTTTTTCCTTCTGACTTCCTGAAGGCTGTTTCATCCTTTGATTTTTTTCTCTCCATTCCTTCCCATCCCAGTTTCTCATTTTTACTGGCATTTTCCAAACACTGCAGCAGTGGCTCAAACATGCAGAGTGATACTTTTCAATTTCTATTTATCTGCTTTGGTCCAGAAAGCTCTGCTCTGGAAGCATCCCTCTGTAAGGCACAGGTTTGATACCATTCCTGATGGACGGGGTATCACTGGGGGGGAACCGGGCCAAATCTGCCATCCAAAAATATTTCCTGTTCTTGAGAGAAGCCAAACAAACCAACCTGAGTAAAGGAGGAAGGAAGGGAGGATGGAAAGGATCTGCCAGGTTTTAGTCAGAGGTGATTTAATCTTCCTAGCTCCAAAGCCCTCGAACCCCGCAAATTTAAGGCGGAGCGGGCAGGTCCCGAGCAGAGCCCGGGGCAGGTTCCGAGCAGAACCCGGGCAGGTCCCGAGCAGAGCCCGGGGCAGGTTCCGAGCAGAACCCGGGCAGGTTCCGAGCAGAACCGGGGCAGGTCCCGAGCAGAGCCCGGGGCAGGTTCCGAGCAGAACCCGGGCAGGTCCCGAGCAGAGCCCGGGGCAGGTTCCGAGCAGAACCCGGGCAGGTTCCGAGCAGAACCCGGGGCAGGTCCCGAGCAGAGCCCGGGGCAGGTCCCGAGCAGAACCGGGGCAGGTTCCGAGCAGAACCCGGGCAGGTCCCGAGCAGAGCCCGGGGCAGGTTCCGAGCAGAACCCGGGCAGGTCCCGAGCAGAACCCGGGCAGGTCCCGAGCAGAACCCGGGCAGGTCCCGAGCAGAGCTGCCGCCCCGGGACAGCCGGGACGGCCCGGAGGGAGCTCCCCGCCGTTCGTCCATCAGAGGGCATTAGAGGCCGCTGAAATACCTCGGGTCCGGGCTGCCTGCCGACTGTGAGCTCCTGTTCCGCCGTGAGCTGCGTCACGGACTCACCCCGCACCCGTGGATATACAGCAAAACGCGAAGAAACCTTTTCATTAGAGCAAACTACGGGTTTTCCTTTGTGTTCTCTGCTTCCCAGTTCCTCCCTGACGGCGACAGGATCTGTTGAACAAGAGCAGTGTCAGCAAATGATCTGACTATTAGGGATTCTGTAAAAAACACTCACATCGGAACTTCTATCCCAGAAAGTCCAGTCATCAAGGGATCATTCAAATTGTAGCACGATGTTTCACACAATCAATTCTAAAAGCAAATATTTCTGTTCCAGTAGAAATCTCATTTGGATGCAAAACACCAGGAGTTTAATCCCTGGTACTTGATCTGATAAAAGGAACAGTCTATTATCAGGGCCCCTAAGAGCTCAGATATTCTAATTGCACTTAATGGAACAGTATATTTTCTGAAATGGAGGCTGATGCCTGCACGGCAAAGGGACACAGCCCCGTTAGTGTCTGCCCATTTGCCTGGGAGCTAGAAACAAGCTCTTTGTCGAGTCCCAGTTGAAGTTTGTTTGATCACAATCACTCCCAGTGTACGTGTTCATGTTCTAAAGACTTCAGCAGAATGAGATCATTTTGTGTATCTACTTTTCCCTTCCTTAGTGAGTAATGCCATCCCCACATACAACAGTCATTGCAGAGGTTAAGTCACTTAAATATTGTAAAGCAGTATTTTAATTGTTCTGGATGACTAATCAGTTCAGCCTAGATTAGAACATTGCCCCAAAGGATAATTCGAGGTTATCACTTCCTCTGCCTGACATTTTGTTTCCTTTCTTGTTTATCACACCACAGGGTCAGCAAGAGGAGCTTTCAGCTTGTTCTTAGTCTCTATCTCCTCTGCATCCTACAGTGGTACCACTGCAAGCAACGCAGAACTCTCCTAAAATCACATTAAACGTGTCTCCAGAAAGCCTTCCAGTGCCTGGAGATCAGCTCCCAAAGGCTGCTCAGCACCAAGCAGACCCACCCAAGGAGCCCCAGGGAACGCACATCGCCTGGGGACCCCTGGAATTAAAACCAGTCTCAGTTTGTACAATATGGGACTGGGCCTGACGCTTGTCCCCCTGGCACGGTGTAAAAAAACTGTGCAAGTCCCATTCAGTTCAGAGGCATGATTTCTCAGTCAGATCAGCTGATTTTAGACCATGATCACGCAGTCTGGGAGCCAGGATTTGGGTTCAGTACCACCAGCACACCCATCGGGCATGGCCTTTGTTGGTGGCACCACAGCACTGCTCCTGCCAGTTCACCCTGACCAAGGGGCTGGGGCAGAAATGGGATTTACTGGCACAGCTGGAGTCAGTGCTTAGCAAAGACCTGCAGGTTCACACATGGGACACCTGGACTTTATTTTAACTTACCTTAAACACAGGTGCAGTGCACTGGGGAGAAGAGCCATCAGAGCAGCCTGGCCATCAGAGATTGCCTTCCCTCCTGCTCTGTCTCCTGAAGTACTGAGCTTAGGGGAGGGACTGATGAGGGAAAGGAATTGTCTGATGGAAAGGTAAGTCTTTAAGAATTGGGAAAATGTCAAGACCAGAATTGAATTTTCTACTTCTTAAACAACCTCTGTGTAAGCCTTGTGTCAGCCTGTATGAATTTATGAATATAAAGACTCTTTGTTACTGAAGAGTTTTCCCCAACTGCTGCTCAGTTTCCTCCCCATGACTCATGCCATTAGCTGATGCTGCCCTGTTTAATTGCAACTGCTGCTTAAGCCCACACAAGCTTTTCTAAAATAAAACCTTAAAAAAGCTTACTTGCAGGAGATATCCAGTGGTTTGGATGGATGGTACATGGCAATATCCTTTGGATAAAACATGTCCTGCTTTGCTGGGCTTCTAAATAATGCTGAGCAGCACAGAGGCCTTGGTCATGGTGTCCTTGAGCTGCTGATAAATGGAGCTGGAAACGGGGGATAAAGCTTACCCCAGGGCCATGCTGCTCTTGTGAACACCAGGGTTACATTTGCACTGTCCTGGTGAGCTCCCAGCTGGTATCCACACACAGATCCAGTCCTTGTATTTATTTTTTTAATTCTCTGGCCACATGGGCAATGACAATGTTGAAGACTCACACTGCTGGCCATTTAATAACTGTCCTTGCCCCTGACCCTGACCCTGTAAGGGCTCATTAACCTGCTTTGCATTTTTGGACTCACTGCTCATTGTGGGTGGATTTTGCAGTGCTGCAGGTCCACAGATTCCCCAAATATCAGCATGTGACTCAAAAGCAGCAGTGAAACAAAGGCACCACCTCTGCCTTACTTGCAGTCATAACGGGCATTAAGAAACAGCAAGAAAGCATTCCAGAGCTGCAGAGGACAGGGAAAAATGCCAAGCTCTCTCAGAGTATGCAGTATGACAGGAAAAGCCAGCTCCAACAGAAAGAAAGGCAAGAGGGCAACACTCCCAGGCTCAGTAAGGAAGGAAAGGAGAAGGTTACACCTGTGTAGCACACGAGCTTCCTCCAGCTAAATCGTGCAATGGAATTGCATTTTAAATATTTTCTTGTGTTAAACTGGCAGGATTCAAGTGGTCAATTCATCTTTTACTTCCATATATGGATCTCAAATTAAAAAAAGAAAATTTCACCATTTTTTGGACAGAGTCATGGCCTAACAGCTTTCAAATGCAGCCCAAAAAAGGGCCTGGATTGAGCCATGTGGGAGCAGATTGCCTTACACGTCAGGCCTGGCAGGAATGTGGTCTCTGTCCATGCCTTTAGTTCTCAATAGCCTTTTCCCAGTGACCAGAGCATTCCCAGAGCATTCCCAGTGTTCAGCCAGCCATGAGCTCCTTGTTCTGCAGGTGATCCCTGTGTCCATAGGTCCAGCTCATCCCTCATTTATGACACCTGGCAGAAAGGTTCATTGTGCTCCCCCAAATCCTGCTTTGCTTTAGTGGGGAACCTATTAATCTTACTTGTTACACATCTTGTGTGCAATCTGTGCCTTCAGGAGAACTATAATGAGAGTATAACCAGAAATCTCGTCAGCTTCTTTTGGGAAACATTTACAAACAGACCCAGAGAACCTGGGTCCTACCTGTGTACACACTGCCCACAGACTGCTTGCACAAGGCAATTATTAGCTGCCAACTGCTGCATTTTCAGTGCTAGTGGCAACACTGAGCTTTTACTTTCCATGCTACAGAGGCTGCTGGGATAATGGAGCCCATAATTACATCCAGCCACTCGTTAGAGCTCAAATTACAAAACCGGATTTCTGTGCCAGACCTTCAGGAAGTAAGCCATGGGAGGAATCTCACAAATAACCTGCAATTACGTTAATGCAGAGGGCAGGGCCTTCCCTTAAGAGCTCTCAGACTCGCTGGAGTGACCCTGGCTGGCTGAGAAAGGTGATGCAGGAGGTGAATTACACAGGCACAGCCTCTGCACCCAGGGCTGCTCAGGAACACACATAAAGAAACAAAGCCTGTGCTGTGGTGTGGGGCAGCCAGACACTGGGATCTGTGGTGCTGTGGCTTATTCCTTTACCCTGTGGAATGGGCTGTGCTCTCTTAAGGCACATGCACATGGTCACAGATCCATTTGCAGTATGAGTTTAACTGTGTCTCTTCTAGAGCGGTCTGGCAGCCCCAGAAAGCTGTGAGCAGAGCAGCACTGCACAGGAGTGTGAGGAACAGAGAGCTGGGCTCAGCCAGACCTGAGAGGCCATCACTGAAAGGTACAGCACGGCCAGCTCTGCTGGCAGCTCCCTCCTGTGTGTGTGCACGGGGTGTCCCCTCCAAGGGTGACACCAGCCTTACCTGCACATACGGGGCAAGCACAGCCACCCTTCTCAGGGTACTACAGAAGGGAAGGGTCTGTGTTCTCTCCTCTTACTCCTATTTACAGCATTTTCACAGCCCACAAATGGGGACTAGGAGAAATTTGCTTGTCCAACCTCCACTTTCAAAGAATGTCCATTTCTCTCAGATTCTGCACCTCCTCTGTAGCCCTCTGCCTGCGTTCCCTGTAGCAACAGGGCTGGACACAAGCCACCCAAATATTTTCAAGCTCAGTTCAACACCAGCTCAGGCCCACCTGGAGCTGTTTGATCTGTGAGCAAACACTCTTTATCTATAAGCAACCTGCTCTTTCCCAACTGCCCGCAGCAGGAATGCAGCCTCGGCTGTTTCCAGGCAGAGGCTGTCACACACAGCCCTGCAATTCCCTACAAGCTGACTTCTTCTGTCCTGGCTATTTTATTGAGCTGCTCTACAGAATGTAGGGAGTCTATCCCATTTGTTCTTCCTACTAAACACAACCTGGTTTCCTATAAATTGACTTTATAGATGACTTATTGACATTTACACCCTCCATGCCATTGATTTTCCCTCTGTTTGCACAATCCTGATAGTTCAATGCCAAAGCATTAAAAAAAAAACCAAAAAAACCAACAGCCAAAAATAATCTCTCCCTTCCATCGTGAACATGTTTAGCAGTTTATTACTGCTTGCACCCCAGGTTAGCAGCAACCGCTGTAGAGTTCTGCCATGGGTCAGATATTTTAAAAAAAGGTAAATATTTCATATTAACACAAAAGCATTTGGGTTTGGAACAATTCAGAACATTCTCTGCTGCCTTGTGATCTGTACACTCAGAGCTGGCCAGGACACAGCCCTTTTTCTAACTTGTTATGTGACTGCTTTGAATTCCTCTGGTCTTACACCAGCTTCCCAATCCCAGCCTGTTCTGGCCAATGCCTGATGGGCCCAGGAGAGCTGAGCACCCGGCTCCTCAGCACTTGCAGACCTTCCTTTGCCCCTGCCCTTCTTTAGGACAGCTCAAAACTCTCAGTGTCACTTCAGCCATCTGGGATAAGACCTCTTGTACCCTCAGAGGGTAAATTTAGCACAGATATTTCTGCAAGCAGCTCCCTTACAAGGCACCTGTGGCTGGCTTACAGAGAAGGGATGGTTTGAATCTAAAAGGAATAACCCCAAACTTCTGTCTCTGTTATTTCAGTGCAGCTACTCATCTTGGAAGCACTGAATTCCCCACATACACTGAGCCATCTGCTCTATTTATTATATCCAAAGACGTGCTCCAAAAATTGTAAAATCCCAACGAGACCAAAAAAAACAGAGAAAAAATTCCCATGGTCTGATATTCCATCTGTGCAACTTTTCCACTGCACACTCTTCCAGCAGACCTTTGAAATTAACCCTTAAGTACCAGATGTACATCAATTTAGAATCACCTAAAATTCTTCACAAGAAGCAATGGTAAAGAGATCACAGAGCAATGGACAAAAGGGGAGAAATGACAGCCCAGAATTCCAGGAAGGGAGGCAGCCTTATCTGGTGCCTGTGGGAAAATCACACAGTTATGCTCCTGACTGCTCCATGATGACCCTGAGAAAGTGGCCTCATCCCCCTGTTCCTCCTCCCAGCTGCTGTTTGCCCTGTCTGTTTAGACTGCAAACTTTCCAGGGCCACGGTGGTGCCAACACTGCTCACAGTCAGCAGGCACAAAACAGCACGGAGGGGAAATGGAGCAACAGCTTGGTGCCAGCCCAGCAGCACCTCAGGGCACTGCTGCACAAGGGGGGCAGGAGGCACTCGGGGCCAAAACTGCTGAGAGTTTTGAAAATGTATTCACAGACCAAGAGCTGGCAAAGCCTCGTGTGCAAGGTCCCATGCACTCTAACAGCTCCTTGCAGGGCTGGGCTGTTGCTTTACTTGCATGTTGAGTTTTTAACCCTTCAGCTTGGGGGCAGCTGTCACTTGGACTAGGATCACAGAACCCCAGAATGTCCTGAACTGGAAGGAACCCACAAGGATCATTGAAGTCCAGCTCCTGGCAGCACTTTCCTGTCTCAATCCTCTGCTGCTCACCATTCTCTTCATTGCGAGCCCTTTTCCTTCTCAACCTTCTTTGCCATCTCCTTCTTTCTTCCATTCTGTGTTTTCCTTTCACCTTCTCTTCTGCCTCCATGGCCTGAGGCTGAACTTCCTCCATCCCCAAGAGGTTCTCAAACAGGAGCTTGTGAATAATTAACAGTGTAGACTAAAAATAGCATAATTTTTAATGGCAAGCACTATTGCACAGATGAGCTACCTTGGATTTAAGTGTGACTGGACCTGTTACTAATTTGCCAGGAGTGCTTTATAGAATGACAGCTGTGAGGAGAAGGAACATCACTTGTGGGCCTGAAAAAGACAAGACAAAGCAAAGAAAATGTGTAGAACTGAATTCACCATGTCAGAATACAGGAGTGTGAAACCAGCAGATCCTGGTGCTCCAGCAGCCTGGGGAAAGCTCCATAGCCTGGAACCCTGAAGGTATTTCCAGGACAGGCAAAAAGGACAAAAGCCCCTTCACTTGTGAAAGCTTACTGCAGTGAGCAAAGACTTGATGGAGAAAGACAGCACCAAGTTTGTGAGCTTCCCAGCTGAGCAGCCCTGTGGAGGCTTGGCAGCTGCATCCCTAAAGGAAGATAATGGAAAACCCATAAATCAGCCTGAGCCACCCGCTGCAGGCCCCGGCAGTGTGTGACAGCCTGGATCCCACAGCCACACCTCACCCAGGAAGAACTGAAAAATCACCCTGCATATGCCACTTGCCAGGAAAATAAACACAGCAAGTCCCCAGGAAGGAAAGTGTGGTTTCTTTATCTCCTCAAGTTTAGACTGCATTTCGGACAGATACATTTTACTGAGCAGAGCGGATGAGTTGGCAGCTTGCAGACAGAGCACAGCTTTTCACCCCTCCCTCTCTGGCTTCAGACACAAGGACAAGCCCTTCCAGCCCTGCCCAAACAGAGAAGGTGCTACCAAGGTCCCCAGGACAGCCTGTGACAACAAACAATTCCTAACACGCTTGCAAACCCCTGGGGTTTTACATATCCCTTTCTGCCTTTGTGTCCATAATGCACAAAATGTGGACTGGAGAAAAAGAAGTGAGAAAGGCAGGGTGGTAACACCCCAGTGAAGCTGAGTAAGCCAAAGCTGCAGTTTGCTGGCTGTAAGAGCCCCCAGAGTCAGCAGCATGTGCTGGCTCTGAGCGAAGCTCAAACCCTCCAGAGAATCCTTACGTGAGTCAGCTCAGCTCTGGGCTGGCCTGGCTCAAACATCCACAACCCATGAGCAATTCCAAGCAGCATTTCACAATATTCACTGGCTTCAAGTCTGCCTTGCTCCAAGGAGTTGTCCAGGGATTAGCTGCAGAGAGCTGCTCAGGGCTCTTCCCTCAGCAGGCAGTGGGGGACGGACAGAGCAGGAACAGGATTGTGCTGTTTCAAATAAGTGCTAGGATGTGCTAGGGGAATTTATACAAACCAGCACTAATCCATGCTAGGGCTCACATCACCAAGAACGTGTCGAACTTCTCCCTGCTCCTTTCTTTGACATTGTATCTTTGCATAATTTTAAAAAATGCTTTGCTAGCCCAGCTCACGCTGGGGTAATTCCTGGCTCTTGCTACAGCTGAATAGTTGATCCCATGGCTATTGTAACGTGCCTGCCAGCGAGGCCACTGCTTTGGAATGAAATCACAGTTATTATCTGCAGTTAATTATCCTGCTGCGTGCTTCTCTGGAGTCCATAGGCAGAGCAAGGAAGAGTCACTTCGTTGAGAAGAGGGGCAGAATTTAGATATGCAAAAGGAGAAAAGAGCTAATGGAAGGAGAGAGGGATGTATAGAGATGTTAATACAAAATCACAGAGAGCAAGGGGCTCTCAGGGTGTCTTTCCCCAAGTTCCTTGTGAACAACTTCATTAACAGCAAAATTTTATCACAAACTTGACGCTGCTGGATTTAAATGTTGAACTACACTCATACAGAAAGTAACATTACAGAGCAGGAGACTCCTCCAGCCCCTGAACCAGGGAGGCGCACAGCGGGAGGACGGGGTCGGGCTGCGAACCAGGCCGGGACGGGCAGCGGAGCGGGGCAGGAGCGCGAACGGCTGCGGGCGGGCAGGGCAGGGTCCCGGGAGGCCGAGCAGGGCAGGGCCGAGCCGGGCAGGGCGGGCAGAGCCGCTCCCTCGCAGCCCGGCCCGGCCCCGCTAGCGCTCCGCTCCCCGCCCCGCCCCGCCGCCCGCCGCCGCCATCTTGCCCAGCCCGCGCCCTTCGGTCCCGCTCCGTGGCAGCCCCGCAGCTCCTCAGGCCGCCCGTCCATGGCCAGCTTTCCTCCGAGTGTCAACGAGAAGCTCATCGGTGAGAGGGGGGGCGGGCAGGGGCAGTGCGGCCGGGCTCAGGCTGGGCCCAGGCTCGGGCGCGGGCGGGCGGGCGCTCAGCCCATCCCGCAGCACGGCAGCGCGCTCGGGGCTGCCCGCGGGGAACGGGCGGGATCCCGGCACACGGAGCCGTTCCCGGCACACGGAGCCGTTCCCGGCCGCCGGCCCGTTCTCGCGGCCATGGGCAGGCGCGGGCCTGGCGGCATCGCCCGTACTGTACCGCCTGGGGTATCGCGCACAGCTCGGTCAGCACCGCGTGTCTCCCTGCGGGGGCTCAGCCCTGCTGGGTTATTCGGTGACACCGGGCCCCCTCCCGATGGCGGTAACCGCCGTGAAACAAAGCGGGGTGACGCGCGGGTGCCCGTGCAGCCGGTGCAAGGCGCGGCACGGCTCTCCCCCCCCTCACGGCTCTCCCCCCCTCACGGCTCTCCCCCCCTCACGGCTCTCCCCTCACGGCTCTCCCCTCACGGCTCTCCTCTGTCCCCCCAGCTCGGTCGCGCACGGTAGGAGAGCTCCTGGCCCCCACGTCTCCCTTCGACAAGAAGTGCGGCAGGGAGAACTGGACGGTCGCGTTCGCTCCCGATGGCTCGTACCTGGCGTGGTCACAGGGACATCGCATAGTGAAGCTGGTCCCCTGGGCACAGTGCCTCAACAACTTGTAAGACAAACCGCTATGGCTTTCGGTGCACCTGGAAAACAGGAGATAGCTTCAGATCGATTAAAACGCATGTATTGGTCTTCTAGGCTTTGACACCTTGGGGAGAAATTAATTCCTTAAAATAACAGCTGTTCTTTCTCTTCCTATGTGGCCAGCAAGAGGAACAACTATTGCAACCTCACAAAGCCTGTGGAGGAGTGACTTGTTAATCAATTCACACACTCTAAAATAAGAGGAAGTTTGAATGAAAAGGGAATTTAGAGACGTGGGCAGATCTGGCCCTTTACACTTCCTATCACAACGCTGTTTGGCTTTACCTTTTAGGAATTTACTTAAAGGCAGACCTCTTTCCTTATCATCCTTGTTCGAATGCAAGTGGAGTTCCAAAACACACATTTTATTGACACATGCAGGTTGCATGTTAGCAAAGCTGGTAGCTCACCACTGCAGTTTTGTAGATGGTTATATTTCTCTGACCCATTTTTTCCCTCCTTTTGAGGGTGGTTAATTGTTTTCCATGTGCTGGACACTCAGTAACTCTTTAGCAGAAAATCCTAGAAATTTTGTGGCTCATTTTTTCTGTAAATTGTTCAGAACTGTTCGATTTTAGTAGGTTAAGTTAGTATCTTGCTCTCCATGGAGGTAAAACTGTATACACAGTATAAGTATTATTTTGTGTTGGAAGATTTCCAGGTGCTGGTGGTTTTTATCAGTTACCAGAAAAAGCCACTTTTATAATTTTAAAGTAAAGATGCACCGTTTTGCGCCTCAGAGATGTACATCATGACGCCTCCCAGGTTTCATTAGAAGAAAGGTTTGTTTTTGGCTGCACCTTGTGCTGCAGCGTGCTTTGTGCTGTGTTTCAGCCTGCTGCACGGCACCAAGAATGGCGCGAACGCGGCCGGCACGCGGCTGCCGCGGCAGAACAGCGAGGGCAGCCAGAAGAACAAGCCCTGCGAGCACGTCATCGACTGCGGGGACATCGTGTGGAGCCTGGCCTTCGGCTCCTCGGTGCCCGAGAAGCAGAGCCGCTGCGTCAACATCGAGTGGCACCGCCTCAAGTTCGGGCAGGACCAGCTGCTCCTCGCCACCGGCCTCAACAACGGCCGCATCAAGATCTGGGATGTGTACACGGGTGAGTGCGGAGGAGCTGAGGGCACAGCGGGCATCCTGAGCTCAGGGACACGCGGGGAGCGCCCGGTGCGGCTCCGGGCCTGCCCCAGGGCACCCCAGCACTGCCACCCTGTCCCTCAGAGCCTTGTCCAGATGCTCCGTGTCACGCTCAGGTGCCAGCTCACACTTCTTGCAGTGATAATGTTGGTACACACCTGGAGTTGGTTATAGAATTGTAACTGGGAACTGAACCTTCAATACAAATTCAAAATATTTAAAAAGCATGAGTTCCTGCAACTAGAAGTAACAAGAAACTGCCAAAGGAACAAGAGAGGCACGTCATGCTTTGAGATGTGAGAGATGGAAGATGCAAAATAATTAAATGTGTGCATACATACATTGGTTCTTTACTCAATAGTCTTCCTAGTTTTACCAAGCTTTAAAAGCATGAAATTGTTGGTTTATGTTGATAAGGACCTTTAATTTTTTTAAAAATAAAATGAATGACTTAAAAAGACTGAATCTGAACTTAGGGACTTTCAGTTTTGCTGGTAGCACAGCTGTTTGGTTGGAGAAAACACAGTTAAAAAAAATAATGACTGTTGAGTAATCTGTCCTTGTAAATTGAAGCTTAGAACAGGTATGTTCATCAGAAGACATGTCTTACCTTATTTCTGAGGTTCTAGTATATAGATTTTGTAGCTTTTCCAGGAGTTACCTCTTGATACAGGAGAGTGAAAGGATCCATGTGCTGCTCATTGTAGGGACCATTTCTACAAAGAAAATTGTATCTACATGCAGTAATTTTATATTCAGTACTTGTGTCCATAAAGCATTTTATTTAGGTGCAATAGTCCTCATGTTAAATTGTGGTGTTCTCATGGAACAGGAAAACTCCTCCTTAACCTGATGGACCACACAGAAGTTGTCAGAGATTTAACCTTTGCCCCTGATGGCAGCCTGATTCTCGTGTCTGCGTCCAGAGACAAAACCCTGCGAGTGTGGGACCTGAAAGATGATGGTAATGTCTGGGCTTTATCTGCTCCAGTACCTGAGAGAAGCACCCATGTACTCACCTCTTTTATTGCTCTAGACTCAGTTTAGTCAGGATTGCTTAAAAACTGAGTGTTCGGTTGGTCACTCACTGTGCACTTGGAATTCTTTAGTCACTCACTCTGCAGCCCCTTGGAATTCCTTATCTGTCTGAAGCCTGGAGGCAGAAGCAGGTTTTGGGCTAAGAGTGCATGAAGTGACCTTTCTGAATAGGGACATGGAAGTAGAGGCTGCATCCCAGGGGTTTTATTTCTGTGTAGAATGACTCTGCAAGAAGTTTGGGAAAATAATACAAAATTTTGCAAAGAAATAACTAACTTGGAAAAGATTTCCCATCTGAAAATTAACCAATCCTTACAGCAATGCCTTTCTGTTTAGGAAACATGATGAAGGTGCTGAGAGGCCATCCGAACTGGGTGTATGGCTGTGCATTCTCTCCAGACTCCTCCATCCTCTGTTCTGTTGGAGCTAGTAAAGCAGTATGTGTCAGAGTTTCTTGTTCCTTAATTCTCCTGAATTGTGTGCATAATCATTTTAAATCTAAGTAACATTAAGCTTGTGCTCGGTGTCATGAACTTCTAATGTTTGATGATGATGTGAAAGTGCATGAAATTAAACTGGCAAATGGTGCATTGAGACCCTGATTTGTGAATGGAACTTGCACTGCTTTTAGTTGAGGAGGCTGTGAGTGTGGAGAAATAGGTCTGCACAGGGTCATGGCATAAAACAAAGACCACTAAAGCTGCCAGTGTTAAAAGATACTTAGATTAATGCATAAAACTATTTTGGTTTTGATTTTGTCCTTCCTATTTCGTGCTCAATGACAAAGGCTTCCCAAAGTTGTAGCCGGACAGGGCATCTCCTGCTGAACAAAAACATTTCTCTCCTACCAATGGCAGTAGTACCTGAGAGTTAGAGGGAAGAGGAGCACACTGGTTTTGCTTCCATCCTAATGCTCTGCTAGAGAACTGAAAGCAGTGCAGGTAATGCATGTATGCCATAAGCTACTCCTGGCACTGAAGAGTTAGGGCAGACCAGAAAGGGAGTTCAGCCTGGTTCCAGGGGCTCTGTAGGCAGTGTAGTGCAGCCTCAGAAGCCCAGCTGAGGCACTGGCCATCGCTCCTGTGGGAGTGCTCAGAGGCATTGTCCACAGCGGTGAGCACGGCCGAGCTCTGGGGTTTGGCTCTGTGGTGGAGCAGAGGGGGATGTGTACATTGCTGTCTGGAGGCTGTGTGTTTTCCATAAGCTTCTTGCTTTCCCTGTCACAGGTGGTGGCAGCAATATTGGTGTGATTGAGTTAAGCTGGCACCACTCTGAGGAGCACAGTGGTGTTGGCGGGCAGAGAGTGGCAGCTCTGGCCGCCAGCCCGGCGAGCTGTACCGTCTGTACCGTAGGACGAAGTAACCTTGCCCTCGGCTGCAAGGGGTCCTGTACGTACGCAGGTGCTGCTCCATGTCCACTGTCTGCTTGCTTGCTTGCTTTTTTTTGTTGTTGTTTTTTTTTTTTTTAATAATTTTCACAGCAGTGAAACACACTGACTCCTCAAACTTAGTTTCCAGTTTCATAGAATGTTGGGGTCTCCTTGGAAAAATTAGTGAACTATTAGTGTATAACTGATTGTAAAATGGTTCAGAGATAGGCGGTATGGGAGGCACTCAGGTTGAGTTTGTTTTGGTCAAACATAAATTTGTCCAAGTTGTCAGAATTTAACCTGTGCAGTAAAACTGTCAAGGGTAAAATCAAGGCCACTAGTGAGCTCTTTGAGGGACATAATAGCCTTTGCTAAAGACTTATATTCCTGTAAAACCATGCTGCAGTGCATGGATAGTTCCTATTAAGTCATTCTGCACAGTCCTTGTTTTGATAATATATAATATACAACTGCATGTAAAATACTGTAATATTTCATGAATTCTTACAATACACTGTGCAATTAGTTGGGTAAATTGTAATATTAATGTTGTTTGTTACTGTTGACTTGATTTTAAATGACTAAATTCTTTCTAATAATGTGGTTAGACTTCCCTGTTGTTTTGCCACAGACATAACTTTTGGCTGTGAAAATTCTTTTTGCTTGCAGTATCTGTTTCTCTTCCTAGGCTGACGTTGGTGATCCAAGCAATTGTAAACAAGTGATCTTAAACTCAAAGGGATGCCACTGGAGTAACAATATGTTAACCTTACATTTTCTGTCTGTATATTTCTTAAAATTTTGGTAGTTACTGAAAAGAGGGGACTGTAGAGTTTAACCCTATTTATTTCTGAATATTTTAATAAAATAGTTTTGTAATATATGAATTTCAGTAAGCTACATGGTTAAATTGTTTTGCCTTTATCTTATATTTTGGCTTGTTTTGTTAATAACATTTAACAAATTTGAGTTAGAACTTGCATGTCTGCTTTAATTATTTTTTAAAAAACCTTGATTTTAATCTGAATATGACACTGAGCATATTTCTTAATTGTAGTAATTCATAATACCTGATTTTAGTGTAATCCTAAATAAGACTAGCTATACTTAAAAAACAAATTAAATGCTTCACTGCCTCTCTGAGCAGAGCTATAACATCAGCTGATTTAATTGCAGGTTTTCCTGTGGGATATGGATAAATACTCCATGCTACGGAAACTCGAAGGCCATCACAATGATGTTGTAGCTTGTGAGTTCTCTCCTGATGGAGCGTTACTGGCTACTGCATCTTACGATACTCGAGTCTATCTCTGGGATCCACATATTGGAGTGATCCTTAGGGAGTTTGGGTAAGTAAAGCACTCAAATCTGGGAACTGTCTCCCAGAATGGACTTGGAAATGAGCAGTGGCTGATGGAAGTCGTAAAATGGCAGAGGCTAGAGGTTGTTCTTCCATCTGAGAGTGAATTTACAGGACCGGTATTTTAAGGTTTGAATTACACCGAAGAGCGCGCGGCAGTTCAGTCCCCACTGAATCCGCAGTGAACTGGTCCAACGCTGTTTGTTTGTGAGTGCCCGAGCTCTGCTGTCCTGGCTGTGTCCCCTGTCCCTGAGCGTGTGTCTGTCCGTCTGTCCGCAGGCACCTGTTCCCCCCGCCCACGCCGATCTTCGCGGGCGGCGCCAACGACCGCTGGGTGCGCTCGGTGTGCTTCAGCCACGACGGGCTGCACGTGGCCAGCCTGGCCGATGACAAGTGAGTGTGGGCCTTCTGCCCTGGCACAGGAGCCTCTCAGCACTGTCACAGAAAACGCCTAGCACAGTTAAAAACCCACTCTGATAACTTCCTGTGTTGTCCTTCTCCCTCAGAATGGTGAGGTTCTGGAGAATTGATGAAGAATACCCTGTACAAGTTGCACCTCTGAACAATGGACTCTGCTGTACTTTCTCTACTGATGGCAGTGTTCTGGCTGCAGGGCAAGTACAGACTTCTTTTCCTTTCTAAAATATGAAGGTAACACAAGAGATTGAAAACAGTGGCTCAGTGTTCTGAAAATCTTCAGTTGTGACTTGCAGCCTGGTGCTTCTGACTGGTACTGTTTGTTTAAACATGCCTGGAATAGCAGTAAAATCAATCAGCTGATAAACTCATTTCTTATCTTTAAAAATAAATATGTGAGAGACCCAGAACATGAGGATTGGAAGAAGCCCATCAGATAGCTGAGAGCAGTTGTTGTGTGTTAGGTGGCACAGCAGTAGCTGCTGGGAGATCTGTTCCCTTTGCATAGACAAGTTGCTTATTGTGCTGCTGCAGCTTACAATAGGAACTGGAGTAAATCAGGATCCTGGAGCAGCTGGAACTGAGCACCAGCAAGTCGCCTACCTAGTCATGTGTGTGTGTGAGTTGGTAGCAGGCTGAGCTGGTTCCTGTGGAATAACCTGGAGGCTTTTGTGGGTTTTGTGCAGGACCCAGGATGGCAGCCTGTACTTCTGGGCGACCCCGAGCCAGGTGTCCAGCCTGCAGCACCTGTGTCGCATGGCCATCCGCAGGGTGATGCCCACCAGCCAGGTCAAGAACTTGCCTATCCCGGGCAAAGTGGTGGAGTTCCTTTGTTACCAGATCTGAGTTATTTGAGAAGAAAACAAGCAAACGAAACCAACAACTGGGAGGTGGCCCAGCTGCTGAAACTGGCTACAAACACTTTACAGAATCCTCAAACTGTACAGCCTTTAAGCTTAAAACTCTACAGGTTTTCAAGAGCTATTTAAAGTGATAACCTAAATACTATTTTATCAAAATGCCTGACAGGTAATTTTTTTTACTATTTATAGAAAACACAGTAGAAGTATTCTGGTGTTCTCAATTTTCTAAAATGTAACTGTGAAAACATGTACATATATAGACATAAGCTGCTACATGTTATCAGTGTACCTTTAAAATTGCTTGTATGATTTTTCATGTGTCTCATGTATATATTGCTTTGGTAGAGCCATGATGCATCTGAGCTGTAAGTGGAAGGACAGCTGGTCTGGCACACTGAGGTAGGAAAACTATTGACTTACACAGCAGTTAAGCTTCCTTCTGTACATTGGTTGGGGTGCAGAAAGCTGCCCCCCAGGTCAGACTTTGTGCTAGTTTATTTGTGAGAGGTACAGCTTTGTAGAGAGCAGTGTGTGGGAAAGGGCAGGAGGTTAAAAGGAGTGCAGTGTATCTGATGTAACCCAGGACCATGCCTGAGTCAGCTGAAGGCCTTATGCTCCATAGCAGCAAACCAGGTGAAATTTCAGTATTGGGCAGTGTTAGAGAACTATTTCCTTACATTTCTGAAAATCTGACTACTGTATTTTTGCCTGATACTGTGTCTGTAATGAGAGACATTGCAGACTCAGTTTATTATCCTTTAACCCTATAATATCTGTTTGGGGGTGATTATTGGTTAATGGCCAAAGATAAGCAAAATACTTGGTTTTGCCTTCTGTTATTTATCTGTACCTGCAGATATAAAGAATGTATGCATTGCATAAAATGCCTGATTATATATATTTTTGTTGAATTTTGTATTAAAAACTTGTATAAAAGTTTTTTGGTGTCTCATGTGGTGACTGATTTATCAGCACTGTCTGGCTGCAGCGTTCCAGGCTGAGCTGGTGAGGCCTGGTTTGTGCTCCCTGACAGATGTTTACAGAGCTCTCTAAAGCCATGACAGTGTTATAGGCATGTGTGAGCTGCAAATCTGCCTATTTAAGCCCCTTCATGAGCTGAGCTAAAGGCTAGGCTTGCCATGAGCCTGTTTCTGCAAGATCACAGTTCCAGCCTTGGAACAGCAATAGGGGGGGTCTTGCAGGAGAGCCTTACTGAAAGGTCCCCTCAGGTTGTGTTCACCAAAAGCTCTGATTTATGCAAGTGGAGGAAGAAAACAACATCCCAGCTCCGCCTTTCACCACCTCTGAAAGCTGCTTCTGCCTGCAGGAGTTCCTGTTTGCTCTAACCTTTCTCCCAGGACACAAATAATAGTGTCAGACCAAGTACACAAGCTTTGCTCATTAGTGAGGCTATTTATAATCATGTACCACGTTTACAAGCCTCCTCCTGCCATGGTGGGACACCACAATGTGAGGCCTGATCCCCAGCATCCCCAGCAGGTCCCAGCTGTGAGCACAGCACAGAGCTGGGCCCTTCAGCAGGGTGAGGCACACGGCTCCTCCCAGCTGTGTTCAGTAACCACTGTTGGGGGAAAGGGAACAAGCAAAGGACAACACCATGGAGAAACTTCCTGCTGGCTGAAGCTCCAGTTTTCTCTGGAGTGCTCTGAAAGCTCTATTTTCCACATTCACATATGGCATTTAGTTGAATCATGAGTGAATAACACTGCTAAGTATTGTGTGGGGTTTGTTGTTTCAGTGCTGGATGAGGACTTCCATTGAAGCACTCTAGAAATAGGGTGGATGAATCCTGTGACCTTTTCCTTATATATTACAATAGTCTCATAAAGGACAGGGGTTATGTAAGATCCCATGGGAAATCTGGTAGAGGTGTCAGGCAGAAACTGTTTACCCAAGTAATTATTTCAGATCAGAACCACCTGAGTAAGGCAGGCAGCGGGTTTCTGTGGGATGCTGGCTTCGGCACAAGGACGAGTTTGTTTTATAAACACTGCTCCACACCCAAATCCCACTGCAATGAGCTGGATCAGAACAACCCTAATTATTGATGTACTAGAATCAAAAGAAAGCCAGAGTAAACTTCAGATAAGTCATGATAACACTGGTAGTTATCAGCAAGGTTATGCCTTGTGTAACCAGCTAATCCAGACAGAAGTTCTGAGGCAGATATGATTTATTTCTAACATGAGATTAGAAGCTCCTGAATGCTCACTTCTATTACAGCTGGCTGAGTGCTTTGTTGCATTGAGGAGAAAAATATTTATTTATGGGCTCTAATAAGAGTTGCTATGCTGGGGTTCCCTGACAGAAATCATAATCCCTCTCCCTCTCTGAGTTCACTTCTCAGCCTACACAAGCTCCTGCTGCCCCCTGCACACTAACGGGAGGAACTTCTCCCATTTAATTGGAGAGTTCTGCCCACTTCTTCAGGTGCTCCTCTCCCCTCCTGCTTCAAAAGGCAAGCACTTCTTTGGGAATACTATCTCAATCTGCTTCCTGATATAACAGCAATCGTAGTAAAACTCTTGTACCAGAATAAATGCCAGGATGGAAAACTTCAACTGAAATTAGATGGGGAAAAATCTATCAGTATGCATTATTAACAGTGTAATTCAAACCTGGGGCAACTGCCCACGAGCCATTAGGGTGTTTGATGGTATTTATTATGACTAGATCCTTGTGGTCACTGCAGAAGGAACAAGCCCAGAAGAAAGACTTAAAATATTGCTTCATCTTAATTGCATCAGAGGAAAGGAAAAAACAAAAAAAAATTCCAAGGTCCATTGCAGATAAGAGCAGTGAGAAGAGTTTGGGCAGAACTTTGGTCCTGATGTGGCATGTCACAAGACTGGGACAGGGGTTTGCTGCTGCCCGGTCCAGAGAGCTGTGCTGGTTTCTGTGAGCTCACTGGCACGGGAGGAAAAGGAGCAGCTGAGAAAGTCTCCTCCCTGCCTTCCAGCAGGTCTGTGACACAGCCCCAAGGCCACCTGGCCTCCAAGGGAGGTGTGAACCTGCCACGTGGTTTCCTTCACTGATCCCAGAAGTTCAGATAGTTCTGATCATCAGGTGAAGCACCTCCAGCTGGCAGGCTCTGAGAGCAAACAGGAACCAGGGGTGGCATGCTGCCTCCGTGACTGTATAAATCAGCACCAAATCTGGCTGCACTTTGCCATTTCTCTGACCTCAGTGCTCTCATAGATGAATTTGATCTGGTGCCTAGAGAATCCTCTCCTGACTCTACTCCAGCACAGCATTACAAATAAAAATCTAATTAAACAGATTCCACCATGGCAATCATCTGCAACAACTGACCAGGCTCTAATGAAGCATATTCATAGCAAAGGCTTGCAATAAAGCTGGGGAAGTTTGAGATACACACATGTACATCTCTGTGGGTCGATGTGGGGGTGAGTGCCTCCATCCAGGTGTGCCTGTATGTAACTCACACACAGTGTAACTCCCTGCCAGGGGTCACTCTGGAGCCTGGGAAAAGCTCGGTGCTTGCACAGTGACAACACTGCACTGGGTAGGCAGTGACTGGGAGGGCACTACCTCCTGGGGGAAGGTGCAAAGGCCCCTTGGCATCTCCAGGTTTATTGATTGTGTCCACTGGATCATGAGACATTAGAGAAGCTGGAAGTGGACTGACCTGCTCAAAGCTTTGTGTTTGGTGAAGAGCTGCCAGGGTGGCATGTGGCCAACACAAGTGTTGCAGCTTCTGCTGGACCCAAGATGTCCATCTGTGTGCATGGAGAACTTCTGAAATGACACTTTTCCTATGGAACTCTTTGCCCAAGGAAACTCCCCTGAACAGGGATCCTCATGCATTGCCTGGGAAGACATTATTCTGTGCACTGTGCTGTGGTGAGAAGGGTTTCCTCTTTTTAGTATCACTTCTGTCTAGTAATTCATAAGAAATATGATGTTGAGGGGTTTTTTTAGTGTATTCTTTTCTGGAATCTATAATAGTTCTTGGCTTCAACAGCAGATATTATTAACTACTTATTATTCAGAAACAAACCAGTATTCTGACTCACCAATTATCTTAAATCACACTTTAAACAAAACATAACTCAGTAGCACTCATGGAGAAATGTAAGGATAATAACATTTGGAGTATTTATGGGAACATGGAAATGTTTGAATTATCTTCATTTGTGCACTACAGTAGCATCCAAGCCTTTAATAAAGAAGTCTCTCTAATCCAAACAACTCCTAAGTTAAACAGAAAAGAGACAAAGGTGGGAGCAGAAAACCTAATCACTCACTTAGAAGTAAATAAATGAGGCACAGAAAGGGATTCTAAAGAAAACTGTGGCCAACCTCAGAATCTAGTTTTCCTCCCTGATGTGGTCAGAAAGTCCCTTTGGCACAGGCCTATCACGCTTTCCAAACAAATGCCAAATGTAAATGCAGTTCCTGATGGTCAGCGTGCAGGGCCTGCTCCAGAGGCCTGCCCTCATTCAGCACAGATGCTGCTCTGCTGCTGCCTCGAGTTTCTCTGCCCTTTCAAACTCTGGTCTTGTGGTCTCACACCAAGTACCAATGCTCTTAAATGTTCAATTTCCAGAGCAAAGGGATCTGAGCTGAATCCCGTCTCAAGGCAAGAGAAGCCTTGAGCAAGAAAATTCTGTTGTATTTCTAGAAAAATATTTGAGAACAAGATCTCTAATTAGTTCTGCTCTTTCCTCCTGGAAAGCTGGAATTGGTTTGGCTTGTTGCTGTACCCTCGTGCTTGGAGAGAAAGGCCTGGGAGGGCAGCAGGGGGAGGAAATCCAAACCCCTTCCTCAAATCCCGAATCCTTCACCGGCCCCAAATCCCGGCAGGGGCTCCGGGACACCTGCCGGGTGTGCGGCGCCCTCTGCCGGCCACGCGCGGCACTGCGCGCCTGGGCACGCGCGGTTCTGCGCACCTGGGCACGCGCGGTTCTGCACACCTGGGCACGCGCGGCACTGCGCACCTGGGCACGCGCGGTTCTGCACACCTGGGCACGCGCAGTTCTGCGCACCTGGGCACGCGCGGTTCTGCGCACCTGGGCACGCACGGTTCTGCACACCTGGGCACGCGCAGTTCTGCGCACCTGGGCACGCACGGTTCTGCACACCTGGGCACGCGCGGTTTTGCGCACCTGGGCACGCGCAGTTCTGCACAACTGAGTATGCGCAGTTCTGCGCACCTGGGCACGCGCGGCTCTGCGCACCTGGGCACGCGCGGTTCTGCACACCTGGGCACGCGCAGTTCTGCGCACCTGAGTATGCGCAGTTCTGCACACCTGGGCACGCGCAGTTCTGCGCACCTGAGTATGCGCAGTTCTGCACACCTGGGCACGCGCAGTTCTGCGCACCTGGGCACGCGCGGTTCTGCACACCTGAGTATGCACAGTTCTGCGCACCTGGGCACACGCAGTTCTGCACACCTGGGCACGCACAGTTCTGCGCACCTGGGCACGCGCCCCGATCCCGGTCCCGATCCTGATCTCGGTCCCGGTGGCTCCCGGCTCCGGGCAGGCGGCCGTGGCGCTCTCTGCTGGCTCCCCGTGTCCTGCAAAGAGCAGGAGCAAAGCGGCTCCTCCAGCCTGCAATAACCCCCACGGGACTGTCTGCAGGGGGATTCGCAG
This sequence comes from Ammospiza nelsoni, assembly GCF_027579445.1. Lineage (NCBI taxonomy): Eukaryota > Metazoa > Chordata > Aves > Passeriformes > Passerellidae > Ammospiza > Ammospiza nelsoni. The sequence goes on from NC_080653.1 coordinate 11,219,369, forward strand.
CTTGGCCCGTGTTTGGAGGGGAGATTCCTGCAGCACCTCCACTCTGAGTCATATCGGTGCCTTGCTTCCTGCTGCAGATAGAATTTGTCAGCGTTAGAGACAGAAAATGAGCTGGTTGGGAATTTCTGTCTCATCAGGGTGCTGTGCTTGCTGCAAACAGCAGCACCGAGCATGAAAGAGTTCTGCCAAGGCCGGGAGACAAACCTCGGACTTCTTTTGTTCCTCCTGCTTTAATTAGAAAAGAGCCAATGCATGAAACACAAGGAGTGCCAGAAAAGCAAACAAATGTAAGCCTTTGATGCTTTCTTCCCTTGAACACACACCTCTGTCAGCTCTTCAGTCTCTCATCCCTTCAGAGGCCAAAGGTCAGAGGGGCCCCTGTGAACTGCTGCCCTGGGAGAGGAAGAGGAAGGAAGTGACAAATTAGCTCGGCTTTCCAGGCCTGTCTTGATCCACTGGTGTGAGTCACCAGAGCGTGACAGCAGTGGCTGCACCCTAGCATCCATCAGCACTGCTTTCCTCTGCTGGAGCTGCTCACGTGACATCTGCAGCCCCGCTCCCCTGCGCCTGTGAACAGTCCTGCAGCTCTCTGGTGGGGCTGCACTGCAGAGTCCTTGCACTGGGGAGTGTCAGCAGAGGTCCAGCTAAACCTGCTTATTCTCATCACTTCTGGGAAGAGCAGACTGATTCCTGGCTTAAGGAAGAGTGCAAAAACTGCTCTTCGAACAAGTAATGAAGAATGACTTTCTGAAACTGTCCCAAACACAATAAAGCTGCCAGTCACCACTTCAGAGGCTTCCAGCTTCAGAACAACTGTGCCTTGGACATTCTCACCTCCCATTTACTCCTGCATGTTGTGACCCTCACGGCCTCGCTCATAACACACCTGAGCATCACCTGCTTGGACACCAGAACACCTTTGGGAGGTGGAGAAGTTCTGGAATATGTTTGAAACACAGAGGAGATGGGTACCTTACCCAGAGTCACACATGGAGTGTCACACCAGAGATGTAAGCACAACTTTGCTTGGTTAAAACTCCATTATGGAGGTTCTCCAAAAGAAATGAGGCTGCCTGCTGGAAAGAGAAGGCAAGCATTTTAATGATGCCCTCTTTCTCAGCAAATGTGCTGAGTATTTGGTAACTCTTAATTTATTAATTCAGAAAAAGAATTAACAAGACTAGCTAAACTAGTCAAATAATAAAATGTCAAGACCTATGGAAGACACTGCTCTCCTTGGCATTTTTATTGAGGCACAAGAGTGGTCTCCACCATTTTTTTTATTACTTAGAACTTTTGTTTCTGTTCTTGTGCTCAGGACTTGCTTGCTGGGCCAGAGAGACTTGCTGTGTCTACTGGAGGTCAGTTTCTTTAAATAAAAAAGTAATCCAGATCAGTGTGGGATTACAGGGCACGAAATCTCCTCATGGCTAAGCGGGGTCAGTGTTCTTGCATTGCAAAACTGCCCTGAAGTTTCAGTTTGCAGTAAAATGCCTGGCTCCTCGCTGGCTGCTGTGCTCCCCTCCCAGCCCTGAGCTGCCGCCAGCACTGTTGGGGCTGAACCCAGCACAGACCATGTCCAGCCCAGGGGGTGTGCTCCACATCCCCCACAGCCAGCAGGCACCCGGAGGAGCTGTTTCCATGCTCTGGCAGAAGCAGGAGCATCCTGCTCAGCCTGAGGCTCAGCAGAGGCACTGTTCAAGCAGTGCTCAGAGCACCGCAGGAAGAATCTCCCCATCAGGATTCCCCAGCACTGGCACAGAGGGGGTTTGACTGCAGGGTCCCCACAAAGCTGTGGCTCCACAGGAAAGGGGGGATGCCAGGAGTGCCTGGGGGCACAGGACAAGTGTGCATTGTGGCTGCTGAATCTGCCTGCTACAGACAGACTGCTGCAGAGCCCTGCACGGCTGACAGCTGGCCACCAGCCTGAAGTGACTTCAAAGAGCAGAGCTGGGCCCAAGAGATCCAACATCCTCTTCCTCCGACAACACCTGGGCTTTAGCAGCAGCCACCCCCACGAGCTCCTTTTCCAGAACAGAGATGCTCTGACCTACACAACAGGGGCTTCAGACAAAGCTGCACCACCAACATCAAAGTCAATTCCTACTGGCAACTGAACCTTTGAGGAAAGTAGGATACTGCAATGCAGGACATTAGCAATGATTTTAGAAGAGCTGCATTTAAAATAAAAACAACAACTTCAACGACAGGAAAACAAGGAAGGGAAAGACCCGAAACCAAAGTTCTCCAACAGAGACTACGTTACTGCACAGGACTCCAGCGATAAGACCCAATTCCACAAAACAGCCACCTGAAACAGTATCTCAATGGCATTGTTACTGTGTAGTTGAGATGGTCTGAGGTCACTCCCCACATTCACCTCCCCAGTTCAGCTCTCCGTAGGGGTGGACTGGGTAGGCGGAAGGATAGGCACCATTCCCTTCAGGTTGTTCTCAATCACTAGGAATGTATTTCATTTCATCTTGCCCACAACCAGAAACCATACACTCTCACAGGCTGTGAGAGAAAGTAGACTTGACAAAGATTTATGCAGTGAGTCTGTTAAGAAATTATACACACCTCTGCTATTTTATAACACACACAAGGATGGGTTTTAAATGTTTTGGGGCAAGAATAATTTTCTTATTCTGGATCTGTCCCTAACTATATTCCTTAGTGATTCAAACAGTGGGGAGGCAGACCACAACTGAGGCTCCCAGGGCAAAGCCATGAATAAATGCATAGCACAATGAAGAGCAGAATATTTAGGTTCATAAATGATAGGCCCACAGGAGATGCAAGAGCCTGGTGTAAGCAGGACTCTGTGAGGGGAGCAGCTTGCATTTGTCCCCACTGTAAGTGTTCCTCGTGCATGAAACAGCCTCTGCACAGATGGGCAAGAGGACAGGGAGCACAGGCTCTCAGCGTGGTTATGCTGCTGTTATTCTGCAGGACTGCTCTTGATTGATGTCCATCAAAGCATGCAAGTCCCTTATCTGGGCAGAAGGATCAGTCTCCAGGCTGGTTTACAGGAATCACGCCCGTGGCTGCACGATTCCCTCTCTCGCTTTGACAGGCGGCTCGGGCCGGGGCAGCACCAGCGTGTGAAGTTAATCTACCGAAAATTAATCTAACGAAAACAGCTGTCTCCGGCAGGATTACCGATTTTCATTGCCTGCGATTCTCCACAGCTCCCGCAGGAGCCCCAGGCCAGCGGCTGCAGAGGGCACCAGAGCGCCGGGCAGGTGCGGCTGCAGCCCGGGCTGCGAGGGGACAAGGGACAGACAAGGGACAGCCCAGGGTCCCCGCAGCGCCCCGAGAGCGCCGGGCAGTCCCTGGGGTCTCCCAGTGTGTGACAGGTACACAGAGCCTGCCCCGGAGGAGCCCCCAGTGTGTGACGGGCACCCCGAGCCTGCCGGGGCAGCCCCAGGGTGGGACAGGTACACAGAGCCTGCCGGGGCAGCCCCAGGGTGGGACAGGTACACAGAGCCTGCCCCGGAGGAGCCCCCAGTGTGTGACGGGCACCCCGAGCCTGCCGGGGCAGCCCCAGGGTGGGACAGGTACACAGAGCCTGCCGGGGGAGCCCCCAGTGTGTGACGGGCACCCCGAGCCTGCCCTGGGGGTGTGACGGGCACCCCGAGGCTGCCGGGGCAGCCCCCCTCGGTTACCTCAGCACCATCTGGCATCGCTGCCGCTGCTGCGGAACCAGGGCCGCGGCCGCTGTGCCAGGAGGAGAGCAGGGATTTACAGCCCCGGGGAGCGGCTTCATCTGGGTACTGGCTGCACGCCAAAACAAGTAGCAATAAACACATTGGCCCAACCGGCTCAGTTTCTTACTTAAGTAATTTCCCGGACTGGGAGAAAATGCAGAATTGCACAATGTTCCTGGGTAGCTGTTTTCTCCCTCTTGTGTCACTTCAAGGCACAGGGGATGTCACTAAAAGTGACATAAAATGCTGAGACCATATCCTTTGGCTTTTGATAAATTCAGTGAGTCTGTGTCCCTCCCTGGCTCGCGGGAGCATGCTCTGCACATAACTGGGGGAGAATGGCATAAAATCCACGCCTTGGTTTGGGCAGAAACAGCATTGGTTTAGACAAAGTCAGCTGGGAGCTTTTGCAAGACTTTGAGGCACTGGATGAGGTCCACAGGGAACAGGAAATAAGCACTACTGTAACATCAGTGCTCCTTGATTGCAGCCTTCACTGCGAGCTGGCAAGCGTTCTGAAACTCCTATTACAGCAGTGCTCACACTCCTTTATCCCAGCATCTTTAAACAGCCCCATTCTGTGCGAATATTGGTGACCATTTTACTGTGATTTTCAAGTGCTGAGATCTCAGCCCTGCACAACCCAAACATGTCAATATTTCAGATTTTCACCTTAGTTTAGCAAAGACGATCCTTCATTCCCAGTGACAGAAAAGCACTGCATTTTCCCTATGACCTCATCATTGCTCTCTTCCTGACATCACTGCAGAACAGTTATCTGAGTAACTCGAAAAGCCCTCCAGGGCTGGGTTGTTGGGGTTTATTTTTCCCACTTTTAAATCGGTAAGAAGTCCATTGTTGCTACAGATAAGCAGCCATTTGGGGTTATTTGAGTGCAAACTGCAGATAAGAGAGTGTCTCCTGAAGGCTTTTGTTGTCTCTTTTTGCCAGCGGCTTTTGTTTCTCCTATCTTTATGTATAAGCTCACTGAGGTTGCTCTGTGTGTGAGGGAAAGTACAGTGATCACAACTGCTTCCACAAGTGGTAGGGAATCTGTACTGCCCTTGGGACTTTCAGCCCCAATTTGCAAGTCTCACTTCCATGGTGAGGCCATTAGAAGTTACCAACTGAAACACATCTTCCACAGCCCAGGTCAGGAGGATTTAACGTGTATAATCACTTGGTTTTTTCCTCTTTGCCAAATAATTTCAATCACAAAACTGGTATGAAGAGCTGACCTACAAGCACTGTTCCTGTGTGCAGATAAGCTTCTGCTGGAGTTGCAGCACGATACTCTGCCTTTCATCTCGGTTTTTGCAGCTCTCTAGAGCAGCAGGGAGGTGTTGAGACCATCCAGCACACATCTGGAGAGCCCAGGTCAGAGCCTTCTGTGACACCCTGACTGCATTCCTGTTCTTTGCTATCACAGCCCCAGGTAATAATCAAAAGGGAGTGCCCAGTCACATGAGGGATGAGCCAGTCCAGCCTGTTTCCTGATTTTCAGGGTCAACAATTTCTTATATCATTCCACACTTACAGAACATTTCCCAGATAAAACAGCTGCATTCCACTTTTCAGTTCTGCCACAGATTCAGGCAGACACTTTCCTCCCTGCCTTTCCCAGGTCCTGCAGGACTTTGAACAGCACTCGTGTCTAAAGGCAGGTTTAGGGCTTGCCTACAAGGGCTTGCCTCCAAAAAGTACTCTACATAGCAGTCATCATGATAAATTTCCTCTAATAAAATAACCAACCTTCTCCAAAACCTTGTGAAAGAGACAGTTAGGTAAGTTCTATCAGCCCCAGTTTACAAGGAGATCAAAGGATCACCTGTGAGATGTGCCCAGAGCTACATGTGGCACGCAAGGAGGAGGCAGCCAGTTCTGCCTTCCTCTCCTCTGCTGTCCTCTCCACAGCATGCTGCCTCCAAACCCAGCCTTTGGCAGCACAGCCTCTCCTCAGAGCCCTCTTTTCTTCAGCTTTCTACATGGCAGATTTTCTTCTTTAACGTGCAGGAAGAGGCACCTGAGCTGCACTGGTCTCTGAGGGGCCCACCCTTGTTCCAGTCTGCTGCACCACGTACTAACCCTGCCTTGCATCTTGCTGGGGCTGTCTAGGGTGACCACTTCATTCTAGAAAATGATGCCCTGGGGGAAAAAATCCAAACCTAGCAAGTGTTTACTATTTCTACCTCTCCTAGTAGTCTTACTATTTCTTCTTGTGGTATATTTTCAATTTCTATACATCCATATACCTTAGAAGCACCTGTTAAAAAGAAAGGGTTAAATAGAAACAGTGTGTGCAGCAGATGTGCATTGGGATGACTTTGCTCAGTATTACCCCTCTCCATTATTCACAAGCTCCTGCCAGTCTGCTCTCAGCAGGGATACCGTATGTGGGATTAAAGGAAGAAAGGAAACAAGAACCAAAGTCAGGTTTCCCTGGTAGCACAGTTTATGTGCCTTCCTAATGTGCTGCTTTATCTGTCTAACTGAATAGCAATAGCTGCTGCAGAAGAGAAAAATAAATTATGCCTTAATTAGGCACTCCTTGGTTGCTTTTCTAGTGCCCCCAGGGAGGCAAGGCTGTGTCATTCTAACTCCATCCATTTAGGAAAAAAACCCCATGTACACTTGGGACCCTTGGGAATATTCTGGAAGGCACAAAAGCCCCTGGCACACCCAGCACACTGCAGTCCATGTGGGGATTTTTCACTTGCCCAAATGCAACCCTCTGTGTTCTTTTCTCAGCTCAGCTGCTAATGCAGAGCTTTACTTTGCCTTCCCCTCTGTAATTCCCAATTGATTCTCTGGGAGCAAAGCTACTGTGATTGGGAATGTCAGATTGTGCTGACTGCAAGAGCCTGGATAACCTGACTGAGGTAACAAACTCCAAACAAAGCATTTCTAACGGGAAAGACGTTGCTGAGAACCTTTCTGTGGTGTCTAATCAGCAATGAGTTCACACTACCACTTGGCACCTCCATCGTAAGATTATTTTCCCCAATCAGGCAGGGATTTAATTATCACTAATACCTTTACCCTTCTATGACATTTGTTTGAAATAAATAAATAGTTTATTAGGGAGTCACACAAGCTGCCTTGCTGTACCCAATACTTTACTACAAGCAGCCAGCACAGCATGTGGAGCAGAACTCTGTGTGCCCCAGCTCCGTGCTGAGAGCACAGCCCACCCCTACCTGCACACCTCATGCCCCAGGACAGTCACTGGTTTGGACTGGGAGCTGTCTGTGGAATGACTAAAGCAATCACAAGCCAATCTGGATTAGTTCCTTTACACATCACTGTGTGGAAAAAGAAGTGTATTAAGCCTGGCCTACTAAAGCTGGGTCAAAATGCTTTGACCACATCACAGTAACAACACTTAACAAGGCACAGTGTCTCCTGTCAGAGGCTATTGCCAGCCCTCCCCACTGCTGCACCAAGCCAAGCAGCAGCTTGTTCTCCTAGCACAAGCTGACCTCCTGTGCAGCCAATATCTGAACCACATTGTGTGAGGAGAGGGAGCTGGCAGCACTGAACGATGCAATCCTGGGAGCACACTGAGCATTAGCACTGCCAAATGCACCGTCCTGCTGGGCTGGGAGGCTCGGGGCTGGCACCCACCTTTGGGCTGGAATTCTTTGCAGATGGCTGTGTCTGCTCAGCAGAGGGCAGAGGCAAACCCCACCGGGGGCTCCCAACAGCTCTGCCCTGTGGCAGAGGGGAGATGTGAGCACAAAGGCACCTGCAGCCCCGGGGCTGCTGTTTGCCACGTGGGCCACGGCTGATGAGCCCAGCTGGGCAAATCCCTCGAACAACTGGTGATGGTGAAACTGTCCCGGTTTGAAGGGTGCCAGAGGCGTCAGGACGTGGAGGGGACTACAGGGAGCATTGGCTGACCTAAAATTCCCAGCCTCACAGCACAGGTGATCAGCATGACATCTAGGACAACCAACAACTGCTAAAATTCTGCAGATGTCTCAATTTTTAACAGAAATGCAGAATGGAAAAGGACCACATGGGTTCTTTCATAGCTTGAACACCTACATAAAATCATTAGCAACTCTTAAAATCCTGATTATCCTTCATGAAAATATTTGGATGCTTGTGGGTTTGATATTTTTGATTTTCTATTTTAAATGTGAATTTCTGGGGGTAAATTACAGTGTTTATGGTTTGAGGAGAGATGCTTTGTTTCATGTTTTGGTAAAAGACAGGCAATACAATTGAACAAGGCTCTTGAATTTGGAGGAGTTTGCAATGGGTGTTCATGGATGGATGGGAGCTGGAAGCATTCTGTCAAATGCTCTGACCACAGTCTCGTCAAAGGAACACCACAATGAAGCATTAAAGTGCAGTATTCTGAGTTCTGACTTCACTAAGCTTAGTGAATATGTGGAGTAACCCCACTAAACCCACGGATTCATGTTTTATTTTGCCCACTGTAATGGGCAAAATCTGACCTTTTGAAAAGGGTTCTGGGAAGCACAGATGCGGATCACATCGACCCCTTTCATCTTCTGAGTTTAATTCCTCAGTGCTCTCCATGGTTTAAATAGACATGTCAGACAGAGGAAACATTCTCATCTCTGGTTCAGAGGGGGGCAGACAGATGAGATGATTTGCCCATGGCTATACTTTCTGAAAGAGCCAGGAACTGAACCAGACCGGTCCAGTCTCGGTGTCTCAACCACAGGGTCATCATTCCCTGCCTTGAAATGGTTTCTGAAATCATGCACTGAAGTATGGATATGGACATCAAACTAACTCTGTGCTTATGCAACATTCTGAATACAACCACTTTCCTGCACTGAGCCTTCTGTCCTTACTATGATCAAACACTGTGGTCTTGTCAGGCCATATTCCCCCTCAGAACCACTGGGACCTGCACCCTTTGCATGGCAGAAGCAGCAGCCAGGGACAGCTGCCTTTTCCTTAGCTGCTGAATTCTCCCATTCTGCACTCAGAGCAGGGGTAAAACATACAAGCTCCTGGATCAGAGAAAACTAAACTCAAGTATGAGGGAAAGTGGTAAGGGTTTACTTTGTTCTTTCCTGTCCATTTGTCCACCATGAATGCAGAAGGTTTCCTATTTAGTGCTGTGGGGTAAGAGTCAGAATTTTCAAAACTTTGGCTCAGCTCCTGCCAGCATTCAAGTTCTCTTATCTTGCTTCCGGTGCAAACTATTTCCAGAGATGGTGCTATTGAGAAAGTCAATGACTGTGATGGAAACTGAGGAAGAAGAGTGAGCAGAAAATCAGGAGACTGAATTCAAATGCTCACAAGAACCAGCCAAGACCATTCTCTCCTCAGACACTCTCAGCAAGATCAGGGTGTGCACTCGTGCAGAACTGGGGCAGCTGAGCCCCAGCAAGCTGGCAGTTACTGACAGTTTCTCCTTTCAAAATGAGAAACTCAAGTCAACAGTTAACGTAAAACTTATGCCCATTTGATTTGACAAAGACTTTTACTGTGTTTGAGTAAACTGCAAGTATGTGGCTCACTGTTTTCTCTGGCATCATCAGAAAAAGGTTTATCTGCTTGTATGTTTGTTCTTGGTGGGTAGTTTGGGCAGCATCTATCTCCTCTGTGAGAAGATAAGCATATGCATGAAGCTCTGAGTCCTCATTTAGAGGAAGATTTGCACAGTCCTGCACAGCAAGTTTGGGCTACCATACTCCTCACACTCAAGCTATGCGTGCTATTAGCTGGTTAATTAATGGGTGCACTAAATAGCTTATGTATTGTATGGGTGCCATAATCCACAGCCTGAACTGTACACAGAGTTCAAGCAGGGATTAGGGCAGTATATGCCCTTAAAGGTGAGGTGACTTTCAACAGAAAAAAGTAAGTCAGAAATATTTCTTTGCTGAGAACCAAGGTGTACAGAAACAGCCTAAAGGTATTTTAAGGACATCTCTTTTTATATCTCTTTCACCTGACAAACTCCAGCTGGACCAAAATCGTTCACTATTTAAACATACCATCAAGTGAAGACTCCTGGTACAAATGTCTAGTGACTGTCCATACCCTAATGGAATGGGAGCATCATTCTGTGAATACAAACAGAACCTTGCTGGCATCTCTTCCCACCACCACAGTCAAAGCAGCAAGAATTTGCAGCTCTCAAGGGCTCACAAATCAAGACACAAACCTCCTTTATGTCACGAATTTGGCCTACAAATTGTCACAGAATAATAGGGGGTAGGTTTTTCTCTTTAACTTCAGAGCGAAGACTGCAGATTCTTCGTGCTGCTTTTGTTTTCACTGTATATGACTTGCCCAGTCCCTCCAGGCTTTGTTTTAAAAAACTGCAATTGTCCAGTGGAAGCTCAGTCACAGCTTCTCTGTGCCCTTCAGTATTTTCCTCCTAAACCTGAATTTCAAGCCATTGGCTACCTTGAGACCTGACCCAGTTCTACACAGCATGGCAAACAGAACCCTTGTTCCCAGGGACTGACACTGACTTGAACAGAGCTCTGAGCACAGCTTGTCTTGCAGCTGTGGTCTCTGCAATACAAAATGAAAGGAAGGGGTTAATTTTTTTAGCTAGTTCTGAAAAATAGGGTGCCAGTGTGAGACAGATTTAAAATGAGAATGAATCCAGACTGCAGTTCTTTAGGATACATAGTGTTTTCTGTAAATCTCATTTTGCATCTTCCCTTGAAAATATCACTCTGTCTTTAACATATATTACCAGTATTATACGGTTCTACAGAATTCTCATTAAGCATAATTAAGTAATGTCATGAAATCTAGTAGATCAGGAACCAAGATTTTCCCTTTAAATATGTTTCTCCCCTAAACAACTTAGCACTACTGTAATCACTGTGAACAAAGAAAAACTGCCAGACTCTAATCAGCACACAGCAGGGATGGGTCATGGACACATTTATCTTCCTTCTCACAAGCCTCCCCTGGATAAAGGAAATGCCCTAATACTCAAGGCATCTTGGACACCAGATGGCTGATTATTAGACATTTTATGAAGAGGAAGGAAGTAAAGAGAAACAGCCTGAATTTTCATGGTACTGTAGGGATAGGGGAAAGGAGGGTGGAACAAGGACTTAATCCAAAACTTACTGGCTGGGAAGACACTGCTTTCAAAGGACTTTGAATTGGAAGGAACAAAAGATCTGTGTTTGTTTTTCCTTCTGCAGATTAATTCTCAACTCATCAAGAGTGAGAATGATTGATAGTTGCATGAAATGTCCTTTCTATTTTCATACTCTAAGGACTTCCTGCTGAGCCTTTTTTGCAGCAGCAGCAGCAGACAGGTTTACGTTTCTAAATATTCTTCAGAATGTTGTAAGCTCTCTTTAGACTGTCTGCAGGCTTTTCACAGACCTGGTTTCCAAGAGCCTGACTCAGTAGAGCAGGATCAGGCTGTGAGGCCAGGAGGAACAGCAGAACACACAGGCAGTTGCACACAGAATTCCATCTCCAATGAAGGAATGCCACAGGCAATGCCCCTCAGATGCATCAGGACAGTCCCTCCACTCATATCATTTGGCCCAGCCTCTTTTACAGTGTCTCCACATTTAGAAACCTATAGAACTCAGCTCCTTCCATTTTCTCTATGGCAGAGTTCTTGCAGCTCTTCCAAAACATAGCTGTCAGTGCATGCAAGCTCTCCCCAGGGACCACTACATAACTGAGACCTACAAGACATGCACCAGAATGCTTCACAAAAAGATATTTCCTAGATGTTTCACAGGTGGAAGATGGCAATAGATCCTCCCAGGTCCCATCATGCACAGTAGAGGGATACAGCTACATCAAATGTGCAGGTGGATCTTGGGAAGAATGTGGATATTTGATCTAGTGGTCTTTGTGGTGCTGCTCCTCCCATGGGAAGGGATGTGGATTATCCAGCAGACCCTGATGAACCCAGGACAGCATTCCTGCTAGGTATGTAATGAGAGACATAATGTGGTGCTTGAGAAATGGCTGTGGTCAGCCCACTTGTGAGGCACTGCACACACAGCTGCAGAGGAAGGGTTGCAGAACTGGAAAGGAGGCCTCCCACAGAGCTGGACAAGAGCTGGTGGTAAAATCTCCCCACAGAAGTGGCTGCATCAGGAGAAGTTGGGTTTTTTTTCCTGTCACCAGAAAAACTGGCATTGATTCAGAGCTGCCAACAGGCACAGGGCACGGGGGTGGGAGGAGTTTGTTCTCACTTTGCTAATTAACATAACTCGGTTGGCAAAGCCGAGGAGCACAGGACAAGGCTCAGCGGGGCTGCAGAGCAGAGCCTGGGCCCGGGGCCCTCCCAGAGGGCTGTCACATCAAACGGATCCCGCACGGGAAGAATGGCAGCAGATGATTAACCCGCCCAGCTCCTCTCCTTTATTTAAACACCAAGAAAGGGCTCTAGGGAATGAAGCTAATAGCCATGTGGAGTCCCAGCTCCAGAATCATAATGATGGACCTGGAGCCTTTTCTCACCCAGATGAAAGAGGGGCTGTTGTGCTGCAGTTCACAGCGTGCTAATCACAAACACAACTAAAACCTTCAGCCTGTTTCAGACTCAGGCCTGTAATCTCCTTATGCAATACACTTGACAAAGCTCTCTTGTGGAATATGAGCCTGCTTTTTCCACCACAGTATATGCCCCCTCCCTCACCAGACTGTGCACTACTGGACTTGATTCATTTAATTATTTATTAATTATTTTTACTCTGAGAGCATTTAACAAAATAAACAGGTTATTTTGCTGCAAATAAAACAAACATCAGGAAGCTCTGCTTGCAGGGATATGCCTGTCTGAGGGGAAGAACAGCAGCTCACCTGCTGCATTGTTCTGAGAGGTAAAGCTGTCTAATTATTTTTTATTATCCCTCTGTTGTTTCATTAACCAAATATTTGTCTTTTTGCCTCACACACATATCTAATGCCAATATACAAATTGCACAAGGGGATTATGCCAGCATGAGTCAATCCAGGGTGTGTTTATCCTTGGAGAGACATAAGCCTCTGTTTCTAAAGGCGGGTGTTTCTTATCCTTGTTAGACCTATGAATATCTTTCGCCAACAAAATTTGTCACTTTTCACTGTTGGCATGTCTGCTGCTAGAACAAACCCCACGGGCTGGCAGGGCTCCAAGTGGGGTGGGGGCTAAAGCCTCTGGGCCTGTAATTATTGAGTATTTATATTACAGCAGAGCTCAGAGGCTTCTCGCTGAGATTCAGGCGTTGCCGTGCAAGCAGAGAGTAAAAGACTCTTCCTGCCCAAACAGTTTATTTTACTGGTGATAAATAGCAGACAAAAAGGCAGCACTATTGCAACACAGCTGATGCTAAAGAAAGACTGCAAAACCCATGAGATTACTCTAAAAATAAATGTTGGGGGTTTTATTTGTTTTATAGACAACTAAAATTCTTATGTTCTTAAAGCTAGAAAGTTTATAGGTTGCTGTAACAGCTGCAATGCTTGTTTACTCACGTGACTCCAGAAGGTAAGATGAACACATCACTTCAGTCCTCCTCCTCCCAGTCCCATCTCAAAGTTTCTTTCTGTTGCAGGGGAAGTGAGCAGGGGGTTGGTGGTGCTTAGCTGCCAGCTGGGGTTAAACCACGACACCTGTCCACAGAAAACACTGAGTGAAGCTACAGAGCAGTTTCTTTTGCCTTCTACTTGTGGGGCAGAAATTCCTTCAAGATTGCCCAAACACAACTGTTTTCCCCATCCATCACAATTATTTTTAAGAAAAGGAGTTAGTGTTTAATTTTCACATCTTTCCCCCCATTACTGTCAGCACACAGTTCAGTTTCCTGTATCTATCCCTGACTCACTGGGATCCACCACTGCCAAAGCTGTAGATTTGCTGGTCCATGCCTGGCATTTGACTGTGCCATTCGGCACAGACAGCTGAGAAGGAAAAAATCCATGGAAGAAGCGCACTTAGACTAAACTTTTTCCTAAAGGTGAAGGTCATATCTTATACTTGTGTGAACTGGTTTGGCTCAGTTGCAAGCCACAGAGATATCTAAACTGGGGAATGGTGAGGATTTGTTCCAGGAACACCATCTCACCATCCTCACTTTCTCTGTATATCCTAACAAGAATATCCAGCAGCATGTCTAAAAATAGGACTTAAGTTTCTCAGCTTCCCAGCAGAGGAGCATGCCAGAGCTACTGTGTATTCCTGTGCTGTGCCGGGGAGAGGAATACTCCTATGGCTGTGTAGGAGGAAGCCTTTGAGGGGAAGATCACGGATAATAAAGGCCTCTTTTATCTGAACTACCTAACATTTCAGCTCTTCAAATCCCAACACTGCATTTTCTTAAAACAGGTCTCTATTATGTGTTAAACACATCAAATAGAGCAATTCAGTCTCATCATCTAAATTCAGTGTTGTGATAGCTGAATGAAATTGGGGCAAGATAGCTGAAAAGGTAATAGAGGCTTTTCATACAGGCAGCCTGTGAAATGCATCTGTGCTTTTCGTTCTCCAGGAACAAAAAAAAAGGTATTTTTCCCCAGTGAGCTTATTTTACTGAGTCGAAGACCATTGCTATGGTCCAGGATTTCCAGGGGTGCTTAGCAAGGTTTGGGTTTTATTGAGGTAGCTAGAACCTGATCTGTGTGGGCAAGAGAGATGGGGGCAGTGGGGAAGAGAAATCCCCTCAATCTGTAGGCCAGTGGCTTAACCAAGGACTTATAGGTTTTCTCCAATCTAGTTCAGGCATTCCACATTTTATTGTTTTCAAAACTATTGGCTTTTGACAGGGTGGCAAAAAAGGCCACTGTACAATGAAGTTGACAATGTGGGTACGGTTCACTCAATTCAAGAAAAAAACAGTTGTTTTAGTCTCGAGAATGCAGTTCTTATGTCCACCCTACATAAACCGTACATTAAAAGAAAAATCCTAACAGGTGCATCAACACATGCGTAAAGTACAACATTAAATATGTCACTTCCTGAAATCTCTGGGAAAAGGGCTCATTCAGTGTGCTCACATGGTCCTTCTAGCACGGCCCAGCCATGGTATTTCTCTTTGCAAACCCTCAGATAAGCAGTGCTTTTACCCCATCTCCTTATAGACAGAAAGGTGTGGTTTCAGACAACTTAAACTACCAGGAGTGCACACCAGGTGTGTGGTGGAAGAGCAGCCTGAGCTCCTGGGAAGGCGCCAGCCCCGCAAGCTGCGATGCTGAGCGATGCTGAGCAGGGATGGACGCAGAGGCAGTGTTTAGTCAGCACATTCTTCCCGCAGGCCCAAGGGCAGCCCTGTGCGCTGGGACTGGAATGCTGCCCACGGATGGCAGCCGGGTAATGAGGCCGGCACTCCCAGCACACAAACACTGCAGGGAATGCCAAGTATCCTGTGATGCACGGCCCACAAAGTTTCCTAGGTTGCTTTCTTATGCAATGCGCTCGGCCTCTTGTCTGTAAGCAAATGGATATTCTCAGGTGGGTGCACAGCAGAGAATGTCTACGAGAACAATATCCTGTCAATAACATTCCCGAGTTCCACAGTCACCTATATTTGAGGATTTCAACCTGTCAGAGTCCTAGAAACAAAGATTTCTGGTACTAAATTTCCAGTGCTCCTGAGCGCAGACAGGATAGATAAAGGCATTTTCACAAGGTCAGAAATATGGAGGTAATAAGCAAAGTTACTTTCTCAAAACCACAGACTCATCAGATGGTAAACTAATTAAACCCTAATCCAGCAAAGCCCTTATTGCGTATGAAATTTACAGCATGTGAATAATGACAATGAAATCAAATACTTAACCTGACCCACATTCTTAAGAAAATTACTAAACAGCATATGCCACACTACTTGATGCAAATCCACACAAACTAATGTGGATACCAGTATTTATTTAACCATGAGAAAAACAGCTCAGTGCCAGCTGCTTTGCCCTGCTCCACTGCCTCATGTCCTAAATTCAGGTTTGTTTTTTTTTTTTTTTTCAGATGTCATTTAAGCTTTTAAAACCTGGTATCAATTTAGTGCAAATTAAGGAGGCTGTCTTCTTCTGTCAGTAAGGTACAACCTAACTGCCTCTCTGGATCCCTCATGTCAGATGAACAGTCCCAATTCTAATAATTGGGAGATGAGTGGTTCCTGCACTGACAGCTCAGCTCTGTGCAAGTCCATTAGACAGGCTGGATATGAAACCAAATGTAATGCAGTTACCTGGAGTATTTTTCTCACGTGTCCATTATGAAAACTGAAACCACAGCGATTCCACAAGGAATCATGAAGTTCCCTCCTACTCATAATAGGGATGAACCCACACACCTACCGCAAAGCTTATATTCACTAAAACACATCCTAATGCCCGCTCACACCTCCCCTGTTCTGGGCAGGCCGCCCCTGCTTCCTCCACGGGCGCCGAGGGGAGCGGAGCCGACCGTAGGCTCCTCGGAGCGAGCTGCGAGCCCTGACATACCTGAGGGGACGCTGAGGAGCTGAGGCGGGCGCGGAGAGGGGAGAGACGGAAGCGGGAACTGAGGGGCGAGGCGGGCACTGAGGGGTGAGGGACGCGCTGAGGGGTGAGGGATTCGCTGAGGGCTGAGGCGGGAAATGAGGGCTGAGGGACGCGCTGAGGGACGAGGGACTCGCTGAGGGCTTAGGCGGGAAATGAAAGATACGCTGAGGGGTGAGGCGGGCACTGAGGGGTGAGGCGGGAAATGAAGGGTGAGGGATACACTGAGGGGTGAGGCGGGAAAGGAAGGGTGAGGGATACGCTGAGGGGTGAGGCGGGCACTGAGGGGTGAGGGACGCGCTGAGGAGAGCGCCCCGGGGCGGTGGCGGGCGCTGAGGGCGGCGGCAGGGGCGGAGCGGGCGCGCTTGCGGAGCCCGGCAGCCGCGCATGTACCGCGCGGTGATTGCCCGGCGAGCGCAGCGGGGCGGGCCGAGCCGGGCCGGGCCGCCTCACGCCCGCCTCCCTCCCTTCTTTCCTCCCTCCCTCCGCCGCTCCCCCGCCGCCGCCTCGCCTCCCGGCCTCCCTGATGCCGAGGGATGGATAGAGCGGCTGCCCTGCGAGCCGCCGGCATGCTGGAGAGGAAGGAGCGGAGCGGCGGCGAGGCGGCGGGGCCGCGGGGCTTGCCGGCCGTGCGGACCACGCTGCAGCAGTGCGGGCTGCTGCAGGACCTCATCGACATCTCGCTGTCCAACCTGCGCGGGCTCCGCACCAAGTGTGCCGCGTCCAACGACCTCACGCAGCAGGAGATCCGCACGCTGGAGGTACGGCGCGGTCTGGCAGCCGCGGGCGCCGCAGCGGGGCCGCGCTGCCGCCTCTGCCCCGCACGGCCGGGGCTGCGGCCGGGGCCTGCCGCTGCCCGCCGCCCTGTCCCCTCGGCACCGGGGCCACGCCGCGCCCGCTCCTTCTCCCGCGGGCCGAGCGCTGTTGGCGGGGACAGCGGCGCCCCGGCCCCGCCGCGGAGCTGTCAGCGGGCTCGGCGCTCCCGGCGCGGGGCCCGCCGCCCGGGAAGCCGCGGAGCGGAGCGCGGTGCCGGCGGAGCGCGGACAGGTGCGGGGCAGCCCCTCGGGTGCTCCGGGCTGTCGGGCGGGTGCCCGGCAGCTCCGTGAGGCAGCGTGCGGCCGCCCCGCCGCGCCCCGGGGCCTGGGCCGGGCTCCCGTGTCCCTGTGGAGCGGGATGCGATGTGAGGCGCGGAGCAAAGGTGACTCCGGGCTCGCTGGCAGAAGGTGTGTCCCCACACCGCTGTCCTGGCGTGCTGGGAAAACTCCCCTTTGCCTCAGGTCCTTGGTGTTTGCTCCTGATGCTTCCTGCCCTCTGCTCCAGGCCTGTCTCTCTATCCCTGGCTCAGTTTCACTGATCTAATCTGATCCTCCCTTTCCCTCTGTTGCTGTGGCTCAAACGGCATCATGGACCGGGCTGGAGAGATGTTCTGCTGTATAGAAAGATTATATGAAATTCTTCAAACACAAAACATGCGCTGCTGTGGTGCTCTCAAAGAAGAGCTGTTTCTGTATAAAAGTCTGTATAAGTGCATAGGATGTATTTTTCCTTAGTTAATTTGACCTTTAGAAACTTAAATAACATTTCCTTTTATCTTCTTGGCAGGTAGTTTTGCTTTAAGCAAGCAATCCCCTCCTGTTCCCTTCTTTGATTTAAGTTTGATACAAATGCTAATGCTCCTCTTCTCTACCTGGTACTGGAGACAGTGGAGCTAAACAGAGCTTTAGGCTTTTTAGGAAGTAAGGATCATCACAACACTGTAACTGTAATAAACCTACATGCAGAAAAATCCATCGCATGAGAAATGAAGGTTGGGAAGAAAACCATGAAACAATAGGTGGTAGGTAGCTTTTGGCACAGTCTCCTGGAAATCTATCATTCTTCCTTTATTTTTTGTCTGACTTTTTTGTAGTTTTGGCTGATTGGTTGGTTTGTTTTGTGGGGTGTTTTGTTTTGGTTGGTTCTTTTTCCCCAAAAATTTATAGCGCTGTTCTTCCTCCTGTCACCTCCAAATAGCATCCCAAAGGCTATTCTCTGTGAAACAATATTTGTAGAGCCTTTTGGCAGCCCTACTTGAGGGCCTTTTTGATGCCCAAACAATGTCAATCAGCATCATTTTGGAAAATGATCATCACTATTTTGCTTGTGGACCTGTCTAAAAGCAAACCTTATTCACAAAGTGTAAAGGCCTTTTATGATCTTGAGGCTCTTCTTAAAGCAACGAAAGCTGTTTCTAGTGATAGTTGTTGAGTGTGTGCACACAATCCTCTTCAGCATTTATCTGTTTAAATAAATGGGTGCCACATTCACCAATGATCATAAAATTTATGTTCAGAAGAAAATCTCTTTGATTTACAGTCCAGTGTGTGATTTCTCTGGGAGTTCAACCAAGTGCTGGATCTCTGCCCACACATGGAGCTGTGGGCATGGGTACAGACTCCGTGTTCTTTGCACTGTTGGGCTGCCTGTACCAAAATACATGTCAGGCATAGCCCGAGTCTTGTGCTTGACTGTGCCAGGCTGTAATCACAGAGCCAGACTGCAGGAGCTCAGGGGCTGTGTTTGCTTCCCCAGGCCGTCATTGCTTGTGGTGCCCCTGAGGGAGGTGGGCCCAGAGCTGTCTCAGGTACCAGCTGGAGTTCCTGTGCCCTGACTCCTGTGCCAGCAGTGCCACTGAGGCAGTGTGCCTCTGCCTGTGGGGTCGTGCCAGCACAGACATGAGCTCTGGTCCTGCAGGGAGCTGAGTACTACTGGTGGGTGGACTCTGCAGGCAGCTCCTGAAGAGTCCAGAGTGCAACTGGGAGCTCAGAGTTCTCCAGGGCCTGCTGTGCTTTCCTGGTGGCCTCCGTGAGTCACCAAATGGCTCTGTGGGTCATGATTAGTGTCTGCTGATGGTGCAGTGCTGTGAGCCACATCTGTGCTATGCATCCACATCTGTACTATACATATTACTAGTCCTGAACTGGGAGCTTGTCTAGGCTGGGGCTGAATGCTCACAGGGCTTTTCTTCTGCAAAGACTTCAGAGGAAAAAGAATTGTGAAAACTTAGTTCCATTAATATAATTGGTACACTGTGTAGTGATGTGTAGTCGCCAGGTAAAGAACACCAACCTAACCAAGGGCACTTGGGCTCAAGCTTGTCTCCCTCCCCATTTACTGCAATGCTTTAATTCCTTCCTCATTCCTCTTGCATGTAAGGTGTTCTCAAAATAAAACACACAGTAGATAAGGATTTCAAACTGGACCTTGGCAGGTACAGATAAGCACTCACAGAGGCTCAGAAGAGTTCAGGGAAAACTGAGATACAGGAAGGAGAGGAAAGAAAGGGCTGTGGGAATTGCTTGCAAAGGATGTGTTGAGTGTAATGTGTTGTATGAGCTGACCCTGTTTCAGGGTAGGAAGGCCATTTCTTAGAAGGGCAGGGAGTTTCCCTGTAGTGGAAAGTAGGTTCTGTTAGTTTGGTTATTAGCAGACTGAGTTCTTTGATGCCACAAGGTCTGGTTTGGGTTTTCTTAAGCTTTATATCTTCTGCCCAATAAGTGCTTGAGTGTTTTTCTTTTTACCCAGTGCTGGTCTGTGCTTTCAGTTCTGTCCTAGCGTGTTTACTCACTTCTCAAGTTGACTACAAAACTGAAATGGAAAATAATGGTAATTTTAACCCATATGTAAGAGCAAAAAATGTCTGCCATGTAGTGAGCATCCAGTGTGTTTCCAAGCATCCTTGGAAAGAAATAGCTCTGTCAGTCTTTACCTCTGTCCTTACACTAATCCCTTGTATGACTCAAATTGGTTTTGCAAAGTTAGAAGCATATTATTTTTAGCTGTATTTCTTTGTGAAGGCAGTTTCTATCTGGATTCATTTCCCTGGCTGGGAAACTGCTGGTGGGACTAGACATCTGTGGTGAAGCACATCCAACTTCCAACTGCAGCTCAAGCCAGTCTGCTGGAGGTGAGCAGGAGAACGCAGTCGTAGGTGCTGGCAGCAGGAAAGGTTCCTGTGGTTTCTCAGCTGGAAACAGCTGCTTTGGTGAGCTGTGGGAGTCCCCAGACTGGGGGGACACCTTCCCCCAGCACCCCCCAGTTTTGACTGCAGCAAAGATGAGAGAGGAAGGCTGAACTGTGAGACCTGGAGTGGATTTAGAGTGCAGATGTATTTTCTTTCTAGCTGGGTTCTTGCCTCAGAAGAGCTGACTGCCGTGGCTCTGGCATGGCAGCTGCATCAAACTGGTTATGGTGGGAGTGTCGGGGTGAGGCAGTAGCACACATTCTGAGGTCTGCCTGCTCTTTGGGAAAACTGTCCTGGCTCTCTGGCCAGACTAGATCCATGGTAGAGACACTCCTGGCCCTGTGTGCAAAGATCAGTTTGGCCTCTTCCTCAGGAATGTCTTCTGTTTGACACCTTCAGCAAACAGAGCACCAGATGAGAAAGCCTGACTCCAGCTGGGCTGTCTCACAAAGTCAGTCTGCTCTCCACAAATCAGCCGTTCAGTGCTGAATGGTACCTGTGCATTAAATCTGTTTGAACTTGCTTTGGCATTATCTCAATTCATTTGGCAATTTGTCTGGAAAAGGCTTATCTTGCCAAGCAATCTCTGCACAGAAACAACTATTTGAAAATGGGGGGAGGCATGAGAGAAGAGGAAGAAGGATTGTAATAGTCCACACTTGCAAATTGGAAGTTGGGCATGCATAAGGGAAGGACAACTGGGTTTATAAATTGGAAGCAGTGGGAGTAGTGAATTTTTCAGGCCAAACTGCAACCTGTAGCCACATGTTTATGAGCTTTGTTCAGCTGAAAAGACTTCCTTTCCCGGCAGGTCTTATGTAAGAGAAGAAGAAAGTCTCTTACTTCATCTTACTTTTTGCATATATGCAACACATTTGTTTTTCTTAAAGTGTCTTTTGTTTTTTTAGGACTCTTTCTCCTTTTTAAAATTTGTGCACTTCTTGTACAAGATGGTCTTCAACAGAGATTCTATTTGAGTTGGAAGAAGGGAAGACCATATATTATTATCTAGTCTGCAGTCATCATCTTTCATTTGTAACAGTTATGATCAGAATTTCCACATCATAATGGAATTTAGCACATCTCTTACCACTGATTCTATATAAATGTTGACACAAAAACTCAGCAGCAGTGTTTTCACTTACCTGGAGTTCCCAGGACAAACTCTGGTGAGCAGGTTTTCATCAAGGGACTCTTCACTTTTCTGTCAGGCTCTGTGTACTCCTTGCCTTGTGTTGGATTCCATGGTGCACTGACTGGGAAACAAGAAAGGAAGTGTCAGAGTAAGGCTCTGTGCTGCCTTTGCCTTTCTAGGGCTGCCTGTGTGGTCACTGGTAACACAGCATTATTCCTGCTCACCCTCCTGCGGCCCTGGAGCTGCGGAGCAGGAGCCCAGCAGAGCCTGGCTGGGAGCTCTGTCTGTCTGTCTGTGCCTGCACACAGCCACAGGAACCCACACCCTGTGCTGCCACACTGGCCTCAGTCTCTGCACACAGCTTCTGACACAGAGCTGATCGAATCAGGGAAGTGGCCAAGCTGGGCCCCAGCTGTGTCCAGCTGAACTCCTGGTTGTGACCAAGCTTGCCCAGATCCCACCTGCACAGACCTTGGGCTGCTGCTCCATTTCCAATGCTGTGAACTGCATTTCACCCAAGGAAAGCCCCAGTCAGTGTTCCAGCTGCATGCTAGAGACAGATGTACAGCAATGAGTCAGCACTGGGTACACAAATTTATCACCTGCTTTGGTCATAAATAGGAACACTTAACAAAGAAGTCAGGTGACATACCAAATTATTTAAGGAATAGTGTCTGTTACAATATTTCCAACTAAGTGTAATCTATCAGATGCTTGAGGGATAAACCCTCACCTTTCTTTTAAGATTAATATTTCTTACCCTCATTTTCAGCTTAGAGGGATTCCTTTTTTTTTTTTTTTTTTTTTTTTTTTTTTCTCCTTAATAAAAGGAAAATGATGCTGAAAGGAAGCCTGGCTATCTCCACTGTTAGGGGGTTGGAGAACGTATTGGCTGGAATACTGCTGTGGTGAAAGGCACAGAGTGATGTATGGATGATCCTGACTCAGCCAGCTCTCAGACTTCCCTCCCTGCTCATTTCTCACTCCTGTGGAGCAATCCCACACAGTTGACACTACCAGCAGCACAGAGTTGCCACAGCAGGCAAGTATAGGGAGGAGAAGCTCCCTGAATCTGGAAACACACCTGCTCCAAAAGAAACGGGGACTTCTTCCAGCACATGACTTGTGAGCAGTTGTGCGTGGAAGTGTCGTGGGCATTCCTGCTTTGATGGGAATCTGCACCTAGTCAGACTAGCACATGATTAGGAAACAGTTTGGCATTCTGGCTTAGCACCAGTCCTCATTGGCATAGCCCCTGGAATCTAGGACAGGATCAGTCCCCAGTTAAACTAGATAAACTCTGCCTTGCTTGTGGGAGGACAGCTGGGAAGCACCAAAGTTTACAGGTGGTCAGAGAGGCCTTTTGCCTTAAGCCAGAGCTGCACAGAGCTCCTGTGGCACCTACAGATCCCAAAGGCGTGTCCCAGCCAGCCCTGCTCCCACTGCACACCTCCAAGGACATGAGGTAACCACTGCTGCAGCTGTGGTGTTCACTTGCACCTGTGCTAGGTGACAGTCACCTGTTCTGTGCTCGGCTCCCTGCCCTCTTTGGAAACCTGCTTTTTGCATCACCTGTTTAAAATGAACCCTGGAGCATTCCTGAGGTGGAATCTCAAGCCTTTGCTTAGGCCCTGCTCTTGGGTTTGAGGGAATCACAGCCCAGGCTGATCATAGGTGTCTGGTGTTTATCCTGCTCTAAGTGCAGCACAGAGGGCTGGAGGCAGATGGAAGATCCAAATCTCATTGGACTTACACACCTGAGCTCAAGACTGGTCAAAATCTGTCTTTAAAGGTAAAGTCAGTACAGTTATCATTTGTGTATATATTCTAAAGTGAGCAGAGGCCAGGTCTCTCGTTCCTCTTATGCCTAGTGAGAACATCCAGCTGGTTCTGTGTGTATCTTGGGCAAGCAGGGAAGGGTCACAGGACACTTAAGCACAGAGTCAGGAATCACGCTTTGGTCGGGGTATGGAGTGCCCCTGATAGGATGATTAGTAGTTATCCCACATGGAAGAGCTCTAATAGCAGAGCCTGTGAGCTCTCTTTAGAGCAGTAATTAACGTGGCACTGAGGAATGCTGCTGGGATGCAGCAGATCCAGGCTCTGATCTGGTCTGATCTGATGCTGCCAGAACAGGTCATTGACCCCAGTGTTCAGCATGCAGCCAGGAGCCTCAGGGTTGAGGCCTTGGAAATCTTCAGAAGCTTTTTGCAATGAGTTTAGTACCTTCCTGTCCAGTTCTGCTCCCCTTACATGCTTCTAAAACGTAGGTTTGTTGATTTATCAAAGAACTTTCACTTCTGTTTGAAGCAACCTAAATTTGGAAAGGAAGTCTTGAGCTCCTTGTTGTTGTGTATGGGTTATTGTTGAGGCCTGCAGGTTCCAGTGTGAGGTTTTAGTTATTAACTGAAGAGAAGAAATAATTAGTAGGTTTTACAGATTGAGAACTGCTCATTGATTTTTGGCCATCAGCAGTAAAAGACACTGCTAGGGGAGGTGATGGGTTTGTCAATAGGTGCACTCATGGGGAGATGTGTGTCCATGCCCCTTATGCTGCCTACGTGCTCTTGGAGAACCTGGTTCCTACCAATTTTCTAGCAACATTTTTCTTCTTCCAGAGCAGTTTTTCCCTTTTATTTCTAGAGTAAGCTAGAGGATTAAATCCTGCTTTGAAATACAGTTACATAGTTCTTCTGAAATAAGCTGAAGTGGGGAGATTTTGTTTTTTATAGCTTCCTGACTTTTTTAGATGTCTCCTTAAAAACTCTTCTTTATCTGCCAAGCAAAAGACTTCAGGCCTTTTGTCTTTATGAGCAAAACTGAAACTTTCCACAGTTCTCTTAATGCAAAATGCTTCAGGTTCTTCATCTTTGCTAGGCAGGGCTCTGTGATGTCCTGCTGCCCATGCCTCCTGCCTGCAGTGGCTGTGTCCTGCCTGTCCCCACTCTGCAGTGTGTGCTCAGCTCTGCCTCAGCACAAGGTTTTGTCCTCTGGCCCTGGTGCTGTGACAGCTTCTCTGAGGCCCCACAGACATGGCCTGACTCAGCAATTTTCACACCTCTGCCTTGATCTTTCCTGCAGCTGTAAAACCAAGGTGCAGAGGGGAAGGGGAAACACGTGAGGAAATGCATGGTCTGATCCCTGCCTCTCCCTTTCACTCCTCATGGATCCTCCACATGAATAGGCTGGCTCAGCCCTTTCAGTCTTCCTGTACTCCTGACACGCGGAGCCTGCTGTGAGCTCGCTGCCACTGCAGGCATGGCCCCTTCATACTGCAAAGAATAAAGTCTCCTCATTCTGGCTGTGTTTTACAGGGTGGGTTAGCAGCATGGTCTGTCAGCTTCCCTCACAGAGCCTCAGTGGTGTGGGAACAGCATCAGTGAGCTCTGCAAGTCTCTGCATTGCTAGAATTCTTTAAGAGTTCTTCTAAGTGCTGAGCCTTCAGCCTCTTCATGCAAGTAGCTGTGGCTCTGAGATTTATCTAACCTCAAACTCTGGGAGAGAGAATGGGGAGGAAGCTGGAGAGCCACCCTGATGCACGGGGGATTTGAAATTTATCAGTAAGAAACACTCATTTATTTGGGAAAAATAATTTTGGGAGCTTTTCCTCCAAGATGACTGACTGACTGCAAACAGACACTAGCTTCTGGGAGGTCAGGGTGGGTACCATGGCACAGCTTTGCTTTGATCTCAGGTAGCTGCACCAGGATCACATTTAATTACTTTGAAAGCCTGTCTCTGAGCAGTAGATTCTCTTCCCCCAACTGGGATGGACTTCATTATACAGAGGACAAAAGTCTGCGTTTTCTTCAGTAAATTCTTATTTTCATGCAAAACTTTGAACTGGGTGATAGCACATTTGAACTTTGAGACTACTTTAGATTTATACTTGAGCTCTGATGTGAGTTTTATGTTCATATTTCTTCTTAGATTTGAGGTATGAAATAAAGCTCTTTTATTCCTCAGAAGTTGAAAGACATGGAAAACCTTCTGTAAGCTGTGGTGCTTTATCTCAAAGCACATATAATTTCCAGCAAGGTAGCTGTTACATTCCTGCAATGTATTGTCCAACTATTATTTAATCAATAAGACATATATTTCACAGCACAGCAGATACACAGCTGTAAAGCCAACAGCCTTGCAAAGCTTATAGTATTGGCTACCAAGTACTGTCCTCCAAAGATTTTCTCATGTTCCAATGAGCTTCTGCTTGCCATCTGCCCTTCACACAGTCGTCATATCATGTCTGTTCTTTGAAAGACAATTTAATTAGATCTTCTTTCAGTAGGTTTTAATCAAGTGTTATGGGGTTGCTGGTGAATTATTTACAGCCGTATCACTTGATGGAACACTTGGTCTGCTGAAGGTATCATGTAAGTGACATCTGTAGCAAAGAGTAGAGCTGGCTTTGACCGAGAACCCCACTTATGTTCCTTGGGGTTGTCCAGTTGACATCAGATGAATGTCAGGTTATGTGAGCCCACTTTCCTTTACAGGAGTAGCAATTGAATGTGACTGCACTGAAAACAAAGGAGTTGAAGCAGTTTAAAACTAGGGTAAGAGCTGAATTTAGCTCTAGTCTCTGCTGGCTCAGTTCTTTTATAAGTGCCTTTCAAGGCTGAATACCTTAAACAGCATGGCCTTGACCCCACTTGAAGCTCCAGCTATTTAAACACGAGTACTGTTGTACTGTCTTCAGACTTGGTCTGATGTTAAAGTGTGTTTTGAATGAGCAAGGGACTAAAAAACAACATTCACGTAGCAAAGGATAACCAACTGAGAAAGGGGATATTTTTAGAATTCAGAAGGATTCTTTCTGTGCCTTATTTCACCTGACTCTTAGTAGAAATTCTACAGTTACAAGATAACCTTTCATTTTTCATCTTGTTGAATGCATGTTTCAGCAACATTGCTCTTTTGCCAGTTCAGCTCCCATTCTGCATGAGACAGCCCCAGCATGAGGCTGCCATCCACCCAAGTACACCTGGAAGTTTACAGCAATAACTGTTCAGCTCTCTCTTGGCATCCAGAACTGACACTTAATTGTTCTTGTCCCTTTTGAGCCATGTGTGTGGCAAGAAATGCCACATACCATATGGTGGTCTCATCCTTAGCATGCAAGTACTGTTGCCCACGGCCTAAATAATATTCAGTGTTTGTATGAAGATGTAATTTGCTCACATCTATCTCTGAAATCTCTGCCACTGAAATGATTACAGGAATGCTTTGAAGTCCAACTACTCTTAAGCTCCTTCTCTGAATTTTTAAGTGCTTGGACCTTTTCCTGGGGCTGATAGTGCACTACTAGTACAGCTGGCAATCAAGAACTGTATGTAGGAAAGCGACCCCTACCATTGCCCAATCCATGCATTCTTTCAGTGGGTAAGTGCAGCTGTTTGGCTTTAGGGAATGATGTACAGGGAGGTCCTGGAAACCCCCAAGAGACCAATAGAGAATTTAGCAGGTCATCGTAGCTCGTTGGAGATCATTGCGTGTCATGAGCCTTTTGTGAAGAACAAGACTAATTTACAATTTAATTGTGTTGAAATCCTGGATGTGTCAGCATGCTTCACAGGCTCCTCAGAAGGGACAATAGGGTGAGAAGTTGTGTACTCTGTAGTTCCCTCTGCAGTAAGAGAGACACTGCCTACACTCAACCCATGCTTTGATCCTTCCTCGTTCGCTAGGATGACCAAAGACGAGGAGGGAGTTTTTAATGTTGGCCAGTGAAAGCTGAGTAGTTACAGTCGCACTGAGGAACTGAAAGCAGTCGGCCTATTCGTGAGAGGCTTTCCTAACTTCTCTTGGCAAGTAGCAAGGGCAGACGCATTTCAGAGAAAGTGCTTCTAGTCCTGATTTTATTTAGTGTTTGGGCCAGGACAATGTGGAAGTTGGGATAAGAGGGGAATTAACTGCACCTTTATTGCCCTGTAATTCTCATATTGCTGCTGCAGATGGCCTGACTGGGAGACAAAGGGAGCCTTAGCATTGCTTATCTGGGTTGGATATCTGGAGCACACACCTGACAGGTTACCTTCGAGTCTCAAGGTTCACGTTCAGGTGACACTGTACAGTAGTTGGCTTTATAGTGGTTCCTCTCCTTTCAGCTGCTGTGGAACCCACAGGTGTTTTCCTCTCTGTGTCTGCCATTGCTGTTTGTTGGTTCCATATGGATCCTCCCTGGTCCCAAGCCTTGTGCAGCTGCTGGCAGAGCCTTTGCAGCAGAAGGTGCTGCTCGTGTCAGTGAGAGCCTTCCCCTCCCCCAGGCTGGGATATTCCTTGTGCAACGTGATCTAACCCAGAGTGGTTGGGAACTGATGGTCCAGAGTTCATTTCCAGTTATTATTGTAGTAGGGAGTCAGGCTGGATCGAGGTACTCATTTCCAGCACAGACCATATACCCTTTGAAAGCATAAACAACCTCTAGGTCAGTTTTACTTAGCTTCATACACAAGGGTTTCAGCTAAACAGGAAGAGCAAGCAGGAGCTAAGGCACTGCAAGAAGCTGGTTCAGCGCTCATCCATACTGGACTAAGTAAGGTCCCTTTTTAAGTAGAAAAAGATATACATGGAGGATTAAGCTCTAAAGCAGCAGTGGGAGCTCCCTGTTTTTGTCTTTTGAGCTGGTCATCTTAACTGCAATGCCTTTTTTCTCATTATCCAGGATCCTACAGAAGCCCTGTGTAGACAGGATCTAGGATAGCTTTGAAGGCAGGCATGTTCAGAAGTTATTGCCACGGTCTCTTAGAGAGACTGGAGATTAAAGGGGCTGAACTAGGTGAATCATTACCCTCAGAGTATGAAATTGTAGTGTTGGGGATCCATGCCTGGTGTTTGTGCAGACCCAGCAGCAGCAATCCGTGTGTAACTACAGCCAGGATGGGAGCACCAAGTTAGTAGCAGTAAAGCCTCCCTCAACTGTACTTTGCTGCACGCTAATTCAGCCTTCTGTTAAGATTTGAGGCTGAAAAGACTCTTTGCACAGCTCAGTGTCTGTATGTTAGATGAGACTAACTTGTGGTGGCTGGCTGTCATTGCCCATTCCAGCTGCACTTGTGCTACCCTGGCAAACGGGGCTCAGGCAGCTCCTGGAGCAAACTGGGGTCAGAGGCTGTTCAATTCAGAGTGCACTAGGGCTGCACAGCCAGTGGGGAAGGGGAGCCTCTGGGCTGGACAAACAGGTCACACTGGTTTCCAGAGCTCTGTCCTACCTGAGCAGAGCTCCAAGGCTGCAGGAACTGGATGCTTTCAGGTAGGAGCAGCACCAGCGCTTTGTGAGATAAAAGCTTGTCAGAATTGAAGTTCCATCAAGTACTAGAGTGTTTAAGCTTAGTTTAGCAAGCATCCATCTGAATAGTCAATAATTTGACTTCTTTGCAGTTAATAACTAAGTTCCTCCTACAAAGCACCACTGATACAATTAAATTTAATTTCTGACTCCAGATTAACAGCTTCACTTGGTCCTTGCTATAGCCTTTCCTTTAGGGAGAGACCAGCTTGGATATGAGGATCTAACCATTTGTGCCCTCTTCAGGGAGCAGAGGTCACATCCTGCTCTGTCTCTGTAGAGGTGACTCCTGCACTCCTGCTCTTCCTGTGCCTCTCTCGCTCTGCCCGTGGCCTGCAGAGTAGCAGAGGACTAGGAAGGAAGAACTAATCCAGCACAAAACCTCACTGAACAGTCAAAGACACCCAACAACTGACCAGCAACTTTAGAGCAGAGTAGAACACACAGCTCATCCCAGTAACTTCAAAACAAAACCAGGGAAAAGGCCATAAATAAAATACCTTTCTGCAACACCATCTTCTGTCTCACAGCCTTTCCCCACAGCCCACGTTTAACCCAAAATTCTTCAAGTAACCCTTAATTCTCACTGCAATTATACTGCCTTCATCAGTGGGATGGTCCTGGGCTTTCAGAAAGGATCTGCACAGAGGTTTGTCTGGGACTGTGATGTTCCTGATCTTGAGAGAGCAGGAAGGCTAACCCGAGGATGTGGAACTGCAGGGAGAGGGGGCTTTGGACAGGTGCTGATGAGAACGTTTGGTTGCTGAGAAGGAAAGAGAGCTGACCCTGGAAGCAGACTCACTGGCAAATGGCATCACCAGTCCTGGAGGGAAGATAAAGCTCAGACAGTCCACTGACACCATTTTACTTTTTAACTGTTTTAGGAGTGTCTCCTAGAGCTGAGCTGTGGGCGACCCAGTTAACCTGGCAGCTGAATCTCAGTTACACTCACAGCTGTTCCAGTCCTGTATTTTGTGTCTCAGTGCCTGTACACAGCACTCTGGGAGCATTCTGATAATTGGTGAGCAAACTGAAAATCTCGGATCCCACTGCATGGCAGAACATACCAAAGCTTTTCTTTTTCCCTTTTAAAATCTTGGGTTATAGGTTCAAAGCATTTTGAACAGAGTAGGGTTTAGTGTATTTTGTTCTTCCTGACAATCCCAAAGTACAATCTCATAGCAGCTTGTTAAAATAAAGCTGTTTTGCAGTTTTAAAAGAGAGAATGTGGCAAGTTGCCACATTCCAGTTAAGCAATTTCCTATAGTTGACTTTTTTTTAAACGCACATTTTTTTCAGCTGTGTCCCTACTCTGTTTTCTCTGCAAGAAGACAAAATACCCCAGACAAGACAGAAGCCCCCAACTCTGCATTAATACTTGAAGCAAACCCCCCTCCTGAGTCTCATCATGAGAACAGAACACAGAGCCTTGGCACAGGGGACTGTAGTGTATGTGGCAAACCGGAATTTTTAAGAACTGTGGCTTTTTTTGGAAGCAGCATTTTCCTTCCTGGGGGTAGCTTTGCTGTTTTTTACTGCAGCAGCCCCGAGAAGCAGCTCGGCGATGGAGCGGCTGGGAACGCTGCCGTGGGCACGCCGGGCTGTGCGGGGCCGTGAGCGGGCGGCGGCTCACTCCCAGGGCCGGGAGGGGAGCAGGCTGTGCCTCCTGGGCTCAGAGGGTGCATGCGTGTCCTGCGAAATCGGGCTTTGGCAGGTGCACGCACAAACCCAGTAACTGATTGAAGAACATCTGCTGAGTAATTGAAAAGGAGGAGCAGGCAGGTCCTCAAGGTAGTGAGTAATGCTACAGCTTCCTATTTCTGGGTGACTGTGCTCAGCCCTCTCCCTTTCTCCTTCCAGCTGAAGGAAATGATTGGCAGTGGCGGTGCTGAAGAGCTTGCAAGACTGGACATGCAGGGGCTTTGCAGGCAGGCCATGGAAATGGGCTCCAGAGCCTGCGCAGCCAGACTGCTTCTATTGAGCTCCCAAATGCCTGTGTTTGTAACCTAACCCAGCACAAGGCTCAGTTGTACTGCTGGGGTGACAGGCAGCACGGGCAGGACCTCGTCCAGCATTCGGGGAAATCAGGGCATCTGGAAGTTTCAGATAACTTCAGTGTTCTTTGAATGAGATCACAGCTGGAAAGCTAATAATAATGTGCTGCTGATTATTTGCACTTTCAAGATTATACTGTAAACAATCTAGTTGAATTTATAAGTTTCCTTTGCCAAAACACAAAAGAGAAATAAGACTATGAAGGAAGGATGGAGGTAAAAAGTTTTTTTTTTCTTTTTGTTCAAGACATTTTTGGATTCAGAAGTTGATTCTAAAGCAAGACTGCTGATACTTAGGGAATTCTGCTATTTTGTTTGCTCATCCTGGGATGGCTGAGCACTCTAAGTTTTGCATTTGTGGAAATCCTCAGAGTGACTGAGCTGTGGAAGGACAGCTTGTGCTCTCTTTTGGATCAAGCCAAGTATTAGGAAAGCTGAGTGTGGGCACTGACTTTGTGCCTGTGAGACAGGTAAGAAGCTGTCTGCAGATCTGCTGGATGCCTTGGCCATTTGTAGGCCTTCACTGTGTTTCTGGCTTTGGTATTCTGGAGGAGTGCTAGAAAGAGTTACTCCCAGTAGTGTTTTACAGCACACCTGGCAGGAGGTGTAGTAGAGTAGCAGTGGCATTTAGAGTCTGCCACTGTACAGGTGTGGCATTGCAGCTTTCTACAGCATCCTCAGGATCCAGGATTTTCAGTAATGCCTAACTTATCCATGTTCCTATTGGAGAGATCAAGGTGAAATACTGTAAATGGAGTTGGACAAACCCATGAGTGATCTTTGTATAATGATGCAGAGCTGCTTGGCTGCAGTGAAAAATCTCAACTCCTGTGGCATGAATTTGCATCCAGCACTCAGAGCTGTCCGCTGGCAGGCAGAGAAATACAACACAGAATCCCTTTGTGTCTCCCCTGCTCCTTGGGAGGAGAGTATTTCCATGACAGACTAGCACACAGGCTGTTACAATGGCTTTTTCTTTTCTCCTCAGCAGTTTGGGTTTGGTGTGTTTCTGGTGGATGTGGCTCAGCACAGTGAGTCCCTCCTCTGGGCTGAGCAGGGGCAGTGGAGACCCTGAACCCAGAGCCTGCTCAGCTTCTCTCCAGCACATAATCCAAGGACAGACTTTAAGACAAAAGAGATGTAACTCAGCACAACGGGTGCAAAGGGGTGATGAAGAAGTTTTCTGAAGAGTATTTCCTAAAGAGCCTGTAGAGCATGAAAAGAGAAATGGAATGAAACCATACAAGTGCATAAATAATGTTTTAGAATGTTTCTTACAGGCTGATGCTCTGGACTTTTTTCTGAATTGTGGAAGTGATGGCAAGTGTGAGGACTTTGCTCTGTTCTAAAGGCCTTTTTCCAACCCCCAACTGGAGCAAAAATGTCAAGCTCAGATTTTTCACAAATTCTGCATAAAATAATTTTTGGACACACAAGCAAAATGCTTAAACTCTGATTCTAAACTGGCACGTTTTCTTCCATTGTACATTTAATGCTGGTTTTTATTAGAAGAATATGTTTTGAGAACTTTAATTTGCTTCCATAGAATGCTTTGAAAATGAGAAACTTGGTTTTAGCCAACTGTCACAGTACACTTCTCTTAAATGAGCAAAACCAAAGGAAAACCAGCCCCAACCCCAACCTCCTGTTCTGCTTAGGTACAGAGACAAATGTGGTGTGTGAAGTTTCTGTGGAAATTCACAAAAGTAATGGATATTGTACCTGCCTGAAAGATGCTGAGCTTGGAGCTTGTTATCTTTGTATCTGTGATCTTTTTTCAAGTGTTGATTAAAATCTTTCTAGGCTGCTCAATGATGCCAGGTAGGTGTTGCAGAACTGTCTGCTGTATGGCCAATTACTGCTTATCAGTCTCCTCTGTATTTTTCCTCATACAACTATTACTGGGTCATCACCTGTATTTTTCTCTACTTTTTAAGTGGGCACAACATGGTTTGGGTGAAAGTCTCAGGGTCATAAGGAAAAAATGTTCTTTTTGGGGTTGGCAATCTGGGTTCAGGTGTCTGCACTCTAAATCCTGTATTTGTATTTAACTAATGATAAAAACCCCTCGTGGTTGCTACAGCAAATGTGAACCAGTAAGAGAGAGCCCCAAGGAGATTTTTTGAAAAACAAAATGTGAGCAGTGAGCCATGGCAGCTTTCTCACTCACTCAGTGTCTGTGAAAAGAGAAATGTGACCCCCAGTCCTTGCCAAAATAGCTCAGTTCTTTCTAGCAGAAACCCAATAATTGGGAGCATTTCAGAGAATACAGTTTCTTAGCTGAGATTTCCCAGGGTGCAGAGACAGAACATCTTCAGCTCCACGACCTGCAGCCTGCTCTTACAGAGATTTAACACTTCTCTGTGTAAACCTCTTCCCCAAAGCCCAGCCCGGCAGCAGTCTGGGGAACCGTGTGTGCCGTGGAGGAGGGGAAGGTGAACTCTGGAAGTGCTCGAATAATTGAGTCAAACAAGCAGAGGATTTGATATTGTTGTGTTTTTGTTTCCTTCCCTTGGTGTGCTAATAAGCCTGAGAACAAACTGCTAATCTGTCTCATTCCCCAGCCAGTACGTGAGGGAATGGTAGAGACTGGAGGTTTGTGCTTGTATTTTATTGAGGCTACAGAAAAAGAAAAGTGTAAGACAAAAGGAAGATCGCTGTGAAGGCAGGGGAAGAAACATGGGAAAAAGCCTTTGGGATTAGGGACACCTAAATGCTCCATTGAAGGAGCTTGATTCCTTCCAAGACCTCCCAGTTCTGTCCTGGGGAGTGTTCAGACCCCATCCAAGGTGTTTGCCTTGGAGCTCACTCTGTGCCAGCTCGGGGTGCTCAGGACCTGCAGAATGAGGCCTGCAATGAGGAAAGGGAAGTGCAGGAATATGACGGGGATCCACAATTAGTCATTCTCTTCCTGACCTTGCTGAAGGAAATGTCTGGCTTTATACTGTCTGCTGTAAACTTGCCTTTATTTAGGCTCTAAGTTTACACATGCACAGCTTGTTGGTGTCTTTATTTCCACTTCCTGAACCATCAGCCAAACATACCTGAGAGTTCTTTCAGAGATGTGTGAGAATGATTAGTGCCATAAAAACTATGGAGGATATTCTCTTTAAAGGCACTTAAAGTTTTGAATTTTACAGAGAGATCCATGGGCTGTAACACAACTCCTATCCCCAGAGCATGGCCTGGTGCTTCCTTTCCAGATTCTGAGCCTTCCATAGTCTTTCTCACTGTCACTTGCTGCCTTCTGCTGCAGTCGTTTGAAAGCCCCCAGGGGTGGGGGGTAATTGTTTTCTTCATGGGAGGAGAGATCCAGTGGGTTTGCCAAGATACTGAATAATTATAGAGAGAGGCAGAGTATTAATGTTATGTTTGGGCTGCATTTGCCTCTGTAGGACTTCACAGGGTTGGACAGGTACTCGTTTACCTGCACTGCTTGGAGAAGCCTGTGCGGTGTTCTTCACAGCTGGGTAAATCCACTGGCCTGCCCAATGGCTGTGCCCCAACTCCATGAGGGAGGGGAAAGCTGCACAGGTCTGTAGGGCAGTGTGAAATAGCAATAGCCTTCAGGAGAGGCTGGGCAGGAGGAGCTTGCTGTGCTCCCTGTGGAGGCACAGCTGAGCCCGATCAGCCGTGGCCGAGGTGAAGAGGCCCTGCTGGCTGCAGGGGAGCTGAGAGCAGCAGATTTCATGTGGCAGCAGCAGGGCTGTGCTCAGCAAATGGCAAGTACAGTTCTTAGTCTTGCAGAATGCTCTCAGTCATTCTGTTACACTTGTGTGTCCTCGGGTTGCAAGGGGAGGGGGAGGGCTTTCATTTTTAGTGTTCAGTGGGTGTGAAATCTCTGATCTTTAAAAAGAGCACTGTTCCTGTAGCTGCATTAGGCTCGGATGCCTCGCTGGGACGAAATCTTTGAAGAGAATTATGTTATGAGGCTCAGGGAACTACTTGATTGTGCAGTTTCATCCTCCTACTCTTAGCTGGGAAGGCCTCAACTGAATGTTTACAGCTTCACTTGCTGGGATTGTGAAAAAGAGAAGAGTGGAGAAGAAAAGGAGTGGTATGTGGCCTTCAAGTGACCCAGAAATGATGCTGTCTGCATCATTTGACAAAGCAGAAATAACATACTGTAGTGTTTGGGCAGTGGCTATTGTGTCAGCCTCAGGCATGACTGAGGGTTCAAAGGAAAATCCATCCATCTGGTGTTCCATCTCTCCCTACCCCTCTACCTCTCTGTGCTTGTATTTACCAGTTTCTCCTAAGGCCTCTCCCCCCCAGCACACCTTGCCAGCACCCTTTCCTGCTGGCTTGTGCTGGGTCCTGTTTTGCAGGGTCTGTTTAGCAATGCATTGAGAAATTATTTCCTTTTCTGTTACAAGTGAGCCCAAAGTCCCTGAGCAGCACAGCTGGGTCCTGCAGGAGCAGCAGGGCTGGCACCAGGGCTCCGTGGTGGGACTGCCACCTGGGGGCTTGTTCCATCCCTCCTGACACCTTCTGCTTTTCAGAGTCCCTGCTGCTGGGAGCCACTGCTTAGAGCAGAGCACTGAGAGAGCTTTCGTGGCCCCTCTTCAGAGCTGCTCCTTCACTTTGTGCAAATTATTTTAATCCTTCTTCCTCTTTCTTTTTTTTAACAAGGTGCTCCTGCATGGGGTCCTTTGAGTGCATTGATGTTCCTGAGGTGTTTGTGGCATTCGGAGCAGTGCCACTGTTCTGCAGCCACTCTTGTTCAAGGGCATGGTGCCTGTGGCCCAGCACAGCAGTCACCCCAGACCTGGGGCCTGTCACTGCCCCTGTGTGACCAGGGCAGGGGGGGATAGCAAATGCACCAGGCTCTGCTACTGTTTCAGCACAGCTAAAGCTACAGAAACCAGGCCTCCCATTCTGGACAGGTGTCCTGCTCACTGCCAAGCTTCTTGCTGAATGAGTCAGCTGGGTTCAAGCAGAGAATGAATTCCACAGGCTGCAGGTCAGAGGCTGACGTGGAAGTAAGTGAGCCCCTTTTATTTCTCGGATGCCACCTCAAATAAAGCAAATGACTTTGCTGCCAGTTATTTCTCTGTAATATTTTGTTTTGATACCTATTTTACCATGCATGGCTGGTGAAAATACAGGTCACAATATCATCCTTTAGTAGCTTCGGTTCTATTGGTTTTGAGGGCAAAGCCATGTGGGTGGCAAATGGAGTGACCTAATTTTTTAGGATACAAATAATTCCTTGAAATGCAGTGTTTTGCTTCTCTTCCTCGTACTTTGGGTCCTGTGCAGATCCTGTGCTTGCCTTGGAAAGAGCTGTTTGAATTTCTTGCTGATCTCAAGGTAGTTTGGAAATCTGTGAGATTGTGAGACTCTCCAGCTGAATCCTGCATTATGTGACTGTTCCTAATGGAAGCACAGATGGGAAGGATGGTTTTCTCTGTGGCTGAACGAAGTGTTCTATGAACAGGTTTGGATCAGATTTCACTGCAAATTGAGCATATGTCATGTGAAAAGGGTACAGACCCACTCTCTCAGTTTAAGCAAGCAGATTTGGTTCTAAACTAGTCAAAACCAGGCAGTGGTTCAATTCTCCCTGTACTAGAAAGGGAACACTTCACACTGCCATCAGGTATCTTTATACCTACAGGCACAAGGAGGAGTTGTCTGAACAGAGGGGGAAATGAGAATTTCTGAGGCTGCAGTTGGTGCTGGTGATGCTGTGATCAGAGGCTGATTACCATCCAGATAGCTGGGGGCACTCAGATGAGTCAGCCGCTGAGAGCTTGGGTTCACAAAGGAGCAGCTCAGTGCTCTGTGGGCAGAGCTGCGGCACGGTTGGGTTGTTGTCAGCTGAAGGGCCCTGCAGACCCTCACATGGAGCAGAACTGGTTTGGATGGTTGGCTGCACAGCACAGAGAAGCCTGTCCTGTGCCTGCAGACCCCTGGCAGAGCTGAGCCTTGTGTGGGCACCTGCACAGGGGCTTTCTGAGCTCTGCCCCAGATCTGTGTGCTGTATAACAGTGACATCCTAGGCCTTTCCCTTGCAAGGATCAACCCTGCTGCACCCTTTTTTCACTTTAAACTGGATGACTTTGAGAAAGTGCCCTGAAGTATCCTCACATGCTGCTGCTCTCCCAGTAGCTGGTGAGATCTTTATCAGTTTCTCACATGGTTGTCAAGCATGACTTCAGAGACAAATTTGGTAAGTCCAATTCTGACCTTTTATGTTCTCTTCAGTTCTCAGGTGGCCTGGAAGGTTTTTTGGTCTGACATAGCATTTGTATATATAATGGCACTGGGGAGAATAGATAAGAGTCAGCAAAAGGTGTGAAGGGAATCCACTTTCACTGGATGCCTTCAGATGACTCATCTGACTCTCCCCAGTGCCCTGTGCAGATAAACTCCGGCTCAGAAGTTTTGTCTTCTGTTTGAGGAGGCAGAAATGCAGAACATCCCTCACGCTGTGATCCTGGTCTGGCCAGTGCATGTCCTGCTGCACCAGGAGCTGCTGGGGTGCTGCAGGGAGTGCTCCCTGCCCTCTGGGCTGGTTCTTGGCAGGAGCTTAATAGAGGAGTTCCTTCCTGATTAATTCCTGTCTGAGGCAAGATAGATGATTTGCATTTCTCTTAACCACATGCAAGAGCTGGGCCATACATCGATCTGATCCTTTTAAAGCCTCAGCCAGCAGCTGGGTAAATTGTAGGGCAGGACTTGGTTGTAGCCTTGGAAGTTTCCGTGTAAGCTCATGTTTATCATCTCCTCCAGTGCTGCCAGGCTCCCAGAGATTTCATCTCTGGGCACAGGAGCAATAGGATCTGCTTTTGACCATGTGCTTGATTTGTTGATTAAATCATGACAGTTGTTTGTTATGGGTATTGCAAAACTCCTCTTCTAAACATTGCGTATGTTTCAAGTCAACAAGAAAAGTTGCAGGCTTCACTGAGCAGATTATAAGTTTTGTGAAAGTGTGAAAACATGGCATTTGGTTGTGAAACGTATGATTGAATCAAACTTGGTCTCCAACTGTTGATATTCTGAAGAAATCTTGGCTGGCACCTTTGTATAGCAGAGTCCTCCCTCTGCCTGTCTCCAAGTTAATTTATAATTTCCATTTATAATTTCCAAGTCTCCCTTGTTTTTTGTGAGTTGAAAATTACTATATTTGCTGCATTTATAGGGTATTTCAAGATAAGCAGATTAAAAACATGAAACTAAGCCACAGAAGGCTTCAGAAAAATGGGGAGTCTTCTAGCCTTTGCTCCTTTTTCCATGTTTATTTGGATCAAGTGCATTGGATTCAGACTGGGTTTTGACAAAGTGCAGAAGCTGCAATAGGTCTAAGTTTAATGCCTTTTAGTGACTCTGGAACAAGATGCCACTTTTCTAAACACAAATAAAACATAATCAACAAGAAGCTTGGGGAGAATTGATGCCCAAATGCATGAAACTTGATTTATCTGGTTAGTATCTCCTGAATTCTGCACCCCAGTGTCAGTGATCTGGTTTTTCAGATGCCTTTCTGTGCCATGTCTGCAGAAGTGCAGCTGAAAAACTTGTGGGCATTTGCTTTTTGTTTATCGTCCTCTAAAGTCCCAGCTGTTGGCTGGAGATTATGGATATGGGCAGACTTGCATCTCAAGAGATCTGCTGTTTATTTTGCAGAAATAAATTAAAAAGTACAAGCGTGGCAGATTTCTCCTAAACTTCTTGGACCTGCTTCTCATCTGTGCTGGAAATGGGTCTTTAAAGGTGCTGTAAGGAGATGACCATGCATCCAGGAGCCCCTGGCAGCATGTGCCCTTCTCAGAGCAGTGAGGACTGGTGTCCTGGCCATCAGCTGCACCAGGCAGAGCAGCAGGGCTCTGCCCTGGAGTCAGTGATGTGCTCCAGCTGCTCCGTATCCTCTCTCTGTTCTCGCCCTTTCCCATCTCTGTGGGTTCAAGGCAGCTGGAGTACTGCTGCTTCTGGTGTGGGGTTTGCCGTTTGTGATGAGTAGGACGTGCCATTTAGCAAGCAGGCAGTGAGTAGCTACTATTGGCTTTATCTCTCAGTCTAGTTTGTGGTTGGAGACCTGTGTGCTGGTTGTGGGTTTTTATGTGCGTCACTGAACCCAGAAATTTTATTATATTCTCAGAAAAGGGTTTTGCAACAGCTCAGCTATTAAAGCCAAACCATGTAGTTTAGTAAAAAGTCTGGGCAGGAAACAACAAAATGAAATTCATCCTAGGGGAGAAGCGTGGTGCATGTAGGCTGGGACGAGAATGCAAATACACTATTTATAGGACTAGGGGAAAACAAATTTGGACTTGAGGAGTAAAAGCGAAAGAGTTATCCGGGAAAAACCAGCCTTGGCCCTCTGAGACACTCAGACCTGTGCTGCCAGAGTGCTTATCCATTTTGGAGAATTCGTTACATTCCAGCAAAGGAGAAAAGCTCCACATTGAAATCCATGCTGCACAGAGTCCCTTCCAGCAGTGTCCTTTAGGAGTTTGTGCTATGGATGACACCTGGGCAGGGGAAATTCTTGAACTGGTATTTTTTAAGCAGTACCGAACCAGCTGAGGCCGGTGCCTGCTCCAGGGAGCTCCTGCAGGAGGAGCAGGCAGAGCTGTGCAGGGAGAAGGGGAGGGATGAGTGCATTTGCTCCTGACCACTCAG
Organism: Ammospiza nelsoni; assembly: GCF_027579445.1. Classification (NCBI taxonomy): domain Eukaryota; kingdom Metazoa; phylum Chordata; class Aves; order Passeriformes; family Passerellidae; genus Ammospiza; species Ammospiza nelsoni. The sequence goes on from NC_080653.1 coordinate 11,258,634, forward strand.
ACCAGTCTGTGTCAGAGCCAGGAGTGCAGCCCAGCTCTGTTCTCTTACTCATGTGATGCTTCTGGAGTTACTCTGGGGCTGGCCAGGAGAACTTCTGTGAGGAGTGCAAAAGCAGTGGCTGTACCTCAGCCATATCCTGCCTGGAGCAGCGTGCTGTCCTCGTGACACTGCATGCTGGAATTGGGTAACGTGGGGCACACATTTTCTGTACAGTTTCTTTTACATAATTTGTGATTTCTCATTTATAAATAGATGCTAAGCCCTCCTTTCCTTCCACTGTGGTTTTTAGAACAGATTCTGACACCTCCAATGTCTGCAGTTCCCTGCTTTATTCTGGAGCATGTGCTACTTTTAGGGCATTTGCCTGTAATTAGTGTTCCATATAACGAAGCATGGAGCTCTGTCTTTACCGAGTATGCTGATAACTCATCCTTCTTCCAGGAAAAATAAATCTTGCCTGATGGGAGATCCTACACTAAAATAACAGATTATAGTCAGACTGCAGATCCAAGCTGCTGCTTTAGACACAGGCCCATCAGGGCTGGCTGTACCTGTTCCAGAATCACTGTGCAATCTTGCCTCTGTCCCTAGGTGCTCTGCAACCCTGAGGCGTTCCCAGGAATGGGGAAGGGTGAGGTGAGCCAGGGGCAGCAGCAGCTACATCCTGCAGTGCCCTGGGAATTCCATGGACAGGCTCACAAACACGCTGAGCTGTCTGCCTGGGCTGGATGTTGTGGTTGCAGTTTGTGTATCAGAACACATATCGTCATTGGCCCTTCCCTCGAGTGGCCTCTGCAAAGAGACAAGGCTTGGGTGATCTCTGTCTTCCTTCTCTTTTCCATGACATAGCTATTGCACAGTTGGGAAGCTGTTTCTCATTTGTGTAAGCTGATTTTTGGCATACCGGGGGCTGTTGAGTCTACAAACTTCCTGCAGCCTCTTCTTTCTGCCTGTCCTGAGGGGCCCTTGCCCATCCACTCATCCCAGTGTCAGTGTCCATAGAGGGGAAAAGCACGCCGAAAGAAAGAAAATTTAAACCAAGCACCGAGCAGGAAAATCCTTGGGACAGCACCTGCAAGCTGCTTTCTGCCATGGCGGTGAACAGGAGAGCCCTGCGGACAGGCTGCTGCGGGAAAGGACGTGTGACAGTGGGAAAGCAGAAGGTCAACACTGAGGCTGCCTGTGACACATGTGTGCCCCAGAGTGCACAGGGCTGCCTGCAGGATCCCAGCTGCCCTGCTCCAGAGCCAGGGGAACTCGGGGCAGGGCACAGCTGAGGGGCTGGCGCAGAGAGGGCAGCCAGAGCACAGCCAGCAGCAGCCCCTGGGGTGACACAGGGCCCAGCACAGGGCACACAGGGCAGGGACAGAGCCCCTGGGCCCTGCCTGGCACACAGCAGCAGCGTGGCAGCCACTGGGGCCCAGGCACTGCTGAGCCCACAGCCAGTCCCTGCCCTGCCCTGCTCTGGCCGAGGAAGCAGAGCAGGGGTGGAAAAAAGGAAGTGCTGTGAGCCCCTTTATATAAAAAGAGGTACTGAGAATGAATGGTTGGGATTTCCAGTTCATTGTAGGGCTGGGGCTCCAAAGCCCTGTTGGGAAGTTGTGGTGAAAAGGCTTCTCTGGTTTCAGCAGGGGTGGTCAGGGCGAGAATGCAAAGGGATGGCTGAGTTTCTAGGACATGGCAGTCCTGGATTGCCTCTCCTGGGAATGGCAGTGCTTTGCATTGCTCTGGGCATTACAGGAATTGGAATCACTTCAGTATTCACACACTTTTTGACAAATCTCAAACTGCATGGCACTGCTGTCAGAATTTGGTGTGTGGGCAGGGACAAACTTGTTACAGCTGATAGTTGTAAGGAATAGATTGCTCATAAAACATGCTCTTAACTAACTTCATAGGAAAGCACTTAAACTGTAAGAGGAGACACATGATGGTTGAAGAATCCATGTTTGTTATTTCCTTTACATTTTCAGTCTGATCATGTCCCAGATGCTAAAATTTGTTGACTAAGAACATGTTTTGGTTTATAAATCATAGATCAGCTAACTTGCTTTGAGGCATTGTTTTCTTAGGAAGGTTTTGAAGCTTAAGCCTGCCTCATGGGAATGTGTGACACAGTGTGCAATCTTTGGAGAGTATTTTCTTTTTGATAAGCAAACATAAGGCACAAACAATACTCGTTTTTGCTGTTTTATTCTTTTGTGCCTTAAGTGAAGAATTCTGTGTAGTGCATTTGCCATGAGATGGTCAGGAGATAAAAGCTTTGGGATAAAACTTTAGAATAGAAGATGTGCAGAAATCATCTAGTCCAACTGCCTGAATTTTTGTTCTTTTAAGTTAGCTGGTTTTAATGTTGATTTTGTAATAGAAATGCCCATCAGATAACAGGCCTCAGAGTCTTTGGGTACTTTGGCTATTCCTGCCTCAGAACTGCTGTTGATGGGGGTTTAGAGCAGGCCCTGCCTTCTGCTGGAATGCTGAAGAGCAAAGAAGCTCAGTGTGAGGGAAATGCACTGCGTGGATTTCCCCAGAGCTCACAGGAGGATGTCACTCCCGTGTCATGTAAGAGCCCTGCTCACAAGCCAGCACACCCCGAGTACAAGCACAGCCTGGGAAAGTCAGCCCGTGCCCAGGAAGCTCAGAGTGTGTGTTCTGCTCCCCAGGTGAAGCTGATTGACTACATCCACCGGCAGCGGCAGTGCAAGCTGAGCGTGCCCCTGAGCGACCGCACCGCCGAGCTCAACAGCTACCCCCGCTTCAACGACTGGCTGGACATCGTCAACGTCAGGAAGGAGGTGGTGCAGGTAAGGAGGGGACACAGCCCCCACAGCGCCCTCCTGTCCCTTCAGTGCATTCCCAGCTGCCTGTGGCTCTGGGAGCCACGGCAGGACTTAATCACTCACTACCTTTGTGATACTAACAGTGCTGTGCTGCACTGTTCTGTGCCCAGCATTAGCCAAAGCAGGACTGTTGTTACCGTCTCACACACACACACGTAGAGCTCAGTTCACTGACAGTTAAACAAGGCAGAAAAGGCTTTTTCTATTCTTTTTCCCATTTTTGCCTCTGCAGGCCAGGTCACAATGTTCTCATTCAGTTTCCTTTGATCGCTAAACAACCACAATTTTTCTTTGACCTCAGCAGGAATCTGCCTGGGTGAAAAATTCCACAAATTTTCATGGAAGTTATTCCAGCTTGTTTCTGATGTAACTAAGTGGTCTCTTAGTTAAACAGTACGGGTTCAGGACGAAGTGGTTCCTTTTATTTCCTGCTGTTCATTTTGAGTGTGGTGCTGGTGTTGCCTTCCAGCCCAGCAAGGTTTTGGGTGGCACAGCCAAAGGTGCAGCACTGACAATGAGAGGACAAAAGCAGCCTGTTGCTGTGGCCAAACTGCCAGGCTCCCAGCTAGTGTTGGTTTCTAAGGTTACTGGAATTGCCTGAGTCTAAAAGAATGTCTTTGTAGCTCTTTTATAAATCCTTTGTGATGCCTACAGAAAGGAGGGGGGAAGAGGTGAAGGAAAGGGAGGAGGGAGGTGGACAGTTCAAATCTGCTACATCCTGCTAATTCAGGAAGCAGAGAGGGTTGAGACTGCCCTCCTGTATGTGTGGTCACTAAAAGGGGTGAACAAGTTCGGGTTTGGTCTAAGGCAGAAAGAATTTCCCAGATCTGTATTATTTTGATTTGTGCTCTCTTGCTGCCCTGTCCCAAGCAGTGTCCAAATAAATGAACTCTGGTCCTTCTGGGACAGAACTGTAAGAAGTGTACAAAGCACTGAAACTCCTCTGGGATTCTGAGTGTATGGTTATCTTTTAAGGGTTCTGCATCCATTTCATGCAGCTGCAGGCAGCTTCTGTAGCACTTGTATTAGCTGGACAGCAGAACTGCAACACCTTGTGGGTCATTAAAATAATTTCTGAGTAGGCATGCTGGAACAGGCTGTGAGCTGGGGGAAGTGGAAATAGCTGGGCTAATAAACTAAGTGCTCTGCTCTTGCAGTGGTTTTTTTTTTTGGTCCTGTTATTTCACTGCTCAAAAAATAGCCATGCAGCCACTGTTGGTGCTGGACACTGACATCAGCACAGTGCTGAGCTGTCTGGGATGAGTTACCTTTCAGAAATGTCTCAGGTATCATGGGATCATTCCTGCTGTTGTTTAGATTTCATACAGCACGTTGAACTGCATTTCAGCTGAAAGCTTTCAAAATGGAAATCACTGACAGAAGGAGCTTTAATAGGTTAGTTATTACAAAGTCTAGAGTGGTGTCCTGCTTTGTGCACACTGCCTGTGACAGGATGGGGAGGAGCCTTTGCAGACAGAGTTGAGCAGGTCATGCTGTGAAAATGGGGACCCTCGAGTGGTTCTGGCTCTGGGCAATGGAGAACAGCTTTCCATCTCTCACATACTGTTAGGTCGCTGTAAAATGGAAATAGGCATGCTGGGTTTCCTTCTTAAGGCTTCCAAAAAATGGTGCAGAGAGGAGGAAAAGTGCACAAGTGTCACAGTGTGGTCACATGGTAGAACAGCCCTCTCTTCTTGTGCCTTTCAGGCTCTGAAACTGGAGAGGTTGCCAAGTACCTGTGGAGTCTCAGAAGAGCTGCCTCAGAGCCCTGCCCTGGGCACCTCTGAGAGCCGAACATAACAGCAGGTCTGGCACAGGAGGAGGTGCAGTGGAGGGCTCTCTGTGCCTGCTGCCTCTCAGGGACAAATAAGGAGAAAGGCCTGGGTTGATGGGGTTTTGCTTTTTTAAATGGTTCTGAGTCCCTTTGCATTTCTAGTGCTACTGGAGGGAGTATTTTCAAGACTGTGCTAATCTGTGACATAACACTGTTGAAAAGCAGCCTAATTGCAGGAGTTCTTTAGCTCAGCGGTGAGAGGAACAATGCTCTGTTTCTCTGTCTCCCCTCCCCTCCCCTCGCTCCCCCCAGTCCTCTCCCAAATAAAGCTGCCATGCAGGGAAGCACAGAAGCTCCCAGGCTCTCCTGTCAGAAATAGAGCAGCAGCTCCAGTTTAGAATATCTGCTGACTCCTCCACTCCTGAGTGAAGACTATTTTTGCTCAGTGACTTGCTCTAGACATTGTGAAGCTCGAAAGCTCTGGTGATTATAATTGCTGGGCTCCTTTATTTCTTTGAAAACCTATATTTAAAACGAGAATAATGACTGCCTGTAAAATCCTTTAGTTGTGGAGGAGATTACAGCAATAACAATGCAGTGTTTATGGCGCTGGGCGACAGCTAGAGCTGCCGAGAGCACGGACAGCAGCGAGCCGGTGACGCTGCGCCGGGTGCGAGGGCTGGGCTGCGACCTCGCGGGCCTGCAGGTACGTGGGCACTGCCAGCCCAGCCTGGCATCCTCCTTGGCAATACACTGCTGCTTCCGGAGGGGTAAGGGAGCTTGGAGCCCCCACCCCAACCTCTGCTATTTCTGTGGCTTTGTTACTGTTCCTCTAATCAGCTGCCAGACAGATTTTTATCATAGAAAGTGGCAGCAGGCTCTGCTTTGGAGCTGGGCTAACGTGGTGCTGTAACTTGCTGTTTAAGTGTTTTTCTAGGGAATGCTGGAGTCCTTGTTTTTGCTTAGGAGTTCTAGAATCTGATCAGTTCTAGAGATTGATTAATTCTAGAGACCGATTGTATGTGTGGTTTACTGCCAAAAATGATGTATAAATGGTTAAATATGGTGGGATGAAGGTGAGCAAAGAGGAACTTGAACTGAGACCTAGAAAAGACAGGGCAAGGAGCCTTACAGACAGAAGCTGTGTGCATGCTGTGTAGTCATCTTGAGTGGATAAAAATTGCTCTGAAAATGGTTCTAGAAAAATACATTGATCTGGATTGTCCTGCTTGCCTTGGGAGTTGGAGTCAGGAATTGGGAGGGCAATGGGAGAGAAGGAGGATGGGAACAGAGTGCTCTCTCCACTCTTGAGCTGATGGAAGAAGTCTCTTGCAGAGCTATTTACTGGGTTCTGAGCTTGGAGTATGTCTGTCAAATAGAAGAGACTAAAAAAATTCTGTTGGCTTATTTTCTTCAGCCTAGAAAGTGATTTTCTCTGCCTTTATCACTGTGCTTCCCAGAAACAGAACTATTGTATTTGTTCCCACATGTAACTTGTCACTGTCTTAAAAACTAACTTAAGAACAGAGTCATCTTCTTATCATCATCTGAAGCATGTCTGGGCCAGCCCTGCTGGCTGTGGAGCAGAGGTGCCAGTCAGTCAAGCTTGGAAAGCTGTTTTTAGAGTGGATAACTGTCCTGCACAGGGAGGGGCACATCCTGCCCCGGGGTCTGGCCATCAGCAGGGCTGTGCCACCAGGGAGACTGGGAGCAGGTGGAACAGGGCTGTGGTTGGGGCTGCTTTGAGGCTGTTCCTTTTGGGAACAGATTTGAGTCCCAGTTGTACCCTTGTGCCCTTTTCTCCTGCCTGCCTGTGAAACCCATCCCCAGCCAGCATCGATGCCAAAGAGCTGCAGAGCTGAGCAAGGCAGGGGCAGGAGCAGAGCAGGAAGGGCTCATGCCTTGAGCAGGAATTGTGTGCCCAGAGCCTTGTGCTGCCCTGTGAAAATGCCCCTGCCAGGGGTGAGCCAGGGCCTGGGGCTGCTGCTGTGAGCCCATGGCAGAGGGTTCTGTTAGCACAGGCTGCCCCAGCCCACAGCAGATCTGTCACTGGAGGAGCTGTGAGGGGTTTTGCTGAGTGCATCCTTTGGATGGGGGGTAGAAGAGGCAGATCTGCCTATGCCTATCAGGTTTCCCCAGCTGTATCCTCTCATCTTTTTCTGTCAGCATATCTGCATGAACAGGCCATGAGGACCGTGACTGGCTCTTGGGGATTTCCATCGGTCTGGCAGCAGGAGCTCTGGCTGACCAGCCAGATAGCAGAGATCCTGGATGTGCTAATTGTGTGTATGCAAATTAATTCTGTCCTGCAGGCTTCCTAGAGCTATAAAATTCCTCCAGTGTTCCAGCTGAAGGCCCTCCCCAGTGTAAAAAGCTCCTGGAAGATAGTCCCTACCACTGCCAGGGCTCCCCTTCCCTGCCAAGGGCTCCAGGTGCCCCTGGCAGCTTTGGGCACTGTGAACCCTTCATGCCTTGAGGTCAGCCCGAGGGATCTGCAACTGCTGCACCTGTCTGCCACAGAAGAGTCGTGACAGCGGCTCTCCTGTCCCCAAGAGCCAGCTGGACACAATGCTGTTCCTGAGCTGTCAGCTCCTCTCCAGCCTCTGCTGCGAGGTGGAACAGTGAGGAAGGTAATGTTAGGTGGAACCCTGGCCTGTTTATGCTCACAGCTTAATTCAAGCTGGAAATTTCAATTGAGAGGCTTTCCAGAATGCCCATAAAATCTCCAGGAATTTAATAATACAGCAATTTTTCAGTGCCTTCATTGCTGGGCACCAGAAAAACACTGCAAAATAACTAGCAGGCACAAGATGTTCTTAAGAGCATCTTTACATGCTTTGCTTAGAGCTATCAGTGGGAATTTAAGCACCTTATGTAATGGGCTTTCTCTTCTAGCATCTGCTGCTTCATGGGAGGATGATTGGAGAGGGAATGTATTGATTTAAGAGGAGGCATTTGGGGCCTTGACAACTGTCCAGCTTTACGGGAAGAGCTGTGGCTACTGGGTCGAGGAGCAGGTCAGGCTGATTTTGCAGAGTGCCTGCAGCAGCATTAGCTACGTAGGCTTATCTGCAGGGTGGAATCTTTACCAAAAATAACCCCTCCACTGGGTTAGATACCAGCATTTTTGCCATGTTTCAGGGATTTAAGTTGGACACCAGACAAGATTAAAGACTGTTGTGAACTCTTCACCCAGGCTAATTGAGACTGACCCTTGGATGCACTGGTGCTCACTTTTCTCTCTTTAGACATGTGCACCATGAAGTGCAGTCTGTGTCTGATAAGCACTTCAGGGAGAAGTCCTCTTACCTGTTGTAGGGAGGAATAATTTCCTGCTTTGGACTTTTTAGCATCCCTTGTGCTGAGCAGTGCATGGTTAGGCTTTAGATTTTGCTGGCAGTTATGAGGTGCTGAAGATTGAAAGCAGATTCTGTCTTTTGCTTTTTCTCTGTTTTTAAATCTGACCTTATTAGTAGAGTACTGTCTGAATATCTTGCAGCTCTCCCTGTCAAGACAAGGTGTGCCCAGGGAGGTGGTGTTGAGCTTGGTCCTAATGCAAGCCTTTAATCTGCATTTTTAAAGCTGTTTTTAAAAAAAGCCTCAGCACCCACTGAAGAAGCAGGTAAAGAGAGGTCAGCTGGGCCCACATGTCTCACCCTCAGTGGTGAAGAGTTGGAGTAACCCCTGTGCAAGGGCCCAGAGCTGCACTGAGGGGCCAGAGCCCCCCACGTGCCCCTGAGCAGGGGCCCTACTGCCCCCAGAGCAGCTGAGGCAGGGCAGCAGCAGAACCTGTTTGAGAGCCGCCCTGAACTAGTGACCCTCGTCACTGTCACACTCCCTGCCGGGGGGTGACACACAGCCAAGGCAGAGCAGGCCAATCTTACAGGGATCAGGTTGACCAGTTTTATATTAAGCCACCACATATGTGCAGCACATGAGTGGCTGTTTAAAGAAAGCCTCTTACTTCCCCTCCCTCCCCCTCTCTGAAGGCTTATTTCTTTTGTCGCGTGTCATGGGGGCTGGCAGCAGGTTCAGAAAGTCTGAGCTCTCCCAGCTCAAGGTCATTGGGATTGTTTAAATATAATCTCCTTTTCTGTACTTTCTACTTTCCTACAACTTGCTATTCTGTCTTTCTAAAATTAACCTATTGAGCAGAAGAGGGGCCTGGGCTTTGTGTGTGGGTGCAGTCCCCTCAGGCAGGGTCTGTGTGAGAGCTGAGCTGGGGAGCAGAGCTGGGCCTTGTGGGGACCATCATCAGTCAGCTCTGGGCACACAAAGGGATGGGGCAGTCCTGTGTCCTGCATCATGGTGGCGCAGATGTGCAGAAAAATTAATAATACCCAGCATCAGTTGTGATGTCTGTGCGCTTGTTATTCTGCAAAGATTAGTTACAGGGAAAAAGAAAGAAAGTCTGCCCAAACTTCATTGAACTCTGGCTCTGCTCTGCTCCTGCTTCATGCTTACTGCTCATTTAAATTCCTGGCCTCCCTTGAGTCAGCTGTGTTTTGTGTTTCATCCAGTTCAGGGCATGTGACAGAAGATACAGGATGTGTTTCTTAGACTTCTGCCCTTTCTTAATTTATTATTTTTGTTTGCTCCATGCCACAGTTACTAAAATTGGAAACTCTTTGTGTTGCCACCTACAGAGCTCCAAAGGTTGGGGCAGTTGGGCAGTGTCACAGCTGAAAGTCCTGCGTCAGCTCTCAAAGCCAGAGTCTGGCTTAAGAAAGATGCAATTGTGAAAGGACATTCAGCACATTCACGTCTGCTTCTGAGTTGGAAGTGTGCTTTAAGGACTAGAGGATTCCAAGCTTTTTGTTTCACCAAGCAGTGACACACAATTCTGAGTTTCCCCTTCAAATAAAGTTGAAAGCCTTTTATATAGTTTGATTCCAGGAGTCGAAACTTTAGGATAAAGGCCAAATATTGTGAAATTTGTGATCTCATTGTGAGAATAGGCAACAGGGAGGTTTGTTTAGGCAGAACTTTACAGGGAAATTCCTGGGTAACTGGGCTAAGTATCCTGGTTTTGTTTATTAACCACAATTGCTTCAGACTTACACTGGAAACATTTGAATGGGGGAGGAGAGAGAGGCACAGCTCAGTTCTGTGTCAGGAAATACCAGATCATTTTGTGTTTTCCAGGCTCTTGTATCTTTTGTGTCTGCCTGATCTGAGCCTTATCACTGTGGGGCTTTGGTGCATTAAGATGTAGAAGGAGTTCTGCACAGATATCTCTCCAGGCAGGATATGGGTAAGGCTGGTTCTCTGATGAAGGAAAGACTGCTTGAGGAGGAGGCTGCTATCTTTGTCAAAACATTTCTTTTTTGTTCAAATAAAGAAGTCATTTTCCTCACTGATTCTGCTGTTCACTTTAATACTGAAAAGCCAAACATCCTTATCTGACTCTTTTTCCGGTTTTAGACCTGTTTTATTTCTGACCCTATTTTTAATGAGAAAGTTAAGGTTTATTAGTAGCTTTGCAAAAGTTTTCCACAAGGGGAGGAGTATTTTGATCCCCCGTAATGCTAAGTGGAATAGCAGAGGATGAGCAGCCCTGGAGGTGCAGAGCACACTCACACCCCAGGCAGGGGGGAGAGCAGCTGTGGGCACTGCTGGCCATGCCAGAGGGGCACTGCCCACAGGAGTGAGCCATGAGTCAGCCCCGGCAGTGAGACAGTGCCACTGCTCAAATACCCAACAGGTGACACCGCTGTTTGTACACAGAGCAACAAAAGGGTCTCTCTTGCTTTCCTGCAGAGAATACCAGAGGAGCTGACCCTGGATGCCTTACTAGAAATGAATGAGTCAAAGGTGAAAGAAACGATGAAGAGATGTGGAGCCAGAGATGAGGAGTGCTCCAGGCTCAACGGGGCCCTGAGCTGCCTGCGGAAGGTGACGGAGTCAGGTACACACTGCCTTCTTCTGCTGGGGCACTGGTGTCCCCAGCCCAGCCCCATCTGCTGCCTTGCAGACACTGTTTGGGGATGTTCTGGGAGCAGTGTATGGCTCTGGGATGTGCGCTGATCAAACCTGTCTAGAGCTGTCAGCTGGGTTTGGTTTGGACATCAAGTCAGATAAAGAAATGGAAATAAATGTATGTAGAATCCTCTCCTACTCAGTAGATGATGTCCTTATTAACCCTTTCTGTTCAGAGTCGTGTCTAATGCTCCAGTTCATTCTCCGTGGGTCAGCGACACACATCCTTGATTCCTTCTAGGTGATGCCTTTCCCAAATATTGCCAGCTCAGAGAGAAACCTTCCCCTAGCACTTCCACAGGCACTGTACAATCTGTTTGTACAAGAGCCTCTCCCAGCAGACTGGGACTCACATGCACCACATCTTTCTTTGTAGCAGTTATCAATCTGTCACTGAAAGGTGATGTTTCCTGTTGGTATTATGACAGTTCATCCATTTGCAAATGGTAAAGATTAGTTAATGGAAAAAATCAGCAAGCAGCTCGGTCTCATGTTTTTCCCTTTTTCTAATCTTTCTTGTCCCAGGCTGTCAAATATTTCCCATCCACACTGTATAAACCAGCCATTGCTCAGGAATGATGGTGTTCACCTCTTAGAAAGAAATGGCATTTTTAAAAACCCAGATATATGTCTCTGAAAAGCTCAGATCAGGCTCTGTCTGAGTTTTCGCAGCCTGGGGCCCTGCTGAGGCTCAGGGGAGGTCATTGCCAGGTGAAACGGGCACCGGAGCCCCGAGCAGCCCGGGCTCGGCTCGCTGCGGGCCCGCACTAACGCTGCTCGTTGCACAGGAGCGGAGCCGAGGGACGATGTGCCGCTGGCCCTCCCCGAGCGCCGGGACAGCTCCTGCCCGCAGCCGGACCCCGCGTGCCCGCCGAGCGCCCCGGGCAAGGGCGGCCAGCCGCGCTCCGTGCCCGCCGCGCCCTGCGAGCCCTGTCCCTCGGCAGAGGCGCTGCCGGAGCCGCTGGTGCTGCCCGCGGGCCGGCCCCGCGCCCCGCACGGCATCACCGTCACCCCCCCGGCCACGCCGCAGCCCAAGCGCCGGCACCGCCTGAAGCCGCCGCGGACGCCGCCGCCCCCCTGCCGCAAGGTGTTCCAGCTGCTGCCCAACTTCCCCGCCCTCACCAGGAGCAAGTCCCACGAGTCTCAGCTGGGCAACAGGATAGACGAAGTTCCTCCAATAAAGTAAGTTTCCTCCCGGGCTGGAGCTGGGGCTCTCCCCGGCAAAGGCTGCCCTAGGTAGGCAGGAAAATATTGGCAATGCAGCGACCTCAGGAGCCTGTGCAAAGCCACGCGTGTCTGTAAACCTGACAGCACATGCTGCAGGCAGCAGTTCCTGCTCTAGCAAAGTGTGTACCTGTCACAGGAGTATCAGAGCCTAAAAAAATGTATCTTTTCTTCTTTCTAGGTTCGGTAAGAGATTCTCACATGGGTGTCTGCCTTGCTGAGAGAGAAGAACCTGTGCTTGTCAGCTCCCTGTTGGCCATCCCTGGGCAGCCTCTGGAGGTTCTCCACGGGCCCTCCTATCCCAGAGCTTCTGTTAACTGAGCAGGAGCTTGGCCTGCCACAGAACCACAGGGTTTTACTTGGTTGCACCTGGTATTTTCTAAGATGACACAAGCAAGGCAAAGGAATACTGATGTTTCAAGGGTTAAAGCCAAAGGGGGCTTATCTGTGACCTCAGACAGCTGGCACAGATGCCTCTTGGTACAGGAATTTCACATCTAACCATTTGGATATGCATTGCCCAGTGTCTTTGCAGTGAAGTTAAGACACTTGTGTGCAGCTTTCTGAGGAAGCTGCAGCATGTGCTGGAATGGGGGGTGTTCCCTGTGTGCTGAGGAGTCTGATCACGTGGGTGATGGCTGGCAGGAGCAGGGCTGGGTTTCTCCAGGGCCACTGGGAGTTCTGGCCATCCTGAGGTGTGGCCCAGACACCACCTGTAACCTTGGAAGCTAATGGAGAGAGATTGGAGCAGCTTGGAAAGTGTCCAAAAGCATCTGAGTTTTAAAAGCAAGTATGAAAGTCCAAGCTAATGCCCTTTGAAACAAAAATCTCAGGAATTACTTTCAGAAATAGAAAGATTGTAAAATGAAAGTGCCAGCAGAAATCTGAGCATTTCCCTGAGGAGAGTGAGATAATTGGTGCAATAAATGAAAAAGGCACTAGAATAAACTCAAACAGAAATGAAGCATTTTGGTGCTCCTTTTCATATAGACCTATTGGCTGGGGTGAAGTGGTTGCTGTGGGCTCTGGTGAGTCCTGGACAATCCCAGACTGGTTGATATTCATTCAGTGAGGATTTAACCGTCTGACCCGACGTTCACAGCCTTCTTTACTGCTGTGCTGGGATTGTTTGGGCGGCCACACTAGGCAGCAGCATTTCTAGGAACAGCAGCTAGCCATTCCAGCCTTTTCCAAGAGGCTGAGGATCACAGATGCCTCTAGGAGCTCCCTGGACTAATGATAAAAAAGACTGTGGTGCCATCTATGGTCAAGTGAGGAGACTGGCTCTGAGCCAGCCCTGCTGCTGTGCTGACACTTGCACATTGGGGTTTGCCTCACATGTGCAATATTTCTGTAGATTTCCTTCAGGAAATAATGCCAGAATTGTGAGTATTGGAGAGTTTTCAGGAAGTTGTGTGCTGTAACCACTGGCATGCTGGTTTGGCATATGGAAGTCTATATCTTACTTCTTGCATTTAGCAGAAAGTTAGGTGAGCTCACATGTATGTTTTCATTCTTCTGGGTCATGCTGGCCCTGTCTAGAAAATTGAGATAATTTTCAGTGAAATAGAATATTCTGAAACCTACTGACACTGCAGGAAAACTGGGTGATGGTAAACCAATTTGTGGTAAATCAATTAGGAGTAAAGTCTGACTTTCCACTTTAAGAATGGCTTAGACCTGATCAGATGGACTTCTGTAATCCCTAAATATAAAACATCATGATTTCTCCAATCATATGGAAACAAATACAAGGGCAACTTCACAGGGGGCAAATCAGTCTGAGCTGTGTTCCTGTGACTCCTCATGGCTGGAGGTGCTGAGCTGGGGCAGTGACTGCTCAGTTTCTGTGCAGGGTGGTGAGCACATGTCAGCAATGCTTCCCTAAACCCTCCTCTTGTTCTCCATCAGAGCTTTCCCAGGGATCCCCCCAGACGGTACGAAGAGACTTTGGCCTGGCTGTGACTCACAGGTGAGCAGCCAGGGACAGAGCCCAGGCAGGGCTGTGGTGGCACAGGACTCTGAGATGATTTTGGAGTCGGGTCAGGTGTCTCACTGTCAAGTTCAGCTACCTACAAATGTTCATTTTCCCCCTGACACCAGCTAATGTCAGTTTTCCCTCTCGTCTCTGGCAGGTTCTCTACAAAGTCCTGGTTATCTCAGATTTGCCAAGTGTGCCAGAAGAGCATGATGTTCGGGGTGAAGTGTAAGTACTGCAGGTGAGCACACGGGGATGGTCTCCTTCAGAACAGCCTGGGACTGGACTCACCCCAGCCTGCAGCAACTCCTGTCTCTTGATGTGATGCACTTTTGGCAGTGGCATCATTTTTTCAGTCATTCTGACCTGGCAAAGGGATGCTCCTGGCACAACTCACACTTGAAGGTGGCAGCCTGACACGTGAATGAACCAAATTAATTTCTCTGCCACAGGCTTCCCACCTCATCCTGGGCAAATCTTGTAGTGGGAGATGGATCTCTAAATAACAGCCAGGATATTAATTTCTGTTTCTCTCTCAGGCTTGTTAGTCCAGAGGACTGAGATTTTACTACTTCATGGTTGCTGGCTGAGAGTCAGTGAAAGTAATTCTATTAAAAATAAATCAGATGCTAAGATATGTTTGTGGTTTCATTAGCCTGAATAATAGAATTCTCCATACGAATGCCTGCTGCTCTGGGCCTGAGCATTCCAGAACTCCTTCTGAGATTAGCATAAGAATTACAAATTAAGGGTAGGCTTCCTCTTTTTGGGGAAGAACAAGTTGCTATTTAACATGTAATGGTTATCTTTCAGATTAAAATGTCACAACAAATGTACTAAAGAGGCACCTGCTTGTAGAATATCCTTCCTTCCCAGTAAGTAATTTTCTACAAATTCTTGGCACTTCAATGTAATTGATTGTATGGAAAGAATAAAAAGTCTCATTAAAGCTGTTTCTCTCCCTTCTCCAACCTGTTTTTCAGTAACAAAAATAAGAAGAACAGAGTCTGTCCCATCTGATATCAATAATCCAGTAGACAGACCCACAGAACCCCAGTTTGGAACCCTCCCCAAAGCACTAACTAAAAAGGTACGAGGTGGCTGAGGCATGTCCAGAGTCCCTGGGGAGCTGCAGTAGGGAGAGGCTGGATCTCACTGAGCTTTCCCTTTGCAAGGCTTGGATATGAGACATTTTGTTCCTGTAAAGCAGGGGTTGTGCAGAGCTCCAGGTGCTTATTCAGCACAGCAATGCCACGATCAAGCCTGGGAACAAGTTCCCTCTGCTGTTGTGCAGCAGACACCGGGGAACTCTTCCTTTCTCTTTATTGCTCTCTCACAGTGTCTTTGCCTGCTTTGCAGGAGCATCCACCAGCAATAAACCACCTGGACTCCAGCAGTAATCCTTCTTCCACAACCTCATCCACTCCCTCCTCCCCAGCACCTTTCCAGTCTTCCAACCCTCCCAGTGCGACGCCGCCCCCCAACGCGTCCCCCATGGGCCAGAGGGACGGGCGGTTCAACTTCCCAGGTAAATCCTCCCTGCCAGCAGGCTCTGCAGGAGCTGGCCAGGGATTCAGAGGGACTTGTGGGTTTCTGAGTACATGGTTCTGCCTTAAACAAGGTGTAAAAGTACCTTACAGATTTTTAAGGGTATCAGCGAGATATCATTGCAGGGAACAGATTATTGAGGAAAGTTTCTCCTTTTCCTTTTTGGAAAAGGACTGAAGAGAAAAGCTATTTTTTTTCTCCTCCTTTCCCCTTTGTGCTGTACAATGCATGCTGCCTGCAATGTGTGCTCACCAGGGGCTTTCAGTCAGGAGGGAGGTGCTTGCTGGAGCAGGCTGTAAAAGTGAGAACTGGAATGAATTACTTTACCAAACCTTTCCAAAATATAACCCACAATCAACACCAACTTTTAAACCATTGTCAAGCATAACTGGTAGAGAGAAGTTCACCCTTTATGCCCTATGGATTGAGAGCCCCAGTGTGCAGCTTTAACCAGAGCTGAGAGGGGTAAGTATCTCTGACAAGGGCAAAGATCTAAACAGTGAGAATAAATGGAATTCCTTTGACCTGAAGTCACATGGTGCTCAGTAGCTACTACATCTGGCCTTCAACACTGCTGAATTTTGCATCAGCTTCTGACCTGTGAATTCAAATTGCTGTTTGAGCCTGCTAAAAAGGACCAGAGGCAGTTCAGTGTAAGGATTCCACTGCAGTTACTTTGCATTGGGACAAACTGCTCAGACTCACTGAAAAAATAAAAAAGGCAGATGGTTCATGAGCTTCACCTTCTGTGGGGACACCTCTGCAAAGCTGAGACACAAGAGCACATCACATCACACCTGATGTGGGCCTGCCTTGCACATTCCTGGGCTTTCCCTTTGCCCACCAGGCTGTTTGAGAGAGGTGGCACAGCTTGTGTTTGATACCTGTCATCTGTCAGGGCCCTCCCAAAATGCATGTGCTGAAATTCCCCCCAGCAGGCCAATAATCCACTAATCTGTTCCCAGCAGTGACCTGGGACTAATTCATTGTATGCACATGAGGCACTCACTGATGATCCTCTAACTTGTTTGTGTTGTTTTGTTTTTTTTTTCTCCTGGTATTTTTTTCGCTGTTCCTTTCTTACAAAACCCCAATTAATTAAAAAGCTGCCTACTACCTTCAGCATAGACAACAGTTTGTCTTCCCAGGTGAGTTGATTGTTTTAATTCTACTAACCAACTTCTACTGCCAAAACATAACTTGTTTGTAAACCTCTGCATGCTGCCCAAGAACAATCATTCTGCTTTAAAAAACCTGTCTAAAACAATCCAGACTTTCTCTTACCTCAGTGTGTACTCAGGCCTCTCTCCCCTAATCTGAGGTGTGATTTATGTATTGAGATGGAACTTTGAATATTCAGCTGTAGAATATTTGTTTCCTGATGTGGAATTCTATTCATATCCATGTTCCTCCTTTCTAAAGATTCACTTTTATGGCTCTGTGCCCAGCCAAAAGGACTTCACAGATAGGTGGGGGAAATGGAAGAGGACTGGGCTCAGCCAACATGCAGGCATAGGAGAGATGAGCATAGTTTTAAATCAGTAAAAGTATAAAATCACTTTGTCTGTGGTTGAGTTTATGATTCCTTAACACGAAGCAAGTAGTTGCTATTGCAGTGTTAAAACTTGCAGTCCATAGGAGATTGAAGTGTAGAAGATGTATCATAACTGTTTGTACTTTCCCAGAAATTCCCAGTCCTGCACAAACAGCACAGCTTCCAGAAACTGCTGCGGACACTAAGTAAGTAGAGTTTTAAATCTTTTCATTTGCACAGCATTTATGTGGTAATCCTTATGTCAGCCCAGAAGTGCTGTGTTATGGCCAAAACCAGATTTAACACCTGAGAATTCCCAGGGTAACTTTAGTCAGTGAGGGTGATGCTGGTATTGCCAGTTTTATAAAGCTGAATATGACATTTTAAATGATACACTAAGGAGTCCAAGCCTTTAATATCTAGTCCTGGTTGCGTGAAGGGTCAGATGAAACAGAAATTGGAGTTCTGTAACATGAAGGGCACGGCCCACTGAGCTGCAAGCAAACAGCTCTTTCAGGATCCCAGTTTCAGGGCATGGAAAAGCTTCCAGCCTGCATTGACAGCTGCTCCACTGCAGGTGTTCCAGGGGTAGGAATGGGAGCATCTATTCCTGGAACACAGTGTAATAACAGAGCCATGCCACTGCCAAATCAATTCCTGCCACTTAATTATCAAGAATCACTTCCAATCTTTGTCTTACATTTGCCAAACTGAGCTTAGAGTCCTTCTCTTTTACATGGAGCAGGAATTGTATTTTTCTCTGCTTCTGTAACTGTCAGGATCTGTTCTGTATTGGCTTCTTCTGCTCCCCAATGGCAGCAGGGGCCCCCATTCCCCACTGATGCCCAACTGCTCTCTCTGTTGCTGTTGCAGCGCTGCCCAGCAGCCGGGCACGGGCGGAGGCGCACGGGAAGCACAGGTGGGTTTATGGTTTGCCCCGGGGGTCTCTGGAGCGGCCTGTGCTGCTCTGCCACCCCCGAGGGACTGCGAGCACACCTTTCCTTTCCCTTGCTGGGCACAGGTGGAGGAAGCAGAGGCGGGGAAGTCGGAGCCCGAGGACGATGAGGATGAGGTGGAAGATTTGCCCAACCGGCGGCCGCACCTGCAGGGGATGATCTACCGCAAACCCAGCCAGACCAGCGTGTACCTGCAGGAGTGGGACATCCCCTTCGAGCAGATACAACTGGGGGACCCCATTGGCCAGGGCCGCTGGGGCAAGGTCTACAAGGGCAAGTGGCACGGGGAGGTGGCCATCAGGCTGCTGGAGATCGATGGCAACAACCAGGATCACCTGAAGCTCTTCAAGAAGGAGGTGATGAACTACAGGCAGACCCGGCATGAGAACGTGGTGCTGTTCATGGGAGCCTGCATGAACCCCCCTCACCTGGCAATCATTACCAGGTAGGGAGAGAGATCTTTCTATTGGTTCTACTGGATATGTATTGTAGAGCTAGCAATGTTCTCATATATCAACATTTCCTGTAGCTTCTGCAAAGGAAGGACGCTGCACTCCTTTGTGAGAGACCCCAAGATCTCCCTGGACATCAACAAAACCAGGCAGATAGCACAGGAGATCATTAAGGTAAGAGCTTATTATGCCAAGGGAGCCACTGGGTAGGGCCTCAGGCAAAGCTCAGAGCTGCACACAGCACTGGAAGCTGCTCCCTCAGCCTCTCCCCACACCTTCCTGCACGAGTCCCACAGGGGCCCTGCCCCCAGTTACAGCTAATCCCTGACACTGGAGTTAGGAAGGGGAAATATGCTAGAAAGCAGAGTATGCTTGGAAATAATAAAACCCCAAAAACATTTCCATCTCTGCTGTGTTTCCCAGGGCATGGGGTATCTCCACGCAAAGGGGATTGTACATAAGGATCTGAAATCCAAAAATGTCTTCTATGACAATGGGAAAGTTGTGATCACCGACTTTGGATTATTTGGAATTTCGGGTGTGGTTCAGGAAGGAAGGTAAGTGGAGGTTTCAGTGGTTGGTTCCAGCTCTGGAATGATAAATGGTCACATAGGGAAACATTTCCTGCAGTGCACAAGAAGCATCCATTGGTTTAGTACACACTCAGTTTGCATTGTGCCTGTTTGCTTTGTTTTCCTTTTTAGCAGAGTTCTTCCTACAGTTGCAGTAGCACAGCTAGAGAGTTTGGATTAAGCCTCAGAGCATAGAACAAACAAGACCTTAATGCCAGGAAGGAGCTGTGAGTGTCAGGCTGACACGTGCGTATTTGTTAACATGGCAAGAAAATTAGAAATAAAACATCAGCAAAAACATTGGAGTAAATAAAGCCAAAGCATCAGGTGCAGCACAGATATGGCCTCCACACCAATGTTTTAGTCCTGCTTCTTTCTTTTGGACTCAGGAGGGAGAATGAGCTGAAGCTGCCTCATGACTGGTTGTGCTACCTGGCCCCTGAGATTGTCCGTGAGATGGCCCCAGGGAAAGATGAAGACAAGCTGCCTTTCTCCAAAGCTGCAGATATCTATGCCTTTGGGTAAGAAAGGAACACCCAGGAGTATCATGAGAGCTTGCTAAGTGAAGCTGGCTACTGGCCTAAGCCTTTCAGTCAGTGCTCCCCTTATCTGAGACTCAGGATTCCAGCTGGGACATATTTTCCTCACCTATTCCAAAAGTCGTGGGTGGAAAGGGTTTGCTGCACAGCCTTAGGCACCTCCCAGAGCTCAGCTGAAGCAGCTGGAGCAGTGCCAGCATTGGGTACTTTGTCTGTCAGGAGCAGCAGAGGCCTGACCTGTCTGTTGGCATTGCAGGACCGTGTGGTACGAGCTGCAGGCACGGGAGTGGCCCTTCAGGAGCCAGCCTGCAGAGGCTCTCATCTGGCAGATCGGCAGCGGAGAGGGAGTGAGACAAGTCCTTGCCACTGTCAGCCTGGGCAAAGAGGTCAATGTAAGTACCTCAGCTGCAGGAGCCCCTCACACAGCTGCTTGTCAGGGACAGAGGGGGCTGCTTCAAGAGTTATTATACTCAGAACTCAAAAGAGAAAGGGCAGGAAAGAGAACAGAGGAGAATGGGATAGGTTTAGCCTGTGCCTGTAACTGTGGTGCAGAAGTGAACGTCCTCAGCATGGGACATTCTTGGGCTCTGGCAGTGTCCAGGCCCTCTGTGAGCAGTGTCTGCCTGGGCTCACACACATCCCAGTGCTCTGACAGTTTTCTGGTCTGCACAGTTGACCCATGAACTGAGATAATGAATGAGCCACCACTGTCCTCTGCAGGAAATCCTCTCAGCCTGCTGGGCCTTTGACCTCAGCGAGAGGCCCAGCTTCACTGTCCTCATGGAAATGCTTGAAAAACTGCCAAAACTGAACCGCCGGCTCTCCCACCCAGGGCACTTCTGGAAGTCTGCTGAGTGAGTACCTGCTGCTGCTCACAACACTGATGCCATGCAATTTGCTAACTGGTCATTTCTGAGCTTTATTTGCTTTCCTGGGGCTGTCAGACATGACAGGGTGGGAGCACTGCTCCTGTGCTTCTCTAGTTCCTGGGAAATGATGTGACTAAGCCATGAGCCTCAGTTAATTTCCAACTTCACCATATTCACCTCCCTCCAGCAGCTGACCGATTCCCCTGTTTGTGTCAGAGAATATCCACAACAGCATTGGGAAGGGCCCTCACTGACCCCAGAGTGGTCAGAACTTCCCCAGTGATAGTAATGGCAGGTACTGCCTGAGGAGGAAAAGGACCCAGGAACTGTTTCCCACTGAAGCGGTTCAGACTGCATGGGTTTGAGGCCACAGACACATCTGTGCCCAGTGCCCATTCACCGTGGCCTTGGCTCAGTGTTTCTTTTCATCTCCTCAACTGCTCATATTTACTTTCTCTTTGTTCTGATGTTTAACCCACCCCTTCCCTTCCTATAATCCTTCACTCTCTTCCTGTAACTCCTGATCAGAACCACCCAAATTCTTGACACAGGAACTGTGGTGGCAGCTTGGTCTCTGCTGGGTGTGGGGGCTTTGGAGTTTTGGTTGAAAATTCTGCCACTTCTCCTGTGCAATTTCCCCCCCATTTGTACTGGATCCTTGACACACCAGTGGTGTCCAACAACTTTAAACTGCAGAAAGCTTCCCCCAGACTCTGGCCTCATCCTCACACAAAGAACATGCACTGAGCAGTGGAGCTCCCCCCACCTCACCCAGATCCTTTCACACACTGCACTAACCCTGCTGCAGCCTGGTCAAGCTGTACAATGTGTAGTTCTCAAGGGCTTGCTTTTAATAACTGAAAACTAACTCTCATGGTGTCTTTTTCCCTTCCCTCCCATATTTCTTTGTAGGTTGTAGCTACTGGTGCAATAACGGGCTCCACCTTGCATGCTTCCATGTGTCGTAACCTAACCGGCAACTTGGACAATCACCTTCCATTAAAAAAGCAAAAACAAACCACGAAATTAACCCACGGACATAATCAACACTTTATCCGATTCTCCTCTCTGCCTTTGGCTTGGTGTGGGCTGTAGCTTCAATAACCACTCGTGTCTGCGAGACCCTCGTGGCTAACACCGGGCTCCTGTGCCACGGCAGCTGCGACTCCTCTGGGCAGGGCACGGGCCCCTGTGCCCGAGCAGGTGCCCCCCAGGGCAGGGTGCCTGTCCTGCCTGCAGCTCAGGGCTGTCCCACACTGCTGCACCTCTGCGTGTCCCTGAGCCCCTCTGGGGCTGTGTCCTTGGGCTGCAGCTCTGTGCCTGCAGTGACAGGGACACTGTCACAGCCCTTGCACAGCAAACCAGCAGGGGCTGAGGCCAGGCCGGTTCTCCCTCAGGCACAGAGCCAGCGCTGCAGCCAGGGTCAGTTCTGGAGTGGAAGGAAGGATGGTCCTTGCTCTGCTCGGAGGGTCCTGTGCCCACTGAAAACCAGGCTGGGGCAGTGTCCGGGGCAGGTCCACGTGGGTCAGCTGGGATCAGCTACAAAGCTGTGTAAAAGAGGAGGAAAGCAAGAGCAGCCTTCAGCTCCTCCCCTTGCAGATCCAGGCCTTGGGATATTACAGTTGGCTTCTGTTTACATCGCTGGGCAGCAGGAGGACTCAATGTAGGGCCTTGGCAGAGTCACAGCTACCACAGCAAACATGTGCCTTCTAGAAAAGGTCTGTCTTCACTGGTTTGGAGGGGAGAGGACAGGGATGGGGAGAGCACACTCCAAGGGGGTTTCTGCTGCCTGACATCAAGCTCCCACATCATTCCCTGAGCCTCCTCAGGAAAGCTCTGAACGGAAAGTGCTTCTGGCTCTGCCAGCAGTGTGAGAGCAAGGGGAGACACCCCTTTATTTGTTTTTAGAGCCTGGGGAGGAGCACATGGGCTTGGGTTTGTTCTGTTGGGGTTTCTTAGCCTGTTCATGTACCTTGTCAAAACTCCCCTTTCTCTTACAAAGAAAATTCTGTCAGTTTTTCCTTCCCTTCTACTTCAAGAGAAGGAAGTGCCCACTGAAAACCAGTGTCAGGCTTCTACCCACGGCAGAGACCTGGGAAAACTTCCTGCTCCTCTCCCTTGGGCAAATCAGATTGTGCAGTTTCTTCCCACTGATAATGTTTGCATGAATAACTTCATGTGTTTGCTGCTGAATTACTTGAGCATCTCTTTGGGTGAGCTGAAGTGATGTGAGAGCAGAACCAAACTCATTGCAGCTCCTGTGATAGGGCAGTAGCTTTGTAAGATGAATCCTCAGTAACTGTTTCCCCTTCCCTTCTCCTCTCCCTCCTCACTCTCTGCAGCATTAACAGTAGCAAAGTTGTCCTGCGTTTTGAAAGATTGGGCTTGGGAATCCTGGAGCCGAGTAACCCAAAGCTGTAGGCCGGTGTCATTGTGACCATGCTGGCTGCCTGCTCCCACACAGCACCAGAAACCCTCCCTGGCTGCTCCACGCCGAGGCTGAAGGACCATCAGCCCAGCCCCGGGTCCCGCCTGAGCACCAGCAGCTATTTAACAATGTTTACATGATACTTTTGTGTCAACTATATTTTTTTTAAACATAATAAACAGTGAATCAAGTTGAATACAGCCATTCTCAAATGGCACTGAGAAAGAGCTGAGCTGTTCTGGTTCCTCCTCGTGTCCGTGGTCCGTAGGAGCCACTCTGCCCTCAGAGCGGGCTCCGGCAGTGGAACAGCGACGTGGCTCCTGCAGCTGTGGCCTTGCAGAGTCAGCTCTCTCCTGAAGGAGAGCCCAGCCTGCTGCACTGGCATTGCCCAGGCCACCCATTGTTCCAGCAGGGCTGCTCCAGCTCTGGCTCACCCTGAATTCAGCTACAGCACAACAGAGCTGCTGCAGGCGCAGTGTCTGGCCATGGGGGCTGGCTCTCAGTGACTCAGGTGCTCTTCTCCACAGAACTCACACTAAAACCTGCTCCTTCTCATACAATCCCAGAGGAATTAAGAATTGCTGGCCTTAAAAAAATAAACTCATGACTTGTCACAGCTCTGCACAGGGACCAAATTCCTCTTTTGGTTCAGACACAAGTTTGAGTGCAGGGAAAGGCAAGAGAAACAGGACAAAGGAAAAGCTGTTCCTAAATAATGCATTAACTAAGGCCTTGATGCACAGAGCTGCAGTGTCCCTGCACACACACAGAGTGCTGCCACTGCCTACAGTTGGCCACGTTTGAGCTTGCAAGTTCTTTGTTTGAGAAACATAGGACCAAAGCAGTTGCTTTGAGGAAAAAAGCCTTTAAGAATAACAAATCTTGTAACCAAGAAGGCAGTATCTGGGCCTGGAGGTTCTGCCTGACCCCAACACCTCAGACTTGTTTCAGAAGTTAGTTTTAAAATCAAAACGCACCTCCTCCTCCTCCAGTGCACAGTGTGGAGGTTATGGAGGCGACAGCCAGTGACCACACTGAGGTGACAGATGCATCATCCCCCTTGGAAATCAATGGCAGGCCCCGTTACCAGAGGCTCCCCTTTCCCATCCCTGAGGCTCAGGGGAGCTCCCAGATCTCTGAGCAGCCAAAACACCAGCCCTCAGTTTGGCTGCCTTGTGTGAGGAACTAAGTGGCACAAAACCAGAGTCCTGTTGAGCAGAGAGCCTCAGTCCTGTGTGCAAGTCCATTGTAGCCTCTTACAAGTGTTGACAAAGACTTTTTAAATGTGTCTCAGATCAAAAAGAGAAATGGGTTTGGCATGTCTGGGCACTGCAGGGCTGTCCTGATCCCTGACCCCCTCGGGCTCTGCAGTTCTCACTGATGGTGTGTCAGCAGCCTGAAGCAGAAATTGTTTTCCCCCAATGCTGCTTAATTAAGAGCAGCACAACACAAACCCAAAGCAGGGCAGAAAGGTCCTGCCCCTGAGCAGGAACCCTGCCTTAGGAGGGAAGGGCAGGAGCTGCTGCTGGGTGCAGACTGGCCCTTAGCTCAGTCTGTGTCAAGGGCAGAAGCAGCCTCAGGGTGCTCCTCACTCAGTTTTTGGGTGCATAAAGCAGGCCCTGAGAGCTGGGACACCCAGAATGTTCTGTGTGGGATCAGTGGCCTGGCTGTGCACGGGCCCTGGCTCCTTGCAGGCCCTGTCTGTGGAGCCCTTTGTGTCCTGCCCTGCCCTGGGTCGGGGTGTTGGACACTGTGGGATGTGCCCAGTCCTGGCACAGGGGCTTGTTCATAGCCTGCCCTTAACAGGGGGATCGGGATCCAGCCTGGCCTGGGTGCTGTGTGGGACACCCATAAATTGCCCTTGAACACGAAGCTCATCCTCTGCCCCAGCACAGCCAGAGGAGAGGCTGACAGTGTCTGTGGGGTGGTTTAGTTTTGGCCAGCCCCTGTGGGTGGTTGAGTTTTGGCCAGCCTCAGTGAGTGGTTGAGTTTTGGTTAGCCTGTGTGGGTGGTTTTATTTTGGTCAGCCTCAGTGAGTGGTTGAGTTTTGGCCAGCCAGGGGCATCCAGCTGAGCCCAGCAGGGTTCTGGGCACCGAGCCTGGGGCCATGGAGCTGCCCCAGCCCCACACACCAAGCTGTCCCTGGGTTGTGTTTGTGTCACACGTCCTGCCCCGTGGAGCTGTCAATGTGACAATGCTGTGCAATGCTGCTACAGGAGCCACATGTCAGTAGTGAATGTAAATGGTCGTTACATGGTGAACATGGACACGTTTTCTTTTCAAATGTGATGTAAACTTTGTACAGTACAAATTTTTTTTTATATTTTCTATGAACTGAGTGTCTTCCAGAATTGCTATTAAATTAATTACAAATTGTTAGAATTAACAACAGTTTCTGTATTAGTTTATGCAACCAGGAAAAAAAAAAAAGAAAAAAAAGAGTGCACTCCATGCTACTGGAATTCTGGATATGTAGGAATCTTTTCAGTGAATAAATCTTTGGTCTGGATAAAGCAAATGTTACTGAGTCCTGGTTTGACCTCTCCTCCCACTGACTTGTAGCTGAACCACAACAGGAGCAGATTCCCACAGAGACCCCCCCAGCACAGGAGCTCCTCCACCCCCTCTGCTCCCTGCCCATTCCCTGAGGGACACCAGATGATCTCCCCCTGCAATTACCAAAGTTTTCCCTCCCAGATAGGATGAGTTACATTATTAAATGGTTAATACAACCACCACGGAGTTTTCTCGAGGCACTGAACTGTTTAAGAAGCTGCTTCCCTCCCAAGAGCAGCACTTGAGGCCATTCTGGGCCCCCCAGCACCTTCTGTGTCCTTTGCTCAAGGTCCTGCCACCACCTGCAGTGGGGCAGAGCTCTGCCACACAAACCCGGCCCTCCCCACTGCAGGGCAATTACCGGGTGTTAATTAATCCCAGGAAGGTTCTGCTGCTGTCAGCAGCTTTGCGCCCAGAATAACAGCAGCTTTGTGCCGTCCTGCCAGGAATGGGCCAGGGCATCATAAAAGCACAGTCTTACATCTCATCCATCTTATCTACATCTCACATGCAAGCAATAAAAAGCTTAAGATAAGCTGAGCTTTGTTGTCTTTTATAAAGAATAAGAAATAATAAATTTAATTCTCAATTATATTTGAAGGGCAGAGATGTTTCATTTAACAAACCAAACCACACAAACTGCAGTCCCCCAGCACAAAGGCTCTGCCCTGGCTGTGACTGGAGCAGTTTGATGTTTCCCTGCTCAGAGCTGTACCCCAGAACTGCCCCAGGAGACACCAACATCGGGGTCCCTCTGCCCTGGGAGAGCCACAGCAAACAGGAACAGGAGCAGCCAGCACACACCCCCCAACAGAGACAAACCCAGCACGAAGGGAGCGTTTCCAGCCCCTGCCAGCTGCACTGCAACGCCCGAGGGCATCCAAAACCCCCACACCCAACAGGAACATTTCATCAACCCAGCTGGGTGCTCGACAGCAAAACATCCCAAAGCAGCCACAGAAATGGGGGTTCGCTCAGAGGAGATGCCAAATAACAACTCACAAAGCACAGCTCAGGCTACAAATGAACAGACTGCAGCAGGGTCTGGCAAACTGGACACACCGCGTCCAGCCTCAGCCTCGGAGGTCAGCCTGCTCCTCCCAGCCGAGGCAGCAGCTCCAGCCCTGGCTCCCAGCAGCGTTACTGCGCACACGGACAACGTAACACAGCATTACCAAAACACCAAGGAGAAGAAAAAGCCTTTCACTTACCTGGCCTCACTGTCTCCAGGGCCCAGAGCTCCACAGCCTTGCACATCACCCCAACACAAGCAGCATCTGCCAGACCCTGCCCCACAGACCTTTGCTGGCCCTTGTGAGCCTCAACTGTCCCTAACGAGCTTCAGCTGTCCCTAACGAGCCTCAGGTGCTCCTAATGAGCCTCAGCTGTCCCTAACGAGCCTCAGCTGTCCCTAACGAGCCTCAGGTGTTCCTAACGAGCCTCAGGTGTCCCTAACGAGCCTCAGGTGTTTCCAATGAGCCTTAACCATCCATCATCCCCCAGCCCCTGCCTGTCCCTATCAGCCCCCAGCTTTCCTGCATTTCCGTGATGCAGGGCCCAACCTTCTCTCACTTCCCTGCACTCATGGGCTCTGTCCACACAGTCCCTTCCTTTTCCTTCAGTCAATAGTGTAATGAAAATCAGGCTCCAAGTATATCCCAATGTCAGACTGCTCCCCAAAGCCCAGGAATGCACCCAGCACACTCAG
The DNA here is from genome assembly GCF_027579445.1 of Ammospiza nelsoni. Classification (NCBI taxonomy): domain Eukaryota; kingdom Metazoa; phylum Chordata; class Aves; order Passeriformes; family Passerellidae; genus Ammospiza; species Ammospiza nelsoni. The sequence goes on from NC_080653.1 coordinate 11,285,591, forward strand.
GGGTGGAGGGCAGCCAGCAGTGCTCCTGTGCTGCCAGCCCAGGACTCTCCAGCTGCCCCAGCTCAGCCCAGCTCCTGGGGGTTTTACCAGCACCCAAAACCAGGTACAGAATGAGGCTAAGAGCAAGGTCTGTCTGCACCTCAGTGTCCTGGCACATGGCCTGTTACGGATGCTGCATTCCCTTAAGGCCATATAAATTTGGCTTAAATGTCAATGAAACAAGCCACTAATTGCTTCAGAAAGTGTTAATCTGCAACTCCCAGTCCAGTCCCAGCCCAGCAAGGTGCACAACCACCTCAGCCCAGTTCCAGGGGCCAAGGGCTGTCCTGAAGCATGTGTGAAACACACTGTTCACACACAGAACTGCTGACTTTAGAGTCTCAACGCTGCCTTCATCAATTCCAGCTCCTGGAGATGAGGGACGGCAGGAAAATCTCACCTTTTTAATATGCTCAAATAGTCCTGGTAATTTCAGAGAAGGAACTATTTCTGATGTAACTGCAATACCTAGAAAGAGCCCGAGTCCAAATACAACAAGGGCAGTTTCAGGCCAGTCTCACTCCCTGGTGCAAACTCACACTTGCCTGGCAGTAACAAAAATGCAAAACTGCTGATAGGCAGGCTATGACTGCTGGAGATGCCATTAGCTCAGGGAGGAGCCAAACCCACCTCACCACAGCCTGGGAGCTGCTTGTTACCTCTGCCTTTGCAGGCTGGAGCCAAGAGCAAGAAGAGGTTCACTGATCCACATCCTTTGTGTGAGTATAAAGACAGATTTATTACAAACAAATCAAGTAAACCAGAGCATAGAATTCAAATGTACAAAGTGCTTTGGAGTTTTTGGAACCTTCCTGCTATAGGCTCTGTAACAACAACAGCTGATGTTCGTGTACCTGAGTCCCACAAAGCACAACTCCCCACTGCTACCTGCTGAGCAGACACATGAGGTGGATGCAGCAGGTGGTGCCACTTGGGAACCAGCGCATTATTATTTCATTTGCAAACATTGCTCCAGATCCAGGCACGTGGCCAGACAACTCCCAGCAACACAACCATGCATTCACTTGCTTTCAAGTGAAGATAATATGCAAGTAAACCAATCTGATATAAATAAGGTCGCAAAGATAAACAGTACATTTAAAAAAAAGATTTCAGCTCCAGGTAACTTAGTACAAAACTGTAATTTTCCTAGTATGTATAAAAACCACCAGATTATCCTAGCATAGATGGTATTAAAAAAATAATTTGCACTTTCACTATTAAGGTAATGTATTAAAATGTCAGAATAAATAGCAATAAAAGTTAAATTTAATATTTTACTTAATTAAGGCTGAGGTTTATGAGTCAAATCCTACAATCCTATACCCATGCATGATTGAACAAGTATAAGAAGGAGGATTTGACTCTTTGTTTTTTGAAAATAACAACAATGTGCAAGTATTGTCTAAAGCACAAGTGGATTTGTTCTTCAGCTGGTGGGTTGCAAAGCTCTTTTGACTTCATGTGGGAACACAGCCCCAAATATATCTTCATGGTATCGCTTTTGGCTCTGCAAAAAGAAAGGACACCCAAGAGATGAACGAAATGCTGCCAGCTACTCATCCATCAGTTCAGTAACTAAAAGGCCTTTTGTAGCACTGGTTCTGTGATTGTAGATTTTGTTACTGCCAGTGAAAGGGAGCTCCCTGAATCCGGGGCACAAATGCACCAGGACGAGTTGTGATAACAAGAGGGTCTGAAAAAGCAGCAGCCCCAGGCACGGGGTTCTTAGTGATGGGCCCACAAAATTCCTGAACTCACTTTTCCTCTGTTGGTACAATAAAACCTCAAATCCCAACACCCTGCAAAGCTGATCCCCAGGACCCCCCGCGCAAGAGCAGAGTCCCTCTCTCACCCTGACCGAACAGAAGCCGCGCTGGCAGTGCGGGGGCACCGGGCTGCTCCCTCAGAGCTCACACACGGGAGCCCATAGCAGGCACAGCTGCGCTGCTCCCTCAGAGCCCGGGCCCTGTGCCTGCACACACAGCAGCTCACCACAGCCACAGCACCCGAGGCCGCCCGTGCCCCGCCCGCCGGAGGGACCGGCCGGCGATGAGAGCTACCTTGAGCTGCTGGAGGTACTCGTTCGCCTGCTGCGAGCTGAGGTGCAGGGCCCGGGCGAGCAGCGCCCGCAGCGCCGCGGCCACGTCCCGCGCCATGCGCACGTCCCCGCACACGTAGACGTGGCCCTGCTGCCCGTGCAGCATCTCGCACACGCGGGCCTCCAGCTGCCCCTGCAGGATGTCCTGGACATAGACCTGGGAACACAGAAACCATCAGCACACCCGGCTCCTGAAACGCTGCTCTGGCTGCTGGCTCTTCGGAGTCCATCGTGGGTCTGAGCACCAAGTGCCCCGTCTGCTCCAGCTCTGTCCTGCACCACAGCAAGGGTGAAAAATGCCTTCAGGGTGCCCTTTACAAGCCCAGATTTGGAAGCTGGACCTGTCTCTTGATCAAACTTGAGCAGACAAAAACTCTTGTACATGCCAGTGTCTCCTAACTGCCAGGAGAGCTAAAAAGTGGATAACTTTTATTCTGTTATATTTTTTCCCAGTCAAGATTCTTCTACATAAAATTAATTTCCATGGTCACTGTGCCGTTGAAACGGGGAAAAATGGCCAGTGCCAACTCATTTCTAACTCATAGGCTAATCAAATCCTGCAAAATACGAGGTTTCTGAAAATGTTCCAGTTCTAGTTCCAAAGGCTGTTTGCACTGGATATGCCTCTCTATGTCAGTGAGGGGTTATATTTATAGCAATTTATAGCACAGTTTGCTTGTGCTGGAGTGCACAGGGAGATTTTCCTTCATTTGAAGAATCTCAAGTCTGCTCACAATACACTGAAGCAAAATGCTAACATTTTTTTAAGAACAAAAAGAGATCAGATCTTAACTTGAGGGATGATTGTGGAGGAGTTAACCCTTAAAGAACAAAGGAACCAGCATTACCTTTTCTTGGCCAGGCAGTCTGGAGTAAGCTGTGTAGACATCTCTCAGGACTCCCCTCCTCTTCATCTCCTCAGTCTCCTCCCTGTAGATGTGATCCAGGTCTGGCTGCCGGCAGCCGAACAGCAAGGTCATGTCCCCTCCTCTGAGCCCTGAAACCCACAGGGACAGAGGCAGTCTGAGAGCCTGGGCAGCCACTGGCACACAGGACTGGCACACAGGCTGTGCCCTCCTGGTCCCCAAAGGACCCCTGCCCACAGGAATGGTCCCTGGGGGATGGACTGGCTGTGCCAGTGCAGTGCCCGATGAGCCTGGGGTGCTGATCCCTGCAGGGGCTCTGGGCTGACCTTTGGGGGTGCCTATGCTGCAGAGCCCCTGGCTGCAGGGCTGGGGCTGTCCCTGAGCCAGCCCTGCCCCAGGGCCCTGCAGGTACCTCTGTGCTCCAGGTCATAGAGGCGCTGCAGCCAGAAGCTCCTGAAGGGAGCAATGCCCGTGCCCGTGCCGATCAGAATGCAGGGCTTGGCTGGCTCCTCGGGGAGGTGGAACTCATTAGCACTAAAAGGCAAGAAGATGGTAATTAGGTAACTGGTTTCAGACTGAAACTCACTGTTGAGTTGCTTGAATGACTGAGCAGCACAGCCCAAGTCCCCAGTGTGAAAGCAGCAGTGGGGCTGAATTGGGTGCTCCTTGTTCCCTCCCCTTTCCTTGCTCTGCAGTGGAGAATGGGGTCATAGGAATAGAATTATTTCAGAACTTTCTAATGATGTGTAATTTTACTAAAGGAAAGTCACGGTAAAAGATCAAATCTCTGGAAGACAGGGAATTCCCTCTCTTCTCAGACTCAGCTGTTCCAACTTCAACTCACCAATCACTTGAAAATATCCAAAGGAAAACCCACGGAGGAAGCTGAACTAGGAGCTGCTGTTATTTATTTAATTTTCCTTACCTGCGGATGAAGCAGGGAACGGTTTCATTGAGCTCTATTGTGTTCAGCCACGTGCTGCAGACTCCATGGTGCAAAGGCCCTTCTCCATCTAAAAGCAGAGCAAGGCAGAACACCTCTGATAGCATCCACAAGCCCTCTGTTTTTAAAAAAGCACACTTTATACTTAAAATTATAGCTTTAAAATAAATGTATGTCTAGTAATGATTTATAAAACATGGATACACTGATGATGGTGCAGGATTTTAGCAAATCTTGGCCCAGGAGGAACACCTGCTCTGCAGAGACTATTCTGCAGGAATGACAATGCAAATTTTTTATTACAGATATGCTTCATGCTGTATGGCAGACAGGTTTTTTCCCCTGAACCACAATGTAGTCTAAATACCATTTAATTAAGAGAGAGATGAAAACAACAGTTCATTACCTCTTGTCCTGTAGCTTACAACTGCAACTGTCAGATGAATCTCTCTGGCTGTCATGTCACAGGAGGAGCTGACAGAATAGTACCTGGGCTTCAGAAGTGGCAGCTGAGTCAGCAGGAAAGCTGTGGTGACCTCAGCAGAGGGAAACTCCTCCAGGACCTCCAGGATGTTTGGGCTTTTGTAAAACTTCCATTTATTGTATTCCTCTGTGCACTACAAGCCAAAGGGCATCACCACAACATTACCAGGTCATGCTGAGTTCAGGAGAGCAGGGGTATTTGAAACGTCACTTATAAACAAGATTCCTGCTTTACAGTCAATTAAATATTCAGGTAAATCAACAAAGAGTTCTCAAAACTTTGCCAGGACCAATACTGGGGTTTCCTAAAATAATTTACTTTTGAACATGGAAGTTCAGAACTCCACTACAATGTTCTCAGACACCTGTTCTCTCAGTGAGGATGCAGAAACTGAAGTAGAATTTATTTCTCAGCTCCCTGTCATGGCACATCCATGAAATTGTGTAGTCCCAGGTCCTGAGCCCTCCCGACTCTCCCTGAACCTGGTAGGAGGAGCCAGCACTCACCACACCTGTGAGTCACGATTTAAAGCCACATCCCTCTGACTCTCAGGATAGCAAATTCTCTGACAAAAACATCTACCAGCTCCCCTGCAGCTCCTCCACATGCAAGGTGTACGGTAAGGTCTTCAGGGATGTCTCATCACAAACCACCATGAGGCAAGAGAACCAGGCAGGCAAGTGACCCACCCAGAACCACACAGGAAACACCCGATGCTGGCTCCCACACCCAAGCTGAGCCTCAGACCCCTCCTTCTCTCGCTGTGGCTGGCTTTCTAAGACCACAGAATATCTAACAGAGGCATAAAAATCCATCACTACAAAAATTCTTGAGCTTCTGCTACAGAGTCAAAGGGCATCAGAGGGCCCAGTGGACAGCAGTGCAAACAAAACTCCAGCCCTAAGGCTCACCTGACACAGCACCTCCAGTCTCTGTTTGTCTCCTTCTGCTGTCACCAGCTGGGAGAGTTTTTTTAGCAGTTGTTGGGAGGGTGGAGTAGTGATATCAAGCAAGTATGTCAAAGCCTCAGGTAGTGTGCAGGCTGGAATCTTTTTGTGACTTGCCCAGTACCCACCTGGAAATGAGGGAAAGAAAAGGACTTAGCAACACCTGTGGTATTTGACTGCTGTAGAGCTTTGCAAAACTCACTGTCCTTCAAAATACCCCTTCAGGTGAGGGTGCAGCAGGTCCAGACCACAGGGCCCTTCTGAAAGAGGTTATTGTGAGGTTTTCAATGTTTTGTAAGGAGAGGATCTGACACAGAAAACTTCATGACAACAAGACACCGCTTGGAAACGCACAGTTTTTCATTTGGGAAAACCATCTTTCTGTGTTCCAGAATCCTGTGATTGTTCCTACTAATATGGAAAAGATGCACAGGACATATATGTCTATTTTAGGACTTTTACATGTAGCAATAAGCAAACTGCTGATTAATTTAATTGCAGTCAATGGCCAATTCAGCAACTGAATTACAGCGTCACCTCGGGTACCTCTGCAAACCCTGGTGAAGTCATGGATTTTCCAGAAGGGGCAAAATCAGAACCAAGAATAACTAAAAAGCAGCCACAAAATCCTATTGAAACTTGAGAAAAAATCACAAAATCAAATTCAGTCAGCGAAAATTCTTAGGAATTTTAAAGGAATCTGTCCAACATCCTCTGTTGTTTTGTCTAAAGAGACTCAACTTACCATCAATGCAGGTTTCAAGCCTGATGGTCTGACCAGCTGGAGGGGCATCCTTGACACGGGCAATGATCCCATGCACTAATTCTGCCTGGTTGCCTGGGAAAATCCCAATGTGCTCCCCAGGAAGGTAGTGCACTTCCTGGTTAGCCTCACAGTGAAGTTTAACCAGAATGGTGACACGACTGCATAGCAAAGAAAGAGAAATGAGACAGATCGTGGTTACATTGACAGGATTTCCCTTGGATTGCACAGGAAAGGAATAAATCTGCAGTGGCTCTTGGCAAGGGCTCCCTTGTGTTCATTACCAAATACCAGACCAGCTTAGGGCTTCACAGAGACTTAAACAAATCAGAGTCCAGGCATGTGAAGTACTTGTATCCAAACAAACTGGGTGCTGAAGTTCTGCCTGTCTGTCCAGTACAGAATAAACATGCCTGGAATCAGCCAGTGGAAGTGCTGTCCCACTGTAGACTGCACAGCTCACGTGCTTCTACTAAGGACAGTACAAAAATCCAATATCTTTTGTAATAACTGCAGGGAGAAGATGTTTATAACCAGGCACTTCAGATGTTTAAGATTTTAGTAAAATGTAGTATTGCAATATTCAAAAGAATGAGGTGGCATACCTGGACTTCAAACTTTGAAGATTCTGCCTGAATTTCAGCTTCATGGGAATTACATCCTTGGCATGAATGTTTGCAAGAGCTGGTGAGAAAATAAGATATGACTCTTGGTAACCTTGTGATTATGTTTGTTTAAAATGCCTTCAAATAATATGCAGAGGAGAACTGAACCACGCTTGCCCTAGAAGGTGACCAACCACCTTCAGTTATGTGTGCCCCGTTCCCTGACTAAAAGCAGTTCATCTCAGCTTTTGTTCCTCTGGGGCTGTACAAATGTGTGATAGTTCCAGTGTTACTGTGCTGGAAAAGACAACTTACACAATGTAAACCAGTGTCTTTTTAAATCTGACCATGCACTTCATTATATGCATTCTAGCATCCAGCAGGGCCAAGAGCACTTCTGAGAAACCTTCACAGTGAGCTCCTCTGAAGCAGCAAAGGCACAGGGAGGGGAAGGTGGAGCAATACCTTTAGCCAGGTCCATGGGCTGGGAGTCATGCACTACTCTGTAACTGGTAGGGTCCCAGCTTTCCTCAGAGGTGTAGATCTCAGGCAACTGAATACTGCGTCTCCCACGGATGTTAAAAATGTCAGAGGCAGCCTAGATAAAAAACCCACAAAAATAAAGGCTATCCACAGTAAAAAAACTATTCTTAGCATTGTCATAATCCTAATAAGGAGCTATCAGTTTCACAGATTGCTGGTTTTTAGTGCCTCTGGTGTGTGGGTTCAGTGAGTTCAGTAAGGTTCCACTTCTATAACAGTATAGCCAAAAAGGATCTACTGTAAAATATGTTTGATGCCAAACTTGTTCATTCTGAGCATTCCATTATCCAAAAGAGTTCACACAATTTTGTGTGGCTATTAAAAATAATAAAAAAGGGACTCCGTTCCCTCTCCTTGTTAGGTGAGCAGTAGAGAAGACGGGAGTTCCAAATTCAGATATAAATTCAGATGTTTGGTTTCCTTCACTTTCTCTCATTTTTATGGAAACTAAAGTGAATGGATGAGTGGGATGAATATGAGCTGTATTTCTATATTCACCTTGAAAGCACTGACTGCCCAGCTGCGGAACGCCTCTTCTTGCCCATTCAGCTCATCCCCTTCACCCACTGGAGTGAGCTGGGAAGCCCCGAGCTGGGCCAGTTTTTGGTCAATGGCATGAGCAAAGGCACAGAACTCTGGGTACATGCTGGACCCCAGACCAAACACAGCATACCTGCAGGAGATGAATAGAAGATTGCTGTGGTCTGCTATGTGGAGTGCTAAAGGACTCAATCACATGCAAACCAAACAGCAAAGTATTTTTACCTAATTTTGTTTCTCAGCAGTTTCAGTCTGAGCAAGGAGTCTTTCAAGGCCTGCAGAAAAATACACAAAATACTTAAGGTTAGAAAAATACTCTGATTTAAGACAGAATACTTTGATCTGAAACCTGATCCATATCTTACTGAAGGACATGAGATAAATGAAAGGCTTGTCTTTGGCCTTTGAGCTGAGTCTCATACACACTTCTGAGGTGAACATTACCTTTCCGTTACCTGGAGAATCTCCATTTCCAAAAGTGCTAGTAACCACTAAAAGAAGCGTTTCATTTTCCAGGTCACAAATATTGTACTCATCCATGCACAGGATCTAGAAGGAATAAAGCTCATGAGACATCGCTAGCAGACATAAGAACTAGCCTTAGATATCTCAGATGACTGCTGACCAAACTCACAAAGCATTATGCTAAATGAATACAAAATCAAAGTTCTAGTCCATCTTGTATTTACAGAACATTCCAAACACAGGTTTGGAGAGTGGAAAAGCCTGCAGAAGCCAAACTCCTGTCTCCAGGAGGCGTGGTTGGCTTGTACTGCTCACCTTGGTGCTGAAGGCACAGCGGAACAGGCTGCACAGGTGGTTGGCGAGGGTCTCCGACTTGCCCGTCTCTGTCGCGTAGATCACGGTGACCTTGGCCCTGGTGGCCACTGCCCCTCGCATGAGCGAGGATGCAAAGAGCACAGCCCTGGGGAAGAACAATCACACACAACTTTTCATGGAGCTACACTAATTCAGGTTGATTCACAAACAAGCTAGGAAAGACTGAGCTGGAGTATGACTTTTCTTTGGAAGATCGTTCAGAAGCTGAGCAAGAGCCTTAGATAGGAACGTTACCTCAGGGTGGACAGGTAAGGCTATGATTCAAACCACTCAAGTGGTCCTTACTATAAAAATGTTTCTTAAAGAAGTAGAGAACAAACACTACAAGAATAGAATAGTTGGACAAAGCATGAAGAATCTTATTTGAACAGCTTACTTTGCCAAGATGCTAAACTTTAGTTCTTTTTTCCTTGGCCTCCGGGTCTCATCATGCCACACATGTGTTTTCCATGCATCCACCTTTAAAGAAAAAGAAGTTATGCTTTAGGGAAGGAATGCAAAATGGTAAATAAACAATTTGTGTATCGTTAAGAGGTCAGATCAAATAGAACCTGTATATACAATCCACTGAGTAAAAATATGGTATCAGTCTCTGTTGCATTAAACTGCATTTTATTTAAAGTCAGAGAATTCAACAGAACTAACAGCACCTCCCATGTAAAACAGCTCCTGTCTGCTACTTCTGAATCTGTCTAGTGACGTTTCATGAACCAGGGCTTGGCACCCAGACTCCCTCACGTCCCATATCACATCTGCACTGCTGAGGTTGTCGCTTGGGTCGGTTTTTCTTTTTGATGATGTGTACCTGGTAGTAATAGAAGGGAGTGAGGACATAGTTCAACATCTCTTGGTGGAAGACAGGGGTTATGCTGCCTGACATGGGAGGCACAATCCACACCCAGTCGGCCGGGCAGCCGCCCCGCGTGCGGTACTCGCTCTGCATGTACTTCAGGAAGGACTCGGAGGCAGAGTGGTGATCCATGATGGTCACGTTCTGTTTCTAGAACAATGGCACAAAGAAAAACGTGCATTAAAAACCCTATTCTGCCCTTCTACCCGGGGTAGCTAAAGTAATCTTCTTGCTTTGGTCAATATTTCAAGGACTTTACTCAGAGTAAAGGGAGTATTATGGGAAATATATACTATCAGCAGTTACTCTAAAGATACAGATTGAGGCGCGGGCCTTTGATTAAGAACTCTTAGATCTTTTCTTTAACATCAGCATTTTACCTCTGCAGCACTGGGAGTGCATATTGCAAAGCCTCTGACTCACTTTTACCCACTTTTCATATTGTCATGATACGTTAAACTTGAATTAAAAATAAAATATATTAATCCAATGGCTTTACATAGGTTTTGAGACATAGATAAATGCATTAAAAGGATGTAAAATCTTTCCCTTAACTTTCTTTGCTTCTTTCTCTTCTGCCTTTACCTGTGAGGAAATATGAATTCCTCCACTTTCTCATGTGAAAATCAAGAATAACTCTATTGGAATCATAATTCCATCTCCACTGAGTGAAAGGAAGAGGGGACAGTGAATGTTCAGTGTCTGTCCAGATCCCACACTCAGTGACTTACCTGGAAGCTGTGAAGCACAGCCACATTGATCTCTACAACAGCTCGGTCCTTCCATAATGATGATAGTTTGTTTGTTTCCAGTCCCATTCTCCTTCCTACCTCCTACATGTAATAGAGAGACAAAAGGAAAAAGCAAATTTACTATATGGAACTGAGACCCCATGATTTCTCAACCTCATCAGCTTTGTATCAAGAAAATGTTGTGCAGAAGAAAAAGGGGAAAGAGTCAGTCTCATGCTGGGGAAAGTGATGGCAGCAGAAACACCTGAGCTTAAAGGTAAACTGGAATTTTGGAGTTCTGGTTCTTGAGGATGTTCCAGCTTCACAAAGCAGGAAGTGGTTCTCTCCCACCCCAGTGAACACTGGTAGTGTCTCTTTTCCAAAACTTCCTGCCCCTTCCCTCCCCTGCAGCCAGCCCAGCTCCCTGCAGAGTCACCTTCAGGACGTTGTAGCGCTGCGCGTCGCAGAAGTCGCGCACTCCGATCTCGGTGCCCATGTACCAGCCGTTGAAGGGGCACGCGGTGAACTCCAGCCCTCCCGCCTCCAGCAGCATGCTGGCCACCGCAGGCAGCGCGTACCACTTCAGCTCCAGATCCTTAAACCACTCGTACCTGCCCAACAAGCAGCTGGAGCTATTTGTGTGTCTTTTTCTCGAAAACCAGAAAAGCCCAGGAAGATAAATAGTACCAGTTCTAGGAGGAACCCCTGGGCCAGGGTCTGCTGAAACTCACTGCAGTTTTTATTGCAGTATTTGGGAATCACCTACTACAGCAACTGCAGAACCATATTACAGAGTTCTGCAGTCTGCAGGCCAGTCCCAAAACAAACAGGAAGAAAAAAGCAATGAAAGAAAGGCAATAAACTCTGTTATGAGTGCAGTGTTACATGTGTATTACACTAGCATAAGAAATTAGGATTTTTCAAATTCTGAATATAATTGAAATGTAGATTGGGAGAAAAGTTTTCCAACAAAATGGTCATTTGCTTCCTTAATTTAAATCTCATTTCATCGTTCTAACAGGCATTTTATCTTTCAGGATGATTTACCATAGTTTCATCCTGACAAAGAACTCATAAAACAACTGCCACAGGCACAGCCCAATAACCTGCCAAGGTGAGGCAGAGGCAAAAATGTAATTATCTAAATCCTGTGTGCTTACTTTGGATGCTCCATTGGCACTTGGAGGACAATTTCTGGAGGTAATTCAAATATTTCTGGGTCTTGGCCATTTGCTTGGAGAACAAGTGGAAGTACATCAAAGCGGCCATATTTCGGCTTCCACCCAAGCTCGATGCACAACTGCAAATACAGAAAGCACATTTTGTGTTCTTTTCAGGTTTCCCCTCCAGATCTGAAGACAAAAGAATTTTAACCCTCTGAAAACTGCTGAAGTAAATTCTAAGTGAAAAAGGTTCTCTTTGCCATTCAAATAATGTTGAGCCATGCTGATGAAGTTGTGTGCCTGCTTGTGTCCCCTGACAATATTAGCTCACCATGTTCTGAGATGGAGGGCAGCACTTGTGTATCAGAACTGTAGGGAATTATTGTTCCGCCTGCATCTGGAACTTGTGGGGCAGAACACCCCATTCACTCCTCACCTCCCACCACTCTGCATGCAGGTGCGAGGAGGGAGCCCCAGGGAGGTGGGTTAGCCAAGATGGGAAGCAGCTGTGGTAGTGAGTTTGGAGCTGTACCTGAGTGAACTCCACAGTGGCAGGGTCCCCAAGGACAGAGCCATCTGGCATGTGGTAGCCAGCGTAGCGGATCAGCTGGCTGTTCCACACGCGGAAATCGTGCTGCCCGTCCGTCCGGGGCGGGAACACCGTGATGGCTGACCTGCCCGGGACATACAAACACATCCTCACTCTCCACACAGAAACTGGGACCAGCAGAAAATGTTTTGCATTTCTAAAATGAACACCAGTAGAAATAAAATCATTTGTCCTCTTTACCCACTTCCCCAAATCTTCATCTCTTTTCCCAAGGAATTGTAAAAGATTTTGTAATATCAGCCATGAAAGTTATAAATTTTCAAGATGGTTGATGGAACACATGAGAGGAAAATGTAAGTACCAGGAAAATTAAGAGCAGAAAGAAGTTGTCAAAATTGTTTAGATAAACTATTTCATGGTTTTTGATGCCAGTTCTGGATATGATTTTTGTTGCTTAAATTAAAATTGTTGTTATTTAAAATTAAAATTAGAGACCTACCTTATATTGCCATTGTTTGTGGCATACTGAATATGATGACAGATATGCTCAAACATTTCCTTGGCTGTTTTACAGTCCCGTGCATCAAACACCTGTGTGTTTCCAACAGAAATGTAAAGAGGACTAATTTTGAAACAGTTATGCAAAGTTGTTATTTTTCCTATGCACTTAAGGAATGGAAAGACTGTGGCTCCACCAGCAAAGGTTCATTTTTATTAGTTCTTATATGCATAATTTTCACCCATAACAATCCACCAAGGACCTAACATGTACCAGGTTCCATGACACACCTGGTTTCCACACTCACACTGCTACACATTTTCATTCAGCCATGAAGCAGAGAACTACAAAGAAACCAATCTCCTGATATGGACAGGAAGGAGTCCTGCTCAATTGAAACAGTGACATGTTCTAGCAACGGCAAGGCCATTGAGGACTATTTGGCTACAGCTTAGGTGTAGATCCACAGCTCACCTGCAGGTTGGACCACTGGATTCTCCCAATGCACCTGGGTGCATTCCTCCAGGCCTGCTTGGCAGCAAAGGTCAGCTCATCCTTTGTCAGGTGGTAGGTTCCTGTTCTTTCTATCTCCTTGGTCACTGCTTCCAGCCGGCCCAGCTGTTCTTTGATTTTTGGCCTTTTGAACAGGAAACAGCCATGAAAAGAAACAATGAAAATTTCATTCAAAGTGCAGACATTATATTTTGGCTTCACAATTTAAGACTTGTCCTTATGGAGTGCAAGGACAGAGCTTATTGGCCCCATAAAGAAACTAACATACTAGAAATTTTAGTAGTGGTACAATCCTTTCACCACCCAATACATGCATGGATTGGCCACAAGTTATTCTGTGTAAGTTTTTGGTTTACATTTGGATTTTTTAGACAAATTTGAAAAAAATCACAAGGAAATAAAAACCAGAAAACAGGTGAGTTTCAGGGCATATGTAGGCTGTGAGTGACTGTCCTCTCAAAGATCCATTGTGTTTACAAGGCCACAGCTCTTCTGAGTAAAGTAAGTAGGATTTTCATTCCTAAAGGGAAGTGCTGAGCAATTCCTTTGTCAGGGAAACCAGCTCTAAAATTCCTGAGTTTGATAACAGAGAGTGAAGTCAAAACATTAGAAAATATTTATTACAGCAGAGACAAAAATTTTTTTGTTGTCTTACAGACAGAATGAAAATAGCCTGCACTGTCTGAGGGTTTTCACATTTTCTGCAAGATGAAAGATCAAGGGCAAGCATATGAGATAGTGTAAATCAATGTGATCAAACAGCCATGAGCAGAGACACAGGGATATGCAAATGCAATAGGCTGGTGAGGACAGCCTGTGTGTAAGAAAGGGACTTTCAGAAAGATTCAGAGGGAAGAAGGATTTGAAAGGAGTTCAAAGCATCTAAAGTGGCCATTATGTGGCTGAGTCCCTTTGACAGTTTGATAATGTTTTCTAATGGGATGAGCAAACACTGAACTGTTACTTGAAAGCTCATCATGTGGAATGTCACTGCAAGCCCTTGGACATCAACCAGCTGTTCCAGCATTTCCTGCAACAAGATGCCTCTGCAGCATGGCCATGTTTGTGAAAACACAAACCCCTCTCGGGATGCTCACTGGGCCTATGCCGATAGCACAGAGCAAGGCTGAGAAGCAACACTGGCCTTCCAATCTTTGCCTAAAGCCTTGAGGGGAACACAGAGAAAAGATACTTGGAACAGCACAAACAAAAGGCATTATCCACACTGAGACTGATCTGAGTGCAGCTAATCCCAAGAAAACAGAAGATAATGCTGGCAGAGATCCTCAATGTACTGGAATGTAGCATACTCCAAAGGGATGGAGCTGAGCAGTGCATGGTCCAGAGTCCTTCCCTGTGTTCCCAAGATCTGGGATTGACAGATGGAGCACGTGAAGTGCAATGACAATTTTATCTGGCATTTTTAACAGTCCTTATGTATTTTTGAATGCATGCTATGTAACAGGACAGTTACCAAGAGCTGTGAAGAAACCAAACCCCCCTGGAGGCTCACAGAGAGGTAGGTAGAGGATTTTATACTCAAAAATCAAGTTGACTTACTCTTTAAATGAACTGTAATATTGCTTGAGGAAGTCTCTTGCCTGAGGTAAAAGATCCTCTGGTGGAACTGGTCCATCTCTGGTACCTCTCACCAGGCCCTTTGGGGTCATGAGTGACCCTTGGCAGGCTTTGGTTTGGCAATTGATAACCTGAAAACCAATCAAATGTCAAAAAACAATATTGCACTCTGCGTATTTTAAAATTTATGAAAGCACCCTGTCCATATTTCCGTATTTTACCTCTTTTGCAGTCAGGTGTAGTGTGTCAAGAAAGCTGGATCCATTTTCCAAGTTTCTTACTCTTACATGTCTTGGACATCCTGATATTTGGTTTGAAACTTTCATGTCATTTGGAGGAAGATTCTGGGCAGAGAACAGATAAAAATACATACTGTCTTCAGACCTATTGAATATCTTTCAGTTTCATTTTAGATTTAATGTTAACATCAAAATATTTCAGTTTATATTCAAGAAACTAGATATAAATGTGATCTGCTCCAACATGATTATTTGACTACAAAACTACTGAGCTAATCCACAGTTTGATATGAAATGAGGGAAAAAAGTATTTTTGTAGTAATCAAACAGGGTCTGCCACTGCAAATACCTCTATAATTTCAGTAAGTCCTCTGAGTATCTTTGAGCATTATAGTCACAGTCTCAGGAAAACAATGAACCAAGTTTAGAGACAGGACAGGTTTGTTACCAAAGGTTTGCAAAGGTATATAAAGGAATCAGGCATCCCAGTCCCTGTGGGGTCACCTCTTCCTTCGAGTCTTATCAATGCTCTGTTTTTGCAGGAAAGAGCTTTCACCCAAAGATGTCCCAGCAGTCCCAACCTCCTGCAACCACAGTCAGACCTCTCAGGAGAGCGTGGAGCAGTTGTGAGCAGCAAGCACCACTCATGTGAACTGTTACCATCAAACAATGATGCTGGGAACAGACCTCTCCTCCCCCACTGGGCTTTTCTGAAGTTATGACAGGCAGCCTCTCCATCTGCTTCTTGCTGGGATTCTGCAATTTGGCATCATCCTTTTCTGAGCTTCAATAAAGACAAAGAAAAGTCAGCACAAGGCAGCGTTCTTTATGTCAGGCTTAGCTTTCAGCATCAGCAGGAGATGCTCAGTGCTGTCTCTGAAATATGTACTGAGCCCATAGCCCAGCAGTGGCAGTGGGCAGCAATCAGCAGAAAAGCCACAGTACCCCCTTCCCAGAGCGCTGTGTGGAAGGAAAGGAAGGAAGGCAAGGTATGAAACCTGAAATAAGTAGCACCCTGAAGACTGAGAAATTTAAGATGCATGTGCAACTTTTTGTATGCAAGTGTTGGGTATGAACTGCATCACAGCATAACTTAATTACAGCATAAATAATCACTTTGCTATTTTTGTAGCATACACACCTTCTGAGACTTAGAATACATGAAACCATGTTAGCACACCAAATAAATTTAAGACTACTTTTGAAAGAGAAAGCAAGATGATTTACATCCTCAATGACTGTTTGACACAAGTGTTTAATGTTCATTACCAAGTGACACCATCCAGAGGCCCATAGTTCTTTGTTAATATCAGTATTTTGGAAACACATTACAGGTTTCTCCAGGACCCAAACCACTTAATATCTTCCCTTTTCAAATTAAAGATAAACTGTGAAACCATTAAAACCAGGATCTTACCCATGGATCTTCCTATTTTTCTCCACGTTGTTGTTGATATCCTTCTCCCTGGTGTACTGGCTCCTGGCAGCACGAGATTTGAACACAAACTGCCACGGGCACAGCATTTCGTATGGGTTTTTTTGGTGGTTTTACTTCACTGTGCTGAAACCTTGTTTTGTGTGATGTGGGAACACTTCTAAGGACATAAAAAACCATCAAGGTCATTTTTTACCCAAGAGGGCAACTCCCTTTAGCATCTTTCAGAAACTCGCTGGCCTAACTGATCTGATCAAACATCCTGTGTTTAAAATGAAAATTGCTCTTAGAATATTCTTGGGATAGTGATACTAAAACTAACACATTGCCAGTGTAATGTGCAGCCATGTACTAATCTAAAACACTGGCAAGAGAACTTCAGATGACCCCCAGTCGTGTAAAGCAGCAAATATTGGTGTCAGAGCAGACCACAAGCTTAGAAAAGGGATGTGAAGTGTTACTGTGTTCTTCACACATTAATGAAAAAATCTTGCTCATATATGAACCTAACCATTTTGCAGTGTATCCACCTGCCAAACAGGATTCTGAGAGGCTGAAGTCGGTAGTGTCTAAGATCTGTAGCACTTATTTCAATGTAACACATAGCATTTACATAAGGGTGTACAAAGTTTATGCTATTCATTTTAACATACATTTTCTGCTCATTTCTGAACATAAGATGGATTTTGTGCTAGGGAAGGTGTGACAGAAGAGAAAGATCATGCCAGTAAATTGCAGGTTAGAGAGAATTAGCCCCAGCATATGAATCTGGTTCATAACAGAAATCAAAACCTGATGTTTCCAAGAAGTTAGAGACAAAGGGAGAAAATAGACATTGTCACATATTCCTTTTGTAAATTATTTCTTATTTTGATATTTATATTACTTTTACAGTAAAAGTTAAACTTATGCTGGACTCTGAAGATACTGTCTGCTATAAAATCACACAAGAAGAGAAATCCATCCATCAGTGCGCAGAAACTGCAAGGTGTTAGGATTGTTTGCTACTCCAGGTGAGAGAAATAATGTGTAATAAGAATTTCTCTGCGGTTACAAAATAGGAAAAACCAATCTAAATTATTTTTCTGTAATAACAAATGTAGTGAGGTGCCAATTTTGTAAAGTACAGGGGGAAAGAGAGAAGAAATGGAGAGGGGGAAGAAAATAAAGAAACAAACAAAGAAGGAAAGAAAGAAAAAAAGGGAAAAAGGGGGAACCTCAAACAAACATAAAAAAATACACAGGGAGAAAAAGGAGGGAAAAGGAAGAAAAGGAGGATAATGAGGAAAAATATGAAAAATAATAACAGGAAAAAAGAAAGATAATGGCAAAAAGAAAAAATAAGAAGAAAAAACATAAAGAAAGAGAGCAGACTCACATTTCCCTTCACTGGCACTCAGAGCAAGAAGCTGCTTTGTGTCCAGCCTCGTGGGGTTCTGTGGGTTGCACTGTCAGTGTTACCAGTTACATGCACAAACCTTTAAATCACCAGAAAGGAGGGACAAAGTTTTCAGAGCAGCTGGACAGCTTGGAGCAGGAGACCGAGTCTGACACTTTGCTCCTAACAGAGAAAAAAAGATACAGTTTGCCATATAATTACTGCCTGTGAGAGGCAGTAAATGAATGACAGAACAACACCTGGACATGGTGGTGCTTACCGTGCTTTGTGAGAGGTGTCCCAGCCCTGCCAGGAGAGACTCCTCTCTCTCTCTCAGAGCTCCTTGCCTTCCAGCTCTCAGGCTCTGCATCCCTCCCAGGAGGCAAAAGCATTTTATAGTGCAGAGCATCTATGCAAAATAGCTCTGAGCAAGGCACGGATAGTGTAATTGGGGATTCCCCCGATTCCTGTCCTGTCCACTTGGAGAAGTGCAGGGTGTGTGCTGCTGTGTGAGCAGCGTTACACAACCCGTGTGAGGAGGGAGGCAGCTCTCAGCACCCCTCCTTCCCTCCGTGTGCTGCAGCCTTCCCTCCTGCAGGTGCTCCTGGAAAGGGCAGGGTATCACACCAAACACTGCTTGCAGCCTTGCACACAGCGTTCAAATTAAAAGAAATAAATGCTGAAGGGCTTCTTACAGCTTGTATCCCTGTGTGGTCAGTGTCCAGGCACCCTCCTGTACACCACCCATGGCTGTAGGAAGAGAGTGAGCAACTTCTAGAGAAATGTTACAGAGCTGTAGAGCTTTACAGTACAGGCCAGGAAAGCATTTAACCACGTGCTTATAACTAAGGACAGGTATTTTAAGTTTCACCTACACATACTTCCTTACTTTTTATCAAGTTTTAAAGGATCTTTCTCAATAGAGTATTTGTAGAATTTCTTGCTCTCCAGAGCTCCCTGTTCTGCCTGTTGCTGCCTGTGAGATTTGTCCCTTGGTGCCTTTCCAAAGTATTGGAAATACTGGAAGGAAACTGCAAGTTTCTGAAGTACAAACCATCCCACCATGCTGTGTGTGGGAACACCAGAGGGACAGCTGGATGAGGAAGATGGGATTGCTGAGCTGATTTTCAGTCCCAGACAACATGTGGACATGCACCTTTTACAGAACCAGGCTTCTCCCTGCAGTCTGGAAGGCAGAACCCCCTCGGGACAGGGCTGGCAGCAGCTCCCAGGGCTGTCAGGCACCTGCAGCCCATGAGTCGGGTGCCAGATAGTGCCCCAACAAGGATTTTGACCTGCCTTATTTGTTTCTGATATTATCTACAGCTATTCTAAGGAAACTGTTTACAAATTAAAGATGAGTAATAAATCTGCTGAATAATACGAATCGAATGAGGTACATTGATAACTAGGGAAAGATTTACAGTTGCTGACCAAAGATCTACAGAAATGAGGCATAAGGCAGCCAGAGAAATGAGGAAATGTGTGTTCTTTTCTCATCTGTCACTTTTACTGGGCAAGCTTGGGCAAGGTGTTTTCTTCTCTCTGTGTCTAGCTTGTCTATTTGAAAATGAATATTAGATGATTGTGTAAAGCATTTCTAGAGGCAAAACAAGTGCTATGCACACATGTTCATGCATAAGATCCCCTGAATGCATCCCATCCAGGATTGCTAGACATGAACCTCCTGATAAACAGACCTGAGTTTTCTGAGCATTCATTTGCTTGGCTTTATCAAGCCTGTGCTGCTTAGCATCCACTGCTCATGAATTTCCACAGTTGGATTTTTCTTTAATGTGGTAACTTTCTTCTCACCAGAATTAGCAGGTGAATCCCTTTGTTTAAAATATTCCAGTCATCAGGCAGATGTAATCAGCAGGCAGAAACGATGTGTGAGAACTGTGCCACTCAATGCTATGCCAGAAAATTCTGCCTTTACATTCTTCTTTTGCATTTGCTACTTTGCAACAGGGTTTAAAAAATTCTCTTTTCATCCTTTCCGTTCTTATTAACCTCTTTCTTCTATAGAACATGGGGAATGTTAATGTCTAGTACTGGAAGAAAGAACATATCTTAGAAGTTTATTTGAATTCAGTGGCTTCTAAGCTTTTAGTATTCACCCTCCTTATTTCCCTGTGCTTGGAACTGCTGAAATCTAGGAAAGGTCATGTAGGGATTGGATATGAAAAATCAGATTTGGGATAACCAGAGGAGGAGAAACATCTTTCCTTAGGATAATTGTTAAAAGGATTGGCTCAGGTACAGCCATTCAGGGAACTGCTTAATCACTGCAGTTGCTCAAATGGGACCTGATTTTTTACTCACTTGAAATCAATAATAAAACTCCTTCTGTATAGTAAGAACAACAGAGAACCATTCAATCCTCAGGTGGATCAGAGATTAACTAAACAAGCTCACTGGGCACTCTTTCTACAAATATTCTACAAGGCTTGGAAGGGTTTTCCTTTAGAAAAGCAATTCTGCCCATTTGAACAGACACTTCTTCCTCTGCCATATCAGAGTGCAAAAACTGGTTGCTTTCCTTGCATTAACTTTGATGAAAGAGCTGCCCTTTCAGAGCAGACTTTGACCTATTCAATGCTGTCATCTTGACTTAAATTTTGTTTTCTTTCTGAGTGTCTGATGGTTTGCAGCTTCAACAATCAGCTCTCTGCAATCTCCTTCCAAATGAGTCACATTCTGTGTCTGATATTATAATATACATCCTATCTGCAAGATTCTGCATGAGCTCAAGCAGGCATATTCCTGAAAACATTTACAAATCAGGCTCTGGTTGTATGGTTGCTCCTCTGAGATCAGGGCATTTTGAGTCTTCAAAGAACCAGGACACTGAGGCAAAGTTGATGACAAGGAGGGCTGATCTTCCCAACTTCATGGAAAGCCAGGGAGATGTTCAACTGTCCCAACTTTTCACAGGTTATCAGTGAACTCCTTCTAACTCTCTTTCCCTAACTAATGTAACTATTGTCTAAGATGTCTCTTGCAGCAATGCTGCATGTGACAGCACAATAAATACAGTATTGCAACCCCAGTAAACACTCAGATTTGTTAGAACTATTCTCACATCTGGTGGTTTCTGACAAAGATACAGTTAATTACAATAATAACTATTGCTGTTCCCAAATATCTCCTCTCATTGACTACTGTAAGTCATCTTCTTTTACACTGGTTTGGTTTTTCATGCCCCAAAAAAATTTGTTTGGTTTGAATCTTCCCCCAAACTTTGCAATGGCAACTCTGTTTTTATTTGTTTGTTTGTTTGTTTGGGTTCTGATTGCTGACTATTCCTTTAAGGACTTTAAGATATTCACCATTAACTGTAGCCCCTTCTTCATTGGCTTCTTTATTATTTCAAAATGTTCCTGATAAAGTGGGGATAATAACTCTATCAAAAGCAGAATAAAAGATCCAGGCCTTGACACTTGAAAACATGCAAATAAAAGTAGGATCCCAGCCCAGTCTAGACTATTTTTCAGTTTCTGCAGATTTAAGGTATGTTTAAAGCACCAGTTTAGTGTGGAAAGTGCAATGTTTTGTTTACCATGTCCTGCTCTCCAGTGGAAGATTGACTGTCAAATGATGGCAGGGCAGGGTGGAAAATTTCTCAGTCTGACCATCTGAGGGCGAAAACGAAAGTTAAGGAGAGTGCTAAATTTGCAGAGATGTGTCAGTAAACCCATCCCTTCCTGTCTGCTCGCTGTCAGTTAGGCCAAAGTCAGACATGCAGAAAGAACAGAATTCCCTCATCAGTCACCTCTCCAAAACTCCCAGGGATGAGGAAGTGAGGGAGGACCAAAGGCAGTCAATAGCCAGACTTTGTTGTGCCTGGCTGCACGTTGGCTCGGGCAGAAGTGATTGCTGACACTCCTGACTCACCCCTGAGATCCTCAGCCACAGCTGCAGCAGCAAAGACAAAATTACAGCAAAAAATGAGCAAAAGCAATTAACGGTTGACTGGGCCTAAACCTTGGTGTCCTGCATGTGGCTGTCACAAGTTAGGCTCTGTGTCCTGCACTCCTGGACATCATTTCACTACACTGAGATGTCCCTGTGTGGAGCATAAGGAAAAGCTGGCATGCGGATCTGGAAAAAGTATAGAACAGTGTTTGGTACTTCTGCTCCTGCAATCCATGCTTTTCACAGCAGAACAGGGAAAAAAATTACTGTGAGATTACTGTGTGCAAAAAGAGTTTTATGATTTAAAAATAACAGTGAACTACAAAGCTGCAAATGTCTTCTTTAGCAAAATCATGGTCTGAAAAAGAAACTCCAATTTCAGTCACAGAGCACTGGCTGAGGCCAGCAGAATCTCTAACCAAGGACCAGTAACAGAAGAGATTTAAATACTGGTTTTGGAAAAACAACCCATACATTTCTGGGCCAAAATGAAGAACAGAATATTGAAATATAGAAGTAATTTGAGTTCTGAATCTAAAAACTTTGGTGTTTTACTCCATAACACACAGCACTGTTGGAACAACTTCAGTAAAATGTATGTGCTTCCGTTTATTGGTGACCTTTGAGTCTCTTTTTCTTACACCTGCCTTTATCTACTCAGTTGTTTCTGCACATTCAGGTGTAACACTTTGGACAGTGTACCTTAGTCTACACAAAACCAAAGCATGCTGACCTGCTTTCCATGTTTCCTGCATGGAGACAGGGGTTTTCTCAGGTAATTTTATGGCTCTGCTTTATCTATAAATACTGTTTTACTACCTTAGTTGTTTTTAAGGACTTCTTGCTAAGCACTACAGTTGGGCCAGTCTTGCCTATGCCTGCACGACTTTCAGTGTCTGCATGAATTACGTCACATTTTCAAAACTTTCCATGAGAGTGAAATTGCCTCCCCTCCGCTGTTCCTGACAGGGAAGTGGTGCCAGAGGGTGTGGGGTGTGAGCTTACAGCTCCTTCTCCAGCAACTATCTACCTTCCCCTACTGAAAAAGACAATTTCCATGGCACATTCTTCAGAGTATTTTTAGTCAGATTCCATTGACTTGGAGCTGCCAGTCCAGCTCACTTGGTTCTCATCTTCCCACCCCTGCAAAGAGCCTGGCTCCATCTCCTCAGTGACCTGAAAGCCACTGGAAGGCTGCTTCTCTTCTCCTGGCTGAACAAGCCCTGCTCCTCCAGCCTCTCCTCATGAGGCAGCACCGTGTCCCAGCCCCAAACACCTCCACTGAGCTCACTCTGTGCACTGGAGGCCCAAAGTGGACTCAGCAGCTCACCAGTGAAGGATGCAGATACTCCAATGGTGCTGCTTTTCCTTCTCTCCTTTTACAGGAATTCCAGGCTAGGGACATACCATTTAGCTTGGTTTTCATTCAGTGAACAAACATGCTGCTGACTGAGACAACTTATTGTTGGCCACAGTGACAGAGAGGATGGTCTTTGAAGCTATATTTGGAATGGGGGACACCACTTGGGAGCTTGAAAAGTCACTTACTGAAAATATAAAAAAGAGATGTGGAGGAATATGTGTTGACAAGGTCAAGTTCTAGAAAGTGATGGCTTTATGGAGTGGGTTAAGTCACAGGGGTTAATCTACAATAAACTGTCCTAGTACACACATCAAAGGATTGTTACAGATTAATTAGCAGGTGCTATTATTAGCCATAACAATTTTTGTCTTAATTTCTGAACGGATAAAATGCAAAACAATTACTTCATTCAGTCTAAATGTTTCACCCAACTCTTGCAGTGAGGGGTATTTGGACCACAGCCTCCAAAGCAAGAGGAGCCGATGTAGAATGTGTATATTATTTACAGGACAGAAATAGCACCTTTTTTGGTCAAATCATGTTCTTGCATCACCTTGTTTTTATGATGATTACTTTTGATTTAGTCATCTGAAACCTGGCAGAAGGGAAAATAAAGGGGAATTTTCTGTGACTTACAACACTATCCATTAGGCTTGGGCAGCTCAAGAGACCTCTCTGACCAGTACAAGCTGAACACCACCATGACATTTCCTTCTTTCTTCTCGTGCACCAGCTTCAAAGACTTAATTGCAATCTGAGAATTCTCCCAAAGAACATACCTCTCCTCTTCCTAGTGGTGTTTTTGAGGACTCATAGTTTCTGTTCTTCCATGAAGTGTCAAAGTCCTTGTTCACCGTAACATCTCTGATCCCGATTTTCTCCCATGCTTTTGCTTTTGAAGTCCCATTTGTTTTTAATGGAAGAGCAAAGCTGCATGTGTGAAAGACAGATGACTGCGATGACTCCACATTCAGAAGAGAGAAATGCTCACAGTTAATGTCTTGATTTGGTAGAATGACCATTGCAGAAAAGGTGACTTCTCAAGTCTCTGCCACCTTTTGAAAAGGATGTGAGAAATGAGAGCTTGTGCATGGTTTTGGTAAGGTCTTGTAATAAGTTCTTACCCATGATGATAATTCTGCAGGAGACACATCACCCCATCCCTGACTAACCAGCAAACTGAGTGCACCGTGGAGAAGGAAGGACCCAGGCCACTGGTGAGAGAAACAAATGAGCAGGGTCTAAACCACTGCCCATCAAACCACCAGCTCATTTTTAAACAGACTGCTGGATTTAACAGTGATAAAGTTGAAAACAAGAAAAAAGGAAGGCAGTTCTTCAGCACTAAAGGCAGCAGCAGAATTTTAATATTTATTTTTCCAAAAGAGCATATAAGCATAGGAAAAGAAAGCAACTAATTACTGGACAAAAAACTTCAGAATTCTTTCTACCTTCCCCTCACATAAAGTGATGCCTTTGGGCCCAGATTCCAAGCTGATTTATGGAGAATATATTTGCCTTCAGCATCACACCCACCTCTTGAACTTGTCCACCCAGGTAACTGCAGACACTGTGTTTTGTAAAACTGAATAAACAAAATTGTTTCACTTTTAATTCTGGTAGCCATGATTGAGCACAGGCCACTCTGAGTATTCCAGGTAGTGCAAAATGGTTTAAGATGGTGAACACTACTGAAGCCATGGAGGGTACATGGGAGCCTTTGCCTTTGATTCCAGTGGCTGCAGCTCAGAACCCAAGAACAGCATGGAAAGTAAACATCCTGATAAGCAATATCCAGACTGCCTCTGCTAGTGCAGACCAAGACAGAATTTGATAGAGAAGGAAGGCAGGATTGGTGTCTCCCATTTAACAGACAGTCCCTATGAATTCCAGAGGTTCTTACAAGTGTTCCAGAGTTCTGTGGAGCGAAACTACATAATTATGTGCTGTGATTTCTTTCAGATACTTATAATATTGAAAACACTTTCAATGTAGTAAATAAATAAGGCCCTCCCCATATAGTGCAATAAAGTGAGCAGATTATAGGTTCAGTATTGTACCAAATCTATTCCTTTCAAAGCCTCATTGTTACATCAAAGGGTTTGTGGTTCTGTTTCTCTCTCAACCAGACATGGATTGCATTCAAGTTACTTTTTATGCTAAATACCACTCATATTGTATATTCTTTGTATAATTACCAGCTATAGAATCTGCACCTTTGCTTATGAGGATAATGAAGTTAGAGTGCAGGGACTGGCTCTCCATCTCAAATTTCATAATAAACCCTGGATGCCTTTTCACTGCATTTAATAAATTAGAAATAACCAGACCTGGCATAGTGTCACTGTGACATCCTGCAGGCTCTATTCTGTCAGTTGGGAGCAGGATTTGGAGATCACAGTATTTTTAAACCATGTTTCTGAAACAGTTGTAAAATGATCATTACCATGTCAGAACCTCCCACCTCAGAGCCATGCCAGTGGAGAATAAGCAATTTCCTGCTGGTTGTCCCCTGAGTCTCAACCTGTCTGAGAGCTGCTGTGTGCCTTTTAAAGGTCTCCTGAGCTAAGCACCTCAAAGGCAATCTGAGAATTACTTTTGAAATCTTGGCCAGAAAGCTGCAATGTATTCTGTGAGATACTTCCAGCTAGGAAAAGGACAAACTCAACAGAGCTCTTGGGGGAGAGAAAGTTCCAAGACTCAACAGGTGTCTGCATTCTGTACTGTAAACTGTGGTTTAACACACCATTTCTGTGACCTCTAAAAATGGGAGGGAAAAACAGAGAATAAAAGAGAAAGCAGCCCTTGCAGTTGCAGTAGTGGAAACCAAAATACTCTATTTTTAAGCATGAAAAGTCACTCCCCAGATTGATTCAGTATAAGGAAGGTGGCTCCAGAATATACAACCTTTGCCTCTGCCCACCATCATGACACAATATTTTCCAGACTAAGTTCTGTTTGACATTTGTTTTCAGTTTTCCTTGTTCCTTGTTTCACACTAGTTGAGACACAGACCACTTTCTGTAAATGAAATGACTGCTAAGAAATTGAAGCAAGACTGAGAAAATCCCAGATCTTGTGTGATTTTATTTAATGCAGAATGTAAGTCAACCTCATCAGCCACAAGAATTTATTGTCAATTTTGCATCTCTCAAAATCCATTCTGTAGAAGGGGAGAATATTAATCAAAACACCAGCAGTTTTAAACTCCTCTCAACAAGAATGAATACCAGAGATGGTGCAAAATATAAGGTGTAACACTAAAAAGATATTAAGTGCAGTGTTTTTTAAACAGATGATGCTGAACCTCAGCAGAAGGAAGCCCAAAGGTAATGAGGCCACTCAGTGTGAAGTTGTGCAGCTGCAGCTGAAAGAAAATATTTTATATGGGGTAGTGATATAGCCTCAAGCTGTGCCAGGGGAGGTTCAGGTTGGACAGCAGAAGGAGTTTCTTCACAGAAAGGGTTGTCAAACATTGGCAGGGGCTGCCCAGGGAGGTTTGGAGTGCCCATCCCTGGAGGTGTCCAAGGAAGGGCTGGATGTGCTCTGGGCTGGGCACAAGGTGGGGATTGGGCACAGCTTGGACTCCATGGGCTTGAAAGACTTTTGCCTGAATGATTCTGGAAGCACCCAAATCAAGCTGGCTCAGAAGCTGCTGATTAAATAAACAAAAATCAAATTAATCCTTTTCAGAATGGATTCATGCAGAACATGAAGGCAGATTCTTCTGGGGGAAAAGTCACCCAGGTTGATAGCTACAGAAGGGGTAAGTTCAGTGTCCACAGGTGAGGGCAGCAAACAGCAGTCCCAGAACTTTCCTCCTCAGACCCTACAAGTGCAGTGAGCAATGCCAGGGACCTCTCCCCAGAGACAAACACAAACACTGTTAAGCTCTAAGGTGCAAGTGACAGATGCCTCCCTCTGCTTCTAAACTTTTAAAAACCTATTTTAAAATATCAAACACAATTATGAGGAAAACAGAAAATAGTCCTCAAAGAACAGGGTTTTTTTAAAGTTAATGTGTCTGCCCTGCTTAATCACAAGCTGAAAGGAGTACTTGATGACTGGTGTATACTTCAGTTAACACTATTTCATAAAACTTGGCCTGACAGAAGTATAAGATAAATTAATCAAATAATACAAAAGTTGAAAGATGCACCAGCTGGCTCGTGCTCCAGCAGAGGCAGATCAGCTCTGAGCAGTCGGCAATGCTGCAGGAAAGGGACAGACCAAGTGGGCAGTGCAGGTCTGTGTCCAGCAGTGCTGTGGGTCAGGGACCTGCTTTAGACTGCTCTGGCCAAGACATTGCTCACCCCAAACCATCTCTGTCTTTGGGGTGACACTGAAGGACATGACACGGTGGAGCATAAAGCTCTAACAACTCATTCTTACAGTTTAAGGTCAGGGACTCTCACAATGAATAGATACTATGATGTTGAGTATTTAAGACTCAAAGATCTGTTGCCTGTTCAGTTTGCAGCTTATCAAAACTTTATATGAAGGCACAATTTATAATGCCACGTTAAAAGCTTTTACAAATAAGAAACTTTCCTCTAAAAAAGATATGAGAGAATATTATTTGTCTCTCCCAGAAACAGCGCGCATTCCTCTTCTTTACAGCATCACAGTAAAGATTACTTCCTTATGACATTTGAAAATGAGCCAAACACCACGGAGGAGAGATTTTTGTTTAGCATCAAGTCCTCATGCTCAAGTGTCCCTAAACAAAAAGCCTGTGACATAACCCACCACGTGAGAAAGTTTACAAAGTGCTAAAGAATGATTTAAAGAATATTTCATTACTGACAAATGGTGCTAAGCAAGGCCTGGTCTGGGTTGTAAATATTCTATTCAGTACCCACCAGGCTCAAATGACTTTGGTGGTGAGTTACACAGCGAGTTCTCTTCACAAGAATGTGATCAGAAGTGTATTTGTCTCTGGCCACATAAAGGGTGGAATGCTATCCTGGATATTACATAAACCAGGAATTTATAATCTCATCTGTACCAAAACCTGAAATGAATAAATGAATTATAAAAATAAATAAAAGGGAAAGATTTGCACTACACAGGAAGCTTCTGCATGAGGCTCCAAGGCTGGTCATAACCAAAGTGGTCTTTACCATTTCTCTGTGGACTTAAACACTAAAAATACATTGACCAACCTACTGCTACTGCTCAGTCTTTTGCCATGTTGCTTTCATATTTGTAACGTACAGATTATTCACACATAATTTCAGCTTTAGGTTTCCAAGGCTGTGAATACACAAAACAGAAAGTATAGCACCAGTGTTGGTTCTGGCCTTAGACTGGATGATGGTAAGTCTGTGAAGGGATTTAAATCATTAATTCTCTATACTTCAAGAATGTAAAGCATGATATCACTCTATTAATCAGAAGTCTCCCACTTCGTCTTTCCTTGTTCTAATGTTTGTCTTGCCCTTGCATAACAAGTTTCCAGTGAAACCCTCACTACCTTAATCAAAAGTTGCCCGCACATAACATTTGAACTGTTATCTTCACTCAACTCCTAACTGTGGAGTATCCAGGAGAAGTTATTGACTCAAGATCCTACTGGAACTAGCTGCAAAAGTGGTTTTGGCAGTGTTTTGGGGTTACTGCAATTACCTATCAACGGCTCATCACTTACCAGAATTGGCACAGAAATGGGTTCCTCATTGCAGTAAAAGAAACTGAAGCCTTTGAATACATTTGTTTCCTTTTACTCACATTATCCCTCGCTCTGTCAGCAGCCTCGTGAGCATCATGAGTTTTTTAAACTTTTCAAAAACAATTACAGAACACAACACAGCCTCATTTACCCACCATCTTTATGGTCAGAGATTCTGGAGGACTGAAAATGGGAACACAGGTGCACCAGTGAATTTGGAGTTGCTATTTTCTCCCCAGCTGCCACAGCAGAACCTGGGAGGACGCTGCCTTTGTCCCTGTGGGCAGTAACTGCCAGCACAGCAGCACCAAGGGAATAGGAAACAGCTCTTCAGGCTCAGCAGGGCTGGGGGGCAGAGAGGCACAGAGCTGCTCAAACACTGCTGAAGAGAACTCACTGTGTAACTCTCAGGTCAGGCAGGTCAGTGAGTGATAAATCTGGACAACTTCAGGGTCAAATGACTTATGAGCAGAAATTTTTGGAACAGTAATTTTGGTCGAAAGTACTGAAGGTCTGCCCAAAACCCCTTTCAGAGTTCTCATCTACATCTGGGTTACTATAACATCTTTGGTCTCAAATTATGCTGCTGGAGAATGGAATTTGTATAATGTTCTGAAAAGATTAAAGCCTCAGGTCTGCAGCTGAAGAACTCTTCAGTCCAGTCATCACAGAAACATGTCTGAGGTACTGGGGTTACTATTACAAGGAAGTAAATAGTTGTTAGCATCATATCTTCTCACCAGCAGGAAAATTACTTGTATATTGAGTAAATAAAGTTATCTTTGACTCTATTAAAAGCCTTTTTACTTTGAAAACCAGATTAAGTTTGTAAAAAAGTTCTTCAGACTTTTCATGCCTCCAGCTGAATCACTACTATCAAAATATTTAGTCATGAAGTCTCCTGCCTGACCAACCATGTTCCCCATCTGTATCCTACTAAAAATTGAATGCTCTATCACTTTCCAAACCCTAAAATTCACATCTACCATACCTTTGGTCTGATGTTCCCATATCCCAGCTGGCACCTCGGACATCTGGAGCTCCAGACAAGCCATAGCTGTACCTTCCAGCTCCATGGTCCTTTCCCTCTTGAACTAGCCATAAATTAAATAACAGGCATGTAAGAATTATTTAAACACTTGCAATTATCCTTTTTGTAACTGAACAAAATATTACATCTCACACTACCAAAAGTCAATTAAATCCATAGAGGGGTGTGATCACTCCACTTTTAAAGTTCAGGAAACTGCTGTACTTCCATACATTGTTAATCCCACTAAGTCTGAGAGTTTTTAATCACTATTGCAATGATACAAAATTCAGTGCATCTCTGTGCTACAGACCACACACAAAGAACAGACCTGGAGAACAGCACAGGTCACCTGTTTGCTGGTCTTGATCAGAAGCAGCACACTCAGAGAGCTTTTACCAAAAAATGCTTGAGCTTTTTTATTAGTGTTCAAGATCATAC
This sequence comes from Ammospiza nelsoni, assembly GCF_027579445.1. Taxonomy (NCBI): domain Eukaryota; kingdom Metazoa; phylum Chordata; class Aves; order Passeriformes; family Passerellidae; genus Ammospiza; species Ammospiza nelsoni. The sequence continues at coordinate 11,315,621 of NC_080653.1, forward strand.
TGGATATTCCTTGTCAACTGCCAAGGTTGAAGCTTTCTGTGTTTTACCTTGCACAAAATTATTTTGAAAATTTAAACCAGAATGGCTGCAATTTCAAAAAAAATGTACCTAGGTAGAAAGACAAGTGGCTTTCCTTACATGGAGAAACACCTACTCTGTGGAGAAAGTCCATTACCTTCCTGCTTTATCTGAAGTTAAGCAGAAGGCTGGCTCCAGCATAATACTTAGTATCATCTGGTGCAGAAAAGGACTTGAGCAGGAGAAATAAGGGGGGTAGAGAGACGAGAACAGCATTAAGGAATAGGTAAAACAAAGACAACAAAAGTTAAGGGTGCATAAGGGTGATGCGAAAGACACGGGAGCAGAGAGAGGAACAGTAGTGGCGATGGCACAGGGAAGTGTAACAGAGAGCAGGAATTCCAGGAGAGGCGGGCTAGCAGAGAGAAGGAAGTTTTTTGATAGAATACGTTGCGGATTTCAGTGGCGGCCCCATTTCTGGTGCAGTCTTGCCAAACTCCCCTCGCCTCCAGCGAGCCCGGAGCTCATCCCTGCCCCGCCCTGCCCCGGCTCGCCCTGCCCGGCCCCGCCCTGCCCCGGGACAGCGGCGCCGGGCGGCACCGCCACCTGCCGGCGGCCCGCCGCAACTGCAGCCGGACGGGCACTGCGGGCACACCGCGGGCCTGCGCCCCGCTGCCCTCCCTGGGAAACACAGCCCGGCGCTGCGGGCGGGCTGCTCCACAAGGACACGGACCCACTGTTTAAAGGACATTTATTATGTGCTGCAAGGCCTTGTGAAGCCTCTGAGCTGCAGAGCATCGCACAGGGTACAGACCCAGCTGAACGGGCACAGACCCTATTCAGCTGGCACTGACCCCACTCAGCTGGCACTGACCCCACTCGGCGGCACTCTGACAACACCAACCATCCCAGCAGAGGCCGATGTGACCCAGCAGAGTGCCAGCCATAACCAGTGTCACACACACAGAGGATGAAATGCTCAGTCCCCAAATCCACGGTGACTGATGCACGGGCACCTTGTCCCCAGAGAACCTGCACAGCAAGCGTTATCACACACTGCTAGGGTTGAGCCAGGCCTAACAGTATAATGGAATAAGTTACTCAAATGTTAGGCAAGCTTGGGATTTAACATAGAAGTTCACGATTATACAAAGCAATTTACAAAATTAAATTTCTTCAGAAATACTAATTTAGCTTCATGACATCCCAGTGAAATATAAATCATTGTATTTATATTATCCAAGACAAAACTTCAGGCAATAATTCTAATATAGCACTGTGCTTGACTGCAAGTCCTCTAAGGATGTTTACCAGTGTCCTCCTTGGTTTCATCCTTCCTCTTCTACTTCTGGTCTTTATACTGAAAAAAAAAAAGAATTTTTTTTTTGTGGGAAAGGGCACATAACTAAGTAAAAGTTCATACCAACAAGGATTTACAACTCTTCTTCATGATCCACATAAATTTATGTCCATTTTCTTTAAGTTAGATTGAAATTTGGTAGGCTTTCACTTTGCAGTATAAAACAATAAATCAGGCACAGTTATTGACTAGATTGTACCTGCTGGGATTTGGTTACTGCTAAAATATCATAATCTGGGACTAATCTGTGTTTGCTCCTGTAACAATTCTCATTTGGATCTCATGGACTGCCAGAGAGAAGGACTTAACAGTCACTTAGTAAATGAAATCACAGATATTTAGAGAGAAAGTTGAACTTTTGACTTGTTTCTTTATGCACCGTGTTAAGATATCACACTCCCCAGCCAGACTGAAATCCCAGGAAGCACACGTGACTCTCAGCTGTCTGATGGAAACCATTCTCATTCTTTCATCTGAGAAACAGTCTGACAGCACAGGGGCAGATCCACTGAGTGACAACTGTGCACTGGGGGCCCAGCACCACAGCTTGGCCACTGTGTGGTCTATCCCTGATCTCTGCAGACATGGGCAAGGTCCAAGGAAAAGCAACAGTAGTTCTGGAAGTTCATGTAAATTGTCTGAGGATAGATGCTGTTAGGAAAGCAGATGATGCATAGCAAGATGTGGCTTGCAAAATGCTGTATTTTAATTTTTTCTCCTACAACAGTGATACTAGCCACCACTGCTGATAATTAATAGAATTCTACATGGAAACAAAGACTTACACAGTGACCAACCTAAATTGTTATTGGTTCTGAAAAAAACCCACTATTAGTTTATGCTGACTAAGAGAATTTTCAAACAAAAACTGTCAATCACAGATCCCTCCTGGCTGGGTATTTCCTTTCACCCAGACACTTCAACATCCAGGACAACAATTTGCTATTCAGAACTTGCTTTCCAATGTTTTCTTCTTTGTTCTGAAACCAAAATGCAGACAGTCCCAAGCACTTACTTTATTCATCACCCAGTCAGCATCTTCAATGGCTCTTTTAATGATCTGCTGGATTCGCACAGGATCATCTTCATCAGCATGGACTTTGAAACTCTGCAACATTCCAAGTGTCACTGACTTGTCAACACAACAGTTGTCAAAATAAAGATAGCATTGAAATCTCAGAAAAATATTTGTTGCAAATGAATGGATGGTCTAAAAAGGTAAAACTACACATTGTAACACCTGGCCATATGGAATTTTATGTTAAGTATTCTACTCCTTTCATACATCAACAACAAAAACCCCAGAGAGCTTCAATTCAGAACAACTGAAATTGCCTGGTATGTTAAAACTAGAAAGAGGACAACAAGTATGATCAAAGGCATGAAATTACTTCCATATGAAGCATAGAATATGAACAGCCAGATGAGATTTACCCGAGTGGGGGGGATATATAAATGACTGACATGCAACCAGTAGGTTCTACCATAAAATATGTGTTTATGGAGTAAGTAATGACTGTTCACTCTCTTGACTAGCAGAATTAGAGATGAAAGCCAAGAAGAGTAGGTTTCAGACTCAAAGCAAACAGAAAGAATGGGTCCTGCACTCGCTCCCACTATAACCCTTAGATGCACTAAGGTCCCCAGGCCGCAGGAGAGCCGCTGTTCTTGGCCCAGCGGCAGAGGAGCCGCGGTACGCACCTGGCGGATGGCGTGTCGGTAGTGCTGCTGGATGTGCCCGGGGGGCAGGCGGCGGCAGCAGCGCAGCAGGTACCGGTACAGCTGCACCGAGCTGCGCACCAGCTCCGCCTCCGGCAGCGGGGACATGGCCGGGCCCGCGGCTCTGCAACACACAGAGAACCGAGCGCAACACCGTGAGCGTGACCGACAGCACGGAAACAAACCGACAACGGGAACAGGCCCGGCAGAAACTTTAGATTAACCCCAACATGAAATGAATGAGAACTTGCTGAGGTTACGGACAGACGCGGGCTGGCTGTCACTGCTCAAGGGAGTAAAGCACAAAGCACAGAGCTCACTCCAGAGGATCGCTCCAGACTGCCAGTGTGACTTTCGGTGAGTGCCCAAACCTGTATCACAGCCCACAGCCAGGATCCTTAATGTCCTTCAAACTGCCAGCGCTTTCCTTGAGCATCCCTAGCAGTTCATCCACATGGTGCCTTTTTAGAATGAGGATGCTCATAAAGACTACAAATGGTGCTGGAATTTAACAATATTTCACAGAATCACAGAATCACAGAAATTCAAGGCTGGAAGAGACCTATAAGATCATCAAGTCCAACCCATGTTCTAACAATTCAACTAGATCATGGCAGCAAGTGCCACATCCAGTCTTTTTTTGAACTCTATTTCCTATTTTCTCATTCTGTCAAGAATTTCAAGGCTTCAGATGGAAACAACACAGATAAACATAGGAGAAGACAGAAAGAAACATTGTTAGGTTTGAAATTTTACATGTATTGGTAACAGCAACAGGAAAAGAACAAATTTACCAAGTTTCACTTCCATAACTATATTTACATGTCGTAACAGTAAGTCCATCCAAGTCCTATAAAGTGCTAATCAAAGACTGTAAATGCCTTGTCATTTAACAGATGGTTGCCATCTGCAAAGAACTAAATTAACATTTGGAAAAAGGCACTTTTTACATCATTACTCTTAAGAATAGAGATAATAAATAAACAACTGAATAATGAAGTAGGTGCACGCCATTGTTTTAGCACCATTATGATACCTACTCATTATATGAAATAATTTTTTCCTCTTTCATAAGTAATTTAAGTCCTTTAGCCAAATGTATTTCAGAGTACACCACGACAGCTATTACATGCCTGGGCTGTATATTTGCACAGACTCAATCTTGTTGCAGTGGGGAAAATCTCCTCTCTATGCACCTATAAATGCCCATCATAATGGGATCCAAATACCGCCAAGCTTCAAACATTCCTTTCTTGTTTTCTTCCAATGTTTTTCTCTGTAAAATATCCTTTTCTCTTTGCAGTGAAACCTATGCTGGCCATCAACTCCATGCATTTTTGGTTGGGATTCATTTCATTTTGGCATTCAAGCTGGGGAGGTGATTACATGCCCAACAGTCAGCTGAGAGATCCCTGATTCCCCTTCAAGCAGCAGAAAGACAAGCAACTTCAAAATGTGACTCCTAACACAGACTGAATTATTCCCTGTCCTTCTCTCCATGAGAGAGAAGTTTTTATCATCCAAAACAGAAAACTGGAATATGTAGTTGGATTCAAATTGATCTGTACCCAAATTTAACTTTACACACGTTTTTTGGGCATGTATTTGGGCGCATATTCTTGGCTGGTAAGAATTTGTATAATTCCACTGACCCTAAGAACCCAACCCTGCATTTCACATATTCCCACTTAATACAGTGGGAAACATCCCAAAATTCAATACAGATCCCAAAATACACTTTGGGACCACAGCCAATTTGTGAAGTTGTTTCTAGGCTTTGATGCGTAAACTCATCATATGTCACTGTGCTCTAATTAAACCTAAGGGGTGCAATAGATTTCCTGTCACAAATGCAAAGATCCCTCACGTGCTAGGACTGTCCAGGGCAGCTTGCTCCAGCACACAGAAAAGCAGCTCTGGGAGAGAGGAAGGAACCAGCCATGGAAACATATGGATATGGAAAGATGAAGCTGATCAATGGAATTGAAAACATTTCACCACAGATAATTAGGAATTTTCCACTGCAGTAATTTTTCATAGGAAAATGATGAGCTGTTGAATTCAAATTGTGTGACAAATACATTTGCACGGATGAATTTTTTTCATCCTTCGCTTTTCATAAATACTGGACTTTCTAAAAGGTTTGAAGATGGAAATCTTCACCGCATCTATTATCAAACTTAAATTCCTATGGGGCTCTCATATTGAAATTAAAAAAACAAACTACCTGAGTTCCAACAGATTCACAGCTCCAAAAATGCTTCAAATGCTGTGATATGGGCAAGTTTCACAGGTAAGTTTACCACAAAAGATCTATGTTTTTCTTAGGATGTAACTTCATCCATTGAAAACTTCACTGGAAATCTACCACAGCACATGGAAAACTTCATGGCTGTTTTTAAAGTGGCTGTTTAATAATAAATAATCTCATGACCTGCCCATTGTTGAGTTCTAAGATGCTGGTGCCCTGTACAAGCACACCTCAACAGGGACTAGACCCTGACAACAGGTAATGCTACCCTCTGCTCTTGTGCACCCTGATGCACTGGGGAATCTGCACAGCCTCTACTGTGATTTGCCCCTTCCTCGGCACAAAGAGGACAATGAAGCACAGTGAGAATCTGCACTGTTGCCTTTTGTTCTGAAAACATCTCCCCTCAAATCCCACAAATGTTACCAATTTTATCTGCCACGCAAAAACCCTCAACCTCATAAAATCTGGCTATAATCCTGACTAATAATGTAAATCTCCCTCTGATAACTTAAATATCGTGCACAGCACAACAAACAAACTATGTACACCAAGAACTGTTGAGTCAGAAATAAAATAATCCGCTAATTGTGCTTTTCTGGAATGGATGACTGTATAATGTCCTAATCAGAAGGCTGAAATCACATTTGCATTTAGATAAAGCCCTGTTCACAAAGAGACAAGTATAAAAGGAGACACTGAGACTATTGTGGCATTTCTCTGCATTGCATAATCATTTATATTCCTGATAATGATATTCAGATAGCGAAGCAAAGGCTGACTAAAGCAAATTAATCTTCACTCTGCATTAGCAGGTTTGGCAATTGACCCTGTGCACAGCAGAACCCTGATGAAGCTAAGATGACACTATGCCACTGCTTTCAGTTTACTTTTTTTCCCTGCTATTGTGAGTGTTTTTCAAGCAAATCCCCACAGTTCAACAGTCATGATCCCAATCCCTCCGAACTAGTTAAACAGCCACCAAAGCTGGGCTCCAGAGACTAGAAGTGTTAATTAAAGGACTGCAAGAGTTACCTGAGCTGTTGCTATTTACAGGTTGGCTCCTCCTTCCTGCTCAGCCCTCTCTTTCCCCAGTATACAGGCTAGAGATGTGTTTTACTACTTTAAAGTATTACACCCTCAGAAGTCTTAACTCAGGAATTTATGATTCCCCATCCTTGTCAAACTTCACGATCTCAGGAAAAATAAGAATGCCAAAATAACAAAGAAATTTGAAGCCTTGCGAAACCTCTTTAACCACAAAATATCTTAGTTCATGTTGTGACATCAGTCCAGGAAGGCATCCAAATGAACTGCTGCTACCCAGAAGGTTCTTCCTCTCTGCTCACATCTGTCGTCCCTTGCAGGTTTCCCAGATTCAGGTCCGTGAGTCCAGCCCCACGTGCCTGCAGCAGGGGCAGAACTCCCCTCTGTGGGCCACAGCTGCCCTCACTGCTCATGGCACTGTCACACCTCCCCTCAGTCCCCAGTGGGTCACGGGAGCGCCTGGCACGTCCAGGGCAGCGTGAGGGGCTCTGCTGCCCCAGGCAAAGCAGCCAAGGTCTGTCTGTCCATGCGTCCCTGCCTGCTCACAGCACTGAGAGGCTCAGAGGGCTCGGCAGCCCCAGCTCCCTGCAGCCCCAGCCCTGCTGTGTGCGTGAGCACGGACAATGCTGCAGTCACTTCCAGCAGCCACGTCTCGCTGGCTCTCATTGAGATCCTGGCTCTGATGTGATCGCTTCTGACGAGCCGGGGCCGGGCATTGTTGGGGTTTTGTCCTTTCTAAACACGAGCTGCAGAGTGCCCTTGCATGAGTGATGGCAGCCAGGCCTGTTCACTTCTATTTCTGCTCCTCTGCCCTTTATGCTTTGATTGATGCACGAGGCAGAAGCAATGTCAGGTGGCTCTGCAGAACAATTTGGGGGGCACAGCCCTGCGGTGTAAAGTTTGCTTTACACAGTATTTGTAGAGCACATGAAGAGTTAAGAACTGGAAAATGACAGATCCTGAAGATGTCTTTGTTGACAAGGAATCACCACTGCTTGGACACCCTTCATGCAGTTCTACAGCATCAGGACCCGGCCTAATGCTATTCAACAATGTCACCAGTTTAAAAATATAAAACATAATAAATTATAATATAAATACAAAATATAGAATTGTAATTGATAAAACTTGAGAATGACAGAGAGGGCTAGAGCTGGGCATAATGGCTACTTGTATAAATTAACCAAAGCCACAGGGCAGATGTCTTACCTTACACTCTGGTTTGGTATCACACAGCACAGACATGCAATACTGCAAATAAAACACTCAGGCTTTTGCAATCCTATACCAATGAGGAAACATGCTGGCCATGCTGAGGCCAGATTACCTTGTTCTGTATAATTAATAAGCATGATCAGACTAATTAGAGTAACATTCTTTGGTGCATACTCACTAGTGAGGACAGGAACCTTCCTGGTTTAGGTGCAATTCAAACTTCTCCACTTTTTTCTCCTGAAAATTATTCTCCTGGCTTAAAGGAAATTCTGAAAGGCACAGGTTCAAAAGAACTTTTTCTTCTCAGCTCTGAATTGCTCAGTTCAACTGAACAAAATTAATTTTGTTCACAGTGGCCAAATCTGTACATATTTACCTCTGGGATCATGCTTGAATAAGAATTATCAACTTTAAGCCAAAACCGCCTGTTCATTCCTTTCTTGTAAATATTGTATTTTGAAACGATCCAGTGCTTAGTTCCGTTTCAGCAATTGTGATTCTCCCAACTACTTCATGTCAGTTAGTGCAACAGCTTTCTGGCTGAGGTTGTATCACCTTCTGAAACATCCAACTGGGCACCAAATAAGCTGCCACAACTGTTCTTGACAGACAGACACCCAGCTGGCAGCATAAGGCATGGAAGTGCCTTTGAAGGGCAAAACCATGCTGTCAGATTAATGACCACATTAACTCTATGGACTATGGCTCAGACAAGCATGGGAAGAATAGTAAGTCTTACATAAGGTTTTTTAGTGGCTTCTCACTCTTCAGGAAGGACTGAAATTGGTTAAAGTTTATTTTACCATTATTCTTTAACACATGCTTACTTTGCTCATGCAATTCAACTTTATAATTTTTTCAAGGAAAAGTCAAGACAGTAAATCAAGGAGCTGTCAGTGCAGAAAGAGCTCTTAGGAAAGTACAAGAATTGCAAACATCCCACTCAGCTTACAAGGGAATAAACCCTGTGCAGTGTGACCTCTCCTTTTCCTGCTCCCCCAGCACATCCCTTCCAGCCCTGGCTGTGCACATAATCCCTGGATGGTGACAATGGGGCTTGTGCCCTGCCCAGGGATCGACACCTCATCCTGGAGTTGTCCTTCCCAGCTCACATTATCCTTCACTGCAGTGTCAGGAACAACTCAATGTCTATTATTCCAAATCCACACCTGCTGAAATTTAGCATCTGCCAATCCTTCACTCTCAATCACAGCAATAATCTGAGCCAATCCCTTTCCTGGCATAAACCCTGTCTGTGGTGGAATTAAACCACGGATGAATTTGACCCACCACATCCTGAGCAGAATCCACGTTCCTGGAGCAGTGTTTACAAGCAGCAGTATTACAGGACATGTAAGTCTGGGAGCCTTTAGCCTCTTAGGGGGATTGGCCCAGCTAACTAATCAGGGATTGTTTCCATACCGACAGCTAATCAGGGGCAGATCCTGCCATGTCTTCGGGACACTTCTGAGCTCTTAAAGCCACAGCTCAAGTTTCCCCCAAAACTTCACTGTCATTCTCCAAGGCCTAGTCTAGCTCAAAGGCAATCTAAGGAAAAGGAAGGTGTGGGCAGTGAGAAGCTCTCACAAGTACAGACATCCCCTAGAACCCCACAGGACATTTGCTCTCGGTGGTACAGGGATTGCTCTTCACTGATTACGCACAACACACCACCTCTATTGAGTAACCACACTAATTTAGAGCTCTTCTGAGTAACTGCACTAATTTAGAGCTCTGGCAGAGATGAAGGGGGTGAGAGAGAACTCTTTTCCCTTTGCATTTATCAATACTCTTCTGAGTGAACGAGCATGGCAGGACAATTCTGAGTGGCAAAAGCATTTGATGGAAATGGAGCTGCCTTAGGTTTCACCCATGATTCTGGTCTGTTTACATTTGGTGAAACCTCAGGAAAAGGGGGATAAAAGCTTTGGTTCAATCGAAGTCCTGGTGGTAACCTCCAGTGCTAATAATTAACTCAATTATGCTGAATTAATTTGATATAATTATCAGTGATGAAGCAAAGACAGCGACCCAGAGAAACTTTGAGAGACAGGAAGAACAGAAGTCCTAACAATACAAAATACCCTATTAATAGCATATTTTTTCCCTCCAAACTGAGTCAAAGACACAAAATGAGTTCATTACAGTCATCTGGCTTCACTCAACCCTCCAAATTACCCCCGTACCCAGACAAATAGCTGTGAAATCCAGCAAGTGCACTAGAATTACAGCAGGCCCTGACGAATTTGACATAGCACTCAGCACAAGTGTCTGTCCCCATCCAATTACCTAAACAATGAAGATTTAATAATACATTTAAGAGATCCACAATGATTCTCCTTTAACTGAAGATGTTAATTAAGAACACTTTTCTGTTGTACTGTTGTCAGTTGGGTGTTTTTTTTGAGGAACAATCTGGAGGATGCTGCTTATGGAGTCTTTTAATTTGATCTGCAGTTTTTATCGAGTATTTTCAGACTTATTCAGTTCAAAACAAACGAATCCCAGCTATAAAAACCAAACATCTACCTTTTTCCTCCCCCATTTAATATTTCTGTGATTTGCTTTGAGAGTATTACAGAAATGCCTTCCCTGCTATGAAAATACACACATTTTTACTGAGGGTTTTTTAATGCTTATGTGTTTAAAAAGAAAAGAAAATGTCAGTGGAAGCAAAAATCAGATGTAGTTAAGTCTTGGGAGGTGGGTTAAATGACAATGAAATCCAAAGAATTCTATGCCAATTATTGCTGGAAGCAGCACCAAATGTCTCAGGAGTGTGCCCAGCTGCCTCAGCCTGCAGGAAGCACCCCTGGCCTGTTTCAGGGTCAGACAAAGCCTTCAGCACCCGAGCCCCCCCAGGGCAGAGCTTCCTGGCAGGACACAGCCCCAGGGCTGTCCCTAACCCCAACAGGACACAGCCCCAGGGCTGTCCCTGTCCCTGTGCACCCCATCAGGACACAGCCACGGATGTAGCACCACGGATAGTCCCTGCCTGTTGCAAGGAATTTAACACCCGCAGCATCACTATATTTAACGTTTTACAGTCCTGCAGGACCAGTGACATGCACCCAAGGAGACCTGGGTGCCTTTGCTCTCTGGCTTCAGCCTGAAATGCTGTTTGACTTACCCCGTCACAATGCTGTAAATACACAAGTTTCCAAGCTTCTACTGCATTTTTATTATCCTTGGTGACAAGAATAAAAATATTACCTCTATCATCACCAATTGCTTCTGAGGAGAGATTCCTAGTGCTTCGATGTAAGAAATGAATAATATTTTTCCAATTTGCTAAGTAGGTGCTGCTCACACGCCCCCAGATCACTTCCTCCCTGAGTTCTGCTGGTTCTCAAACACAGCTGATCTTTCAGAACTCGATTTAATTGCCACCAGGCTCTGATCAGACTCATCAGTTCAAAGCAAGCTCCATTACATCCATAATTTATGTATTTGATTTCAACAGATCCTTTTGTGCCCAATAGTAAGGGGGCAAAAAGTGTTTTCCATGGGGAAGATGCTAATGTTTTCTTAAAAACAAGTTTAAAAAAATATTATTTCTGTAGAGACACCACATTTTAAAGTGGCGTGAGGAATTTTTCAAAGGCTCCAACACTTATCTGGACAGTCACTCAAATTTTGTCTATGCCTCGTTCCTACAATCTCTTTCATTTAGAGAGCTGTTGTTGCTGCACGGGGACACATCCTGGGGAAGGGCAGGCACAGGCTGGAGGGAAGCACAGCTCCTCCTACTTCAGCCAGCACACAGGAACGAGCTGCGGGCTCACCCAGCCCAAACGCACCCCGTACCCATCTGACACACGGGGGTGTGTGCGAAAGCCAGGAGCTCGGCAGCCCCTCCCTGCCAGCACCCCGCCTCCCCCAGAACTCCCTCTGCCCACCCCAGCCCTGCTCTGCCGTCACAGCCTTCATTTTCCCTTTCATGGATTTTTGCTTGAAAAAGCATCACTGCCTCGATTGTCTATTTTCAGCCTGTATTTAAGAAAACCCTTTGGTTCCATTTGTAGCCACATCCTGTCTCAGCCTCCCCCTCTTTTTGTTCCTAAATATAAGGCTGATGCAATTTGATGTGACATGACAAAATAGCACATTTGCATTGGCAGAAACTTTCTCTCAGCAGCAGTAATTAAAGGGAGTAGATGAGACATTGCTGAAATTGGTGTTTATTTAGCCTGGAAATAAAAGGCTTCAAGATGTCTTGAGAGGGATGTTCAAGTGAGTCACGACCATGAAACTCATCAATGAGTGCCGCCTTCTACAGGCTTCCTTTCTGACAAAGAAATGGTCACTGAAACAATGTCATTGATTTAAAGAGAGTAAAAACAGAAATCAGAGTTCTGTACACCATATTCCTAACCAGTGAAAATTATTTCATGTGTTTCTTGGGATTATAAATAGTACCAGGACACTTGTGGTTCCACGTAAGACAAGGCCAGTCAATCTCTAACTTTAGAGCAAAGGCTCTCTCAACATGAGAGGAAAACCAAGATCTCATTGACCACATTAAGAATTAGGCACTTAAATATCTGAATTTTTGATCTGAGATGAAACAGCAGAGGACAGGTACTCACCTTCACTTACAACACAGACTTTTATTAATTCTCAAAGACAGAAATCCAGGAACAGCAGCCTGAATCCTGTAAGTTCAACAGGATTCACATTACAGATTAAAATTAATCTACAAAACTCATGAAATAATTTACTGTGTCCAGTTTTGCTGAACAGATGCATAGCAAACACCCAACAGGGTCAGGTAATGTCAGCTTTCTGTACTCTGTTCCATTATTGATGACAGCAGTAGAACACAGTAGTGGAAGAAGAGCGATATTTAGAAGTTGTGGGGGTTTTCTTGATATTGAGAAGGTAAATTTAGTTTACTTAATCCATATGAAGAATTCAGGGAAAGGTCTGGTAGCTGTTCCACAGGCCACAGGATTTAGTAGACATAATATGGTTTCAAGTGAAACTTCCTGCTCAGGAGCATCTTCCCTCTCCTTGTGCACACAAGGCTATTCTTTCAAACCCATCTGTGATCAGCTCAAAACCGGCAGCCCACGTTTTGAGCAGGCTCGTTTCCATCCTAACACAGATGGCACCAAGAACAGGGCAGGCCAGAAAAAAATCAGTTTGCATATTATGCTTCAGTTTTTATGGGTCAGATTACCATTCAAAGCCATCAAAATGGCAACCCATATGTGATGTGTCTGCCATCGGAACTGAAGTGATACACCATCAAAATCTTACAGGGCTGATTAGACAGCATTTGATTAACCATTGACTAAACTCTGATATTTAAAAGTAAAGACAGTTTCCTTCCCAAGAATTTTTTCACTCTGACAGACCAATAAAATTGCTTTGGTGAGTCAATAAGGAAAAGCCATTTTGCCATCTTCATCCCTGAACAACTGCATCAGCACGGCTCTCTTGGCAGAAGGGAGCTCAGCTTCTATGCCAAATATTCGCTTCCTCCGTGAGCCAGGTGCAGATGTTGGCTATGTCATCTGTTCCAACTTCTTTGTTCTACAAGCCAGAAAATTGTTCCCACAGCTTTGGGGAGAAAACGGGGATCTGAAGAGCTCTTTGCATGCTTTCATTGATGGAAGAACATCAGATGTTTTAAAGAAACTCTCTCAGAAATAAGAAACGTGTCATTCCCCCACTTGTGACAATTAACGCACAGAAAGCCGTGCCCTATGGATCCCAAAGGGATGCTACAACAAGGTCAAAGCCATGGCATTCTGTTCCCAGCCTCCTCCACATCCTCTGCCTTCCTGCAGTGCCAGCTACAGCCCATGCCCTGCTCTAGGGAGGGCATTGTCCCAGATGCTCCAAAGACTCTGCTGCCACAGGGATAGGGTTTAAAGTGGGCAGGCCTCTTCTGGGAGAAGTCTATTGAATAGTAAAGGGTATTGGAAATGTCCCACTATGTTACCAGGCACCTGGAACTCAACTGCCATGCTGATGGCCAGGGCCACCACCCTGTGTCACACTGCCAATGAGAACATTCTTCATTTACACATTTTTTCAGCCCTCTAGCCTCTCTACACGATATTTTGCTCAATGCTGATACTTCAGGTGCACATTCTCAACCAGATACAAGACACACAATGAAAAATTCACTTACAGCATCCACAGCAGAGGAACTTTAATTATCTTCACAGATTAGGCCTGTCCAAGTCCAAAAGTAAGCAAGAGACCTGCAGAGAAGAATCAATTTTCATTATCTGTTTCTCTTAAACTCGCTACTTGAAGTGCCATTAATAAAGAAGTGCTGAGAAGCCCATCCACAGCTCAATTTATCCCTATGGGAGCTTTCACTTTTGTCTGACCAGTTACATCAGACAGGAATGTATGACTTTAACATGAACAGGCTGTTGCTTTCAGTCATCTAGTCTGAAAAGCTTAAAAAAATATACCCTACAAAAAGATTTAAGTAGAGAGAAATTCTAACTGAGGAGAACTGACCCTTCAATATTTCCTGATAAGAGTTGCTGGAGGTAAGAAAGCATTTACCTCCTTTAAAGAGGTAAACCTCACACTCAGAACTCTGTACAATGACATAATTACTTTACAGTATTCTGCTTACAAAAAACTGCTTTGGACCGAGGCAACAACAGACGGCACACAAGAAACTGCTTTTTCTCAAATACTCAACTGTACAGTGAGTAAAGCAAAGCAACTCATTCTCTAAAGCCAACACTAATTTGTTTATTCAGAACCTCTCCTAAGTTTGTTGAAGTCAAGCAAACAGATTTCTCTGGCTATGCAAAGACGTCTGGATCAGGTTTTATCTCAGATCCTGTCACAGAGATTTTCAAAAACTACTTAAAACAAAAGTCCTGGAAGATAACAATGACAAAGACTCTGAACTGATGTGTTTTGCCTCCCTTTGAAAGACAAGAGTCTTTGAAAAATCTAAGGCAAACTCCCAAGCACATTTACAAACACATGGATCAAAGACAGCTGTTGCCACAGATGATTCTTTTCCCCCCAAGTATTTAATAGTAGCACAACTTGGTGACATGTGATGATTGACAACAGCTTGGGATGTTCAAGTTTTGGTATCTAATGTCAGCACTTGTATTTGCCCTCTGAAGGCCATATCAAGATGCTCACAGGCACACTTACTGTAATAGGCAATGTGAAACAAGAACCCAGAAGAACAGATTCAACTTTAAAAGCTCATCCTGAGCCCACTGACACTTCCTAGCTCTGGTACAAGAACTAAACACCTTATTTTCATCCATCACCTAAATTTTCCTTTGTGAGAGCAGAGGACCTCTGATAAAGATCTTGGCTAAGTGCTGCAGAAAACATTGTTAATTAGCACTTAGCAGATATACCTGCAGTTACTATCCCACCAAGACATTCACCACGCCCTTTCAGAAGTGCAGTCCTCCTCTGTTAACTCACAGCCAATGTAATACCCAGAGAGCAACACAATTAACTTCTCCTTAGGCTGATATTCAAACCAGCAGTTACTTCTATAATTCACTTAGCAGAGCATCAAGCACCTGGGCTCAGAAAGCTTTCCAAACCTACTCAAATACACCCAGCTGAGCTTTGGGAACACAACAAAACAGTAGCTCTGTTTCATTGTTCAGTGATAACCAGTGCTTAAGGTCTAACTTGAATTTCCACTTTGGAAGTGTCTTTTAAAGAAAAGTTCATGACGAACTTGAGGTTCCTTTGTGCTGCCAAAATGTGTAAAGAGCACTGATGTAAATGTGAATTACACTCTTGACACAGTTACTAACTGGTATATGTTAGTTAAAGCAAATAATCTCCAACTTGCTGCCCTATTTTTACCTACTAAAAGCCCAGTGCCTTCTTGTGATCCTCCAGTGCAAAGCTGACCTGCACTCAATCCCTTCTGTGCATCAGACTGGTGACAAGATTCCTGCATCTTCATATGCAACCTCCAAACAGCTGCAGCCTGGAACAATGCCTACATGATAATGCTGATTTTATATAACCTTTAGAAACAGATAATAAAACTCTAGTGTGCCTCTAAAACATGTTTGAGAAAAACAGGCTTACTCCATGCACAGACATACTTCCAAGCAAAACTTGGGAGCCTGTGTTCATTCCTTTCTATGAGGGAGCAACATAGAAAGCAACATTGCGGTTCAATTTCTTATTTATCCTGTATCATACATGCTCGCCATATCCAAAAGGAATAAAGAAATGTGATCTGTAAAGTCTTTACACTTTAATAAAGTGATTGGTAATAATGTACTGAAGGTAAACAGGTATAAATCTGCTGTTTCTAGCATGCTAAAACTTATTTATCCGTTTGTCTTTATGGAAATTTGTTTCAGAGGGCAAAGATCAAAGCCACGCACAGATTATTTTTCAGAGGGCTGCCAATGTTTGTTCATGGAATGAAGAATCCCATTTATTGCGTTACAGCCCTGTCTCTGTAAGCCACAACTCTGCTTCCCACTGGTGTGAGAACAGGACCAGGAGCAGAATCAACTGCCCTGCTCACACCTCTCCTCCCCAGCACGAACCGGTCAGCTTCTACTGAGAGAAACATTTCCCTAACAGTCTGACCAGGCTTCTCCCTCGTTTGTTTGCAATGAAAGAGTTAATATCTGTGACCCAAATATGGAGACCCATTTTAAACTTGCTGAAAATTGCTTTTTAATCCTAGCTCTCGAGGATTTCCTTTGAAACCATCTGCCATGCACGCTGGGTACTCTTTCCCTGTATATATGCAGGATTACTATAATATGGATTCTTTTGTGTAACTTAATACATTTCAACATATTAAAAAATTAGTTGAAATTTCCATTCTTTTCTGATTTCAAGTGCCACAAAAATGACTGTACAAGTCAAAACCACTGACAAAGCCAGCACCCATATTTATCTTATTTACTGCAGTATTTACCTTGCAATTCTAATATTTAGTCAGTCTGACGTTGGCTGGGTTTAAGGAATAGTTTTGAGTTATTAATATAACTAACACACATGCTTCAAATCAAGTTCAAGAATTTTGCTGGATAGAAATGGGTTTAATCATGTGCTTTACCATGCTTAAATTTCTTGTGCTTACTTTCAAGTCTGGAAGACCAAACATCATAATTATTAGAGATCAGAAAATATTTCCTGATATTATTTCAAATCTATTGCCCAGCTTTTTCTGTTTTCTTGCTACAAACCTTTATGCAATTGCATTTTTATAGTACATATGCTGAAGAGAAATAAAACCATCACACTTGTAAATAAACTGAATTTTAAGATTGGCACATGCCACTATGTATATTTTAGCAAATATCCAAAACTTAAACCAAAGAAAGTGTATTGCTTACTATCACAATAATCACGGCTAGAGTGATTGAAAATAGCAAACATTCAGCAAGCTAGATTTACAATCAATTTATTGAATCAGCCTATAAAGAAAAAAAAATCTAAATCCCAGCACAATTATCAAGCATCTTCAGAGTGAAATACTTTTTTAAAAATGTGATTTCCCTGAAAATATTCTGAGAATAGAAAATAAGGACAATTATTTGCATGGGTTTAATCACATAATGTGACATTTCAGGAGGCAGACAGCTGACAGCCTGTGAACTTCTTTGTTCCACAAAAACACATCTCAGAGCACCAAACCTGTGCCTGGGCTTCCTGAGCAGCCCTGGGTGCTCGCTCACATGATTCATTTCACAGCCACTCACCCAAGAGCTAATGCAAGCAAGAATCCCCCTCCAAACCAGAGGGAGGATCCTGTTCCCTTTGATGCCTTTTCCCTAGAAAGGAGTTGTGTTAGATGGGATAAAAATATACAGGATAGATCTACACATGCAGATGTTGGGAGAATATAGAGAGGAAAAAACAAGCAAATCATTTTGTTTCAGCAGTAACAGATGTTGAAGCATCATCCTGCAGACATGTTACTTTTAATACAATACTGCTCATAAAGTGAGGGGGGAGGACAGAATCAATGCCCAATTACCCAGTTTTTTCAGGGTTTCCATTTTAATGAGCTTCCTGGATGATTCTGTCCTTTTAATTTTCCTCTTCTAATAATCCTATCAAATTAGTTTTGTCTAAAACATCAGCAAAAAGAAAATCAGCTGTCTAACAAAATCCTAAAATTGCTGGTAGCAGGTTCTTAAAAATGACACATTATTCATCATTTACTTGTGTATAAATGCAGAGCAATTCCCAAGATCCTACAGCATTGCTGGGATTAGACTTTGAGTGACTGAAAACAGCCTCATGTCCCGACACATCTGCTAATGGCAAACGGATAGAAACAGACTAACAGTGCAATGGCATTTGCAGATAGATCAGTGCTGAAAAAACAACCAAATGCAGAACAAATAGATTAAAGCCACCTTTCTGTGGCTAAGGGAGGGATTAGGGGAAGCCTGGCCTGCATTCCAGCTGCAGACTAACCTGCTTTCCTGCCAGACTGCATCTGCCACTCCCGTTACCAACAGCGGCAGTGACTTCCCACCTGCCACCTGGCCATGCGAGGAGCTGGAGACACCAGGGGTGGCCATGGAGCCACTGCTGCAGCCAGAGAGCTCACAGAGCTCACATCCCCTGAATCCACCAGGCAGCAGAGCCCAAAACAGCCCTGCACGTCCTCTGCAGTGAACAGTGCCCGGCCTCGCAGCCAAGGACAGGGCAAGCACGAGCAAGAGCTCCAGTGATGGCACCCACAACCTCTGAACAAAAAACGTCAAGACAAACCCCCAACAGCCATAAATGTTTACTGAGCAGCTTCCTTACAACCCACTGGTCCCCCAATACCACAGGAATTAGTGATGCAGAACTAATTGATACAAATCTCCTGAGGGGAGAATTGCTGCTGGTTATCTCAAGACGAGAAATTTAGTTGAGAAGGATAAATTGGACAGACAGCTGAAAAGCTTTAGTTCTCCTGGTAGGAAAGGAATTGATCTGGTAAAGAAAGCCCTTAAAGCGATATTATCGTGTCAAAAAAACAGAACTAGGAAAAATATTAAGAGTCTTAAGATAACTGAGAAAACCCTGAAAACTATGTTTGTATGAGTACAGCTAATTATTCCCACCTTCACACAAAAGATGAAAAACTGAAGATGTCAAAATTTTAACATTTCTCCTAGTTAAACTTATGTTATGAATATAATTATGAAACTGCTATAAAAATCCCTGTTCTTCAATTAGTGATTTAATTTTTGCATCTAGTATTTTTACTTATCAATTCCCCTTTCACCAAGTTGAAGAAAAATATAAGTATTCAGATATTCACAGGCATGTCAAAGATTCTATTCATGATCCTGGCAAAAGGTTGTATCAGACTTTTTCTGGACTAATTTTACTGCCCAAACCCTCAATTCCATTAATTACATCAACAATTTTTTTGATAAACAAATAACAACAGTTCATGTGCATGTCACATACGTCACATGTGCAGCCTGCATTTTTTGCTCCGAAGTGCACATATACAAGATATACTTTCTTAAAAACATCAGATTTCAATTATGAAGGATTATGAAGCAACAACACAACAACGAATTCTCAAAATGCACCTGCAACCCCTGGAGCATTGGCTCATCAAGTTGTGGGACTTCAGGACGTGAGCTCTGCGCTGTACTCAGGGACAATGGGATGTCACAGCCCAGCAGCTCATGCCATCCCTGCTGCTGGGCCCAACGCTCTCCTGAGGCTGTCAGGAACCAAACACCCCAAACTAGCTGAGGGTGGAAAAATCTCAGCAAGAGCTCCCAAACTAACCAAATTCTCCATGTACAACCAATGACTCTTTTCTGTCTGACCACAGAGACAGAGCTTCCATCACCGGAACCAGTGACTCCAAAGTTCCACGGAAGGGAAGATTTCCAAAGCTGCCATCTTCCTTGGACAGCAGGTTTGAATTGAGACAGGAACTGAAGTGCATGATGTGACTCAGTGCTGAGTTCAGCCTATCCAGGCTGTGGCACACCCCACCAGCTGGGAATCTCTGCTCTCCCCAGGGGCCACAGCCACCCTGAACCTTAGACAGGGTAATTCAGAGCACCTCTACTCAACTTGTGGCTTGGCATTGTTTTGCCTACCAGTTTACTCCAGAAACAGTGGATCATGGAGAACAAGGTCAATCAACATGGGACATACTTAAATAAGCAGCAAACAGCGATGCAACTCTTGGAAAAAACATAAATGTACCATCACACAGAGATTAAAATCTTGCATTGCTTTTTGCCTGGAGAGGAGGAAAAGGAAATAGCCTGCTTCTCTCCCCTCTCCAAAACCCATCATTTAGGGATGCTGCTCGCACAAGGACAAGTGCCTTGTGGTGATGCTTTCAATTCTGCACCTTCTAGGGAAGATAACACACTGTGGAGCTATTTTAAGAACATCTCATTCACAAAGGTCTCCAATTCCGTCTTCAGAGACACAGACGATTTTCTTGCTGCTTCAACATCTTTACTGGCTTGACATTTGCTTCAGAGGGAATTCATTTGCTGTTCCAACATCAGAATGGAGCAAGAGCAGCTGCCAGGAGAGGGATAAAAGGAAACGCTGTCGACAAAGAGCAGCAGGGTCATTTCTGGTGCAAAGAAATATAGAACAGAGAGAATCACAGAACTGACACTTTCTCCAGAAAGCAGCAGGGGATAAAGATGTCCCCTCTGCCTCCTGCAACTGGTGTTTGGGAAGGGACTAAACAATCAGGCTTAAGTTTGTAAATGACTAATTATTACAAACCAACTGTAAGCCCCTGAGCATTCCCAGGTAAAGCAAAGTTCATGCTTAAATGCTGCAGTCAGCAAAGAACTCAGCAAGTCCTTCAGAACTCTCAAAAGAAAACACTTCTGGCTACAAAGCTCTGCAGAGCACAAGCTCAGTGTTTAGGAGGTGACATTTTTGGAATGATTTCAAGCTGCAGTGCCAATCTTGACCATCATATCTGTAGATGGAGCACACTGGACAGACTTGGGGCAGGGCTGTGACCCCACCACAAAAAACTGCTCAGCAAGAGCCAGAGGGCTGATGGGCCAGGGAGGCAACAGAGGTACCTGCAGAGTCTGATATCCAACATCAGGGAGAAGCTCAGTCTTGGATGACACCATCTGTCACTCACACCAGCTGTCCCCTACCCCATCCCAGGCACATCATGCTGCCCTGCTGCAGGAAGCACCATCCCATCATTTCACTGCTGTCCAAGGCAGTGCCACATTCCCCAGTGCTGCTCCAAAGAGTCACCCTGCCTGTTGGCCTGACTGCCAGCCTCATCAGGGGTCACCTGCTCAGTTGGATCACTCCATTCTTTTCCCTCTATCTTACTAAAATGTTGCCCTGAGTAGGGCAAGGATTTGTCTCTCATTCACAAGACAAGCAGATCCTGCCCTCCTCCTAGATGAAGGAATATTGCCATCCTTTCAAAAGTTAGGAGAACCAAAGCTACAAAACCAAACGCTACCAAAGCTAAACCAAAATATTCCTTCCCCCGCTCCTCTCTGAATTTTATTAATGGAGGAATTTATTATTTTCCAGTTTCACAGATAAAAGGTTTTAAAGACAAAAACTCTGGAAAATTATTTCTTGCAAAGAAAAGTGCTAATGTACTTGATTAACAGCAATTTTAATCCCATGATATTTCCTGTATATGCTTATTCTGTTGCATGTTAGGATCACAGTTTATTTGGAGCGTGGTATTTATCTGACTAACCAAACCTGCTCAGATTCACAGGCATGAGCATCATGTTTCTGACACCTTAAGGGCTCCAGCATCAGGATTTATGAATTAAATATTTCCAGGGTGTTATAGAACACTGAGGACTGTATCCGCAGTGTTACATCAGGGTATGTGTGGGCTTGTCAAACACCCACATGATAAATTATCAATAGTGCAGCTCAGAGCACCCCTTTTGAGGATCAGAGACAAATCTGTGCATTTTATTATGCTTTGTTCCACTTAATGTTATTTATTTCTGCATTAAAGGTTCACAAAACCCCTACATGCCTAAATGCTGAAGGATATTCATACACAATACACAATCAAAAGACTTATTCTAATATTTCAAGTCCTGTTTTCACAGTTAGGTCATGTGGGATAAGAAAAAAATGCTGACAAGTTATGTCTGGAACTGGACAATTACATTTTATATTGTTCAAGATGATACAGTCTTTTGTGTAGAATTTTAAGGTTAAAACACTGCTGAGGAGCATTAAAGAAACAGGACTAGCTGATTACAAAGTGTCTACCATCCCTTGCCTGTATGCAGAGCACTGTCAAGGAGATTATACCCCTGCAAACCAAGTGTCAAATCCCAGAGGAAAATAAATCTCTCAAGAGTCAGAAAAGACTAAACTTGAAGCTGTGGATTTTAAAAAATGAACAAGTGTGAGCCCAGTGTTTCTGACGCACAGTACTGACTTCTACACGCAGTAACAGACCTCTGCTGAGGAAACAAAGGGTCCATTAGGTGAGCACTTTACAAGTTTTGTGTTTTCTTTACTACTCTTCTGTTTTCTCCTTACACATACTTCCCTATGAATCAACTTGACCTTGTCCTCCTTAACCTTCAGAGCATGAGCAGCCTAAAAGCAGTTGAACGGAGAGCTCTTAAGTTTCAGAGTGTGACAGAGGCCAGGGACACCAGCCGAAGCGTTTGTGAACGCAGTGTGCAAGGCAGATACACTGGGCAGGGTGGGCCACCCAGCGTGGCACCTGACAGAACTCCATCTGGGCACCAAGATAAGTGCATCCCTCACCAGGCCTCGCCTCACTGAGCGGGGCTGCTGCAGCTGCCAAGGGCAAACAGAACAACGTGGCTGCAGCATTCTGAAATCAATACAGTGGGTCCCAGATTTTACCAACACTTCACAGATGGAAGCTGGGGAGTGCAGTTTGGAGTGATCTGGTCAAGGACTGTCAGGAAACACGTGCCAGTGCCAGGACTGCAAACCCTGCATTGCTGCTGCTGAGAATCCACCAGCATGACAGCATCATACGACACCTTCAGGGTACTTCTAAGGCAAGACACTTCTTTACCCAGTAAAGTACCTGACTGAACAAACAGTTAAGGTGACACTGTGTGCTCAGACTTGAATAATGGCACTGAGACACTGACCTGCAAATACTCTGAGAACCCAGCTTCCCATACAAGGATTATTAGGCCACTGCTCCCTTTTACTACTTGAAAAGGTTTTGCAGAACAGAAAAGTCCATAATGAAAACGTGTGGGAGAGTTTTAAACGCCTTCCAGTCCTGCCAACACAGCCCTATGCCCTTTTGTACCCACTTCTTTCCTTCTCCCCCACACCACACCCCCAGAGCCCGAGGGGAAGCAGAAACCAGGAGAACCCTTGGGGTGCGTTGTATTCAGACCCAGCTTGTTATCAGCTCCTACAGAAACCTCAACCAGACAGCTACAAATGTGAGTGCTAAATAAGTATTCTGTCTCCTCTTCCAAGAGGTGATATAAAATGGCTGTAAACCAAAATTTGCTTGTTTTTTTTTTTCTTAAGTGCAGTCTCTGTTTTTAAAATGGTGACATGACAGCAAAACTCTGATATAATTCCAGACTGGACTATTAGTAACCATATTTCCAAATGCAACAGGGATAGGTTTAAGGAACCCATCTTCAGTCCTGCAAGACTTTTCTTGATTATATTCTTGTAAAGCAGGCAAAAATTACCAAACCCCATTGTTATAAAGTACCCCCAAGGTATCAAACCCATTCTTGCAAATATTTTGCACTGAGGTTTTGGGAATCACAACAGGCTGTCACATTTATATTCTCTCTTCCTCCCCCTGCACAGGAGCCCGATACCGTCCAGTTTTCAGAGACAAACAGAAAGGACAGGGGACAGGACTGCACCTTCAGGGACCTGCTGGTAACACCTCAGCACTGCGTCTGTCCTGGCACAGCTCTGCTGGGCTCTTTTCTGCCAGGACAGGAGCCGGGGGCAGCGAAGGAGAGGCTGTCAGCTCGCTCCCAGCACAGCACCAGCAGATCCCCCCTCAGCCCCTGAGTGCCTCTGAACAGCTCCGTTCAGTTACCTGAAGGAACCTCTTTATCACCTTCACGGTAATTTAACTCTACCACTATGGGAAAGGCTCCAGTAACCTGGGAGAGTTTTTCTGAGGTAAAACTATTAATCAGATATGATTAATATTCACATGAGAAAATGGAAGGTGTTAAAACTGTCGAGTTTTTACCCACTCCTGTGTTTTAGGGAACACTGATGCCTTACGCAAAGACACTGCAGTCCCCAAGCATGCAGATTCATAACGTGAGGGAACTAGAACAACAACCAAAGAATATTTCGGTCCTGGTTAACACGTACCTCGCAGTGTGAACACCCTGAGCGTGTTCTGAGCACACTGAAGGGAGCCTCGCAGGGACTGCCTCGGGCAATGGGCCACAGCCTCGCTGCTGGGAGCATCTACACCCTCATTAGCGCTTTATTCCCTGTCCTGCCAAGGGGAGCTCACGCGCGCCGTGACAAGGTGCCACCAGCTGCTGCCACAGCCCAGGGGCCTCGTTGCCCGCCCCGCATTCGCCGCTCTCCGGTCCTTAGAGACTCGAAAAACAGGCCCAAAGCCCCGCAGACCCTCACACCCTTCGCGGGCAGCCCCCGTCGGCCCCCGTGCTGCGGGACCGGCCCCGGCGGGACGGAGCAGGCTCGGCCCGCAGCCAGCGGGACCTGAGGGCACCGTGACCCGGGCGGGAGCAGAGAGGGCACAGAGGAGCCGCTGGCGGGCACCGGGACGGGGCAGTCGCAGGGCACCAGGCCGGCGGGACCCAGCAGAACTCGCAGCCCGCCCTCACAGCGGCTCGCGCCCCGCTTCCCGCCGCCCCCTCAGCGCCGACAGTGACCCCGCGCGCGCCGCGTCCTCACCTCAACCCGCCCCGGGCCGCTATTGGCCTCGTCCGCCGCCCGTCAGCAGAACTCCTCCGCCCATTGGCCGCTTGCCGCCTGTGGGCGGGCGCAACGGCCGCTTCCTCATCCGTCACGCGGCGCCGTGCTCCGTGATTTGTGGAGCGGCGGCTCCTTCACCGCCCACCGGCTCCGACCACTGGTGAGGAGAGCCGTCGGTCTCGCCGCCGCCCCGCCTCCCAGTGCCATTGGCCCAGTAACCTCTTTTCTGGCTTTCGTTCCTCTTCATTGGCTAATTGGATTGGATGGGCGGCTGCGATTGGACGAAAAGCGGGTCCCGGAGGCGGGACTTGGCTCAGGAGCAGAGTCCATTGGCCGGAGGCCCGCTGTGAGTGGCAGGAAGGTGAGGGAGGCGGGGCCGCCCGGGGTGAGGGTTGTGTGAGGTGAGGGAATCTCGCGGGGTCTCGGCGGCTCCGGGCGCGGCGGCGCGCGGTGATTGGCCGGCGGGGTCACGGGGGCGGGGCCGCGCCGTGGGGGGGGCTCTGCACGGCCGCGCGCGGTGGGCGGGGCGCGCCGGGCGCCGCGCGGTGATTGGTCGGGGGCGGCTCTCGCGCAGCCCAGCGGGCCGGGCGCGATTGGCTGCGGGCGGCTTCGGGCGCGCGCCCCGCAGGGGGGGGGGAGCGCGTGCCCGCGGCGCGGCGCGGGGCGGCGGGACCAGGTGAGAGCGGGGCCGGGGCCGAGCGGGGCCGGGGCCGGGCGGGGCGGGGACCCGGGGCCGCCCCCAGACCCTCCCGCCGCCCGCACCGCGGGCCCCCTGCCCTCTACCCCCGGCCCGACCACCCCCGGCCCGGCCGGCCCCGCCCCGCCGCGGGTCGCGCTGTCAGGGGCCGCTGCGTCCTGCCCCGCGCCCCCTCCCCGGCCCCGCGCCGCCCCGTCATTCATTCGCCACTTTTCCCCGTCCTTCGCCCCCGCCGCGATCCCTGTCCTGCCCCGGCCCTTCCCTTCCTCTTTCTGTTTTTATCTTCTTTTAGCCCCCTCTCCTCGCCCTGCGCCCCCCCTTCACTTTCTCTGGGTCCTTGTGTGTGTTTCAGGCCTTCAAGGAAAAGTTGCAAACTCCCGAGTTGTTGCTGCTGTGAGGGAGCAGGTGCCTGGAAGGAGGGAGCAGGTGTCTGGAAGGAGGGAGCGATGTAGGAGGTGCCCGGGCTCAGGGAGGTTCGGGGGACACATGGAGAGGGTGCGGGAATGGCAGGGCTAGGCTGGCCGGCCCTCGCGGGGTGTTCAGGGCAGAGGCTCCGAGCCCTCCCTCCGGAGGGAAGGGGGATCGATCACGGTGTTTAATTTTTATAACAAGAAAAACAACAAAAATAACCAAAAGTGAAGGAAAAAACCCACCCCGGCCCCACCCCAGCTGCCAAGGATGGAGTTGGAGTAGCCAAGCCCGGCTGGATGCTGGGGAAGGGGTTGGCGCCCGCACACATGAAGAGACTCCCCGAGTTGTTTGGCTTCGCGAGGAGATAAGGCCAGTGGAGCTCCATGTTTTTAAAGGTGGGCCGTGTATGATGAAACCCAACTTCTTTTAAAGTGTAGCAGATTTAATTTTTATGGCCAAATGACAGCTTGACCCAGTTGTTATCCAATCAAAGGGCATTTTTTTGAATGTCTCTTTGTGGCACAACAGCCAACGCAAAAATGATGGCGGCTTACAATGGCGGTACGTCTGCGGCAGCAGCAGGTCACCACCACCACCATCACCACCACCTTCCTCACCTCCCTCCTCCTCACCTCCATCACCACCACCATGCTCAGCACCACCTGCACGCCGGCTCGGCGGCCGCGGTGCACCCCGTGCAGCAGCATGCCTCCTCAGCCGCCGCGGCCGCCGCAGCTGCAGCCGCCGCCGCCGCGATGTTGAACCCAGGGCAGCAGCAGCCGTACTTCCCATCCCCGGCCCCGGGCCAGGCCCCCGGACCGGCTGCAGCAGCCCCAGCTCAGGTACAGGCTGCAGCAGCTGCTGCAGTCAAAGCGCACCATCATCAGCACTCACAACATCCACAGCAGCAACTGGACATTGAGCCGGACAGACCCATCGGATACGGAGCCTTTGGTGTTGTCTGGTGAGTAGAGACAAAAGTGAACCGATACCTCCTTGTCATTCTTTACCTGGTCATAACTCATCCTTGTTTTTGTCATTTGAATCAGAAAGCAGGAGAGCTGCTTACTAAGAGCTTTTTTGCTGGTTCTTCTCCGTTCTTAGAAAGTTGCTTCGCTTGTTTGCGTTGGCAGAACGAGGTTCCCGGTGGTGAGGAGCCACCTCTGACTAACAGCCCACCCTGCCGTTCTCTTCTGAGACAATGCAGCTTGTTTGTGCCCTTTCTGTACCTTTAATTAGAGCGTGCATCCGTGCAGCTAAGCCGTGCTTCCTAAAATTTCAGGTTAACAAATGAGCATTAAAATATTCATTTTGACCTGGCTTAGGAGTCAGAAATGAAAAGCGTATGAAAATGTCTTCCTTGTGCAGTCACCTGTCAAGATCTTTGTCTCACGGCGGTTTGACCTGCGGTAGTGCTGTGTGCTACCTAAAACGGCTCAGCTGAACTTTGCTCCCCTCTCAAAAATGGAAATGGGATTTCCTGCCTCACTGTAGCTCTGCCTCCGGCCCTTTTATCCCCCAGCCGCGTTTCAGAGGAGTCTGTCAGCGGAGTGGAATCTCTCCTAATGCATTTTGTGACTACCTTAGAGCCATGTATGTAATTAGTGCCCTTCAGGAGCGCTGACACAAAGCTGGCAGCAGTGTATATGTATATATATATTTGTATATAAATGTTTGTCAGCGTGCCCTATTCGGAGCTGTGCTGGGAAGCATGAAGGCTGGCAGGGGGTTGTTTGGAGAGCAGGCGTGTTGCAGTGCACTTCCTGCAGCACGAATGCAAAGTTTGCAGCTGTGCGTGGTGTCCCAGCCCTCTGCAGCGTTCCCAGCCCAGCCTCTGGGTGCCCCTGGAGTTTTGCTTTAGGTGCTGGCCGAGCTGCAGCTTCAGTGAGAGGAGTGGCCGGGTCACGGAGTGTGCCAGGCGCAGGCAGAGGGCTCAGCCGGGCAGGCCTCAGGAGAGCAAAGCCCCTTCTGCCCGCAGCCCGGCCCTTCGGGGTGGCCACGCGTCACCAGCCCAGCGCTGGCAGCAAATGGTGCTGTCTGAGGAGCGAGGTGCAGGTCAGTGCTGGGGCTGCTCTCGTGTGCCTTCCCTCAGAGCTGGAGAGTTCATTTAAACGCTGAGTTCTCCCCGTCGGAGGGGAGCTGTTGTGCAGTCAGCACTGCCGTGCTCTGGCTGTGGTACAGCATTAAAAAGTGGGTGTAAAAGAATGAAAACTGACAAGGAATCTGCTGTAAAAAATTATCTGAAGGTATTTCCATCAGTTTGTATATTTTTTTAAGGTATGGAGTTTTATAAATTTATTTGTTAAGGTCTTTGCTTAAATTCATGTCGTTATGTAAGATCAGCCCTTTTTACTGGTGTTTTGTTTGCCTGTGCATTTTCCAGGTCTTTATTTTCCCAGCTCTGTTCACCAAAAAACAAGGTGCAGAGAGAGATCTGCTTCCACAGTATTCAGTAGAATGAAAGGTCACGCTTGCATATTTAAATATAATATCATTAAGGGTGCAGGGGGGAGAAAGGAGGTGTAGAGGGAAGGGTCTGAGTGACATCAGGTAGGAAAGGCAGTGCCAAAGCATCTGCCCATCCCGAGCCCTGGGCTGCGCACCCGTGGGACCTGCCCCTGGGGGACTGTGCCTGCAGAGCTGCAACTACAGCTCTGCTTGGAGGTAACAACAGCTTGGGAAAGAGAAAACAACAAAGGGGGAGGGTGTCAGCTGAAAGCAGAAGCTGGGAGCTGGGATCCCTCCGGCTGCACTGGCTCAGGATGTCATTGGTGGGAGTGAGTTCCTCTTTGCTCACGTGTGTTTGAATCCAGTGGTCACTGCTCAGCTTTTGGCATTTCATGTTAACCTCTGCTGGTGAGTGCAGGCTCAATTTAGGAGTCTGTAAGCAGTAATTAAACTGAATTTTAGTTTCATTAAAAATGTGGAAGAATGCCTATGTAATTGAATTTTATGTGAGATAAAGTAAACACTGACTTGAGTATTTATAGTTTGAGGTGACTTGGACATGAGCAATGTGCTCTTGGGTTCAAGCGTGACACGGGATTCACAAAGCCTGAGTGACTTTGGAAGGAGGATTTGTTGTTCCTCAGTATCTTGTCCGAACATTATTTGTGCTAATAGGTAACTGAAAAGTTTTTATCAGTGCTTCTGAGGGAAATGGATGTTATTGCATAGACAGTTGGGGTATTTGCAGAAGTCTTTCATCTTGTGCTCTGGTGTGTCACTGCTTTGTTTGGAGGCACAGCTGACCTGCAGCTCAGTTCAGTGCATCAGACGAGCGATCAGCGGGGCGTTGCACTTCCCGTTACCTCACCGAGAGATTTTCTCTTGGCAGTTGAATTAGCATTTGTCATTAGTTCGTTTGTCTGCTGCTCGGTGATGTTTCGGGGTAGCTGATGTGCTGCTGGAGTTTTTCGCTCATGAAGAGCCAAAGCCTGGTGCTTCCACACTTTGGTTATTGACCCCTGCGGGCGGTGCTGCTGCTGCTGGGGTCTGTGCACATTCCCTAATTGCCGTGTCCTCGCTCAGCTGGGCACCTCTTGTGTGGAATCAGCTGTCCTGGCACAGCACCTGCTCTGCCTGCTGCCCTGGGACAGGGAGGGTGTTGCTGAGCAGGGGCAGGAGTGCAGGGGCTTCCCCCAGGTCCTGCAGGTTTGTTTCCCCACGCTCTGGTTTGGTGAATTGCTGAAAACCCAGTCATGTTCCCCATTTGCCAAAAGCAGAGTGATTTGCTCTTGGAGTGTTCCCTGCTCTCATGTTCCTGAAGTGCTGAAAAAATCCAGATTTTAATTGTCAGCGACAAGCTCTGTCTGTGTCCTGTGGTTCAGACTGAGCAGGGTTGAGTTTGGGAAGCCTTGTGTCTGTTCCAAGAATGAGGAGCTGTCCTTTGGAGAAGTGCTCCCAGTTTTGCTGGGGAGACATGCTGCTGCCATCTGGTGGGATTCCTAAAAAAATAATAATAATAATAATAATAATTAAAAAATTGTATCGATTGAACCTGCCAAGGCTGGTAGGTTTGAAATGAGGGTGAAGGCTCAGTGTCGCTGCAAGAGGTGCTGGTGCTGTTTCCATGCAGGGTTCCTGAGCTGGTGAAGAGGCTCTGCAGCTGCAGGAGGGAGATAGGGAATGACAACTCTTGCTGCTGGTTCATGGTGGTAACACTGCTGCTGAAATGTGGAAATGTCCTGTTGGCTGGGACATATCTACTCCAGTGGGATAGGAATGTAAGACATGGGGGAATTCTGCTTGTCTTCCTTGTGTCTCTTAATTTTGAAAAGTTATTGTCGTTCATCAAAAACTGTGGAACCAAGCAATCTCTCTTAATATTGTCAAATCCGTGTTAAAATGCATCTCTGTGGGAAAGCTGTTACAAGTGACAATAGAAGGAAGTATTTGAATTAATATTTTTTAAATTCCTGATTTACCCCATTTGAAATTGTGTGTGTGGGTTAAAGTACTTGCCTCTAATCCTTTTTATTCAGGAGGTCACATGACAGTACAGCGTTCTAAACAGTTTGGCTGTTGGTGTTGAGACAGGACATCATGTTCAGGCTGTCATAACTTTAAGGGCAGAAATAATTTAGCCTTAATCTACTGTTCATTGCTGGCCTGCAAAGGCCTGAAAATGCCGAAGTCATTGCTCCATAAAACCCAAAAGAATATTGCATACAATGGATTGTTGCCTGGACCCTGGAACTATTTTAAGAGGGTTTTATCCCAGCACTGATACTAAGCACAGCAGCAGGAAAGACGTTCCCAGGATAAACTGATAATCTCCCTCTCCTTTAAAGGAATGTGTCCTGCTGAGCAAGGATGCAGTGGGGATAATGTGTCTGGGACAAAATTGCCAGAATGTATATTAAGGAAAAGAAGGTGTTATGGGTTCAGAGAAGTCTGAGAAGTGGCAGGAGAAGTTCCCCTTCTGCTATCTGATACTGCTGAAAACCACAATGATGTTTGGCATAGTTAATGCTATTAACGATGCCTAGGCTGGAAAGTGAGAGACGTTTAGCAAAAGCTGAACTGTAGACATTTCTTTTATGAAATTCATTAAGACTTTTGGTGGGAGAGGTTTTTTTTCCTGAAGTTGAAGCTGTCTATATAATCTTTTTCCAGTCCCTCAAACCTCACCTGCCAGAAGACAGTACTTGACCATCAGGAAGTATTCTCTGTTAATTAACAGGTGGACAGTGGTTAGCTTTGACCTGTGTAATGTGACATTTTGTGTTACTCTGAAGTGACTATTTTGTTACTGCTGGGCAGTGCTGGTGCTGTTCTGCTGCTCACCCACCCCACAGGAGAGGGCTGGGGTGCATGAGGGGCTCGGTCCCTGGGGGCCCAGGGGAGCTCCAGCCCCGTGGCACCGTGCCCAGGGCACAGAGCAGGGGCAGAGGAGGGCTGATGGCACTGGGGAGCTCCAGCCCCGTGGCACCGTGCCCAGGGCACAGAGCAGGGGCAGAGGAGGGCTGATGGCACTGGGGAGCTCCAGCCCCGTGGCACCGTGCCCAGGGCACAGAGCAGGGGCAGAGGAGGGCTGATGGCACTGGGGAGCTCCAGCCCCGTGGCACGGGGGCACAGAAGGGCTGATGGCCCAGGGGTGTTTGTCTCCCCAAGCCTTCCCCCAGCTCTGTGGGGCCAGGCTTGGACCATGAGTTTCCCACTCTTTGTGTTCTACCTCAGTGAGTTGTGCTGTTGTCTGATGCAGATAGACACTGATTTCATAAGGAGGAGGCAGTCGTTTTTATCCAGCTATTGGAGGGAACCAGGAGGATGCCTAAGGCAAAGGAGGCAGCACTGGCAGTGGGCACAGAGTAGAGTGGGGATGGGGTTTCACATTCACCATCACAATGGAAGGAGCTGCAGGTGATGATCTTAGATCCCCACGTCAGTATTTTTTTATAGGATTGCTTTATCTAAATTGGATTCTGACCTTATTTGTGAAGAAATGTAGTAGAACAATGACCTTATTCAGGTTTTTCTGTATGGGAAATTTTGCAAAGCTTTATGTGTTTGAGTGGTTGGGGCTTTTTTTCAAATTTCCTGAAAAGAAAGATTCTGTTAACATTTAACTGACTGTTTCCCAAACGGAGTGAATTAAATGAAATGGATATAATAACTCCTTGCATTCAAATTAGACATTGGGATTAGGTGAAATTCTATCCAAGTAATATACGAGTTGTTCATTATTGTCTTGTAACATGATGCAAGAAAGAAGGAATGTGAATAACATTTTTTTTTCTCAAAGTTGGGCAAGGAGCATTTGGGATAAATTAGTTCACTGTAATTTATGCCAAGGTCAGCATTTCAGAGGTCACTTGAAATGCAAGTTGCTTTGCAGCACCTGCAGACCTTGATGTTGTTTGTATCCACACAGTTAGATCCAGTTAGATCCTGGTAGCATTCAGTGTTTTTTCTTTCTTCCTCTGAATTCTGCAAATGTTACAGCTTGTGACTGGATTTGCAGTCTCATATTGATTTTCCAGAAGACATATTTCTGATGTTCTTTTCTCTCTCCCCCTGACTCTTTCACCTCTTTTTAAGCGGATATTTAAGTTGTTGAATTCCCTAATCCCAAACAGAGTTGTTGGTGTTTTGGGGGGGTGAGGAGTGAGGGTGCAGCCCAAAGTGTGGGTTCCCCCATGGCAGGAGATAAAGGCCATGGAAGGGTCTGGGGGGAGGCTGCTGGATATGCCTGGGCTGCTTCATTTCTCAGGGAACAATGGTATAGAAAGAATAGCTTTGGGCAGGTGAAGTGGAGGAAGCCTTGGGGATATGTTTGAAGTGTTTTTTGATTACTTGTAATGGTTGTATCTGGGTCTCATGTATCTTTAATCCTCTGGAAAGTTCTGCTTCCTGGTCTGGAGTAGGTAATGTGCAGCTGTTCTTGTGAGAAAAGCTGGCTCAAAGGTGTGTTGAGTTTGCTTAAATGGAATTTGTGTTCATTAATGTAATTGGAGATGTTTTTTAAAAGGTGTGTTAAAAATCCACAAAGGGTTTCAAGTGCTAGAAAATCTCTCTGTAGATGCTGTAAGTTTTGGTTTATTGGTAGTCAGAGTAACTACTGCACCTGCTTTGTAAAAGTAGACCCCTGAGTAGGGTGGGAGATGCTTAAATCAAAGTGGCAGATGGCAGGCAGTACAAACGTGTATGAAAAGGGTAGAGACTTCTGGGATCAGTGCTTTGTTTATTGATGATAGTATTTGTTCATAATCAGCAGTAACAGGGAAAAAGTGGATGGGATGGACACTGGATGGGTGGTAGCTACAGGTGGTACAAACCACAGCCATCACCTCCCTAAGAGGGGTTGTAAAAACAAATGTTGTTGTAGCAGTATTTTTTTTTTAATAACATAGGTCATATATTTTATTTAATTTTTATTTCCCTCACTGTCTTTTCTAACTTTTTCATCACTTCTGCCCATTTTTCTCATTTTCTGCCATTGTCTGTGGTACTTGGTATGAAGTGCAGCTTACCAACAGCACACGCTTAAATGAAAACAGTAGTGTTTGGAGACGAGGGGCAAATTGTAGAAAATAAATAACATTTCTCTGTGGAAATCACTGTAGCTCCATCCATAGTGCACTGCAGGAGGAGCCTGGAAAAGAGCAAAGTCATCTCCTCTATAGAAACACGTGGCCTTCCTCAGTGTGTCCTGTGGGCACATGGATGGGCTGCAGCCTGTGGGTGCCAGCTGGGTGAACACCTGTGATTCCAGCATGTGGGTCACAGAACTGAGTCTCATTTGGGGAAATCCCCAGCTTGCCCAGGGTCACAAACGCCTTAAAATCACTGAGGTGCTGATGCTTGTAAGGTTCAGTTTTGTATTGTAAGTCTGCTGGGAGCCTCGATCAATGAAACTGTCAGCTCAGTTTTCTAGGTTCACAGTTCCCTGGTTTTGCTACCGATTGCCGGGGGGGGTTTCAGTAATTGTGGAAAAATGCCAGTGGTGTTCAGGTGAACTCAGGTGTGTGAAGTGAGTGCCCGTGGTGCTGTTCAGGCTGGTGTGGGTACAGCCCTGAGCGGGGACAGGAGGGCAGAAAGCTGCAGGGGAGGACAGCCAGCTACCAAAATGCTGCTCAGAATGCACCAGAACAACACACCAAACCTACCAGAATAATCTGGACTTCATTTCAGTATTTAAAGCTGCATCATCTTTTCTTATGCAATCGTGACGGATAAATGAAGGCAGACTTACACCAGCCTTGATATGAAACAACTTCCATGGCTACAGCTCTGGAACATGGCCATGTACAGTCTTTAAAAGTGCTTAGTAAGAATTTGAGCTTTAATCTTGAGGGCTGTGGCAGAATCAGTGTGTCCTAGTAGTATCATTCTTTAATTTCCTGATGTGGTGTTTTTCTATAAAGGCTTGGAAGCATTTGTGTGTGAGTGGAATTTTTATGCTCTTAATGCTGTTGGATTTAACATCAGAATGGTTATAGCAGGATCATTGTGTAAAATACATATTCTCTTATTTCATTACATTTTCTTAGAACATGATATGATGGTATTTATGTGGGATTTGAAAAAGAAATGTTTTTTCAGAGCCTTCTGTTCAAAAACTGTTACAGGAAATTTTGTGGAAAAGTGAAATATACTGGGAACTGTAGTAATCCTTGGACTTCAGAGGAGGATTTTCTTTTCTCCCTTCTCTGTTACATGAAAACACATTTTAATAGTTGCAAAAGAAGCCCAAAATTGCTAACCGTAGAAGCTGGCGTTTCAGTTTCCTTGTCCTTTTGGAGTGGTGCTGATCCCCAATCTGCTCCTGGTTCAGAGCAGTTTGTCTCCATTATCTGGGTGCCACCAGGAGGGTTTGCTGAGTTTTGTGGTGTCAGGGTAGAGCTCAGTGGGACCAGTGAAGCTGGGGATGGTGCTGAGCTGGTGGCCAGGTACTTATTCAGGGTTTGAGATGGTTTATTATGCTTTTTCTGAAGAGTGACTGACTCCGCCTTCTTCCTTGGCTGTGTGTGTGGAGTTGGCTATTGGAGGTAACGCACTATATTGTTTGAT
Organism: Ammospiza nelsoni; assembly: GCF_027579445.1. Taxonomy (NCBI): domain Eukaryota; kingdom Metazoa; phylum Chordata; class Aves; order Passeriformes; family Passerellidae; genus Ammospiza; species Ammospiza nelsoni. Next base: position 11,350,238 of record NC_080653.1, read on the forward strand.
ATAAATTCATGTAACTATGGGAGAGTATTTGTCTGTGAATAGCAAAACTTGCTCCATGGAGGCAGCAGCAGCTCTCAGCAAGGAGCAGTGTTCCTCCTGTGCACAGCTGCTGGGTGTGTGCTGGCACTCTGGCTGAGGGAGGGGAGCCTGGCACGGGCTCTGGCTTTCTCTGAGAACCATTCTGTTCAGCCTTTGCTGGTTTGGTTCCTAAGGGGTTAAGGTGTACTACAGGAAATACAGGAGAAGTTCTCTCCCAGTCCATTCTGAAGCCCTTGACTGATGTAGGGCACTCCTGTCTGGAGCAGGGCTGCAGGTCACTGCCTTCTGAGCACAAGTGTGCCTCTGCCTTTTAACTGGGGACCTGCTTGGCTTCCTCCTGCCTTCGTTTGTAAAGGCCCTTGGCAGCCCATGTGAGACTATTTGAAAGCCTCAATTAGAGCTTTTTCCCCCCAGAGATTGCATGGTGACAGCACAAAAGCATTGTTTAAAGGCTGTTCTCATCTTGCAGTATAACTTCTCTTTGGATGTTTCTGTAAGTTCTGCTTGGCTCGCTCAGAGCAGTCTTTGGAAGGAGGATTTCTTTTCAGGACAAGGAAGAGAAGGCATTATTATTTCTGGGCTGCTTGCCATCCATCTTTCTTAATTTTATCAATTCCTAGGCTGGTGTTCTTGCTAAAATGAAGAAAAGAATTTCCTGAGCCTCTCAGTGCTTTCTGGCTCCCCTGTGTTGTCTGTGTTGTGTTTGAAGCGGAGACCAGAGCTCCTTGCAGCTGATTTGTAGCTGGTGGGGGTGATGATGGAGCAGAAGGACGGTTTTGGTTGTTGTTGTGGCCAGAGGAAGGGCTGTGGGTCAGACAGGGAGCCGTGTGTTCCACCTGCACGGAGCAGCATGCCCAAGGTCACACGGGGGCTGTGTGCAGGGCTGCCCAGCACCAGGGGGGCACCTCACACCTGCTCTCAGCTCTTTGAAAAAACAGAATAAAGGCAGTCAAAACAACGCCAGGGGAATTGAGATACTATTTCTGGTTTTGGACAGAGGTGGGGAGTCTCCCAATCAATTCGCATTTTTCAAGTCTCAGCTCATATCTCAATTGCAAGGACAGGTAGGAATGGACCCAAAAATGGAGATCTGCCAATAGTTCTGTCAAGGGCAATTGTCTTCTAAGTCATTGTTCTCAGAGTCACTGTTGTTAACATGATGTACAGGTAAAGACCAGTGGGGTTTAGTGCTTTTTTTCATTTCCTGTAGTTTAGCATATGGAAATGAAAAAAAAACCCAACTACCAAACACAGAACCAACCAAGGCTAGTATAAAAATAATACCCAGCTTTTAAAGTGAAATGGCAGTGAGTAATGATTAGCATCTACTTTATTCTTATGTCTAAATTCAAATTGTTGGGGGCAGAAGCTCCCACATATTAATTGCAGTTAATTTAAAGGAACAGTGGCCTGCATCATTAGTGCTCTGTCCAGTGCTGCTTCACCAGTGAATGTTCACATGATGAGCTGGAACAAAAGGATGTGAAATTAAGACCTGCTATGTTTAAGTCTAAAAGCCATTGAAAATTGCCATTTATGATTTGGCAGAGAAAGAATTTTATCTTGTCCTCGTGGATCTGGACTGTGTGCAGAGGGGAGTGTCTGTGTGGGCTGGGGAATCCTCCTGTGTCAGTGACTAAAGCAAGACCAGCCCAGATCCTGCACTCTGCCAGTCTTTGTGCACCACTGTTCTAAAAGAGAATGTCCTACAGCCACTCTGAGAGGCAAAAATGTATTCTAAAAAATCTGTTTTACCATGGATCACTTGATTTAATTGAACACAGTAAGAGTTCTACCTAAGAGCTTAACTAAAAGCAGTTTAGTTATGAAGTTGAAAGTACATTTGATTTGGTTTTTCAATTATTATAGATACCTCAAGGTATCAGAGTGCTTTTCTGAGCATATTTGCTCATTGATTGCACTTGAAAAGTCAGGATCAAGGACTTGCACTGTGCTTTTGCCAGCAGGGCATTCACATCCTCACCCAAGCCTGTAAGCTGAGCTGAGCTTCCCTTCTGCCCCTGCTGAAGAGACAAAGCATGTATGCTCCTTTGGTTTGGATTGCTTATTGTTTTCTGAAGCAGTTGAGGAAAAGTAGGTGAATGTTGACAGAATCAGGACCAGCTTTGACCTACTTGTGGCTTTTTTTCTGATCTCTGTCTTGGGCATGTCACCTTATCATTTTTAAGCTACTGTTTACTCATGTGAAACCTCATCTAAAACATTGAGAACTGACAGGTGTTTGGTAATTTGAATATTAAATGTATATATCATCACTCCCACAGTTGTTCCCAAGGAGATTTTGTCACTTACCAAATGACCCAGTAAAGGGAATTCTTCTGTAATAATTTTATTTCATCCTGAACTATTGTTTAAATTTTGAGTTTGAAGTATTTTAGAGTCATTAATTTCATTCCCCTGGAATTGCACCCATGGTAGTGATTCCATCTGTTATCACAAGGTTTTTGACAGACTCAGAATAGAGAAACATATATTAGGATTTTCCTGTCAGTTCATGGAGATCACTGGAAGCTAAATACAGCTGTGAAAGGAGGAGGTCAAAAGGGAGTCCTGCAGGTCAGACCTTGGTGTTTCTGTGGATGGAGATGTGAAACCAAACCAACTGCATTGTAGCATGTCAGTTAATTTGGTTTATAACAATTCAGGCTGGTTTTCTTCCAGTGGGAAGAGGGAGAGACACACTTTCCTTGAAGATCTTGTAATATTTTGAACAGTTCTGTAAGATGACATTTTGTGGGTGAGTTCTGGAAGGGGGAAAAGGCTGAGGATCACTGGAGCTGTGCTGCCTCCAGCACCTGGTGCAGGTCACCTGGCCCTGGCACCAAGACATGAACAGGGTTGGCTGGCTTACCTGAAAATTTAGATTTTGCAAATTTTACAGGATTTCAGACATTTGAACAGTAGCCAAATGACCTCTCACAGAAATTCATCAGCTACATGTTCTGCTGCTGCAGACAAGGAAGAGTTTTGAGCAGTCTCGTCCCACTCTCAGCAGGCTGTTCACTCAAAGGTGCTGTTCACCTCTCCACTTCAGTGTGTCACTCCAATGTCTCCGGATTTCTGAAATTGCCTTTTGAATCTATTGAAAAGGAGTGGTTATGGCTCCAGTGTAATTGAGACTGTCAAGGAAATAGGTGGAATTTTTACAGCTCCGTGAGACTTGATGGTATGTGACAGAGGATCATTCCCTTCACTGGCCCATGGTAATGGGAGACTGATGTGTCTTTAAATGCCCTGGCAATAAATAGAAGACTGATTTTTACCTTTTTTTCCCCTTCTTTTTTGCAAGGCTATGGGTCTTTCTTAAATCTTCATTAACATGTAATAAAATATAAAGCACTTCTTTCATGTTCCAAAAATATCCCATCTGAGACATGTTCTAGACTTTGGGACTGTAGAGGTTATGAATTTATTTATTTCACACTTGTGTTTTGATGTGTCCCTTCTGTTCCTCCATTAATTCAGAGAAGGAATGACTTAGCAGGGTTGAGCACATAGAAATCTTTACATAAAAAAAAAAATGGCAGCAGTTTGCAATGATTTATGTGAGTAAAATGCGCAGAGGAAGCCTTAGAGAAGCTGATGTGAAATGCCCTGTGCACAGCTACAAGGACACAGCTTATAGTGTGGCTGGGCCTTTCCCACCATTGTCAGGCAGCCTGAAGGAGGACCCTGAGCTGCCACAACGGGAAAAGCTGCACAGCTCGTGTCAGATGTGCTGCTCCTTTGGCTCTCAGCTCTTGGTTGGGTTTGTTCAGCAGCAGAGCAATTGAGATGTCTTTGCTCAGTGTTTACTTTGGCCGTTGTGAAGTGTCGGGCTTGGGAATTACAGCATCTTATAGGCTTAGTGTGTATTTAAAGTAATATTTTAAAGTTTGGTGATTCTAACATCCATGCCTATGCTAAACAAATAAAACACTGTTATCTCAAATAATTTCTGGTAAAGAGAATGAAAGAGAAAGTGTCAACTACAAAGCATTTTGGGTTTCAATTCTGTGTTCTGTATTGTAGAATACAGAATTCCTTTGAATAAGGAATGGGCGGAGTAAGTTGAAGCTTGAAAGGTCAGTAAATAAGATTTAACTCTTCCAGCTAAAAACCTTGATGAATGTTCATGTATTTATCATCACTACAGAATTTGGGGAGATGAATATAAATAGCAGTAATTCATAAAATTAAAATGTACCCTCAGCCTCATACATATATACCTATTTATTTGTGTATTTATATTCAAATACATCCAAGTCCTGAGGCTTAATCCTTAACCAACAGACACCAATATTTCCCTGGTGGAAGCAGGGAACACCGGAGTGTAATTCCTTTGAAGTACCGAGTTTCAAATATTTGTTGTACACTTTGGTTTGAATCCGCTTCTGATTTTTTAAGTCAGGAAACATGATTGTGGTGAAACAAGGACTGGCTGAAACAGGACAGGTTTCCCCTGGAGGAGGAAGTGTTGAGGTATCGATTGGGACGAGGTGCTGGGCTGCTTCACAGGGATTGCTGTGCAGAAAGGAGCTCGGGCACCGTTTCCGTGGGTTTGTTCTGCCCTGGCCCGGGGAGAGGTGATGGGAGGATGGAGGTGCAGGGAGAGTGCTGCGAGGAGAGGAGCTGGGTGGTTATTGCAGGAGGCAGGGGAGAGCTGCGAGGAGAGGAGCTGGGTGGTTATTGCAGGTTTGTTCTGTCCTGGCCGGGGGAGAGGAGCTGGGTGGTTATTGCAGGAGGCAGGGGAGAGCTGCTGAGGAGAGGAGCTGGGTGGTTATTGCAGGTTTGTTCTGTCCTGGCCTGGGGAGAGGTGATGGGAGGATGGAGGCGCAGGGAGAGTGCTGGTGAGGAGAGGAGCTGGGTGGTTATTGCAGGTTTGTTCTGTCCTGGCCGGGGGAGAGGAGCTGGGTGGTTATTGCAGGTTTGTTCTGTCCTGGCCAGGGGAGAGGAGCTGGGTGGTTATTGCAGGTTTGTTCTGTCCTGGCCGGGGGAGAGGAGCTGGGTGGTTATTGCAGGAGCGAGGTGGCAGTCGGGGATATGACCAGAGACCTTATTAACCTACTTTGCTTGGAGGTGCAGAAATACTCCAGGAACTGTGCCAAGGCCTGCAGGCTTGTTGGACGTGGAGAGGAAGGTTTCTCATCTGGGTTTTTCTTGGTTGGCTGGTGGGAATGGGAATAGAGGTCAGTGAATTGGGGCAGGAATGTGCATGTTATAGTGGTATAAGGTTTAAAAATAAAGAAGAAAGAACTGTAAAAATACATGAAGCTCTGTGTGTTTATTGGGCATGTTATTTATTTGTGAACATCACATCCAGAACTATGCCATTGGCTGAAAAAAAATTAAAAATTATATTAAAAATTATCTGAATAAATGTTATGTGTAGTGTAGTAATTTATTGTAGCTGTGGTTCATATATGCAGTTGAGAAGTGAATAAAAAGGTCTGAAGCAGAGTCAGAAAATTTTGTATAAGTGGGGAAATAAATTTGATTTGGAAAGCAGTTTCAATTTTAAGCTTCCATGAAGGAAGACAAATGAAACATTTTAAAAGATATTAGCTATAACAGTATCCCTTTAATTTTCACTCCTTTCTTTTAAGTAAGATACTCTGAATCACTTTTTGTTCAAGGAGACAGATTTCTTGCAGTAATCAGTTTTGCTTTTAGCTCTGATTTGTAAAGAATAAGTGGTAATGGCACACATGCTGGAGGGTGTGATTAGAACCAACGTTAAAAGGCTTTTTTTGGACATGGATGGCTGGAAAAGGAGCTCTGGAGAGGTCTGCATTTAGCAGGAGGGAGTGAAGCACACCTTTGAAGTCTCTTAACCCTTTCCCATAAAACACCTGTAAGTGGAAATGAAATCTGGATGTTTTCTTCAGGCTCATGTGGAAGTTCTACATGAAATCTGTTAGCTTGCATTCAGCCAGTTCTTTTCCAGATCCCGTACCACTGAAAAGACCGGCTCCTGAGCATATGTGTTAGAAAGACTTTGCTATTTGGAATAACTTACAGGTTTCCTTGAAGTGCCTTTGGGTATTTTTTGATTACTTTACAGCATTCCGTGGAGAATGTTGAGAAAACTTAATGAAATGCTGAGAATGCGCATTGGTAGTCAGTTAATTAAATTGTCTTTTTGTGTAATCTTCTTAAGTAACTTATTTTCTGCTCAGTGCCTTTCCAACAAACACAAATTTTTTGTTCACATGCAGATTCCTGCATGCAAAACCTACTTTACTTGCCAAAATATTAAGAAAATATTTAGCAGGTGGAGTATATTTTTTGAGGTCCCAGATGTCTAAAAGTGTAAGAAGTTTTTACTTTTGCCTGCGAACACCTTCACCCAGCTTTTGCCAATCCATATCAGCCCATGGCTCCTTGGCTCAGTTGTGTCAGTGAGCCCTCAGACTCCTGCAGCTGATCCCCAGGGATGGGTGAAACAGGGAATTCTATGACTTGGCTTCTCTGCCTCAAAGTTCAATCCAAGTGAAATCCAGGTTTTGCTCACTAGTATCTCCTTAGCTATCTTTTTGCAGTTTGCTTTCATATCATATCTCTCAAAGATATTTTTTTTCCCCCACTGTAAATATTTCATTTTAGGATCTTTGAAGTATTGCCAGCTGGAGGCTGCCACGGAGCAATAGTGACCTGAAAATCAACAGTACATCCAGTGCTTAAATAACTCGAAAAATAACAGCTGTTCTTTTTGATAATGTCTTTTAACAATGAAACCTTATTTTTCTGTGCTTGTGTGCTAAAAATTCTGCTGTCACTGACAACTCTGCATTTTTCTGTGCTGCAGCTACTGGGACTTTTTGTAGGCAATGATTTAGTGCAAGTTTTGGAATATTTTTGAAGTCCCCAAACTGCTGATGTGAATAGGTAGACACACGTGTCAGTGTTTGGGCCCTGCAGAGTTCCTCGGGGTGAGCGGGTATTTAATGTAACTCACAGGTGGGATAACAGGGAGTGGTGTGATATCACAGGGAATGGTGTGATTTAACAGGGAATGATGTGATTTCACAGGGAATGGTGTGATTTAACAGGGAATGGTGTGATTTAACAGGGAATGGTGTGATTTCAGAGGGAATGATGTGATTTCACAGGGAATGGTGTGATTTCACCAGGAATGGTGTGATTTAACAGGGAGTGGTGTGATTTAACAGGGAATGATGTGATTTCACAGGGAATGGTGTGATTTAACAGGGAATGGTGTGATTTCAGAGGGAATGATGTGATTTCACAGGGAATGGTGTGATTTCACAGGGAATGGTGTGATTTCACAGGGAATGGTGTGATTTAAGGGGAATGGTGTGATTTAACAGGGAATGGTGTGTGATTTCACCGGGAATGTGTGATTTCACCAGGAATGGTGTGATTTCACAGGGAATGGTGTGATTCCTCTCTGAGCTTGTCCCTGGCCTGTGGGTGGGTGCAGGACCCTCCTCTGGTCAGTGCAGTTCCTCACTCCCTGGAGTCATCCTGGGATTCCCTGGCTTGTGCTCCTCCTGCAGCCTCCCTGCTGCTGTTCCTGTCGGGGCTCCTGATTTCCAGTTTCATTGCTCCTTCCTGGGGACAGGCCTCGTGCTGTAAGTTCAGAGCAGCCTTCCCCAGAGCTCTGGCCATGGCAGTAAAGTGCAGAGGACTGAGCACTGCTCTGCTGTAATGTTTTCCTCCTTTTCCTAATGAATCTGTGGGTGGCTTTTCTTTTAAAAATTATAGCTGAAATGACTATGAATATCTCCTTTAAACCAGATTGTATCAGCTTTTGCATCTTTCAGACAATGTATGTACAGCCAGAGGGTAAAACCCATTATAATACCATGCTAATTGCATGAGTGTGTGTGCTAAAACTCTCTTGTTGTGAGAAATCCAACCAAAACAAATCCTTGCTCCTGATGATCTCTCTCCCAGCACTGCTGGAGGGGAGCCCAGGTCACCCTGCTGGCAGGACAGGGTGCCCAGGGGGCTGTGACACTCAGCACGGCCCTGGCTGCACACACAGGGAGAAAAGACTCATGTGGAATTGGGAAACTGGGGTCCTCAGATCAGGAGCCTGGTGATCTACGAGGAGGCTCTGCTGGTTCTCTGCATTCACTGCTGCGGTGAGGCGCCTCTAGAGAAACGGTTCATGTGTTACCCAAGAGCCCTCAAAAAGAGATTAATGCCACCTCTCCCTCTACTTGTTCACTTGGCAGAGGCAGTGTGGCTGACTGGGATGCTCTCTGACATATGCCCGGGCTGCCATTGTTCCTGAACAAGCGTCTGTGTGTCCTGCCTTTGTCGGGGGCTGTTCCTGCTGGCCGTGTCACCGTGCCAGCACAGCTGTTTGGGGCCAGCCCGAGCTGCAGCGGCCCCTGCCCGCGGCAGGAACGCCTCACTCGCAGCTTTGGGCTGCAGAACTGACTTTCAGGCTACTAAAGTTAGAACCATTTAGCATGTGAATAATTTAGCTTCCGTTAGGAATTGTCACAGAGCTTCAGAACAAGTTTTGTGCGGGTCAGGAGCGGTGTGGGACGTGGACTGCAGTCTGTGATGGGAGAAAACACTGCTGGCAGTAGGCAAGGTCACTGCAGGGCCTGGAACATCACCTCTGGCCTGTCTCCCTGGTGTTTGAATCTTTATAATGGTAAATTGCTAAAGCAGCTGCTTTGTGTAAAAACTCAGCCTCTGTGGATGCATTTCCTTTTCTTCCTTCAGTAAGACATCTGTTGCTAAATCCACATATATATATATTGGTTTGTTTTCTTAAGGATTTCACACTTGTGTCCTTATTTTCCTCACCTCTCCTCTCTGCTACCCTACAGTCCATTAAATGTTGTGGATCAGTTTTTGTCACATTTTGGTCGGGCTCAGTGCCTGGCAGTGACTTTGCAGAGAGCAGAGCCTGGTCTCATGGCCTGTGCCTGTGTGCAAATTTTATGTACTCAATCAAGCATTTCCCAGATAAGACATTTGATAAGTGCACAGCCTCTCCTTGCCCTTTCACTTCAGTCTTGGGAATCTTGTGGTTTTGTGAGCTTTTCTAAGGGATTTTTAATATCATCCCATGCTCAAGTATATTTTGAAATATGCCAAGATGTGATTGATTGCAATACCATGTGCTGAAAAAGTGGCATATTGGGATCACATGCCCTTGAGTATGAGCTGTGCTGTTTGTTTTAAAGTGGTACATCAAACATGCCTGGGTGAGCAGCTGAAATGCTTGTGGGACCAGGCCACTTACATATCTCAGAGTAAGGCTTGCTGGAAAAGCCTGTGTGATTAAGAGTCAAGCAACTGGGGAAAAAAAGTTCACTGACTAATAAGAAAAACTTGCAGAGTAATCCTATTAAATTCCCTCCCTTCTGGTAACTCCTGATGTAAATTTATAGATATTCTCTATAAATGTGAAGGAAGGTTTGTTTCCGTGACAGAACAAACTGCACCAGCACTTTCCCACACCACCCCAAGAACATTCTTTCATTATCTTGCTCCTGTGTAATAATTGCACACGGAACAGTCACAAACTTGTTCTTCTACCAGTTGAAACTACAGAACAATGTGTATGCCTTGACCTGGATTCAGGGAGAGAAAAAGTCACTGTTGGCATAGACTCCACCTTGAAAATTTGCCATCAACATGGCAGAGAGTTGCTAAAGGCTTATAATGCGTAATTGAAACGGCTGAATGCCTGCAAGGATTCTTTGAGATAAGGATTGTCTTTGAAAACATTTTAACTAGAGGTCTGGATTGTGTCATTAATCTCTTCTGTAGTCCTATTACTTTTTAAAATTGTATTATTTCTGGTGTGATTAGCTTGCAAAGTAAATAGAAGGCGCAGGTTCTGTAAAGTATCTTTTTTCTTTATATGTTTTATGTCACACTATTTTAAAAGCTTTTTATGTAGTTCTTAAATAAACAAGACATACATACATTATGTACAATCAGCAGAACAGAGGGGTTTCTGGTGGCAGGAGAGTGGCCCTGCTGCACAGGGCACCCAGTGCAGTTCAGGGGATGCATCCCATTCCTGTGCTGGCCCCAGGGCTGCTCTGCTGCTGTCCCTCAGCTGCTCTGGTGGTGATCTGCCCCCCAGAATGTCCTGGCCCTTTGTCCCAGCTGTGCGCTGCCCTGTGTCCCTGCAGGGCTGGGCTTTGGGCTCACTGCACCCTCAGTGCTCAGTGCTGGATCCCCAGCTCGGGGTCACTGTTCAGTGTCACTCCCGAAGGCACGGTTAGAGCTCAGCTGGCTGCCTTGGCACAAGATTCAATCACTTATTTTTTGCCCCATACCTATATATAATTTTTGCTAGGTTATTTTTGGTTTGAATCCCGGTCTGTGATCTCTTTATCCCAGCTGCAGTTGGTGGTTGGTAAGTGGACCCTTTGAGGCTTCAGTAGTGCCTTGTGATGGATGGTTCCTGCCTGCTGGGCCCTTTGCTGCGGGATTCACCCGTGCAGGAATGGCCTCACAAAGCAGGGCAGGGAATTCAGATGTGTTCTTCTGAGAGCAGCAGTGAGTGAAGCTGCCTTTCTAGCTCAATTAGCTCCTAGGAGATTTTCCTGCTTTTCTAGTTTCTCCTGGGGATATGTGACCCGATAGCATATTGCTATAAATAATTATTTTACTAGTATCAAAGTAGGTACTGTACACAAACACAAAACAACATTTTCAGCATCTTTTTTTGGATGCTGTAAATACCAGGTTTTCAGACGGGCTGTTTCCTTTCTTCCTTTCTTGTTTCTGTTCTTTGGAATGCAGGCCTGACAGTTCTGATCTTCAGAACTTGGATTGTTAGTTTTGTGCTGCCCCTTGAAGTGAAATTGCTGGTGAGTAGCACAGAGCTGCCAGCCCAAGGCAGGGAGGTGAGGGGCAGGCTGGCATTGCTGCTGCTGTGGGGAAAGAGCAGAGGAATTGCTTTCCAGGTGGATACTGCAGGGGATCATCACTTGTTTGTGAAAGTGGGTTATTTAAAAGAAAAAAGAAAACTGGTCATGGATGAGAATGACACAGCAACCCCACTGAATTCCTTCCTCTATGAGAGACTCGGAACAGTCTGTTCACCCAAAGCAATGGTTATTGTATGGAGACATTTGGAAGAGCAGAGCAGCCACGGCAGGCCTGGCACAGCAGAAGAGTCACATGAGAGAGAAAACCAGCAACTTTTTAAGGACAAGTGTAGTTATCAGGGTGCGTAGCTGGATGTGGATTCTTCTGTGGGTTCAACACTGCACTGAGATTGAAGTTATTTTGGTCATCCCAGTAAAAATATGCATATACTCTATTCTGTAGTTTGAGAAACTCACCTTAAAAACTGGGATTGGGAATTGAGGCACCATAATCTCCTTGCTCTAGTTTTATGGTTCTCATTATAAAATTCTATTTTCAGAATCCAATTATTTTAAATTAAAATACTTGCCATGTGCAAAGCACCTTATAATTCCTGAGCTACTATACTTGCATTCCATAAGTTGTGTGGGAGAAGGACCAGTATCATGCCTGTTTTACATTTGTGCAAACCTGGATACCACGTGCTGTTGCTTCTCCAGATGTGATTTGGTGACATACCAATAAATAGTCTTACACTTGCCAGAGTTCTGTCAGAATAGGATTATTAGATCTTTTACATTCTTTGGAGAGGAAGAAGTGAGCGATAGACCTGATAAAATCCAATCTGGGTAACTGAGAGCGTTTTAATGAGGTGTTTTTGGGAGGTGAAGGGGATGTTTATCCTGACATCCACTGCAGGTGTTGATGTCACCATGAGGTCAGTGTGTGGCCCTGCTGGGCTGGGTGTGTGCTCCATCCACAGAATGGTCACATCTGTGTGGCACAGGCTCTGCGGGACACTGCTCAGTGCCCTCACATTAGTGCTCTTTTCCCTAGAAATGGCTTCACTTTGTTCTGACTCACTGAGCTGAGAATGATAAGAAACTTTAAAATACTCTTTTCTTCTTCAGCAAACTGTCTAACAGGAGTATGTGATGTTCTTTGTCTTTTTTCCTGTAGGTCAGTAACAGATCCACGAGATGGAAAGAGAGTTGCACTCAAAAAGATGCCCAACGTCTTCCAAAATTTGGTCTCTTGTAAAAGGGTCTTCCGGGAGTTGAAGATGTTGTGTTTTTTTAAGCATGACAATGTAAGTAAATTCAAAGTAATCTTGAAATCTTTGAGAAAACCTAAATGTAAAATGGAGCTCTCTGTAACAAAAGTGTGTTTTGTTACAGAATATCTAAAATACTTTACAGTGATCAGATTTTCTGGAAACTCAGATATTACTGTTGCAGACACTATAAAAATGAAACTGTCAAGAGTCTAAGGATACTCATAATTTCCCCTCCAAAGTGTTTGCAAACAGACAGTCAGTACACTTCTTCCCAGCCTTTTTTGAGGCTTTAGGTAAATGTCAGGCTGCACAGAGCTGTGTCAGCTGGACACTTCCTCCTGAGCTGTTCTGTCCCCTTTGCTGGTCCTCTCCCAAACCTGCTTTAGGTAAAATCAGTCAGCTTAAGTTAAAACGTTTAAACACTATTTGGTTTGACCCATGAAGTCTGAAGTGCATCTGAAGTTTGGGTGCTTCACCCAAATGTCATGAACCTTCCTAGGACAGGATCCAAATGACCACATCAAGGAGTATCTTTCTCTGTGAGAGGATGGGAGTTCTCTGCTGCTGCTTTTCTACGTTTTTGCTTTTTTCTACCTTTTTTACCTTTTGCTTTTTGTACCACTGAGCTGCTTATTCAGAATGGGAACATCTTTGGGGTTTGCAATTCCCATGTGGAAGCAGTGAATCACAAAACTCTGAAAGACTAAAGGCAGTACAAAGTGTAATATCTTCTGCTTTTACATTTCTTTGCTGGAATTACTTTCAAAGATTCTACGTTCATATATATTGTAAAGAAACCACTTTTTATTGGATAGATAAATTTGTGCTTTCAAACTACTGCTCCAACAGCTGGAAAAATGTCTTAAGTTAGAAAAGAGAGAGACATTGAATATACAGAATATCTTACATGGTGGGTTATTAAATTTACATACCTGGTGAGACAGAACATTGGTCTGTCTGTGGGATAGAATAAAATGAAGCCATGTGAGAAATGTGCAGTCTGTCTTTTGGAAAGGGATTTGTTCTGGAATAGGCCTTGACCTTGTGTGGTGTTTCCTAGGTACTCTCTGCCCTCGACATCCTCCAGCCTCCACACATCGACTATTTTGAAGAAATGTATCCTAAATATAAAAATAGAACATCTTAATTGAGGTAGATGTGATTTTCATTAGCTTAGAAGCTGCCAGTGTGTGGTGTAATCTATGAAATGGAACCACAGAACCTGCATGTGGACAGTTTTATTTCCAGGAGTGAACCTGTAGCATCCCGAGCTGTGAGGTGGTGCTGGGGTGGGATGGTGCAGGGCTGTGCTTTGGGATGGGCTGGTGCAGGGCTGAGCTGAACTTTGGGGTGGGCTGGTGCAGGGCTGAGCTGAACTTTGGGGTGGGCTGGTGCAGGGCTGAGCTGAACTTTGGGGTGGGATGGTGCAGGGCTGAACTTTGGGGTGGGATGGTGCAGGGCTGAGCTGAGCTTTGGGGTGTGAAATGGTGCAGGGCTGAGCTTTGGGATGGGCTGGTGCAGGGCTGAGCTTTGGGGTGTGAAATGGTGCAGGGCTGAGCTGAGCTTTGGGGTGGGATGGTGCAGGGCTGAGCTTTGGGGTGTGAAATGGTGCAGGGCTGAGCTGAGCTTTGGGGTGGGCTGGTGCAGGGCTGAGCTGAGCTTTGGGATGGGCTGGTGCAGGACTGAACTGAGCTGTGATTGCACCTGGGCCAGTGTGTGCAGGAGTGTGGGACTGACCAGCAGGCCCTGCTGCTGCTGCTGCTGCTCACAGGGATCCCCCCAGAACATTATTTTTAAAACCATATCCAGTAATTAATCTCCTCTCAGTTATTTGTATTTTAAAAGACGTTGTGGCGGTTTCAGAGGCTTTGGAGCCCTGAGTTAGCAGAGAGGGTTCAGGAGTGGCAGGGCTGTGGCTGTCCTTGTCAGCTCTGTCCTGCTGCAGAGCCCATTGCCCAGAGCTGTGTCCCACAAATGTTCTGTGCCACTGGTGCAGCACAGGTACAGCTGCCGGTGTGGAACTGGGTTCTAGCAGTGAATTTGAGGGAAGAACTTCACATGAGGGTCATGTTTTGGTTTGGTTGTTTTCCTTTTCTAACTTGGCTTGGGCTGTCTTCTAGTCGTGAAGGAGGGAATTTCTGCTTTCTGCAATACTGAAAAGTGAATCCCTGCGCTGGGAGGGCTCTGACTCTCATGGCAGGAGAAGTTCTTTGCCACTCCTGTGGTTAGGCTTGGGCAGGTTGGGTTTTGGTGCTGGTGGGTCTAAGCTGCTTTTTTGTATGACCCACTTTGCAGTTAATGGGTGGGAAATTGTCATTATTTTTAGGAAAACTGAACTTTGGAAGTATGGTTTCATCTATTTATGTAATACCTTGGATTGATTGGTGAAGAAAGTAGGTGTAATCAACGTGGTAATTTTAACCAAAGTACAGCACAACTTGCTGGTGGAGAAACACATTATTTAGTTGAAAATATTGCTGTGCTGTACTGGGGCTTTTTCATATGAGTTTAGGTAAAGCTTTAAAATTCTGCTTTGATATTTCTTTCACGTGAGAGCATATAAGTAGTCTTCAGAAACTGGATTTTGGTTATGTGCACTAGTTCAATGCCCTCATTTAGAACAAGTCATATGAGTTATAAATCAGATCTAGGTTAAGGATTACTCCTTCCGTGTAATTGTACAATCAAGAATATTTAAATGGGATAAGCTTATTTTTATGAGCTTAGCTACTGCCAAGTTTTGAATATAAAACCAAAATGTTAGTTTCCTTCATGGCTAACTGACTTTAAGTCATTCTGAGTTGTGTTCTATAGGGCTGCCTTTTTTATATTTTTGTTAATTTCTTGACTCTAATATTGACAACAGAAGATTATGTGTAATCTTCTTTATCCTTTCTTTTGAAATAATTACAATAAGTGCACTTAGGATTCCTACATTCCTTAAAAGAATGAATTAATACCTATTTTTAATTGCATGTGTTTCTGCTTACTGTAGTGTAAGGAGAATTTTCTTGAGACTGGTTTGAAGAAGATCAGGTAAAGATGTTCCATATTTGGGGGGTGTAGATGTCCAAACTTCTTTTGTTGGTCCACAGGTAGAGTTCCCAAAGATATCATAGGGTTGTTCCATTTTTACAGAAGGACATATTGAACAGTGATAAAAGTGTAAAGGGCTGGAGTTGGTATTGAGTGATTTCCTTTGTTCTTTCCAAAGAGTTGTAGTGCCCTTTTTGGGGAAAGAAACGTAATAAAAGAATGACTAAAATGATATGAATGATGTGTTGCAAATGAGCTGGTAGAGTTCATTTCAATTATTCAGTGTTTCGTAGGTACCAGCAGGAATTGCAGAGTGTATTTTTTAAAGAGAACTAATTATAAAACCACCTTAACATTTTACTGATAAATTAAAAGATTTCTAAGGAAACTAGTGGTGAATAAAGGAATTTTAATCTAGTGAGATTTTTGTTTAGGATGAAAATTCCTGCCAAACACTCAGAATAAGATATAATTTGAATTAATAATGAGGTTTTCGGCTGAAAATCTTTGTGGCCGTTTTGAATCTTACAGGTATTGATGTTTTTACCAATATCACCTGGTGCAAAAATGAATGATTGATAGCTCTTTTTTCCAATTACAGAACCTTCCACAGTTGATTGTAATACTGAATTCAGCAACTGCAGATCTGTGAATATTCTCCTTTAAGAACTATCCAAAGTTTCTGTAGTAACTTTATGAAAACTTTGCCCATTAAAGTGGATATCAGAAGCTGCTGAAAAGTCACCACTTTTCAGGGGTGGGGTCTGGAAAAGGTTTGAGTAGCAGTAAAAGCAAGGATGTGCAGTAAACTCACAGAGAGGTGGAAGAGCTGCGTTCTGGTGGGTTCTGGGTAGGTCCCTGGTGTCTGTAGGGTGGAGAGGAGCAGGGTGAGGGGCTGCTGCAGGCAGTGAGGGGCAGTGCCAGCCCCGCTGGACCAGCAGCACGGGCTCGCCCTGGGACGGGGCTTTCCTCTGATCCATGGCCGGGGCCAGTTCCCCTGGCCAGCCCCCAAACCAGCTGGGCAGGGACTGCCAGGGTCCCTCTGAGCCGCAGAGCCGGGGTTTGAGGCGTGCAGAGACCAAGTGCCAGCCACGATGAGAGTGCCACATCACCCAGGGCACCTCATCCCTTTCTAACGTTTATCTGTCGCTCCGTAAAATCCACCAACTCAGCAGGTCCCAGCCAGCAGAGCAAGTCGGGTTCTTTTGTGCCGCGCATTTGCTTTGATAATTACTCTGAAGCAAATTGGTACATTTGTAGATCTAATTTTATACAGCTACTTAACTAATTACTGCTGTCAGGAGCAATTTCTCTCCGGTAGCAGCGCCGTGCTCAGCGCCCGCGGCCGCGGCGGCACTGAGGAAAGCAAGCTGAGGTGCTGTGTGAGCAGGGCATGGCATCCCGGGTTTGGGGTCCCTTCTGCTCAGTGTCCCCAGCAGCGGCTGCTGCAGGCAGGGTCCCAGCAGCAGCAGCAGCAGCAGCAGAGCCCGTGGGTCACGGCAGAGCCCGCTGCCGCCAGCCCGGGCTCCATCACCCAGAGACAATAATCAGATGGCTGCTGCTGCTGCTGCTGCTGCTGCTGCTGCTGCTGCTGGGGTTAATGGCACCTCTGAGCCTGTCAAGGGCTTGATTTAATGCGCCCCAGACCTGCACTGGTGCAGGTGCCATTTCAGGCCCTCATTTAATTTAAGCTGCTTTAGTTGGCATGGCAACTAGTTGAGACATCTGGGAGACATTATGCTCGGGATTGAGATTTAGGAGGATTTGTGGCGTAGTAAAACAAAAATCTTATCGTGATAAAGTGCAGAGTAATGCTTTTGGGTTTTTAAAAGTATTTTGCATTAAATTGAATGTAAAGATTTGTTGCAGGTGTAAGGTAAACCGCAGATTTTAAAAGTCTGGTATAAATATTTAAAAGGGTCTTTGCTAAAGGAAAAGAAAAATTAGAGGACTACAAATTATGGTGCTGCAGGGTTGGGTTTTTTCTTTATGAATTCTTTATGAATGCAATTTTAATATTTTTTTCCTCAAAAAGTTGGAGATATTTAATTTATAAAATGAGTTTTTGTGTGGTGTTCTGTTGGCAGATGAACCCTTTGGCCAACAGGGATTTAGCTGGAGAGGGTTTGTAGAGCAACAGATGAAAGCAGAGCATTGACTGGGTAGAGATGAAAGAAAATGAGCATTCAATACCTGGCTGTATCAGTTAACATGGCGCAAACGTATTTTACCTCCTTCAGCCACAAATGTGATAATAGCACACTCCTGTTTCAAGTGTGACTGCTAAACTAAGCTTTTAAAGCAGTGATGTTTTTAGTTAATGCCTGTATTTCCCCCAGTATTTATTGTGATGATTTCTCTGTGTGTTACTGTTGTCCCACAGCCAGGACATTGTCAGGATGGTCTCCATCCTATAGGGTGCAGCTTTCACCCCATTTCAGTGCTTCTGAACCCCCTGAACACACACAGGCCCCTCTGGAGCCCCCTCCCCTCAGTCTCACTGGTAATTTGCCTTTCAGTAACTTTGTGCAACTACCTTAATGCAAACTCTCATGGACCAATCTGTTTTCTTTCACAAGATGTTTTTTATTTTCATTCCTGTAAGAATTTGACCTCTGAAGCAGCTTTCCTCTCTTTAACTCAATGGTTGTGACCTGTAAGAGCTCAAGTAAGTAGGAGTTAGTGAATGTTTTGAGAGATTGTGTGCCTGTTGTGCTTTTCCTTAACCACTGAACTGCAGCTATGTTGTCACTGAGTTGATGCAGAGTGACCTCCATAAGATTATCGTCTCTCCTCAGCCTCTCAGCTCGGATCATGTCAAAGTTTTTCTTTACCAGATTTTAAGAGGTAATTTTCTTCCTCTGAATTTAATGAAAATTGTGTAGTAGAAATATTTCTTTCCTTGATGTTTATTCTCAAGACATTCTCATCTTGAATAAGCTTCCTTAGGAACTTCTTTTAATGTCATATTTGAATAAATACCAAGCATGAATTATTGTACCTACAAGAGCATGGCACCCCTGCTGCTTTAAAGCATTGTCAGGGAAAGAAAAGTCATGCTTTTAGAATCAAGGAACAAAAAGGACACTTAGACTGAACCAGATGGGTGAATATGTGTAATTATATCCCTTTAAGGCAAAAATTGTTACTGAAAAACAGAGCAGTAAGAGGTATCTGAAAATTCCAGAGTGGGGATTAGCAGAGCATCCATGCCATAATCAGAGAAATGACACTTTGCTTTTGATTTGTTGTTTGTTGGATTGGGGGGGAGGGTTATAAAAAGACTGCTAAATTCCTTTTTCTGCCTATTTTTTATACTCCAAAATTTTACCCTGTCATTAAGTGACTGAGTGTGCATTACTGGCTGGGAGTTACTCATTTAAAAACTGAGGCACAGGCAAAGCTTTGCTGATCAGGAGTTGCCAGACCTTCTGGAGAAATGTTGTCAGCCTTAAATTTCTTCTAAAAGAGAAAAAACATAAAATTAATTTTCTTTAATATTTCAGGTCTGAAATATCTACATTCTGCTGGCATTTTACATCGAGACATTAAACCAGGGAACCTACTCGTGAACAGCAACTGTGTCCTTAAGGTGCTGCTTACTTTCATTGAAGATGTTTGTGTGTGTATGTTGTTAATTTGTAAACAAAAACATTCAGTGTGAATGCTTTCCCTGAAAGTCCATGTAAATTGAAAAAAATCCTACAGATTTTTTAAGCAGTGGAAATGAAGCAAACATCTGCCTTTCCCCTTTTCTCCCTGGCTCTCCCCACATCTCCTAAAGCCAGAGAGAATTCCTGAGTTTGGCTTGGGTGGGATGTCCTGTGCCTGGGAGGGGCAGGGGGTTCTCAGTGTCCCTGTGCTCCTCAGGGGAAGATGACACCAAATGCCCAAGGCACCTCCATTAACCTTGGGTATATGGAATTTTGGAGGACTGAGGTGTGTTGTACAGCTGTGCCAAACACAAAAATTCAGTGTTGTTTACAGGGATTTGCTGAGAATTCAAATTGGCAAAGTTTGCTCACTTTTCTTAACCCTTCTGGTTCAAGACATTTTTAACAATTCCCTAAACCCAAATGAGTAGAGCTGAATCTTTAATATTTTGAGACATATCATGAGCAAGTGAGTTTGTTTGAGTTTAAATACTCCATACCCAGAGATTGAGTTTTTTGTAGTGCAAAGCTTTTTCATCTTCCAGATTATAAATATTGTAATGCCAACTTAAAATGTACTGTGATTTCAAATCGAATTGTAGGAAGTTTAAATGGCTGTGGAACAAAGCAACATGATTTCCTCCTATCCCCTCTCCCCTGGCTTGTGCAGTCAGAGCAGATTATCAAGGTGTTTAAATGCTGCTTGGGGATCCCCTGCCTCCTTCCCAGAAGGCTGCCTATTTGAAACGCAGAAGGTGTTTTGGTTGTTTTAATTTTCTTATTTGCCTTCTCAATTTAGATTTGTGATTTTGGATTGGCCAGGGTGGAAGAGTTAGACGAATCCCGGCACATGACTCAGGAAGTTGTCACTCAGTATTACCGTGCTCCGGAGATCCTGATGGGCAGCCGCCACTACAGCAATGCCATCGACATCTGGTCTGTTGGCTGCATCTTTGCAGAGTTGCTTGGCAGAAGGATATTGTTCCAGGCACAGAGTCCCATCCAGCAGGTATCTCTGGATATACCCACCTCACCTCTCCCTGGCTGCCTTCCTGCTGCCCTTGCTCCTGCAGGCAGAGCTGCACCTCGGGGGACAGGGAGGGGCTGCAGCGTGCCCAGGGGAGGCAACAGAGCTGGGAAGGGGCTGAGAACTCCTGAGGGAGCTGGGAGGGGGCTCAGCCTGGAGAGAAGGAGGCTCAGGGGGGCCCTCCTGGCTCTGCACAGCTCCCTGCCGGGAGGGGATAGCCAGGGGGGTCGGGCTCTGCTCCAGGGAACAGGGACAGGATGTTGGTTAGTGGTAGCTGGGGAATCTGCTGCTCCAGTGGAGAGCATCCCGTGTCTGAGCTGTGTCCTTGTGCTCTGTGCAGCTGGATCTGATCACAGACCTGCTGGGCACGCCGTCGCTGGAGGCGATGAGGACGGCTTGTGAAGGCGCCAAGGCACACATACTCAGGGGTCCTCATAAACAGGTACTGCAGGGCTGCCTGCAGCCACACAGCCCCACCAGGCAGGGCTTCCTCTGGGCAGGGCGGGCCTTTCACATCCTGACTGAATTCCCATGGCCTGTTGGTTCAGAACACTCGGCCTGGATGTTTGCTCTCAGACCTGCGCCTGGGATCGGGGCTGAGGTGGGCACAGGGGGCTGTGGTGCTTGGGACGGGGGCTGATCTGTGCTGACTCCACCTGCTCTGGGCACAAGGGGGCTTTTCACTAGTCAGGGGCAGTTCTGGCTTCTGCCCTGGGGGATTGTTGGGCTTGATGCCCCAGGTGAAAGTCCCTTTCTGAGGCAGCAGTGTTTTGATACCTACTTTGAATGAAGATGTTAAATTTAAGAGTTGGTACTGGCAAGAGACATAAATTAGAATTGACAGTATGATTCATAAAGCCCTAGAGGGCTGCTGCACTGCCAGGATCAGGAGTGCTAGAGGTGGAATCCACTCCCTGCCCAGAGCCAGGGGCAGAACCTCCAGCACCCCACCCCAGAGGGTCCCTGCTCACCTGAGCTGCTCAGGAAGGCCCAACAAGAGGCTGAAAGCTGAGATACAGCATTCTGCACAACTGGAGTAAAAATTAGCTTGGAAAAAGACACCAAACCAAAGGAAAAAGGCAGGATGGAGTCATTGTGCTGACTGGGCAATAAAATGGGCAAATGCAATGTAGTGTTAACAGATACAAAGAAATGCTTGTGCAGGCATCTCTAGTGCGGGGATGAGGCTCTGTGGCTCTCCTATAGTGTCATTTTTATGATTGCTAACAAAATTAACAAAATTATTGGCCTGTACTTGCTCCAGTAGTTAAGTTTGCATCATTATTTTCTGCATGTTGAAGTAATTTCTCACGTCTGCTCACTACAATAGTAGTTACCATAGAAATGAGCATTGCATGTATATTCTGCTTTATTATTGACATGTGGGAGTTCTGCCTCCCTGGCACTTTGGATCCACTACATAAAGTTGTTGCTGTTCCATTTCATGACAGGATTTTTTAATTTGAGCATTAATAACAGAAGGATTTCCTTCACATTTTCTCTGCCAGTTTTAAGTTAAGTTTATTTTTCTGTTGTCATGTGCTAGAAGAGTTGCGACTCCTAAACCTGGTGTCTTATGACCCACAGGATGGGAATCCTAAAAAGCTAGTGAGGTGAAATGGTGTAAAAAGTTTCCACTACAGATTTAATGTCCTGTACCCACAAAGTTGTAAGAAATACACTCTTAAGAGTTAGTTGTGTGTGTGTTGGGGAAAACAACGTTCATTCTCCCTGGAGTGCCATGGGAGCTGGTGTGCTCATTGCACCTTGGAGACAGGGGATATAGAGCATCCAGGTGATGATTTGTATTTTTGTTTTCAACTTGAAGCACACTTCATGTTTGAGTGCAAATTTCTGGCTTTTCATATTCTGAAATGGAGCTTTTGCTGGTTGTAAGTGGTTAAACGTTGCTGGTTTCCTAATTAGACTAACAGGGAGAGCAGCCCAAGTTAGAAACGGGCGATTGCTTTGTCACACCGACTATTTTTACTCGCCGTAGGTGAGCGCAGTGGGAGAGAGGGGTGAGGCATTTTGCTGCTCTGTGCAAAAATAGATTAATGCCAGAAGTTTCTGATTAAACCCCCCCTACCCCACTGTGTGCTGGCAAAATGGGTATTTACATACTCTGTAGACTTTGTCAGTTTGGTATTTAAAAGTTCAAGTGAATTTTGTTCCTGGCAGCCCCAGGGTGAGCGAGCTGTCCCTGTCCCTGTCCCTGCTGACCCCCTTCCCAAAGGAAAACATGTGGGGTCCATCCCCTGCCTGTTGTGATCCCTCTGCTGTGGGAGAGCAGGCCAGGAGGAGGAGAGTTACCAAACACTGCAGCTTTATATTCCATAAGCTGCCCTGAGAAACCAAGGCTGGGGAGTGCTCAGGGCTCTGTGTGGCACTTCAGGGTTAACTTCGACTGATGTCACTCTGGAGATGTAGTTTTATTTATTCTGGGAAATTTACAGCAACCCTGACATCCAGTACAGTCCTTCTGTCACTGTCAGCTGTGGATCGCCTGGGCAAGGAAAAGCAAAGTAATCCATAATTTGGGAGGGATTGAGATTGACAAATGAACTACTGGAAATGATGGAGTTAATCAAACCCTGGTGGGAGTGGTGTCTGTAGAGAAAAATACAGAAAGAAAAGCAGGTTTTTCCAGGGATTGCACCTGAACTAAGGGGAGCAGTGATCAATTGGACCTTTATTACAGTTGCTGGGTTTTGCAGTGGTGATTATTGTCATGCTGGAAAGCGTTAGGTACCACTTGTCCCCTGTAACAAGGAGTTTGTCCTTGCTGACTGGAATAGCGCGTGCGGGAACTCGCTCTCCTGCTGATGGATCTGACAGGACACTCTGTGCTTCTCTTCCTCCCATTCCCCCTACAGCCATCCCTTCCTGTCCTATATACACTCTCCAGTCAAGCTACACATGAAGCAGTTCATCTCCTTTGCAGGATGTTGGTCTTTGATCCAGTAAGTAGGACTGAAAATCACCTCTAATACTTCTGCTTTGAACGGTTTTTGTTGTCTGCTTAAATTGTGCTTAAATTGAGTGCTGTAAGTCAAGGACCGCTTTAGCTGGTTTCCTTCTACATGGCATTGCAGTACTTCTGGTCCATGAAAAAGTAAAAATATCATATAATTGGCTGATCAATTCCCCCTGGAATGGGGGTTTCAGGTTTCAAACTGAGTGGTCCTGGGAAGGAAGCCTGGCAGTGGGAAGGATGAGGCTGTGCATGACTCATGCTCTTTTCCGAGCTGGGTGTAGGTAGCAGAACATCAGCTACTTTGATGCAGTTCTAATTAGGGACACGGGGGTGTTCCTGGTCTTGCAACACACAAAAAATTCCTCCTGCATCCCCAATCACAGAACAGGATCGTTTTTCCACTGAGCATCTGTTTTTCTAATAAAAATGTGCTGCTGTGGATTTTGAATTTTGTTTCTTGGGACATTTTAGAGAATTGTCACAAGAAAATATGGTATTAGAATTGATAATCTTCATTATTTCGTTCCTACAGAACTCCCCAATATTGCAAATGTGAAACAGAGTGACTGCAGTGCAAAGGAGGAGGCTGGGGGTTGATGAAGCATTTAGAAGCACTGCCTTTGGAGTGTATTTTTTTTAAACCTTAACATTGCTTTGCTGAGCAGAACCATGGAAATGTTAAACTATAACTTCCACATTTAAAAAACAAAAATTCCTTTCTGACTCCCTCAACAGTTAGAATGCTGTCTTTCCCAGCTTGTTTTGATTTATTGCAGGAGTCATAATTGTAAGGTTATCTGAAGAAAAAAGCCTTTGACAAAGAGGCGTGTTCCTAAGAGCCGTGTGCTCAGCGCTTGCCGTGGTGGCTGAGCCGGGTCGGTGCCACCCAGGCTGGTCTGTGAGCCTCAGCTCCCCTCTAGTGGCAGCTCCTTCCACACCACCGCGGGTTTGTTAAGCACCGAGGATTAAGTGATGAGCAGTTCCTCACCTCACGCCTGCTCTCTTCCCTTCCCTGCAGTCCAAAAGGATATCTGCTAAGGATGCCTTAGCTCACCCCTACCTGGACGAGGGCCGGTTGCGGTACCACACCTGTATGTGCAAGTGTTGTTTCTCCACTTCGACTGGCAGAGTTTATACCAGTGATTTTGAACCCATCACTAATCCCAAGTTCGATGACACTTTTGAGAAGAACCTCAGTTCTGTTCGGCAGGTTAAAGGTGAGCAGGAGTTAACCTTGCACATGCACTTGTCCCCCTGCACTGGGGGGACATGGGATGGAGCTGGGATGGGGTTGGGATTTGTGCTCTGCATCCACACAGTGACCCCAGTGCTGGTTTCTTTTAGTTATTTTTCCATAGTAGACACTGGGAATAATTTCTTTTCACCAAAAGAACAGAATTATAAGTGTTCTGAGATAAGGCAGTGGCACAAGCATGAGCTGATCTGCAGAAGTCTGTGGGTTTCAGATCTCAGCAGTGCCCATCCCTGGCACCCAGTTCCTCATCCTTTTGCTGAAGGGGGCTCTGGGGGAAGGGGAAGTCGCTGTGTGTCTGTGGCTGTTTGGGGCTGTGAGGTGTGACCTCCACAGCTGTCCTGCAGCCTGGAGCTGAAGCTGAGTGGTCAGATTCAGGGAAGCTGCAGCTCTTCTATCCTCCCTTAAATGTACTCTCAATAAGGGAAGTTCTCTTTCCCTCCAGTTGACATTGCATTTTACTGAAGCCAGAAGTGTTAATGCTGTGTTGTTTTGTATTTTTCTCCTGTGTACAGAAATAATTCATCAGTTCATTTTGGAACAGCAGAAAGGAAACAGAGTGCCTCTCTGCATCAACCCTCAGTCTGCTGCTTTTAAGAGCTTTATTAGGTAACTGTATGTAATCACATCTGATATGAATTCCCATTTATTAGTAGTACAGAAGTCACACATCCAGAATGTTTTAGGTTTTCGGTTCCTGAGATAGCAAGGGCCCGTAGATAAAACCCTTGTGAACTGTATTTGTGAATTCTTCTAGAATTTTAAGTAAAACACGCAAAACTTCCAAGTAACATTTTGTGCAAAAGAACAGAAGTCAGACTGAAACTGGAATTGTGAAGGTTGGCAAGTTGAATTTGGGTTGTGGAGCTGCAGGGTGAAGGCGTTGCAAGGAGGGACTGAGGGGTGAAAATGCACAGATAAAGGAATATTTGCTGTGGGTGCTGGTGGCCGTTGTCAGGCTCGGGTTGGGTTTGGCGTTTGGTACTGGGGTGTTTGATCCCCCTGGGCTCGGGTTGGGTTTGGGGTTTGGTCCCGGGAGCTTTTGTCCCCCTGAGCACTGAGCAGTGTCCCTGGCCCTGCCCTGAGCTCTGTCCCTGTCCCTGCACTGAGCTGTGTCCCTGGCCCTGCCCTGAGCAGTGGGCACTGAGCAGTGACCCTGTCCCTGCACTGAGCTGTGTCCCTGTCCCTGCACTGAGCACTGAGCACTGAGCAGTGACCCTGTCCCTGCACTGAGCTGTGTCCCTGGCCCTGCCCTGAGCTCTGTCCCTGTCCCTGCACTGAGCACTGAGCACTGAGCAGTGTCCCTGTCCCTGCCCTGAGCAGTGGCCCTGTCCCTGTCCCTGCACTGAGCAGTGACCCTGTCCCTGCACTGAGCTCTGTCCCTGTCCCTGTCCCTGCACTGAGCACTGAGCAGTGTCCCTGTCCCTGCACTGAGCAGTGACCCTGTCCCTGCACTGAGCAGTGACCCTGTCCCTGTCCCTGCACTGAGCAGTGTCCCTGTCCCTGCACTGAGCAGTGACCCTGTCCCTGCCCTGAGCAGTGTCCCTGTCCCTGCACTGAGCAGTGACCCTGTCCCTGCACTGAGCACTGAGCAGTGTCCCTGTCCCTGCACTGAGCTCTGTCCCTGTCCCTGTCCCGGCACTGAGCAGTGACCCTGTCCCTGCACTGAGCTCTGTCCCTGTCCCTGCACTGAGCAGTGTCCCTGTCCCTGCCCTGAGCAGTGTCCCTGGCCCTGCACTGAGCAGTGTCCCTGTGTCTGTGTGTCTGTCTGTCCGTGCAGCTCCACGGTCGCCCAGCCCTCCGAGATGCCGCCGTCGCCGCTGGTGTGGGAGTGACCCGAGCGCCCCGTACTACTGAAGATGTAATGTAGCTTTCCACTGGAGCCTGGGATTTGCAATTCTGGAGGTTAATCATGCTTGTACTGTAATTTTACTAATGAAGTTTTAAATTAACAACCACTACTTGTACAATATGAATAATACTTAGAAATGTACTAGACTTTTAATCTTGTAAAGTGGTTGTGCTTTTAGAAGAAAATATTTTACCCAGAGTTGCACGTGTTTTATGAATTCTAGTGCAGCTGTGATGGCTCAGCTCAGAACAAACAGAATTGAACCAAATTCGGGGAGGTTTTTTTTTTTTTTTTCCTTTTTTTTTTCCTTTTTTTTTTTTTTATTGAAGTGAGATTGTACAAACAGATAGACATACATTTTGATATTGAGCCATTCCTGAAGATTTTGGGTTTTCTAAAACTAAGGAATACAGAAAACTTGACTGCGACCAATCATGAAGTCCCTCTGGGTGGCCGTGGCCGTGGGAAGTGGCCACAGCCCCTGATGCCCAACCCTATAAATAGCTTCTCACTAGAGCTGTGATGGTGATGTGTGCTGTTCTAAAATCAAATGTTGTGAGTAGAGAGAATGAGTTTGTGACTAGGAGAGACTAAACCTCTGTTTCCTTACCCAGTATAAATATATATATATATTTAATCTATTTTTATTAGAAGTTTTTCTGCTCTTTCTTACATAAAACCCCCCAGCATGCATCTTCTATGTGTGTAAATAATTCCATTTATGGGCTAATTTCAGAGATCCCTGACATCATTGCTGTATAGAGAGAAACTAGCTTGCACATTTTAGGTCTGTGAAATTTTGTGAGAACTTTTTCCTGCACTGGACAGTTGAGAGAAAAAAAAAAAGAAAAGGACAAAAAAAAGCACATAGGGAATTCTGTTAATTGTGTTCGTGTCTTTAGGCAGAGCTGTGGAAGTCTTGAAATGTCACAGTAGTAAATAACTTTTATTACTTTTTGGCTAATTCTTTTTCTGTTGGAACACTGAATTCTGTGCATATGTATATATGAACACAAATTGAAGGCCTCTACCTCCTGGAGTATACAACTTGGTTTGTTTACCTCCACATGATTTTTTTTTTTTTAAGTTTAGTGTGGAGACTTGAAACTTGAATGTCCCTTCCAACTTTTATATTTAAAACAAGACTAGAAAATTGAAGACTGTTTTTCACCTGTACAAAGGAATACTAAAAGGTCGTCTTAAAATTTGAGCCTTGGTCTGGAGAGAAACCATGGTGTTTGTTATGGACAATTAACTGTTAAAGTTATTGTAAGTTATCTGTATTTAGCAGAGTATTTTCAACAAGAGTGATCTGAGCTGGAATTGGAGACTATTAGTAAGTTATGTTTGGAAGTTTTAACTTCAATGAAGTAATTATTTGCTGTGAAAGAGACAAACATTGAATAACTGAACAAAGATGGTGCAATATCTTTGTTTTTTATGAGGCTCCTAGAAATAAAACCAACTGAAGCATTTCAATTCACTTGAATGAGAAACGTGTTTAATTATCGAGCCCCAGAAGACACTGGTATGAAAGGTAAAATCTCAGAGGTTGGTCAGTTAATGTGGCACACTTGCTGGTCACTTTGTAAAATGTAGATTTGGAGTACAGTGGTGAAAACATTAAATGTGACATTTGAAAATGCGGCGGTGGTGTCATTCTTCCCTGCCCGCTGTGTCCCGTCCCGCTCTCCTCTGGGATGTAACCGGGCGGAGGTGGCGCTCGGGCTCCGCTCCCGGCTCCGCTCCCGGCCCCGGGCGGCTCCTGCAGCCGGGGCTGTGGCCGGGGCCGGCGGAACCGGAGCCCTGCGCTCGGGCCGGGCTGTCACGGCACGCGGGCACCCCTGGGCTCCGGAGCTCCGCGTCCACGCGTGCGGGGGAGGAACGGCGGGGCCGACGTGCGGGACCAGGGGGGACAAGAGCCGGGCTGGCGGGGGCGCGGCTGCCGACACCCGGAGGAAAGGGGGAAGAGCGGGGAAAGGGGGAAAGAACGGGGAAAGAGCGGGGAAAGGGCGAAAAGAACGGGGAAAGAACGGGAAAAGGGGAAAGAACATGGAACGGGGCGTGGCCAGGGCAGGGTGTGGCCGCTGGGCGTGGCCAGGGCAGGGTGTGGTCGGGGGCGGGGCCAGGGCAGGGTGTGGTCGGGGGCGGGGCCGTGCCGCGGGACGTGGCCGCCGCCGGGCGCGGCGGGGCGGGGCCTGCGCGGGGGGCGGGGCCAGCGCGGCGATGGCGGCGGCTCCGCGGTGGCGGGAGCGGCTCTTCGCCCTCTATTTCATCTCGCACATCCCGATCACGGCGCTCATCGACCTGCAGCCGCTGCTGCCCGCCGGGATCGCGCCGCGGGCCGTGAGTGGGGCCGGGGCTCGGGCCGGGGCTCGTTCCGCCGATGCGTGAGGGGCACCCGCCGGTTTGATGGGGCCGGGGGCGGCCTGCGCCGAATCTCGTGTGTGGAGACATCGGGGGGGGAGAGGGGGAGAGAAACTGCAGCGAGCGTGTGAGGGAGCGTCTGGGAGAGAAACGGTGCTGGTGCCACGGGATGAGTCACAGCCGGGTCATTCATTGGGGAGGAGCGGGAAGGGGAGCGGGAATGGGAACGGGAGAGGGATGCTCGGCCCGCGCGTCCCGCGGCTCTGGCCGGTGCTGCTGCCGAGAGCTGTGGCGGGGATGTGGCGGCCGCTCCGTGTCCCCCGGAGGCCCCGGGGAACTGGTGCAGGTCCGTGCTCTCCCCGGAACGGGCGGTGGAGATGTTCGTGTGCCCAGAGCGGGCTGTGGCTGTTCCACCGCTGCCCAGGGACATCCTTTCCGTGGCCATGGCCCCGCTGTCCCCTCGCTGTCGCGCTCGGCACCGGCGCCCGGAGGCTGCGGCAGCGCGGGGCCCGCGCCACGTGCCCCGGACGTGGCTCCTGCGGGCCCGGGCATTCTCCGATCCCGGGCTTTCCTCAAATTCCTGCCAAAAATGCAACAGGGAGTTGTTGCTGCTGCAGGAGCAGGCATGCCAAATTTACTAATTTATTCGTAAAAATCTCTGGCTTGCTGGGTTTTGAACAAAATCATAGAAGACAATATCATAAAATCAATTAAAATAACGGTTGGATGGCAGATAATTAGTTCAGCCCTCATCATCAGGGTGTCACCTCCTGCTTGAGTTTTACAACTGGTGATTTGGTTGTTGCCATTGGAACTGCCAGTAGGATTACTCCAGTATAGGAACCATTTCCAATTAATAGTTAACCAGCAGATCTCAATGCATATCTCTCTGTTCAAAGTCCAGCGTAAAGCCATGCTGGAGTTTACATTTCTGTCAGAAACTAATTGCAACTGCCTGACTCCAAATCCTGGTGCTGAGCTGTTCCCCTGCAGCAGCCCTGCTCAGGACCAGGGGCTCACAGCCTGGTGGCTTCATCCCATAGAGAACCACAAGCTCTGCCCTGCTCTGGTGGATGCTCAGTGACTGACTGTCATTTTGGGTTTTTTCAGCTGACAGACCTGTTGCAGCAGTATGCAACTTCCTTCAGGGACCCCCTGATGCTGCAGCCCCCAGAGTGGTTCAAGGCGTTCATCTACTGCGAAGCCTTTCTCCAGCTGCCCTTCTTCCCCATCGCTGCCTACGCCTTCCTGAAAGGTGGGGGGAACCAGGGTGATCGAGGGCATGTCCTGGGGGCATTTCTGCAGGACAGCTGCTGCTGTGCAGCAGAGAATGTTTCTATATCATGATTAGGGGGGTTGAGTGAGTTACTGTGGAGGGCTGGGCTGCCAGGGCCCACATGAGTGTTCTACCTGAGAAAGCAGCACAGAATAAAGTTTGTCATAAACAAAACCTTGCAACTACAGGTCCTTGTGAGGTGCAGCCATTTGTGTAACCACCATCAGCATTTGACATCTGGGTAATTTCCAGGCCAGCTAAAGGTCTGGGTCAAGCCTGTGTACTCATTTTGTTACTTTAGATCTTTCAGGATCACCCCTTTGTTCTAAATTGCCATCAGGGGAGAGAAATTTCCTTGGTTCCTACTAGTACTGAGGGTTTTTTCTGCTCCCTATTCCATCTGAGCGATGGCTTACCCTGGCAGAGAGGCAGCAGTCAGTGTTCTGTCACTCGGAATTCTGGGTGTTTCAAAATACTTAAATATTGTTTCCTTTTTGCTTCTGTACAGGTGGCTGCAGATGGATCAGGACTCCTGCCATTATCTACTCCACCCACGTGGCCACCACTCTGTTTGCCATCCTGGCCCACATCCTGTTCCACGACTTCTCCAAGGCGGAGCACGCGGGGCCTCAGACGCTGCGCGAGCGCCTGGCGCTGCTCTCCATCTACCTGCCCTACCTGCTGATCCCACTGCTGCTCCTGTTCACCATGCTCTGCAACCCCCACTACAAACACGTGGAGAAGAGGAAAAGGAAGTAGCTGGCTCTGGAGGTCGTACACACCACACCTGTGCTGCACCTGGTTCCGACCCTGCGCTGGCGGAGTCCTCTGGGACAAACATCTCCCTCGTGTTGACTGCACTGGCTGCTGCAAGGAAAAATGGAATTGGGTGGAGTGCACAGCCCTGCTTTGACCACATACAGCTCTGGCAGGGGCCTGGGCCAGCCTGGGGTCAGGTCTGTGCAAGGCCTCTCTCCCAGGAAAATGGTCTTTTAACCCTTTGATGTGTAACTCTGTGAGGGGACACACACACACACACCCTGCAGCTGATACTGTTCTTCCAAGGTCCCTTTTCCCCAAAATGACTGTTTGGAAACCACTCAAGTAGGAAATCTGTCTTCCAACCACATATTCTGAAGAATCCCCAACCCATTACACACAGATTTGCAAAGCTGTTCTTTTGAAGCATTCCAAATCATATAATGATTCTTAACTTCCTTGCCCCTTCCTTAAAATTTCCACTGCCTTTGCTCTGCTTCATTTTGATTAATTATAAATGTCTGATCAATGATAAATGTGCCAAAATCTGGATTCATGAATGCTTAAAGTTACCCTTGACAACCAGGAGTACTGCCCAGAGGATTCTGAAGTACTTCAGGAATTGTAACCAAGGAGTTGGAAATTTCTTTCTTCCCTAAAATCACTTCAGGTATGGAAATAAATAACTAAACGCATTAAACTGCATTCAGTATTCTTCAGGGAATGGCTGAAGGAACCTGCAGTGACCACGAGATGGTGGAGAGTTCACAGAGTAAACCCGTGTGTAAGTTACAACTACAGGTAGAAGTTCTGTGGTTGGGGTTGGTTTTCATCTGGAGCCTGGTGAGGTGACGAGCTGTTGAAGCTGCTCAGGCACTACTGGCACATTTTATTCACTGTGTCAAGTTAAAGCCTTCCCCAGGCTTTGGAAAGTGCAGCATTTCCATACTGAAGTGCTGCAGGCATACACAAAATGCATCTGTTTGCACTTCCAACATGAGGCTTGAGTTCACACTTGGGTTTGTAGTTTACAGTTTGTGCACTCCTGGTGTCACTGACATTCAGAATGGTTTCCCTCATCAGTCTGGTGTTCCATCCTAATAATGCCCATAAAAGGATTCAGCTCTCATGACAGTCCTGAATGGACATTCCTCAGGAACAGTTCAAAGTTCTAAATTCTCGTGTAGTTTCTGCTTTTTTGTATCTGTAATTGGTCCATTCTGGAAATCATACATTTCTGTCTTTTTTTAGTAATTCTATAGAAAAAGTAACAGGCAGATATAGATCCAATACTGCTGCTTGTGTGTAAACCTTTACATTGAAAAATAACAGAGGAGGAGCAACTAATTCTGGTACAGCCAGACAGTCTGAGAACAATAATTTATTTTCTGATTTCTATGAAAGAGCTGTAGACTTCAAAAAGCGACACAACAAAGCACCAGTAGCAGTAATTCAACTGGAATTTGAATTAGAACTACTGACTGTACAAAACTGGTATAAAATCAAAGGCCAGAACAGTCTGTGCAGCTGTGAGCTTCAGCCCTTCTTATTGCCATGGTACACTCAAGCCGAGGTACAGCCCCTCCATTGTGCAAACCATCTGCACTTCTGCACAGTGGAAATTGCATATTTCTGAAATTCTCAAGATTCTGGAATGGTCAAGTTTCCATGTGAGCTGGTTTTTATCTTAAAATCCTCTATTTCTGGAAGATGAACTGGTCGATGAATTCGTTCTGGTCCGCTTCGATTTTGCAGAGGGTCTCGTACTCGATCCGGTACCTGCGAGACAAAATAGAGGGTCCAGGACCCCGTGTGAGGGGGTCAGGGCAGCCCTGGGAGCTGGGAGGGGAGCTGGGCTGCCCGTGTGAGTCACCTGCAAGCAGCAGGTGCCTGAGTCACACACACAGCTCTTTATCAGCCAGACATGAGGCTGATGCAGCTCTCAGAGTTCTGCACCGCCCCAGCCCGTGCTGCCTCTGTTCAGCCCTGAAGTCCTCAGGGATGAACCTTCTCTGGGTCACTGCAGGGCCTGAAGGTAACTCCAGGCCTGTGGCATTGTTCCCATGTGCTCTGGCCAGGACACACCTCTGATGCAGGTGGGGCTGTCTGAACCAGCCCAGGGTCCCACAGCACAGGCAGACAGCCCTGTGTCCACCCTGAGCCTTCCCAGCCTGCACAACACCCCAGAGCACTGAACACAAAACTCACCTTTCCAGCTGCATCTTCTTCTCTGCTATCAAAGCCTGGAGCTGCTGCTCCTGAGCCTCTCTCTGCTTTGCAATCGACTTCAGCAGGTTCCGTGCCCCGATGGCCTGGCAGGACAGGACAGGGATGTGTGGAGGGGTTTTGGTTAGCTCCTTTAGCCCCTTTCCCTCCCAGCAGGTGGACTGTGAGGCATTTCAGCCATGCCAGCAATAACAGAGGGTGATGCTGTGCTCCTGAGGGGTGGGTGGCAGTTTGGTGTTCCCCAAACTCGAGGAACAAAGTCAGCGACTCCTCTGGATACACAAACTGGGCACTGGCCCTACAGCCTGACAAGCTCAGGCTACCAGAGGCCTCTCCTGCCTCTGCA
Organism: Ammospiza nelsoni; assembly: GCF_027579445.1. Classification (NCBI taxonomy): domain Eukaryota; kingdom Metazoa; phylum Chordata; class Aves; order Passeriformes; family Passerellidae; genus Ammospiza; species Ammospiza nelsoni. Next base: position 11,383,142 of record NC_080653.1, read on the forward strand.
GGACAAATTCTACCAAGATGGAGTGATTAAAAAGCACACGTTCTGTTTCTGTGCAGAAATATAGACAAGCAAGGAGAGCGGGACTGGTTCATGTGTGAGCAATACGACACTGTCATAAGTTTCATTAATTCATTACTATTGATTAATATTATCATTGATATAAATTTTAAAGGCCAGGTTAATCCCAGAGGAATGCCAGCAGAATACTGACAGAGAATCCTTGCTTCTGCTGTAAAGGGAGGGAGGGACAGAGAGGCCCCACACAGGACAGTGCACACAAGAAGCGAGGAATTTACTGCACAGTACCTTCATCTTCTCACTTTCTACAGCTTTGGCCAGTTGGTCAACGAGCTCAATCAAGCTGCCCACTATGTTCTGAAATTCTGCTGTTTCTGTAAAGGAAAAAATTGTCAAGTGATATTCACAACTTCCCTAAAAAGATCGAACGCTCCTGCTTTGCCGTACAGTTTTTAGACGCAGCTGTACGTTTAGGGTTTACAGTAAACAGGAAGGTTTTAGGACTCGGGCGGGATCAGATGAAAGGGGCGAGAGAAGGCCTGAGGTGCCCGGCCCGGCGCGGCGCGGCGCGGCACTCACTGTCCACGAAGGCCCGGCACTGCTCGCGGAGCTGCGCCGTCTGCGCCGCCACCTCGGGCTCCAGCACCCGCAGCTTGTTCAGTTCGTCAAAGTGCAGCCCCGCCGCGCCCAGCGCCGCCTGCGCCATGGCCGGGGCAGCGAGCCGAGCCGAGCCGAGCCGAGCCAAACGGAGCGGAGCGGAGCGGGGCCTCAGCCGGCACTGCCGGGCTCGGGCTCCTCCGGCACCGCCCGGCCCGGCCCCGCCTCCGCCAGCGCTGCGCCCGCCGGGAGCCGGGGAAACTCTTCCGGGCCGGCGGCTCCCGGGGCGGGCCGGGGCTGAGGGGCGGCGGCGGCGGCGGGTGAGTGAGAGAGGCCGGGCGGTGCGCGGGGCCGTGAGCGGGGCCGGGCCGGGCCGCCTCTGTTCGCTTCCCCCGCGGCCGGGACGGACGGAGCCTGTCCCGGGGGGCTCGGGCGGAGCGCGCCCGCGGCAGGGCCGGGCAGGGCCCGCGGGCCGCTTGGTGTGACCCGCGCGGGGCCGGCTCCCGTTCTGCACCGGTACCCTCGGGTTCCCCCGGCTCCCCCCGGGCCGTTCGGGTCCCTCCTTTCCGGCTGTGCTGGGCCGGGGCGGGTCCCGTTGCGGGGCCATTGTTCCGCAGCCCGTCCTGCCTCCCACGCGGGGTAGGAAGGGACGGGAAGGGATGTGGGGAGCTTTTGGTCGTGTCAAAAGGGGTAATTAGAGATCTCTGGCTGTTTACAGAGGCCTCACAGCTCCTCCGTGGCCACCTGCAGGAGTTGTGCTGGCGGGGCAGGGGGTTTAGCTTCTTTGCTCGTGTTTAGCTTCGTTCTTGGTCAGAGCAGTGAGAAACTGCCTGGGGTGACGGAACTGACCGCTTACCCTTCTGAGGAGCTCGGTCGGACAGGCTGGATTCCTGTCTCCTCAAGGGTTCGGTCTGGCTGCTATTATAAACACGCCACTGTTCTAAAAAGGGGATTTTGAGGGTTTAAAGCAAGGCAGGACATCAGTGACAAACAGTGGTGTACGTGGTGGGGAGTTGTGTTAATTTTCTTTTCAAATTAGAGCTACGTTCACTGGTCGGGGCTCCAGGATGGACGCAGGAGAGTTTTGAATGAAAGGAGTTACCAGAAAATAGAACCTTGTGATCCATCTTTTCAGTGTTGAGGCATTTGAAGAGACATTTGTGTCTCCAGTTCAAAGTCAAACCAACATCAACAAGCCCCGCTCAGGGGGATGCACACACACCCCAGCTGAAGCAGGGGCAGGAGGCTCTTCAGGGCATTTCAGCTGGGCTCAGAGAGTGTTGGGCTCTGTTGGGAGGCCGAGGGGGAGCTGAATTCCAGCAGCGTGTGAGCGGGGCCCTCCTGCCGTGTGGTGTTTGCAGTGTTGGCTGGAGATACAACAACAGGAAGTCGGGAGAGTTTCACGTGCCTCAGAAGTGTGACACAGCACAGGCGGCATCAATTGTCTGAAAAATGGCTGAATCGTGTTTTGTCAGGATGTGCGTAGTTGTGTCCTTAGGAAGTGTCTCTTCCGCAGAGTGACATCCTCGTCTGTGTGTGGAGTAGCCGTGGGGCTCCGTGCTGACCACGCTCCGTGTGCTGAGCCCTCGCCGTGGTAACTGCTGACCCCTCGTTGTGGTGACCACTGACCCCACGCCGTGCTGGCCCTTCGCCGTGCTGAGCCCTGGGTGATGCCGGCCCCTGCCCCGCCGTCCTGGCGGGCTGAGGCGTGAGGGCGGCACCACGGCGGGGCCGGCCCGGCCCACGCGCTGCAGGGTGGTCATCTACCTGCAGAAGGCCATGTCGGGGGACACGTGCCTGGGCAGCGCCCTGTGCCCGGCCGCCGGACACAAGCCCAAGGCCGGCGCGCTCAAGGGCGGCAGCCTGGGCAACAAGTACGTGCGGCTCAACGTCGGGGGCTCCCTGTACTACACCACGGTGCAGGTGCTCACCAGGCACGACACCATGCTCAAGGCCATGTTCAGCGGCAGGATGGAGGTGCTCACCGACAAGGAAGGTAAGGGTGTGGCTTCCATTGCTAACAGTTTTGTAAAACAGCAGGAGTTTGGTGGTGGTTTTACTCCGTTAAGGATGTAGAGAATGATATATGCCAAAAATAACTGGGAGCATTAGGCAGCCAAGTCCTGTTGGTGCTAGCAATCCTTTGGCTTTATAGAAATACCTGGTTTTGTTACTCAAAAGAACTGGGGAAGGACTGGTCCTCTTTCCTGCCCTCGTGCTGGTGAGCAGCTTGGTGTTGGTGTAAAGACTGAACAGACGGTCTGTGGGTTGTCATTTCTGTCACATCAAGCAGTGGCATCATTCAAACCATGCACGTAAGGAGGGACGTACGGTTTTCAGCTTTGAGGCTCAGAATAGCCTGCCTTGCTTTGTTGAAAAATCTTTTTTTTTTCCCTTTTCCTGAGCAGCATGTTTCAGTTGTGCCTCATGGTGCCATGGCAGCATTTAGGGATCAGTCAGGCAGTGTGTCACCTCCAGCTGGACACAGGATATTTTAAATCCCTGATACATTATAAAGGGCAGAACACACAATTTTGTGTAAGAGCCTCAGCCTGGATGGAAAATGAGAGTCATGTTCTGATAACTCCAGCTGGAGAGTCCAGCAGGGGTTTAGCTTACTTTCCTAGGTTCTTTTCTCTGTCTAGATTCCAAAATAACACTTTTTTCCTGCCTTCCACGTTATGGGAAAGGGTTTGGCACCGTACTAAGCCTTGTGTGTGCGTGCATCCTACACTGCTATTGTTTGGCAGCAATCAGACATCCTGTTTCCTTAGGGAATGTGACTTCAGGGATTTTGTAAAATTGCAAGAATTTGTCCATTTGCTACTGTTTCCTCTGCTTCATCCCTTCTGTGCTTCCTCCTGATCTGTCTGTCCTATTCTTTGCTCCTCTTTGGGGACTAGAACAGCTTTTCCCCCACACTGGGTTTTCTGGGCCGATCTGCCTTTTAGCATCTTCAGAACATTTCTCTGTCTTTTTAACTCCAAACAGCAGCAGCAGATGTGTTTGGAGAATTGCCAAATGCTCCTTATTAGGCCATAGAAATTATCCATATCTACTTGTTGCACTCAATAGTGAATTCTCTCTTCTAGTCCTTCCTTGGCTCTCAGAGGTTTCTGACTGCCCAGCATCACAGTGTAGCCCTGCAGTTGGGTTCCTGCAGCAATCTCAGTGCATTGTGCTGGAAGCTGAGTGTTTTTAGCTTGGGGCTGTGCTTTTGGGGTGCTGGAAAGCAGTGGGAACATCTGGGCAGTATTCAAGGGGCTCCACTGTCAGGTTCTGTTCTGGAAGCAGCTTCAGTTTGCTCAAAGGCAGTAGGTACTTCCACTGGGTGAAATGGGAGAAGCGTCCTGAGCAGTGTCAGGAAACCTCAGTGTTGTTTAACCTCTCCAGGGAGCTTTTCCTTGCCTCTTGTGTTGAGGTGACTGAAATGTGTTGGCTCTTTTTCAGGCTGGATCCTTATAGACCGTTGTGGGAAGCACTTTGGAACAATTTTAAACTATCTCAGAGATGACACGATTGCACTTCCAAAACACAGGCAGGAGATCAAAGCCTTGATGGCAGAAGCCAAATACTATCTCATCCAGGGCTTAGTGGACATGTGCCAGGCAGCTCTGCAGGTAAGAACAGAAGTATCCTATGAAGTGTTTCATGGGTGTTTTGCTTATAAAATTTACTTAAGACAACTTGAGAGATTATCTCATGGCCTTAGAAATGGCACCAAGTCTGAGATGTGCAAGGCATTTTTAAAATATGAGTTAGTAAACAGGTGGTGAGGGATCTGGGGACACGGCCTGTCCTGCCCACACTTGGGTTGTGCTCTGTGTCCCTGAGGGCTGGCTCGTGTTGGTGACATCCTGTTCTGCCACGTGCTCAGTCCACAGTGGCTGATGCTCGTCTGTGCAGTGGTTTGAGTTGATTAAAACTACTGCAGACTCCTTCTATCCTTTTCTTCAAGAAAGGATGTAATATTAAACCTACTTAAACCAAGTATGACTGGACCTTGTCCTGGCTATAGCTGAGGACATCCACCTGCACCCCAATATTTCAATTACTGCTGCCTTCCGGGGATGGGAAATCTGTGCTGTGATTCTGGGTTGCAGATCAAGGTAAGCTGGGTGGTTGCTGTAGCAACCCAGCTCTTTTCCTGTGCATCACAGCCTTTGGAAACATGGCTGGAGGGGCTGAAGGAGGCAGCAGCAGTAACATCAGCTTTAGCATTCCTTTCTTATTTCCTCTCTTTCTTCTTTCATTAAAACAGGACAAGAAAGACTTGTATGAACCTGTCTGCAGCATCCCTATTATCACCTCTCCAAAAGAAGAGGAGAGACTGATAGAGTCATCAATGAAAGTAACTGCTCTTTTCAACTGTGGATTTATTCTAAATGTATTGAAACACAGAACTTACCTTTTCTTCTTTTCTCTCACTCCCAACAGCCTGTTGTTAAACTGCTGTATAATAGAAGCAACAATAAATACTCCTACACCAGGTATGTCCCTTCTTTTTTCCCCTCACTTTAGTGGAAAAGTTGCTTTTTGACTGTGGGAGTGGAAGATGATGATGAATGATCTAACTTCACTTCTTTTGGTTTGTTTTGGGTTTTGACAACTATCTTGGTTTGAAAAGTAAGTAGGGCCTTACATTGCATGTCTGACAATAAAACTTTTTTTTAAAAAAATAATGTATTCATTCTGGCAGTGTGTCTGTGCTGTGCAGCATGCAGAGCACATGGCCTTCCAGGACACATTGACTCTGGACTTCTGCTGTCATCAAGCCAGAGAACTTCAGTGAAGTGGGGTTTGATCATCTCGAGCATGGATAGTTCATGTAATGGTTTGGGACATTGTGCTGTCCTTATTAATTGTGTAAGTTGACCTCTAAAGGCTGGTGTGTTTGCTCGTGGGGTCAGAGCAGTGTATTTGTATCTGAAATGGGCTATTACCCCTCTTTTCTTGGCAGCATGCGGCAGTGAGTCACTACTTATTTGTATTCTGCAGTTGGATCAGTGCTGAAAGCTGGCGGAACAGGCAGAGATGGCTGCTTGAAAAGCCCTGTTCCTGCTTTTGTTGCTGTGTTTCAGTAACTCTGATGACAACTTGCTGAAGAACATCGAGCTGTTTGACAAGCTGTCCCTGCGGTTCAACGGCAGAGTGCTGTTCATCAAGGACGTGATCGGGGACGAGATCTGCTGCTGGTCCTTCTACGGGCAGGGCCGCAAGCTGGCCGAGGTGTGCTGCACCTCCATCGTCTACGCCACCGAGAAGAAGCAAACCAAGGTAATGGAGCTTCACCTGCCCGTGCTGCGGGTTACAAACGGTCCTGATTAGCTTCAGGAGTCTGCAGAGCTTCTCTCACTTCAGGAGTTAACTTTGAATTTGCAGTGGTGCAGCTGAGGTTACCAGGGTCCAATGTTAAGAATTAGAGAGACTGTATTCCCTTCTAGAGCAATCTAAAAGATAAGGTGAGGGAGGTGACCTGGTGGGAGTAACCCTCCATCACAAATTTTTTACTCTTTATGATGTTGGGTTTGTGGCTCACGTGTGGGTGTGTGTTGCAGTTGTTACCCTGCATGGCTGAGGAACAGGACACGTGCTGTGTTTTGCAGGTTGAGTTCCCTGAGGCACGGATCTATGAGGAGACCCTGAATGTCCTGCTGTACGAGACACCCCGAGTCCCAGACAACTCCCTGCTGGAGGCCACGAGCCGCAGCCGCAGCCAGGCCTCGCACAGCGAGGATGAGGAGGGGCTGGAGCTGCGCGAGCGCGTGCGCCGCATCCACGTCAAGAGGTACAGCACCTACGACGACCGCCAGCTCGGCCACTAGCTGGGCTGGGCCTGCGGCAGCTGCAGCTCCCCTCCTGTCCCTGGGCAGGAGGGGGATCCCTGGACAGCCGTCTTCACGGGGCGCCTCAGCCCCTGGAAAGGCAGCGGGGATTTGTGTGCACAGAGCAGCACTGAAGGCCAAGGCCTTGCAGAACTGAGGTGTGAGTTGTGCACCTTGTGCCATACCTGCAGGCTGGCCTCTCCTCCTGCTGGGAGGGGGATGTGGAATGCTGGTTCTCGGTTTGTGGGTGCTCTTTCCTAGCTAACGATTTGCCAGTTTCCCCCTTGCCGTGAGCAGCACTGCTCTTCCTGGTTTGAAAAGTTCAAACCGCCTGGTTTGGGCGGTTTGAAAAGCTCTTTCCAGACAGCTCCCCTTCCAGGGCCTTGTACAATGGAACTTGCAGTTATTAAATCAAGATGCTGAAGAGAGAGCTTGAATGTGGCTGCTCTTGGCAGACCCTACATGGGATGACCTCCTGCAGAAACGTTTGGCTGGCCAGTCAGCTGCACCTGTGCTCTCCCACCCCTGTCCCCAGAACACCTGCAAAGGTTTGTGTTCCAGGATGGTGTCTTTAAAACTCATTGATTCCTAGGCAAGCCCTTCCAAAGTGGTGAGAATCAAGTCATCAGCCTCTCCATGTGAAAAGTGGAAGTCTCTGAAGATGTAAATGTGTAGGTAGTGACTTGTCCTGGGAGAGGGGGAAATGGGTATGGTGAGGGAAGAAACCTGAAGTAAGCAAACCTGAGCAGATTGTGGCACTGTTGCCCTGGTTGAAGCTTGTCACTGTGAAATCCTGTTTATATAAACAAGGGCAATCTGGGGAATTGCTTTTACATTCCTCCTGTGGCCTAAAAGTGCTATTTGATGTTAAATTTCTCAAGCAGCAGGGAAGAAATTGCAGTGGCTGGAGAAGTACAGGCTAAACAGTGTTTTCTAAGGCTAGAACATGTGAGTTCAAGTTCTGTGTCCTGAATCCCTTCTAGAGGGTAGAAGTTGAAGAAGAAAAACAGCTGTGAAAATATTGTTCTAGCATGGAACTGTGAGAGGCTTTGGGCATAGCAGAGAGTTGGCTTATACTGGATTTTAAACTGAAATAATCACTTTTATTCTGAGTGCTTGGCTGGGTGCTGATTTACAGGGCACTTCAGGAGGTGGGGGTCAAGTCTGCTCTGAAAATTTGGAAATTTCTGGAAATTTTCTGGAAACAGTTTCAAGTTCAGTATGAAAAGCCACTGTTGTACTTTTAAACATTTGCTTGTATGTTTGAGCTGTAGGTAGCAGTTTTGCCACTGTCATGGTAATTCCTGCTGGCTGCCCACTGGAGCCAGGGATACTTTGGATATATTCCACAGCTGCCTTTGTGTTCCCATATCATTCCTGGTCACAAAGCTCCAGATTCCACAATGGTCAGTCCTGAACTGCTTTGACCAGTGCCAAATCCACCTGTAAGATTTAAAGAAAATTACTGCAAAACCCTGACAACAAAATGATCCCAAATTATTGCAGGGAGTTCCGAAGGAGAATTGAGATCTAGATGTTTTGGGAGTAATGGAAGCAGGGGAGGGAGCAAAAAATTATTTGCACTCATTTAGGTTTTTGAAAATTAAAATATTGTGGGTTGGTAAAAAAACACTAACAGCCTTAGGATTTTCTTGCCTCTACACCTGGCAGGATTCACTTAATTCTCCTCACATTCAGGAAGCAGCATTGCACAGGGATGCACCTGCCTTCTTGTGAAAGGCCTCTTGAAATTTCTAATAATCCTAGCAATCTCTTTTATACTTCTTTCTGTAATTTTTTGTTTTCCAGCTGGTTATTCTGTTGTGCCAGGGAAAATACAGCTGTTGAGGTTTAGTTTCAACAAAGATTTTTGTGATATTTCTCTCTAATTCTGCTAGAGTGTAATGTGGATTTTAAAAATTTTTTCCTTCCACTGATGCTATTTAATTAGAAGCCACCAGCAGAGGCTGCAGTGATGGGGTCTTTGTGCTGCATTTAATAGCTTCAAGTTATTATCTTGTGCTTTTTCTGTCTTGTAACAAAGGCTGATGCCACTTAAAAAAACATGTGGCACTTCTGTTTCTTGGCAAATGATTTACATTATTTTTTCTTGTTACTATCATAGTGAATGTTAACAGAGTAAGTAAGTGATGCTGACAGCCTTGCAAAACTGTGTTTAAATGAAGTTATAAGCAGAAAAATGTCATATTTGCTTTTATTTTTTCTGGGGAGGACAGGTGTGGGAAGGAGTGTGTGAACAAGAATGTCAGATCCCTGTGCTACTCCAGAGGCTTTCTGTACTCACAGATTCATTAACAAAATGGACCCAACTTGTGAATTGTTACACTGTAAGAAGCAGAGGAAAGCCCATGTTTTGGTTTAGTTTTCCTTTCCCTATTTCCCACAGCCAACAAGTAGTATTAATTTCTGATTTGAATTTAGATTAATTAACCTGGGAAGCAAACAGTTTTAAGAACCATCTGGGTTGTGAGAATCTTTTACCAAGTGTGAAGGATCTTCTAGGTGTTTGTGGAATGTGGAATATCAGTAAGAACTGTCAGCAGTTGTGCTCAGGTTTGAAATACGTGCAGATATCATTTCCATTTCACTGTAGGCTCTCCTGAGTCCTGCTTGTCTGGAGCTGCTCCAGCACGGGGTGTCATTGAATCTGCCTTGCCCCAAATCATTCCCTGCTCCAGTCTCTGTCCCACCAGGTTCTGCTCATTTCGAGTACTGGAGCTGAGATGTAACACATGCTTTGTATTCTCACCTTAATCAGTCTTTACGTGATTGAAGGCTATTAATTATTGTGGCAGGAATGTTCTAGACATTCTAGAACATAAGATTACAGCCAGTGTAGTGCAGAAGCAGCAGCAGGGAGCAGGGTGACGCAGTCTAAAGGCATCATTGGTGGGTTTGCAGTGAGCTCTCCAAGGATCTCTGCTCAAATTAAGCACAGATTAAGACAGTACAGGTTTCTAATTGTATGTGTTTGTCTGCAAGTTGAGACTTGTACTGGCTTCTGCCCAGACCATCACCAGTGGGTGCATTAACAGGAATTTGGAGCAGCCTTTGGGAGAAAAAAGAGCCTTTTTGCCCCACTTGTAGGGTGTGAATTGTAACTACATCAGCTGTCATTCTTACAGGACTCACTGTCTCTTCACTCCTAAATTGAGTCCAAGCCCTGTGCATGCAGGCAGTGCCCTGAATGAGGGAGTGAGCGGGTGCCAGCCGTGCCCAGCCCTGTGCCCCAGGGCTCTGGGGTGTTTCCCAAACGCAGTGCCCGTGCCCTGCCAGCCCCTCGGGCCCTCTGCAGGGAGGGAGAGAGGGAGCCCTGGCTCGGGGTAAAGGGGCAGCAGGGGCACAGGGGAGAGCTCTGCAGGGCTCAGCTCCGGCTGCTGCTCAGTGCCCAGACAGGGGCACTGCTTAACCTTCACCCTGACATTCTGGTTTTTGAGCAGGAGACATTTATCCTGCTGCAATGTTCCACTCCAGTGACTTTGGTCTTTTGCACTTGTTGGTTAAAACAGAAAATAAGTGATGGACAGGGAGGGTGTTGGGGGGACCATGCTGTCACCGAGAGCTGCGTTTGAATGGGCGTTGCTTTCTGTGGGCTTGGTTTGATTTTGTTCTTCTCAAGGTTTTTCATTTTCGGACAGAATTCTCTCCAGGCAATACTGGGGATAGCCCTGAACTGGATGGGTCTGCCCAGCAGCCCCTGCCTACACACTGAGGTTGTGTTCTGTGACAATCCTTGGCATTCACCTCGCAGCCACCTTCCCCCGTGCTGTGGGACAGAGTCCTGTTCCAGCCCTGCCCTCCCAGGGGACAGGCTCTGTTTTCTGCATGTGTGTCACTTCTCCTCCCATGGAACGAGTAACACCCTCCCCTACCTCACAGGGTGAGGTTTAATTTGTTTATTGAGGGTAAAGGATTCTTTCGGATTTCTATGGTATTTTATATACAGAGGATAACAAATATGATTGCTGATCTTGTTTAAATTGACATTCTGTGATCAAGTTATTTTCTTAGAGATTCAGTCTTTGTTTTATTTTCATGTCTAACTTTTAAGGGTCAGTTTTACAGAAAAAGTACCTAGATAATGCAGTAATTAATCAATTATCTGTTGATTAAAGTGTTTCACCAGTGCATTAAAACGAAACAGAACACTAATTTTTAATAAAGTGTTATATTTTGTCTTCTGTGATTTTTCTCCAGCATCATTACTTTTTATTGGTAGTGTGGGTCTGTGGAACTTTAGTTCCGTGTTTGCGTTGCGATCCCCACCGAGGATTTGGGGTTGGTGCTCCCGGACCGGGGCCGGCAGCGGAGCAGGGATCCGTGTCCCGCCTGCCCCGTGTCCCTCTGTCCCCCCGCTGTCCCCCCCCTGTCCCCGCTGTCCCCCCCGTCCCCCCCCCGTCCCCGCTGTCCCCCCCCTGTCCCCGCTGTCCCCCCCCCGTCCCCGCTGTCCCCCCCCTGTCCCCGCTGTCCCCCCCCGTCCCCGCTGTCCCCCCCCGTCCCCCCCCCCGTCCCCGCTGTCCCCCCCTGTCCCCGCTGTCCCCCCCGTCCCCCCCCGTCCCCCCCGGCTCCGCTCTCTCCCCGCGCACAGCGCCCCCCCGCGGCCGGGCTGCGCCCCCGCCCCGCCCGCTGACGTCACGCCGCGGTGAAGATGGCGGCGGGCCCGGGTCGGGAGCTGTGAGCGCCCCGGGCCCGCCAACATGAGCTGCTCGGCGGACGCCGTGAAGGACAAGCTGCTGTGGAACGTGAAGAAGGAGGTGAGGGCGGCGGCGGGGGAGGCCCCGGGCTGTGCGGCGGGCAGAGCCCCGCGCTCCGGGGTCCGGCCCCGGGGGGCCGCGGGTCGCATCGCGTGGGGAACGCCCTGCGGCCCGGGCGGGGGCCGGGGCCGGTCCCGGTGCCGCCCCCGGTGCCGGTGCCTCGGCGGGGAGCGGGCTCGGCCGTGCGCGCCCGCCCGGGGGGCGCCGAGGACGCGGCTGTGCCCCGGCGGGGCTGGCGGGGTGCGGGCCGTGCGGCTCCGGGGACCCTCGGCGCTCTTTCCCCCGGGCGCACCTGGAGCCGGGATGCCGCCCGCGGGACTTGTGCGCGGCAGGAGGCTGGCATCGGCTCCCGCTCCCGGCGTTTGTGTTTCCCGCAGCACTCGTTTTCTATGACTTTTTCCTTAACTGGGAACTTTACCGGAGAAGGGAGGGAAATCGGAGGTAAGAAAGGTAATCTGAGGTGCCCGTGGATGAGCCGAGCTGACTCCCAGGTGCCAGAGCACCCGTGCCCTGGGAAGGGTTAATTTGGGTGGTTGTTCTGTACACACCTGTGTGACATTGCCGGGCTGGGGCAGCCAGAGCCGTGTGTACATGAGGAGCCCAGCCCCGCACCTGAGCGGCGGTGTTCGGTCCCACTCGCGGCCGGGCCGGTGCCGCTTCTCCTCGCACGGCGCTCCCCGGCTGCGGGGCGGTGCTCGGCACTGCTCCGTGCTGCCCGGGGCTCGGCAGGACGGACGGATGGCATCGCGCTGGAGCAGCTCCTGCCGCAGAGCAGGGCTCCTGCCGGGGCGGGAGGAGGTGCCGGTGGTGCCCAAGGGCCGTGGGCGCCTCTGCAGCGCGTTCCTGCTGGGGCTCCCTGCGGCCGCCTCTCCCCTTGCACCCATACCGGGTTTTGTGGGTTTGTGGCACTGGCTGTGGTGAGCTGCGTGTAGGTGCCGGTTATTACACGGCAGTGAAGCGGGGTTTAATGCTTATCCCCCACAGCAGTAACAAGTTTTTCTAACAGGTACCTGCCCTCCTACTCCTTCCCCTCCTCAGCTCACTGCTGGGGAAGCAGCAGGAGCCGTCCAAGTTCAGATGTAAAGTTGTTGCTGTGGCCAAGGTTCCTGAGCCCGGCTGCCATGTCCTGGTACTCGTTAATGCTGGACTCAGAACACATCAGGTGTTGTAGGGAGTATAGAAAGGGCAGAGCAGGGACAGACACAAGGACTGTGTCCCAGGATGACCCAGCCAGCAGCTGGCTCTGGGCAGGTGGTACCTGCTGAATGCTGCCTCAAACGTGCCACTTTGATTAGAAATTTCTGCTTGAACCAGAACCTCTGAGCTGAGGCAGTGCAAGGTTTTATTTAGAAGTGGATGCGCTTGCTCTCCTGAGTGATGCTTAAATATATAAATAAATCTGATAAATGTTTTCCAAGTGTGAACATTGCAATCTTGTGCTAATGCATGAGATGAAAAGTGAAATGGATTTTCATAACCCAAGCCAGCTCAAGCTGAGGAGAAGTAGTGGTGTGTAATTAAAAAATCTGAGGCTAATTTGTTTTTAAAGTCTCTAAAATGTTTTTAATTGGACTCTGGTTTTTAAATTACTTGAATAATGCTTGAAAGTGTTATTTGTACCTTCTGTGTCATCTGCATTTTTGTTTTGTCTCTGGTTTGTTTTTTCCTTCTCCCAAGTCCTCACCAAGGCTCTTTTAGAGCACTTAGAGTGGCTTGGCTTTTTAGCGTTGGCCAGAGCTTTCCAGTCTAAATAGCCATGAGAGCCTTTGTTGATTAAAAGCAGGTTGAGGTAACACCCCTCACGTGTGTCCTCACAGACCTGTGGCCCCTGTCTGTGCTCACAGTCAGAAAATGGCTCAGGTCACAGTTGGAGACCCTGAGATGGAGATTTTATTTGTCTTCAATAATCAATTGACAAAGAGGCAGGAATTGAACAGGAGCCACGGGTAACTGCCCACCAGATAATGCTGCCCTTAAGGATTGTATGTAACTTTCTCCAATAGAATTTTCAACCTCATTTTTTTTATCATGTGTGACTTCATACAGCCACTTCTGCCTGCTTGCTGGGAAAACCTGACTCCATGTCCATGTCTGTTCTCAGAGCCCTGGTCCCCTTCCTTTGTCCTTTAAACCCAGACTCTTATTTCCTGCTGAGTGATTTTCCCATAACCTCAATAGCCAAAGGAGTTCATAGGGAATGGATTGTTTCTGTGGGCTGTTCCACCAAGCCTGGTAAAATTCAGCTGTCTTTGCAAAGTATAGAACAGTTATCTCCAAAGTAATTTGGTCCAAAGTGTTTAGTTTATTTTGCCTCAGTCTCTCAGCTAAAACTTCTGCATTTTTCCTTTGGGAAATTTGATGCTGTTTGCTTTTCCTCAGATGGACTTTCCCATTGGTAGGGAATGTGTTTTGTTGGCTCTCACAGAAAGGAAGACATGTAATGTGTTTCGAAAATGTAACTGCTGGGATTCATGCTGAGGCCGCTTGGAAGTTCACGTTTCAAGCATTTATCTCTCTCTGCAGGAAAATCTGTTGTGACAAGCAGACTCATAAAACAGGCTTTTTTCTCTGGCCATTTCCTTTTGCCTCCTGAAAGGGAGGGTTTTGCCATTTCTGGATTTAAACAGTACTTTCTAGCTGTGAAACAAACAGGATAACAATAACCTTAGCAGTTCTACCCTGAACGATTTCAGAGCACTTCAGAGGCTCAATTGCTCAACTTGCAGCTGAAATGTAAGGGCTTCTGAGCAGAAGTGCAGTAGTTATTGAACAGCTTTTATTACACTGCCAGTCTTTCATCAGGAGTGAGGAGTCAGTGCAGTAGGAGCTGTCGATAAAGGAGGTGAGCAGAAGCTGCCCAAGCTGAAGAAGATATGGATGGTGGATATTAGGTTTTTTCCTTTAAGGAAAAAATGCTGTAGGCTTTAACTGTGTTCCTGGTTATTGTGGTGTGTTATGAGCATTCTTCTTTACCATTTTTTAAGTTTCCTTAAATAAAATTTTAAAAAATTAAACGTAGAGGCATTTCTCTTGTGTATTTTTTGAGTGAAACTTAATAAATGTATAATATACCATGTATTATAGTATGGGTTCAGTGTTTGACTGCTTCTGAAAGTTTTAGCCCTTGTAGGATGTGGGATAAAGTCAGAGCAGTGATCCATTTGAAGATCCTTCAAATGCCAAGCAACTTCTCTCTGGGGAGTTTGCTTTGCTTTACCTGTACAACGCTGCCACCAGGACCTTCCTCAGCACTGAGATCTTTACCTGGCTGGGCAGAGCTTTGTTGTCCCTGCTCTCGGGGGGGCAGATGTGTGTCCCCAGAGCCTGGCACCTGTTCCAGGGCGAGCAGGTGTCCCCAGGGCTGCAGCTGGTTCAGGGACAGTGACACTGAGTGACACGAGTGCCTCTGTGTGCCACCAGGCAGGTCCAGAGGAGAGCCTGGTGAGGGCAAGTGGCTCCTGTGTTCTGCAGGGGAGGCACAGAGAGAGGATGGTGTTTCCAGGGCTGGACCTGAGCCGGTGTCACAGCCGGCCCCAGCGCTCCCTCCCCCTGCACAGGCTCCTCTCCAGGCTCTGGGAGCAGCCCTGCATCCCTTGCACATCCTTTCCCTCTGGGGGCACGTGGGGATGCTTCTGGTAAAGAGATTAATTTGCAGTTTGGTCAGGTCTGCTGGTAGCTGCCAGTGGGTGTGTGTGGGGGCTTGTGCTCAAAAAGCTCCATTGTCAAGTGCCTCCTGAGAACAGGGACAAAGCAGCAGAATTCCCTATGAAGAGCTGTGCAATATTGCAAGGGAATTAAGGAAACAAGAAAAAAAAAAGCTTGTGTTCCATTTGATCAGAAACACTTGCTTTAGCTCCTTGCCTGGAGCATCCATGAATTACGTGGCAGTGAGGGATGACGTGGGATTGAAGAACATTGCATTCCTGCTTTTGAATCTTCTCATAATCTTCTCATATCTATGCCTTAAAAATGTTTTCTAATAACATTCAGTCACTCTCCAGAAAATGCAGGGAGCTTGCTTGGCATCTGGTGGCAGTGGGGAACACACAGAGAGCCTACTCTGTGTCCTTAGCTCTGGGGATTAAAGTCTCCTCAGAGACACTGGATGGTGCTGCTCTAGAAAAGTAGCATCGATTATTAAATCTGAAACACTTTTCTTTCTCAGTTTTTGTACACTTAAAATTTTAGCTGATGGGGATCTCAATAACATACTGAGCTGATTGGGGTGTGCCTGGGAAATGTGTGTCGCAATGAATTGGCTGCTGAGCACTTGAGCTTTTGCTCATTGAAACTACTCTTCTTCCTCCCCGTTGTTAGGATGTGAATGGCAGTTAATGTCCTCTGGGATGCTGAGACTGATTTCATGGTGTGCAGTGCTGAAGTCCTGTCTGTGCCCTTGAGCTGTGTGTGCTCAGGCTGCTGTGACTGTGCTGCACCAGGGCAGAGTCTGTCTGCCTTCAGCCCAGGGGCGCTCAGTTGCTTTTTGCCAGTAGTACACCAGCCCTTTCCTTGGGTGAATGAAACTGTGCCAAAGGGATTGTTGAGCACACAGGATAATCCAGATGTGAGACCCATTCACGAGGCCTCCTCACACCTCTGCTTCTCCCTTGATACGCTCCTACTCCTCCACCTCCAGCTGCCTCACTGTGAGGTCCTGAGTTCTAACAGCCATGTCAGAAAAGCCACAGGAAAGAAACAAATTGCCTGGCTCAAAGTTTATATTGTCAGGCCTCAGGTGTGAGCAGTGAGCCAGGTTTTATAGAGTGAAAACGACTTGTTTTGAAATCCTCAGCTATAAAACACGTCTACTTTGAAAGCCTCTTACACGTTTCCTTTTTCCCCTCCAGTGTTTTCTGTGCGACTCAGAGGGCTCCTGTTTGATAAGGAGCACAGATTCTGGAGGATCCATTTGATCCAGAACTTGGAGCGAGGCAAATGCCATGTGTTGAGAGGCTCGTGCAGCAAGTGCCAGAGCTGCAGCCTGCTGCCAGCCGGGCTGGGGGTGTACGAGTGGGCACAGAGGCCCCAGGAGGAGTTCTGGGGGAGGGGGTGTTTAATTACAGCATCCAGAATTGGTCTCACAGATGGTCTTGCTGGAGGAGGAAGCCCTTCAAAGCAGAGAAGGCACCTCCACAGGCAGCTGCAGAGCCCAGCTCTCAATGGAGCACTGCAGCTCTCCTGGTCCAGCACCAAGGGGAAAAGCCCAAAACCCTGGGACCTGTCAGTGCCATGAAGTGGTACCCAGTTAGCTCTAAATGCTGGAAGAAGAGAGTGTTTGGTCGAGTCTTCTGCCGTGGTAGCACTTACTTTCATGTATTAAAAGTGAATTGCCATATGTTTAGTCAGGGTGTCATAACCCTGTAATTGTAGCTCACAAATGAGAGAAGTCAAAAATTATGGTTAATTTGTACACAGAAGAGAGCAAGCTCTCCACGGCCAGGAGGAAATGAGTGTCTGTTAAATGAGTTGGTGATGAGCTGGAAGCCAGTAAGGTTTCATGTGGTGTCAGGCTGAGGAAGCCATTGGGGAGAAATCACTGGCAGATGAATGGAGGGTGACTACAGCCTCTTGCCAAGAGCCTCATTGTAAGAATTGTCTGTTTCTTCTTTAATTTTTGAAAGTCAGTAATTTGCAATTATTTCCCTCTGGAGCTTGATGCATCTTGACCCCTGAAACTGGAAAGGAACTTTGTTTTAAATCATTAAAAAGTGTGATAAGTGTAATTTTATTTGCTACAATTGCTGAATCGTGTCTTGAAGTGATAACTGAAGGCACTGCCTTCTCTGTAGGTACTGTAATAATTTTGTATACTGTCTGGTGCAGCAGAGCTTCGAAGGCATCATTTGTAATTGCTGTGGCATGCTCCCTGTTTCCCAGGTAGGGAGGCCCTAAAACTCTCTGGGAATGTGTGCCCATGTCGCTCAGTGACGCTTTGTGCTTGAAAAAGAGCAGAATGGCACAAGTGGAAATGGGACATAGCTACACAATCTGGTTTCATGAGCAGAAGAGACTGTGAAGGCCAAGGATGAATCATATAAAAAGTCTTTCACAGCTCTTCAAAAGTTGTGCTGGAGAAGTTCTCTGTTGGGTGCTGTGGGCACACTGAAATCTGCCTTCGATGGGGGCACACCCCAAACAGCCTGTCCTTGTTCTGCCAGAGGTTTCCTCGTGCTGTTATAGGCCCCTGAGGTTTGTTTGTGCTTCCCTCCTTAGATCCATTCCTCCCTGCAAAATGTGATGTGAGGGAGTTGTTTGTCTGTTGGTGAGGGGGAAGGGGCAAGCAGTGGTTGAAACTGAAACTCCCAAGTGCCGTGCTGATTTTGTTGGGATCGTGCAATCATTTCTCTCTATTCATTTTAGGTAAAGCAGATCATGGAAGAAGCTGTCACCCGGAAATTTGTACACGAAGACAGCAGTCACATCATCGCCTTATGTGGTAAATGTCACACAAAGAGCTAATGCTACCTAACCTTGCTTTTCCTCTAGACATTTATTTTCTCTGCTGTCAGAGGTAAATGGAGGGATTTAGATACTAGAAATCATGGTGTTCAGGCCCATTTCACCTCTGTATTTGCTATGTGTGTTTACATTACAAGTTGTAATGTAACTCTTACTAAAATGTCATTATCCAAGTACCCAGCCAAGATGACAGGTGGGTTTGCTGGAGGCTGGCTCTGTGTTCCAGGGAGCTCCCAGTGTGGTCTGCCTGCTCTCTGTTCCTGAAATTCTGTCAAATTCTGTCCTGAAAAGCTGTGCTGCATTGTTGGTGTTACAGGTGATAGGGTGGCAGCTGTTTCTGTTAGACTCTGCTTGGCCAAAATTAGGAATACTTTAAAGTCTTCATACTTCTCTCGTCCTCCTACTGTGATTCCAGTTGGTTTTGTGTTCTAAATTCTTCATGGTCTGAAGGACTAATGACTCTGCACTGAGCTGCCTCATTATTGCCCAGCAATCCTACCTGTCCTGAAGCAGGACTCCAGCCTGCTGCTGCTTTGATCAGAGCCAAACCAGAAGAAGGTGAAGCTGAATGTTCTGTTTTTACTTTGGCTGATTGAATGGAGAAATCCCTTCCAGCAGATTTGGCTAACAGCTCCTGGCTGGTTTTCTCCTGTGTGTACAGTTCTCTTCCCTCCCCCATTCCAGTTTCGTGTGACTCTTCAAGAGGTTTTTCCCTTCTATTTAAAATTAGATTGGTTCAGTACATGAGTCATTTTTGGTGAATCTTCGTTATAAATATAGAATTCTTGTGAATCATTTTACTCTCCTGCTAGGCTGAGTTTAGCAAGAGCCTCTTAAATACCTGATGGCTGATTTCAGGGTCTCTCTGCATCAGTAGCTGCCCTAGGTCCTAGATGGCTGAAGGTGCAAGGTGCCAGTTCAATGTCATGTGCCCCTTGTCCTGGGAGATGCTCCAGCTCTGTGCCACCCTTGCTGGCCTGGAGGAATGGTGCCTCTGAGCAGGTCAGCTGTGCTCATCCATCCAGCAGGAGGGATTGCAACCACGAGGACTCTGCTCCAGTCTGTGCTCCCTGCCTGGGTGCTCTGGGAGGAGGAGAGCACTGCCGATGTTTCCATCCTTGTGGAGAAGCAGTGAGTGCAGGAGATTCTGTATTTGTTCCCAACCTGGTGCATAACCAACCTAGGTTACATCCCAGGGCTCTGCCACCCCTCTGTTTCCAGGAGATCTGGCTGTGGTTCAGAGCCACAGCAGCCCCATTGGCCTGTGGCTGATATGTCCACTGTGGGACAAACTTCTGAATTCCTTTGGGCTAGGTTTGCTGTGGAGCCAGCCCCAGGGCACAGTGCAGCGCTGAGGGTGTTTGGAGCAGCTTCTGCTGGGAGCTGGCTGTGCCAAGGAGCAGCTTCTGCTGGGAGCTGGCTGTGCCAAGGAGCAGCTTCTGCTGGGAGCTGGCTGTGGCCGATTGCAGCCGGGCTCTGGGAGACGTTTCCTTGGGAACAGCAGCTGCACTGACGTGGGGCTGGTGGAGCCAGCCCTGCACCAGGGCCAGGGCAGCTGCTCCTGCCCGGCCTGCCCTGAGCTCCTCTCTCTGCCCCCAGCTCCTCTCCTCTGCCCGGCCTGCCCTGAGCTCCTCTCTGTGCCCCCAGCTCCTCTGCCCAGCCTGCCCTGAGCATCTCTCTCTGTGCCCCCAGCTCCTCTCCTCTGCCCAGCCTGCCCTGAGCATCTCTCTCTGTGCCCCCAGCTCCTCTGCCCAGCCTGCCCTGAGCATCTCTCTCTCTGCCCCCAGCTGCTCCTGCCCTGCAGCTGCACCAGCCCTTGCCCCCTTCTGCGGTTCTGAGGGGAAGGGGAAGGCAAAGCAAGCATCTCTGTTTCTGCACTCACCTCAAGTGTATTTACAGGGTTTCCAGTGCAGCACATTATGCCTACAGTGTTTGTCCAAAAGCTGCCTGCAGTTTGCTGAGCCTTTTCTGTGTGGCTGACCACCTTTAGTCTGACAGTAACACGCTGCTTGAAGCAATTAAAAAACTTGTTTAAGTCAGCTTCATACTGCAAACAGGGTTTATTCATGAATGCCTCAGACATGTTTACCCAGATGATCTCTACATTTCCAATATCTACTTTGAAATGAGTCTTAGTAGTTTGCTCTCTTAGAATAGTACTTTGAGTATATTAAATTAAATAATCCTGAATTCCCCATGCTATAAACTAATCACCATAGAATTCAGGTGGGTTATGGAGAGTTAGTGTGTGTCACAATCAAAATATATGTTATTTAAATAAATCCAGCATGCCACCTTGGCAGAGGGAATATACTTACTATGGTTTTGGGAAAGCTTAGTAGTAAATGTGAGTAAAAATAGTAACTTGGGCACTATTAAACGTGCAGAATTTGGCTTTTCAATGAGATTTCAGTTCAAATTAAGGAAGAGATGAACTGCATGGAAAGCTTTTTTTGGCCTGAATAATAAACCTGCTACCAGTAATTAAACCCATTAATTAAAATGTGCAGAATCCCTTTGTGGCTGAACTGAAAAGGCCAGTTCTGATTTGAGCTGCAGAATGGTATTTAATGTTGTGCTTGGGGCTTCTTGTAAGCCTTGCTTGAGGATGGCATTGCATGTGTCCCTTGGGATGTGAGGAAGAGGAGGGAGCTGGGGGATTCCACTGCTGTTCCTGGGGGATGCACCTGAGCTGTGCAGCTGTGGGTGGGTTTGTGGCAGGTCCTTTCCTGTTCCTGAATCTGAACTCAAATCCTCTAAGACATTGAGGCTCTTCTATGAATGAAAACAAAAAAATCCCCACCTTCTTTTTGTTTTCTTGATGCTTTGTAGCTTTTTTGGTATACTTTGGGTACTTGGCATGTGCTGTTTCTTCCCATCTTCAGTTACTAATTGGTTACAGTCCTTCACTTCAAAGACAATCGGAGGTACTTGGTTTTCCTTTCCTTCCATGTCATTGAATAATCTTTGCCCTCCAAATATGTTCTAAAACTGTGTCTAGACCAGACCAGAAATGCTTTTTTCCTTTTGAACCCAAGGAGAAAATTTGCCGTTTCTGGATATTATTTTACTGCTCTGTCCTGATAGATTTGTTGAGGATCTTTGCTGCAGAGCCTGCAATTCCAGGTGCAGAGAAGAGGAGCAGAGAGCCTCTGCTAGAGGAGCTGAGGAAGCTGGGCTGGCTCAGCCCTAGGGGATGAGCCAGTCCCGTTGATTTAGCTGCATTAACCTCAGTTTTTTCTTTTTCCATCCCCATTATGCTTATTGCTTTTCTTCTCTTATTAACTGATGAAAATGACTGGTTTTTTTTCTAGGTAATGGTGTGTTTAAATAACGCAGATCTTAAAAAAAAGAAGAACAAAACCACATCACGATCTGTCCAGTCATGCACTGGGAAAGGTGACAGGGCTTGACTGCAGAGCTGGATCTGGATATTAACTGAAGGTGTTTGTATGGGGTCTGTGACTGCGTTTAGTCATATGTGCAGCCCTTCAAACAAAAGAAGGATGTGGTGCCTGCCTGGGGGAGCTTGGGAGGTAATGAATTCCCATTAGTAAGCAGTCCTTGGTGCTTTCTCTGTGTGAATAATACATCAGAGAGGTGGCCTGAGGCCTTTGAGCAGACATCTGCCACCTAGAGAGAAGGGACACTTGCCTGAGCACAGCCAAGTGCTGGCTTGCCCTGCTGCCAGTCCAGTCTTGTCTGAAAGCTGAGCAGCCTGTGAGCCTTTGGTGGTTCTGGACATGGTGGCTGAGGAGGTCCATGCACAAACAGATCCCTGCAGTAGCCATGCAGTGCTGTGAGTGCCCTTGGCCAGCTCTGCAGGGTCCGTCCTTCTGTGTGGTGACCTCAGGTGTAGAAGCAGGATGTGCCAGGTGGTAGGGGAGTGCTATGGGGCTACTTTCTCTCACACAGTCTCTCCTGGGTGCTCCTGTAAGTTGTACAGCAGCTCTTTCAGCTTCCTGCGTTTCCTTCACTCAGAGACTCAAACACAGCCTTGACTTGTGCCAGGCTGTGCCAGGCTGTGGCCTGACTCCATGGCTGCTTTTGTGAAGCACTCCTGAGCTGGCATGTGTGTCTTATGCTGGTGCTTCTGCTCTCCTGCAGTGTCTGTGTACATCAGGACTGCGTGAGCATTTATTGTTCTCAGAAACAGAGCAAGGAGAGCTGTCACCCACAAGTGCTCCTGAGATGTCTGTGCTTCAGGCTGTAATTCACACTCCAGATCTGATGTGTGGGCCCCGAATCCATCCTTGCAGCTTCCTTCCACAGAGCCCTGGGGCATCTACACTTGGATAATCATCCCTGTAAGATGCTTCCTTCTTCAAAAATAAGTAGAGGGAATTGTTATTTGAAATAGGTCTGTGTCACTGAGTATCTGTTCACAGCAGAAGGACTGGTGTGTTCTGAGAATCAGAGTGGCTCTTGGGTCCTCTTCACAGTTCAGAGCAATCCAGTGTATGACAGGATTGTCGTTAATGAATGTGCAAAACACTAAGATTGGACTTTGTGTGGAACAGTTCAGCAGTTACTTCCAGCAGATGAGCACTCCATTCACTCTGCAGGGGGAGGCAGTAGCAGAGCCCTTGTGTGGCTGCATTTTCTGGAGTAGTTGAGATCTGGTAAGGTGTGAAATTGTAGGGCCTTGCACGTCTGTAGGAGCACAAAGAACTTCAGCTGAGGTCATGGGTCAGTCCCCATCCACGCTGGCAGTGGAAAACCAGGAGTCCTTGGAACATGAATGTGGCTGGTGACACCTGGAGAGCAGGTACCCAGGGTCATCTGGGATGGTTGAGTCTGAGCTGCAGGAGTGCCCAGCAGGGCTGCTTTACAGGCCCACTGCTAATCACCCAGGGTTAATTCCTTCCTCAGGATGACTTGTTATCCCATTTTGCAAAGTTAATTGTCTTTGAAAGATAACACAATTTTGTTCCCATCATTTTCAGCTGGAGTGACAGCATTCCAATTCTTCTGAAAACCAACCCCATTAGGAAGAGATACCTTATGCTTTGGGATTTTTAGCTGATTGCCTTGAGGCTTCTAAATAGCACCATATTCAGATTTGACAGAAAACAAAGAATTCAGTTTTCTTTCTTTTTTCCTTAGCTCACAGAAATGCAACTTCTGTAGAAACAGATGTAAATAACCACTGCCCAACCTGACAGTTTATCATCTTAATTCTTTTGGCTTTCTACCCTTGACATTGATATTTTAAAAAAATGAAGATTATCTGCTGTGGAAATGCAGATCACTCACAAACAAAACACAAGTCTCCCTGTATTACTGCTCCTATTTGGGAAACAAACATTTTCAATGATGAATAATGCTTAAAAAATAGTTTACAGAGATTCTACCTCACTTGATAAACACATTAGTCCAGAGAGTGTACCAGAGATGATCATAATTGGGGGGAAGCAAATATTTTTTCATGCACATTTAGAAGGTTTTTGATTGTGCTCCAAAGATGATGCTTGAATTAATGAGTGGTGTGCTGTGGTGGGGAGGAAAAAAAACAGAGTGAATATTAGCTCTGATGTGAAATGAAACTGTTTTTTGAACTGGATGTGTTTTTAGCTTGAGAAGTGAAATAAAATCTCTTGTGCTTTTTAGAGAACTCTGCTAAACATTTTGCTTTGATCCTGGGTCATCAAATTGGATAATTTTCAATATTTAGAGAAACTTCAGTACTTTTGATTTGCCCTTAACGTGTTTAATGAAAACACTTCTGTTTTCTGGAGGTTGCTGAGATCCTTGAAGCTTAATGATCACGGTTTTAAAGAGGAGCAGTCACCAAATTTCAGCCCCAAAGTTTCCCAGCCACTTTAGAACTGGGAATTGTCCATTTAGATACTTTTTAAATTATTATTTTCTAGGGAGTTACTGAACATGGGATGTTCTGTGGCACAGCCCACAGAAGCAGGTTGAGTGCAGGGGCACAGGAGCAGGTTTGGATGTTCCTCTGCAGCCCTTTGCACTCAGGGACCAGCATCTCCCAATGACACAGCAGGCTGAACTGGCTTCAAACTGGGCAGATCTGTGACTAGGATAAAGCAATAGCAGCTGGAGATCATGAGCATCTGATGGCTTCTTTATCATCCTACTCTTTTCACTTGTTTTTAATTTCTTCAGCCTCATGAATTCAATTCCCCGTGCACAGTTTCCATGAAAACAAGGTATTTAGCTGCAGTATTTCTTCCTGTCTAAGGAAAATCTCATCTGCTAAGTACACCCCATAAATAATCCTTCCACAGGCTTTCTTTTCTCTGCTCACCACCCTTCCAGCCCCAGAACTTTCATTTCACAGTCCATTAAGTCATATCAGAATTTTCATAGAGCCAAAAAAGGACAAAACCAAACCTGTTCACCTGACCCTGGAAGAAGTAGCTGTGGTGAAGTCATAAAAAGGTGACATTTCCTGAAGCCTGGTGGGCACTGTGATTATTTGAACTGTAAATCAATAATATATCTGCACTTAATTAAATTCAGCAGTGAATACTGCAGAGAATGTTCCTCAAAACTGTCTGGAGTTAATGAATTTCTAGATGGCTGCTGTCAGCTGAACCATACAAGAGAATTACCTGAGCTGTGCTGATTTATTCCCAGTGCAGAGCTGCTTTTCCACTGTGTGTGTGATGAGTTGCTGCCTTTTTGTCTGGTGGGTTTTTGTATGTGTTTGTTGTAGGTACAGTGACAGTAGGCAGGCTGGGTATCACCCTGGGCTGTGCAGTAGTTACTTACCTGTGTGCACACATGTCTGTAGGCAAAGGCATGTGTACATTCACACAGACTACCTGTGTGCACACAAAACCACCCAGTGATGCCCTTCTGATGTCAGCAGTTTCTCCAGGAACAGCTGAATTATCTATTTTTAGGTCTTCTTAGAGTGTCAGATTCCAAAAAGGGAGAAATGGTTCATTTTCCCAGAAATGAATAAATAACCCCATTTCCCTGTCCCAAAGGTTCTTGTACTACCACCCCTGAAATAGTTTGAGTTGTCTCTTTAGGCAGCAGTGTGAGCTGTGCAGTTTGTGACTCCTGGGGATCACCTGGTTTGGGTTTATCAAAAAGCACCACGGCCAAGGTCCCCTCGTGTCTTTGGGAAGGTTCTGCAGCGTGAGGGGCTCCTGTGCCAGTTTGTTCAGGATGTGTGAGGTTTCCTCTGTGACTCAGCCTGGCCGTGGGCGATGCTGGCAAGGTGCAGTGAGATCAGTGCCTGCCTTGGACACGCAGCCAAAGGGAAGCCCTGGGGGCTCTGCCAGGAGCTGCTCCCTCCCTGCAGTGCTGTGCCATTCTGCTGCTGGCTGGGAGGGATCCCTGCTGCTCTTGTGCTGCCCTGTGCCTCCAGGGTGGCACCCACACGGTCCCCTGGGCTGCAATGGGACGGCACCTGTGGCTCAAGGTGTACTGCCCTGCTTGCCTGTTTTCTAGTCTAACTGGGTAAAAGCTGCAGTGCATTTGCAAGCACATTCAGATCAAGTCAGATGTGAATGTATTCCAGCTGTTCTGGAGTAATTCTTGTAGAAAGGAGCCTGGAGAGAAGAGTGCTGTTAGTCTCTCTCTGGGGTTGAAGTGTAGGAGAATGAAGTGACCTGAGGGTCACACAGGCTGGGCTGTAACCTGCCCCTCAATCCAAGGGCTCCTTACACATAGAACTGGACACGTGTTAATCTCTTGTCCTGTGGAAAATACATTTTGAGGCAATCCAGCGGAAATTTCAATGTCTTGCCCCTTGCAGATGACCCCTATGTGTGCATTATAGGCAGCTGGGGACTGATCTTACCCAAGTTCTTGTGATGAGAAATGTCACAATGGAATAGTTAAATATTGGGACTCTAGGGACAGTCACTGGGGAAATTGCCCTCAGTGGCAGCTGCAGCATTTATTAATAATTAAAGCTGTGCCTGCTGTGCTTTTCACTAAATTTGTTTCATTAATATTTTATTGTTTTAAAGAAATAAAAAAAAAGCAGTGAAGGTGGGAAGAGAGTCTGTTTCCTAAGCAACAGCAATGCACTTCTTTGCAGTTATTTTTAAAGGCAGGTTGCTTCATCTAAGATTTGGAATCAAATTGCTGCATTGCTCCAGGCATCTGGAAAGCTGCTTTTCTTTTTTCTTTCATTCTAATTGAAAGACAGAGCACAACAGTTGCTGGGTTAAGAGCTGTTGTGATGGTTGCTAGACAGGAGCTGGACCGTGCTGTGCAGAACTTGGCCGTGTTGTCATCGCTGCTGTCCCCTGCAACGCCGCGGGTGTTCCTGCACGGATGCTCCTTCCTCTGCCAGGGAATGAACCAGCCTGGTTCCACTCAGAGATGGCATCAGTGCCATGGGCATTCCTGCACGGATGCTCCTTCCCCTGCCAGGGAATGAACCAGCCTGGCTCCACTCAGAGATGGCATCAGTGCCATGGGCATTCCTGCACGGATGCTCCTTCCCCTGGCAGGGAATGAACCAGCCTGGCTCCACTCAGAGATGGCATCAGTGCCATGGGCGTTCCTGCACGGATGCTCCTTCCCCTGGCAGGGAATGAACCAGCCTGGCTCCACTCAGAGATGGCATCAGTGCCATGGGCATTCCTGCACGGATGCTCCTTCCCCTGGCAGGGAATGAACCAGCCTGGCTCCACTCAGAGATGGCATCAGCACTGGGCTCCTGTTCCTGTCAGACCACGGGCTGATTCCAGTTTATTAAATACTGCCATTACCTGTACTTTACAAGGTGCTTGTGGTAGCAGATTATACACATGCTGACATCATCTGGGTTTCTGTCTGTCTGTCTGTCTGTCTGTCCCCCCCCCCCCGTTGACACAGCCCTGCCCAGGGGCCGTGAGCAGGCTGGCTGGCCCAGGAGGAGGCAGGAGGCAGCTGAGGATAACGCTGTGTCCCGTTCCACAGGTGTGGTGGAGGCGTGCCTGCTGCACATGCTGAAGCGCAGGGCTGCTGGCTTCCTGCGCTCCGACAAGGTGGCCGCGCTCTTCACCAAGGTGGGCAAGACCTGTGCCATAGCTGGGGACGTGTGCAGGAAGGTGCAGGAGCTGCAGCAGCAGGTGGAGAGCAGGTGAGGCTGGGCTCTGTTTATCAGCCAATGCAGGTGTGTGTGCAGGTGCTGACACAGGCTGCCTGTGAGTGCACAGGGGCTTGGCCCAGGTGATGCAGCTTTGTCCTGTCAGCACCTGTAGGTGTTGGTGTTTGATCAAGCTGGCATGAGCAAAGGGACAGACGTGGGGAACTGAGGCTTTGGGGATTCATTTTGCCTCTCAGTGCAGCAGAGGAGCACATTCAGCCCACACGCAGCAGCAGAAGTGACTAATTACTGGTGATTGCAGAGAGGGCTCACAGTCTGGGGATGGTGGACCAGCTTGGACTGTTGGTGGGAAGAGGGGAGGGGGTGGAAGGAGGAACTCAAGAACAGACATACTGGAAAAGCTGTTTTGGCATGCTCCTGCCAAACCAGGAACAAATTTCTAGGTATCATAGCAGAAACAGTTAAATTAATGGATACAAAGAGTGATGGTATAGGAAAGCTGTTCAGTACAGACTGGACTTAAGCACAACAGAATCCTGGAGTCAAGGTTACTGAAAGTCTTAGACTTCTTGCTGGTGGTGAGTAGCAAAGTTAAAATTTTCCATGTGGTTCTGTAGATGAAATCACAGTGCATGAGTGTCTTGTCCTATAAGCTCAGGACAGAAGCATTTTTAATTCTGTTTGTAGGCACTGCTGTGCCCTGAGAGCTCTTTGCACACTGTAGGAACTTTTAGCTTCTGATCAATTTCCTGTAAAGAAGGGCTTTGTGAGAGAGCTTGTCTTTCATTACTGACAATTATTTAAATTAGCACTTATATTTCTGTGTAATTTTCTGACATTTATCTTTATTAGACTTATAATTATCAGACTTTGTTATGTAGTTTTTGACAGATATGTACCTATTTTTGATATATTTTTAGTTGGGCCTACTGATACAGACAGGGATTTTATTAAGATTAGTTTTTTAAATGTTGAGAAGAGGGATGCTTTCTACTGAAAATTCACCAGCCTCTCTCCTGGTTAAGAGCCCACACAAACACCCTTCTAACCACAAGAGAACTTTGGCTGTATCCTCTGACAGAGAGGAGCAATGAACTTAAATTCTGTGGTTTCTCTTGGACAAATTTTGTGTGTTTTTCAGCTATTAACAGCCACAAAATTTAAGTGCTGTAGAAAATACACACAGAAAAGATACTATTGGGAAATACTGCAGGGGGTGGACTTGCTCTGCTGGATGTGTGAAATGAGACAGAAGGGCTGTAACAGCCTAACTGCTCCCGAGGCTGTGGCTTAAGAAAAGCCCTGTTTGGGATGCAGCTAAACACCCAAATTGTTCTGATGGGGTGCTGTCATGGCCTGCTGCAGGACTTGGGACCCTGTCAGTGCAGGGGGCAATTACAGATCTCACCCAAACAAATTGTATTGACTCTGTGTAACTGAACAGTTTCCTGAAAGGGAACCCAAGTGCTGGCAAAGCACCTGAAGATGTCAGGGTTTCCTTTCCTCATTGAGGCAAAATGGAATCTTCTTCTATTTGAAGGGGGAGGTTTTTGGAAAAGACATTGAGGGGGTTCCTGTTCCCCTCAGCCCGGGGCAGTGTGTGCAGAGCCAAGGCAGGTGCCCCTGTGCTTTGCAGCTCCTTTCTCCTGCAGCTGCGCTGTGTTACCTGATGCAGGAGGATGGCTTTCACTGGATGATGCAGCTGTGCAAATTCTGACTACTTTTATTTTATCACCTTTTGCAGGAAAAATCAGCCAAATGGGCAGGAACCCCTCAAAAGGCAGGGATCAACCACGAGCAAAACACCTGTCCTGACACCTCAGGCCATCAAGCACATCTGGGTTCGGACAGCCTTGATTGAGAAGGTGCTGGACAAGATAGTGCAGTACATTGTTGATAACTGCAGGTAAGGAAAGCAGCAGAAGCACAGGGCTTTGTTGGATTGATGCATTTAGGTGTCTGCAGCAAGGGATTTCATCAAAAGTCTTTGGCAAACCCCTGTGATGCAGGCTTCTGGTAAGATGAAACCAGTTACATAGGCATTTAGAAAAATTGTACTTTAGCTTTTCATCACTGACAGTGTTTCAGACTTACAAAAAAACATTAAGAGGCATTCAGCTTTCCAGAAATCAGCTACAAATGTAACTTCAAGTATATCAGGTGCCCATATTGTAATGGGCATGATACAGAAGACTTAATGGGGCACACTGAGGACAGTCTCCCATAAAAAGAGAAAGGAAGGGACCCTAAAGCTTGGTGTGGTCCCACAAGGGAAGTTTGCTGGCAGGATGCTCTTGTCATTCTGCACTTGCAACACATTCTTGTTCATCCAAGGCCAATGGGTCTGAACAAGGATGAGAGCTAAGGGCAAAGCAGCTTATTTTCACAGTATTTTCCAAGTTTGTGTTACTGTTTTCCTTGTCATCAGCTTTGCTTTCATGATGTATCTTGCCACTAAAAGCAAGAGAATGGAAGAAAGGTCTTTGTGCTGTTCAAGCAAACTGTTGCTCTGGGATATGTAATGCCAGCTTGGATTTTATGAGCTGTGTGCGGAAGAGACAGAGGGAGGGTTGGCCATGTCCCAGAGACACAGTTAATGAAAGCATTTTAGTCCACTGCCTCAGTGTCTGCAGATACATGGGTACAAGGGGTTTTAATTTGTTTTCCACATAATCCACAGGAGACACATCAGGGGAGTTTGTTCTCAGTTGTTCCATCACCTCACTGCCTTTCCCATCCCTTCAGATGAGTTAGGATCAGGTCCTTCATTGCAGGTGTGTGATTTTGAGAACCTGACTTGGTGAATAAAACAAACCTTTTCATAAGGCTTGTTACCATGCATTTTTGTGTCATTACTGCTCAAATGCTCCATGCTCACATCCTTCAGCTGTTCTGTCCTGGAGGAGGAGCAGGTGCTTTAGAGTTGGAGCCCCATCTAGTGAACAGACCACACAGGACAGTGGCATTCCAGAGCTGTGGGTGTTTGGATTTTTCGTCTGTGTGGTTTTGGGAAGCAGCTTTGCCTGCTGCAATGGCAAGACTTGGGGGTCACTGCAAGAGCAATGCAGTAGTTCATAGTTCTTCACAGTGTTTCAAGATGATTCCTCACAGATGGAAGACATGTTTAAGAATGTGTGGATTGTTTTGTCTCTGTGGAAAATGGGCAAAATTGCTTGCAGAGAACTATTGTTTGTTCCCATATTGCAATTCTGCCCAAAGCCCCAAATCAAATATACTGGGTAAACACACTGAGCACAAGGCAAGCTCCTGCCTCTCCGAGCTCAGCTGGAAAATAGATGAGACAGAATGAGCATATCAAGAGGCCCATTGTGTTAGACCTGTAGCTACACCCAAGCTTTGAAATGGTTCATACCAACTACTGTTCTGATCTTTTATTTGTAGTAAATACTATGAAAAGGAAGCTTTACTGGCAGATCCTGTTTGTGGCCCAATACTGGCTTCTCTGCTAGGTGAGTTCTTGCAAAGTTACTTTTTATGCTGAAGAAAGTAAATTGTTTCTTAAAGCATTTTGTGTTATAACAGTGTTACAACAGGTGAATTTTGTATCTTGTATGTAGTTAACTATTTATAACAGAGCAACAGTGACGATGTTTCGTTCCTTACAAGACCAGAAGAGATTGATCATCTGATGGAGTTAGAAAGCAGAATGGGAATGGATTTTTACTAAATGCTGGCAGTTTGTAACTGCTAATGCTGCTGTGGCAGGGCACTGTTTCCTACAGGAATACTCTTACACAGCCCTGGATAATAGGAGTGATACATTATTATATTGTCTGCATTATGGGCTGATCCTCTGGGATCAGTGACCATTGTTATTCACTTGGCTTGAGAAGGAAATCTCACCTTTGGTGCTCAGCCAGCAGGACAGCAGTGAGTGTGTCTCTGAACAGCTCAGAGACACACTCCTTTGGTCTCTTTTCCTAGTTGGACCGTGTGCTCTGGAGTACACCAAGCTAAAGACAGCTGACCACTACTGGACCGACCCGTCGGCCGACGAGCTGGTGCAGCGGCACCGTATCCACGGCGCGCACGGCCGCCAGGACTCGCCCTCCAAGCGCCCGGCCCTGGGAGTAGGTATTAACTCTGTGCCTGTCCCTGGCTGGGCACGGGCTGGGAATAGAACAGCCCCCTGAGGGAGGGACCTGGACTTGGAACAGCCTTTCTTCTGTAACGGAGCTTTATCACAGATTAGAACTCCATTTGGGCCACAGTGCCCTCTTTATCTGTACGTAGAAAAGTCTGGGACCCAGCACTAAGTTCTGTGGCATTTGACAGTTGTGGTCTGACCAGGTAGTTCACAAGAAACTCTGAGGTGCCATGGTCAGGGCTGAGTTTCTGTGCCAAGCCCTGGCTGCACAGGAGTTGCCCTGCTGCCTGTGCCCCGGCTGACCCGCCCGCTGTGTGTGCAGATCCGCAAGCGCCACTCCAGCGGCAGCACGTCGGAAGATCGCTTTGCTGCCTCGGCACGGGAGTACGTGGAGTCCCTGCACCAGAACTCCAGGACCCACCTTCTCTATGGCAAGAACAACGTCCTGGTGCAGCCGGTGAGTGCGGCAGCACTTGGGGCAGGCACCGGGGCAGGAGGGCTGGAGCTGGGCTAGAGCTCCGACCTGGCAAGGGCTCGTTGTGTTCTGTTAGCACAGAGCTGCCTTCTGCTCGCCTCTCCTGGGCTGGGGTACATTTGACACATCACAAATGCTTTCACTGCCTGGCCACTGTCAGTGAGCACTGGGCTGTAGGCAGGAGCAAACATACTGGACTGTATTTCATAAACCAGCTGACTGTGCCGTGGTTTTTCCCCTCTTGCTATAGCAATATTGTATAGCAATACTTCTGCTGCTAGGGTTTCCCTCCACACTTCCCAGATACTGCAGCTATGGAACTTGCATGGCATAGAAAGACTGGAGCATATATTTCATGCAGATATTTTGTGCACTTGAGTCACCTGGGTTGTCTGTTTGTTGCTTCTGTGAACAGAAAGATGACTTGGAGGCAATTCCTGGATATCTCTCCCTTCATCAATCAGCAGATAGTTTGACATTGAAATGGACTCCAAACCAGCTGATGAATGGAACCCTTGGAGATTCAGAACTGGAGAAAAGGTACTCATTGCATTCAGGAAAGATGGGAAGAACTGTGTAACCTGCTGGGGGACACCAGGAAAGAGGAAGGGGAGGGGAAGAGGGAAGCAGAGGTTGTACAAACCTAGTACCAGAATATCCAGTGTGGAGAAACTAGCTTTCCTTTGCCCTTTACTTGACCAATAATTTACTTTCACTGACCAAATTTAATAAGCAGTTATTAACTTAGCAGAGTTCTTTCTGTCAGGTGCTTTCTTCAGGTGCTTGCTAACTGCAAGCATTCCTGAATATGGAAAAAACAATGTTTCCTGCATTTTCCTTCCTTTTTAGTGTTTACTGGGACTACGCATTGATTGTGCCACTGAGCCAGATTGTCTGCATCCACTGCCACCAGCAACGTAAGCATAACCCTTAAGCATATTCCTTAAAAATACATAAACAGGAGAGCCACTTGAATGATTGCTTTTCCTCCCTCAGTGTCAGGAACATCTCTGACTAGTTCTGGCCATGTGGGAATGAGTGTAAAATCTCCAGTCCCAGCTGATAGAGGATGACAACTGTATGAGGCTTTCATAGTTTGCATGTATCCTGAGTTTCTTTAGGACTAAAGGGCTGATATCAGCCTTAGATCACACTGTACCTCACAAAGGTTTATTTATCTACTTAGAGATGATCCCAAATAAAATTTGCTTAGAAGGTAAGAGCAGCAAACTGAGGCTGTGATGTAACAGTGTGGACTCCCCTTGTCCTCCTTGCAGCAGAAAGCAGATGGACGTTGGTGCTGGTGAGCCAGGATGGGACCCAGAGGCCCCCGCTGCACTTCCCGCAGGGAGGGCACCTGCTGGCCTTCCTGTCCTGCCTGGAGAACGGGCTGCTGCCCCGGGGCCAGCTGGAGCCCCCGCTCTGGTCCCAGCAGGGCAAGGTACTGTGCTTCTGCTGGGCTCTTGGGTGAGGCTGCTGTTGGTGTCTCTGCTCCTCAGGGCCAGGCACTGACTTCAAGCTGCTTTGTGGTAAAGCAGGACACAACGCCATTTAGTCCAGTCTGCTTCTTATACACGTGGTCTGTAGAAATTGTTCACACCTTCATTACCCCATTGAGCAATGAGCTGGAATCTGCTGTTGCATCAAGATACAAACCCACACAATAGAAGTGAGATTCAGATGGACTGGACAGAGCTGCTGCCAGAGGCTTGGGGTGCCCAGCTCCCATAGATTACAAGAAAAGGCTGGTTTACAGCACACAGAAAAGTAGTATTAAGTACCCCTAAACCACCACCTGTATATGACTCCACTGTTTTCTCCCTCGCCTCCTCCCAACATTGAAAGTTTGGAGATTTAAGATGCCAAAGGACTGTAGTACTTAGTTTGTTGCACTCTGTTAGTCACTCACAGCTGAATGTATGGAATTATTCTTTTCTCTAGGGCAAGGTGTTTCCAAAGCTTCGAAAGCGGAACAGCAACAAATCAGTGGACCTGGAGGAGATGCCAGCTGAGGACACATCCACAGATTATGTCTTCAGAATTATTTATCCTGGACACAAGCACGATAACAGTAAGTTTCCAAACAGTTCTGCTTTGTTTGGAAAAAAAACAAATGAAAAACCAAATCAGGCATCTGAGAAAATCTTGAAGTAATATCCTGCAGGTGACAAGCCACATTTTTGTAAGGGGGTAAAAAAACCAAACCTCTGATAAATTTAACTGAGACTTAATTGTGATCAACAGGTACAACTTAGGTTCCCTTAATTCAGTGAGAATTGCTATCTTAGTGGAAATGGAGTTGAGGAGGGGAATCTTGTATTTACTCTGTGTTTTACAGAGCAAGTTTTCAAAATACTCCCCTGGGCTTGCAAACTGAGACTGAAACAAAAAAAATTGCTTGACTAGCCAAGAGCAGTTTTGCTCCTGAAGTGAGGATATTTTTACTGCCCACAATGCTTGCTCATAATGTTATTATTAGGAAAAAAACCCTCAACCATAAACCCTTAAAAGTACCCCAAGAACTCCCTGGGCTAAGTTTTCCTGGCTTGGAAGCACAAACTGAACAATGGATAAAGGCTCTTCCAAGGAAACTCAATGAATTCCCAAGCACCAAACCACCTCATGTCTGAAGTGAATACAAATTCCTTACATGCAAGAAGGCATTTGAGCTAGTTCTCAAGCAGCACATTCAGTTTTATTCCCCTGGCAAAGAAGCAAGAACTTCCTGGGAAGATCAGACCCTAAAGTTTACAGGGGATTTGGAGTTACTGCTCACACTGGGACTTAGTGCAGCTGAGAAAGCTGAGAAAGTCTCCTCTGCAGCCTCCTGGGCCTGGGCCTCAGTGCTGGGCTTTGTCAGGGCTCCTGGGCTGGCACAGGTGAGTGTGGCACACACCAGCAGAGCACCTGGTGCCTGTGCCTGCTGGAGGGAGGGCTGCAGGGCCTGGGGCTGCAGGTGCTGGGCCAGCAGGGGCTCTGCCTGTCTGCAGAGCCACACACAGCTGGGACTGACCTTTGCTGTCCACGTGCATCTGGCACAGGCTTCAGAGAAGGGGCCACAGCACTGCTAGGGCACAGGGAAGGACAGAAGCTAGCTGGAGCCTAGAATTCCTGTGGAGCTTTGCTCAAAAGCATACTCAGCTGCTGCAGGCTGGCACTGGGATCCTTGTCCCTTGCCATGGTGTGCCACGTGTGCTCTCACAGCCTGTGCACACTCAAAGGCTGGCCTGGTTTGGTGGAGCATGCTTTGTTTCTGTAAGAAACTCAGTTTTCACAGCCATTTACAAGAGCTGTGCCCTCGAGCAGAGGGCAGGATTCAGGTCCGTTGTCTTTGCTGACCATGTCCTTTTGAGCTTTCCCACAGCACTGAGTTCTTTCTTCTTATGCTCCTCTTTCACTATTTTCTTTGAGCAGTAACTATTAACTACCACCACTTAGCTGCCAGCCGCTCTACCTCTGTTGACGATGATGAGGAGGAGGAAGATAAGCTACACGCAATGCTATCAATGATCTGCTCTCGGAACCTCACAGCTCCTAATAGGATGAAAGGTTTTTATCCTCCTCCCCCTGTGTCCCAGAGCTCTCTTGCAGCTCCTTCCACTGATGCATACAACAGTGTTGGCATTATTGCAGGGAAGGACATTGCACTCACACCACGAGATGTGCAGAGAGGCTGGGAGTGGGCTCACAGCCTGTGGGGACTGGGAACAGCATCTTCCCATCTTCCCTGCCCCTGGATGTGTGTGCTGCTGAGCAGCAAACCTCCTCTGCCAGGGGGCTTCCTGCCCCACCTCCATACAGGCTGGACACCAGAGCAGGTTCTCAGGGAAGGAGAAGGGAGTGTGACAGCTTGTGATCTCACAGCTGAGGGAGCAGAGTGTGCAGAGAAGGCTGTGTGGAGATGCAGTGCCTGTCAGGGCTCAGTGCATGCATTCCACTTCCACCATAGGCTAGGTGGGCTTCAGAGGACCAGCTGTGAGCTCCACCACCCCTCCACAAATTTGTCATCTGTTTCTTCATATTATTTAAGTTGGTATTCTCAAGATGTGTGTGCATTTGGCATCCGGTAGTTTAGCTCTGTGCTAAACTACCGGATGCCAAACAGTGCTAAAGTTCTGGGTTAGACAGGGTATGAACAGGTGTTCAAGGAGAGCCTCAATTCTTCTAGGCTGCCCACACACTTATCCCAAGGGAGCAGCCCCTGGAAATTGATAAAGCCCAGCCCAAGTTAATAAAGAGTTCTTGGAAGACATGGATGGAAAGAAGTTCCAAAAATAGTGTTGCCCTTGAAAAAAGACTCTGTTTTAGGAAGTTCAGTGTGTCCCAACTGATTGTGCCTGGATATGGGCAAAAATGGGAAGGAAGACATTTAACTGCCACATACACATTAACCATAAGGAACACAACTTAGTTTTTAGTCAGTTGATAGAACATGTAAGTTATCCCACTAGAATGGCTGTCAGGTGTCTGCTTTTGGCTATTTAATCTTGAAGGGGATGGTAGAGTGAGGGATGTGCCTGTCTGGGCTGCTGTCTCTCCAGCAGCCCCATCCCATAATGACAACACTGTTGTAGCAGGTTTGCCAGCCATCTGCTTTGACATTTTGCAACATGCTCGACTTTTGCATGTAGCTGAATTTACAGATAACACCACTACAATTAAATAAAAGATGCTGTTCACTCTAATTCTTCACTAATTCAGGTACCTTTCATCTGAATCTTTAGGTTCTGTGGGGTTCTTTCCTTGTTTCTCTAATAAACAGAATAAAAAATTAGAAATTAAAAACCCAATTTTCCTGTCTACAGAGGAGAGGCAAAAACTAATGATCTAAAAATGTTTATCCAGTGGTTTTTATTTGAACCCAATAAGAAGCTGCAATAAAGACTGGGTCGTTCAGCTCCTTCCTGAAGAATTAAGGTGAAGAGCATTTTTGCATCACACTTTGTTTTGTGAAATAAAACACACATGACTGCTTCCGCATGAGCCTGTGCTTTTTCTGTTAACAAATGGGTTGACTCCACTCCTCCCTCACCTCTGCCCACTTTCTAATAGGCACTCCTAAAATGCTTTGTGCTATCTTGATTTAAAATGCATGAGATGATTTGGAATTGCCCCTCCCCACCACTCAACAAATATCTGTCTTAAAAGCACGGCCCAGGGGACTGGATTTTGCTTGTAAATGTTAATTTAGTGGCATACTTTATGACATACATTATTGTATTTGCCTTAATTTTAATCATGGGTGAGCTGAAAGGCCAGTTATTTATTATAAACCAAAAACCCCACAAGTTCAAATGCCAGCTGGGAAGGCTGAAGAGCTGAAGCCAAGCTCTCTGAAGGGAGCTGCTGATTTTCTGAGTTGCCTTTCTGAAGCTGGTTAAAAAAGCAAATAGATTTGGTAGAGCAGGGATAACTCAGGAAGCTGCATTGTACAGTTGGATCACATACTCCTGTAGAGAGTATCCTTTTATAAATATAGTGTGGATATTGGCAGGACTGGAACTGTCCTTCTGTGCTGTGTTTTAGAACCTGGTTCTGAGGGGAAAGAAGCATCTTCTGAAAGTAACTGACTCAGTCTGCCTTAATTTCTTTCATGCTCCAGCTTTCACTCTGGCTGGACCAGCAGTTTTATGGCTGATTCCAGGAACTGCAAAATGAAATTCTGAGACCTGAATTAAATAGGAGGTTGGGCTAGACTATCTCTTCTGGCCATAAATAAGAGTTCCATAATATTACACAAGAACCAGTTTAGTTGTTACTGCAGCACCCTTTTCTCTATTCTCTTGAAAGGTGAACTGGGATGTGCATGGGCAAGAGAGGGGCAAATGGTGAAGGGACCCTGCACAGCATGCTGCAGGTGCAGAGCAGTGATTCTGAGGATGCTGCTCTCCTGTTTCTGGAACCGAGGCTCAGAGCCTGTTGAGGAGTGAAGCATGAACCATCAGGATGCACAGAAGGAGGAGAGGGAGAGAATGGAAGAGGCTGATGTCCTTGTGTCCTGTCTGGTTTTTCCACAGACACCAGTGAGATGATAGAGATGCAAGGCTTTGGGGCAAACCTGCTGTCGTGGCAGCTGGAGCACTGCAGCCAGGGCTCCTCCTGTATCTCCTGTTCCATGGGCAGCTCTCCCTACGACATTCCCAGCTGCTGCACCTGCATCCACGACAGGTGAGCAGGCTGTGCAGAGCTCACCTGGGCACTGTGTGCACGCCACGGGTAAAAGCAGGAACGCTTGAGTGGTTGCAGCACTCAAGACAAGGGTAACAATTTTCAAGTAGTTTCTAATATAAAAAGATGAAGTTAGGCAGCAAGAAATTTAGTTTATTAGGACTAACCTATTAAACTGTGCTCAAGTCACATTTTGATAGAAAAATTTCATCTAGTTCTTCTGTCTAGTGTAAAATACTTCAGCTCTGGGAATGTTATCTTTAACAAGTCATTCACAACTGAATGAAGGGCAACAGTTTCATTTGACACAGACCTCTACAGTGCACCTGCAGCAATTGTGGCTATGTGTGCCAGGGGGAAATCTCTCTGGGGCCAAAACGTTGTGGGGGGATATGCTTTAATAAGTGGAGTTTGTTATTACTGTGTCCTTTAACTAAATAAATCTTGGTGCAGAGAAAAAATTGCTCTGTGTAGGACTCAGGGATCAGCATGGAATTCTTTATGCTCTCTGTCTTCACCACCCGCTCTTATCCTGTTGGTGCCTCTCCACAGAACTCCCCTAAAGATGTTGTGTGAAAGCATGAAGAGGCAGATCATTTCCAGAGCCTTTTATGGATGTAAGTGCAGCTTCTTATATCTGGCCCATGTGGTATCCATATGTTTATCTAAACAACACGGGATGTTTGGCTTAGAAAGCAGTGTGACCCTAAATTCAGGGCGGTAGGGTGGATGTAGCTGCAGTGGCAGGGTTTCAGTATTTGTGGGTTTTGCTGCTGGCAGTGTGAGGAATGATGCCCAGTGAGGACAGAACACGGTTTTACACAGCAGCGTAACGCACGACGTGGATGTTGCTGCTGTGTGTCGATCCGTTCAGCCTCTGGCTCTGCTGTACCCGCTCACTGTGGCAGGTGCAGAGGAGCTCAGGGCAGTCCCTGGGTGCCCCTGGCTGAGCTGTCCCTCGTGTCCCCAGGGCTGGCGCACTGCCGGCACCTGTCCACGGTGCGCACGCACCTGTCGGCGCTGGTGAACCACAGCATCGTGCCCCCCGACCGCCCCGCCTGCGCCGCCGCCGGCCTCACCAAGGAGCTCTGGAGCAAGTACCAGAAGGACAGGAAGGTCAGTGACATCCCCAGTGTGCATGCACGGGCCCCACGAAATACTGGAGGTGTTCGACCCCAGGGTCACTTCTCAACTCGTGAGAGAGTCAGTTCTTACAGTCTCTTCTTTGCTTCTCTGATGATGCCAAAGATATAAATTATTATCAAAGCAACTCATCTATTCAAATTTAGATTATTTTTATGGAAGGCATGACAGCCTGTATTAGGCTGGATTTCAGCTAAGGTCCTAAAGGCTCAAGCTGCAGCATTTATTTAGTGTCCTGCATGTATTTCACTGTCTCTGTACTCAGTGTGAAGTGTATCTGAGTGTACCTGGGTTAAATACTATGTATTGCCTTCAACACCTCTTTCTCCTGGCCACTGTAGAACTACAAGGAACTGGAATTACTAAGAAGAGTCTATTATGGTGGGGTCCAGCATGAGATTCGGAAGGAAGTGTGGCCATTCTTGTTAGGTCACTACAAATTTGGCATGGCCAAGAAGGAGATGGACCAGGTAAGCCATAGCTTCTGTGCAATCTGAGTTCCATTTGCAGAGTAGGTTTTGTTTTCTGAATAGCAACTGTTGGTCTTTATTAGTGTGTGATATTCCCAAGGGAAAAACACCACTGAAAACATTAGTAGCACATGCTAGCAGAAGGGTTTTCATACTGTGTTTTAATGTCTGAATGCCACTAAATGAGAGTTCTCTCTTTCTTGAAGTCAGGGAACCTGCATTCAGCTCTGTCTGTGGCATGCACGTGCCCTGAGCACACCCTGTGTGCACAAATTTGTCACTTATACAATGGGGAGACATTGACATTTGGATGGGAATTTTACTCACCCCTGTTTTATATGGTGTGTTAGCTGAATTATACTTCAGACTGCTCCTTGAAATAACTACCTTTTCTCCATGGTGCTGCATCTGCATGCATGGGCCTTTTCTGGAGCTGGGAACAGCCAGATGGACCCTCTGGAGTTACTGTGTGGTGGTAAAACATTGCTTTTGTGACATCACCCAAAGATTGGCTGAACTGGATGGAACAGTAATGAGGTTTGGCCTGGAATATAATTAACACATTAATCTGCTTTTCAGTTAGTGTTATTACCAGGGAGGTAGCACTCATGCAGTAGCTGATTCTGTTCTGGATTAAATTGATAAGGAGGGGTTTATATATCAAAACATTTGGTATTTGCTAACTCCCAATTACTTTACATGCCAAGGGGTCATTTATATCCCTGTGAGCACCTGCAGAGCAGGACAGCCTGACCTCGAGCCTTGCCATGGACAAATCTGTGTCTTACGAAGGGGGCTAAACCTAAACTAAACCAACATTGCTCTGGCAATTTGAGTTGTTTTACTCACAATAATCAGTTCTCCATCAGTTCAGAGATGGAGAAACAGAGCCCTTCACTGTTCAAACCGGGTCACAGTCCAGACTGTCCCCCCTGAATCCAGTCATCTTAGTAGATGTTTATTATAGATTTTCTGGCTGTAGTGTGTACATCAGGAATGTTCTACTGAGCACTGCTCCATTCTTTTTTTAATCTCAGATTTTCAAGAAAGGCAAGGATATTGGAGGTTTCTTGCATAGACTGCATTTTGCTGTCTCTGATCTCCACAAGTATATGAACTATCAGATTTATGATCCATGTGTAGAAATAAAAGGTATGTCTAGAAATGAACAAGAGGACCCAGATGTTTAGTTTTGAGTGGGAGATGTGAAGCCATCTCTCATGGATGCTAGCCCCATCTCCATAGGCTCGTGCATTTGTACAGCTAGAACATAAGAGATTTGGCAAGAAGAGATAAATACTGGAGTCTGTATGATAGGAATTACAGTAATTTCATACAGAGATGTTACAAGACAGAAAATATCTGATCTGCAGAACACAGGCTCCTACAGAAGATTTTTCTCCCTGAGTTTGTACCCTACTAACCCAGGGGTACTCCAAACTTACTTGGAATTGTAAGGAGCTACTCAACACCAGTAGTAAACATGAGAGATAGCTGTCTCCTCAAAGGAATGGGTTGTTGGAGACCTAGTTTACACTGAATGTAGGAGTCTGTTAAATGAGAGACATGAAAAGTCACAACACCTGCACGTACAGAAAACTTATTGTGTCCTAAACTGAAGTCATTGCAGGTGATTTATCATCTTTGTCTTCTGATGGTATTTTTGCACTCCCAGATGTGGCTGTCCTCCAGCCCTCCACCAACTGCTGTATTTTATGATTTATGACTCGACAGCTACCTCAAGTGACAAAGAGCCTGCAGCTCTCAGCAGCAACACTTGGGTAGCAGCTCAGCCAGCTCACAATTCTGCTTTCTCTTCAGCTCCTGACAAGTGACAGAGCAGTAAAATTGCTACATGTCCCTTAACAGCTCAAGGGGGTTTCTGTGGCAGTCTTTCAAAAGAGAAAGCCAGCAATGACAAAGACCTGGTTTATTCCTGTGGTGCCCAGTGTGGATGGATTTGGCCATGCAAGTGCAGCCACAGGACGGGGCTGTGGGAGCTGGGATCCACAGTTTCTCCTGGGGTCTGACTGTACGGGCTGGTGTCTATGAACCTGTGACCTGGAATTCTTCACAAGGGCTACGTTAGAGGTGGACCAGAGGAGTTGGAAGGAGGTGTGATAGAATTAGGGATGATGCAGGTGGAGGCAGTGCTTTCTCCATAGACTGCATCTGTGTGAGGTTTCACATGACATCTTCTGTTTTGTCCTGGGTCACTGTCACAGTAGCTCAGTGCTGTTGATAGTGTATACACCTGCTTATACAGACCCTTTCTGGTGCCTACAGTGTTATTAATGCCCAACACCTGAGTACTCCTCTCCAGTCACAGGGACGTGCTGCTGCAGCAGGAGGGCCTCAGCACCCTTTGGGCTTTCAGGCTGAGACCCCGCAGCTGCCTTAGAGCTGCCCCTCCTGTTTCCTCCTGGTGTCAGTGCCTTCTGGCAAGGGGGGCGGTGTCTCAGGACGTGTGTCTGTCTGCAGGTGGACGCAGACATTGCTCTGAGGTACCAGAAGGTGATGGCTGAGTGGAAGGCCTGCGAGGTCATAGTGAAGCAGCGGGAGAAGGAGTCGCACTCAGCCACGCTGGCCAAGTTCTCATCGGGCAGCAGCATTGACAGCCACGTCCAGCGGCTCATCCACAGGGACTCCACCATCAGCAACGATGTAGGTACTGCCTGCCCACTCACCCTCTGGGGTGGGCAGTGCTCAGCGTTTGCAGAGGTGGAGGTCAGAACAGCTCCTGAATCCTGGGCAGAGACTGGAGCTGTGGTGTGCCCACGTTAGAGTGAGGAGCAGGTCTGAATTTTGGATAGTCTAGAGCTGTTGCTAAGCAGGACGTGCCTAAGGGGCTCTAAGGTTCACCTAGGAGGGCAGATCTCCTCTCAGCAGAGGAGCAGCTCTGCAGATCTCCTCCTTGTAGCTCCTTTAGTCGGAGCCAGCACGGAGCAAACGACGGCTGCTGTTGAGGTGCGTGTCTGGTTTTGCAGGTGTTCATTTCTGTGGATGAAACGGACCCAGTGGAGCAGGAGCCCAGGGGGCAGGAGGAGCCCACGCTGACGGCGCCGCCCGCGGCCGCCGAGTTCGACTCGCCCGACTCGGGGCTGCCCTCGTCCCGCAACTACTCGGTGGCCTCGGGCGCCCTGTCCAGCATCGACGACGGCCAGGGCGGCTCCTTCGAGGACGGGCCCGAGGAGGAGGGCAGCGCCGAGGGGGCCCGGGCGGGGCACAGGGCCCGGCCGGGGCTGCTGCAGCCGCAGGACTCCGTCCCAGAGGAGCAGCCGGGCTCCCAGCTCGGCTCCCAGCACTACCTGCTGGACGTCGCCTCGGTCTGTGCCGCATCCTACACAGTAGGTCACGGTGAAGCACCTTCATCTCTCTGCACAGCATTGCTCTTGAGCAAACAATGGTACTTTTCTGATGGGATTTACTGAGAGAGAGTCCCAAACTAGAACTACACCGGGTGGGATGAGAACTGAGGATTTTTCCATCCAAATCTTTTCATCTGGATTTTGAGCTAGAGTGGAAATATTTGGGTGTTTTTTTAAGTAGGAGGACAAGACAATCAGTGTGGTACATCTGTAGCAGTTAGAACTTTCCAGTGCCTGGGGGTGTGGACAATGTACTGCTTGTAAGATTCTAATGTTATTTAAATCAAGCTAAAACCTCCATCTGAACCACAGCCTAAATCTAGATTCAAGATGCCACCACCTCTGTTACTCTTGCTGTCACCCAGCAGCATAGTTTTTGCTTCTCTCTGCTGAAGTTATTTAGCTGGAAATAGCCATTTGGAAATAAGACAGGTTTGGCACATTTCCCAGTGAAAACAAATGT
Source organism: Ammospiza nelsoni (assembly GCF_027579445.1). NCBI lineage: Eukaryota > Metazoa > Chordata > Aves > Passeriformes > Passerellidae > Ammospiza > Ammospiza nelsoni. The sequence goes on from NC_080653.1 coordinate 11,426,033, forward strand.
GTTTTACCTGGCATTTTTGACAGTAATTGAGTATTTCGATGTCCTCATCTGCTCAGAGTATAATTGTACTGTTTCTGGTTTGGTGATTCTCAGAGCAAATTTGCACAGAGTCCTGGGAATACTGTAAACTTGGCAGATCTAACTAAAACTTCTCTGTTCTAGATAGAGTTATTGGACACTGTTGCCTTAAATTTGCACAGAATTGATAAAGATGTCCAGAGATGTGACCGGAATTATTGGTATTTTACTGCTGAGAACCTGGAGAAGCTCCGAAATGTCATGTGCAGGTAATGAGCTTGTAAACACAACTTCTGTCACAATCCATAAGCTAATCTATAAACTGTAATAATATGCAAATAACAGTCAATAAGAATTCTCACTAATGACTTTAAAACGACTTGCCAGAAGGATGTCAGGTTAGAGTATGGGTCCAAGTTTGGAATGCAGGTTTGAGAAGATTTCTCAAGTGACAGACCCTACTTTAGAGAACTGTTGTCTGAATGTACTCCGAGGTCTGTGTTTCTCCTGATCAAGATGATACCTCCATGCTCAGAGGGCTACTTTATCCAGGCAGCAAAGAGTAAAGGGCTGTGAATACTCTGGGAAGAGTCAGAAGGTTCTGAGACTCACACCTGCAGCAGCTGTTTAGGATTTGATCTCACATATGGAACCAGCCTTCAATACAAGGATTTCTTCTTTCCACAGCTATGTCTGGGAGCACCTAGAAGTTGGTTATGTCCAAGGCATGTGTGACCTCCTGGCTCCTTTGATGGTTATTCTTGACAATGGTAGGAAGGGTTTTCCTTTGGGACATGCTGGTATCCTTAGTGAGGCCTTTCCTTAGAAATGCTGTTTCAGAAGGAGTTGTCTGCATTAGCCAGGGCTGGGTCACCAGCAAAATCAAACCTACAACTCCTGATTTGTGTTTTCTCCACCCGTGGCTGTTGAAATGGCCAACATTAGTGTCTCGGGGCTGCCCTGTCACTCACTGACTTCCAGATTAAATTTTACCAAAGTTAGTAAAATTACTGTGTTCTGGGAATTGCTGATGCTGAAAAGTCAACTGCAGGCTGGAATCTTTGAAACATAACTAGTAAAAATGGTCCAGAGTCAGGAACCAACCTCTCTTTCATCTAAATCCTGAGATTCAGAGAACAGCAAAGGGGAAGACCCTGTTTTTCCCAAGCCCTGCAGTTCTGTTGTTTTGGTTCAAGAAGTGCCACAATTGCCAGCACTGAGTGTCTGCCTTGTCCCTGCAGATCAGCTGGCCTACAGCTGCTTCAGCCACTTGATGAAGAGGATGAGCCAGAACTTCCCCAATGGAGGTGCTATGGACACACACTTTGCCAACATGCGGTCCCTCATCCAGGTGAGTCTGGTCTGAGGGCATCTGAAGGAAACAAGGCTGTGCCAGAGGCTCAGCACTCACCTGATGCCACAGTGAAGGGCAAGAGCTCCAAGGAGTGGGGCTCAGGTGTGACCTCAGAGCTGGGGAGGAGGAGTTGTGAGTGCATTTGTGGAGTTACAGCCCGAGAGCAGGGGTGGAGGTGGAGATGGACATTTGCCACTTGTTGGAAATCAGCAGGATCTTCACCTTGTTCCTTGGCCCTTTAAAGTCATGGCGAAGATGAGCTGTGACTCCTCAGCTCAGCACTGAGCCAGGGCCCCCAGTCCCAGCACTGGCACACACAGCAAAGGGCTGTTCCTGTGCTCAGCAGCTGCTCTGGCCATGGGATGAGGAGCACCTCTGACCTTGGCTGCTTTCAGACCACATCCTGACAGCTGATGTTTTCCATTCTAGATTCTGGACTCAGAGCTTTTTGAATTGATGCACCAGAATGGAGATTACACTCATTTTTACTTCTGCTATCGCTGGTTCCTGCTTGACTTTAAAAGAGGTAATAATGTTCTGTGCCTGTCGTTTAGGGTTGTGTAGAACTGTAGCAGCTCTGTGTTCTGGTGTGAGTGTCTGTCAGGATGGTGAGGGGCAGCTGGGATCACTGGAGAGTTTGTAGCCAGGAAAGGTAATGCAGCTCTGAGATGAAACAGCACTAGAACAAACTGGAACAAGTCCAGGTTTAGAAAGGGGAGTTGCAAATTCCTGATGATGTGATTGAAGCCAAGTTCCTGCCCAGTTCAAATGCCTGTTTGCTCAAAAAGGTGATCCCACTTGTCTGTGAGCTTTGATACCTCCTGTCTCATCCTTGTGGTGACAAGGAGCAGCTCAGCAATAGCTCAGGAGCTGCTGTGCTTGGGGTGACGGGCCTTGTCTGGTGTGGGAGCAGCCCTGGTCCCAGGATCCTTGCACAAGCACACTCCACAGAGTGTTGGGGCTGACAGGCCCACTGCAAAGCCAGGCACACCTGGGCACACCTGCAGCCTGTCACGGAGCCCTGCAGAGCAGCCAGGCCTCCTGTGCTGCTCCCACATGGTCCCCGTGGTTCGGGTTCCTTCCTGGGCTGGGCTCTGCACCACCCTCCACGCTAATTGTGGTAATTGTTCTTTAGGCCAGCTCTGTGCCCTACGTGCACAAGGGACAGGAGCTGGCTGAAGGAGAGAGGGGGAGAGGGAAAGGAGGAGTCTCCAGGGGCTGTTCATGTCTGGGTGAGGCCTGTAGACATTGGTGAGAGAGGAGGGACATGGTCAGTTGAATAATCAGATGCTCTTGTAATGTTTATTCCCATTCAGAATTGTTGTACGAGGATGTATTTACAGTGTGGGAAGTTATTTGGGCAGCAAAGCACATCTCTTCAGAACATTTTGTCCTTTTCATTGCCTTAGCACTTGTGGAAGTTTATCGAGAGATTATCCGTGATAACAACATGGACTTCACTGATATTATCAAGTTTTTTAATGGTAAGAGCCGTTTTGATAAATAGTAATGAGACTTTGCTCCTTCTCCCTTCCCGAGACTGTCTGGTGCAGTTCTTGTTGTGACAAACCCATGATCATTTTAAGCTCTGAGTCTCAATGCCAGGTCCTGCAGCACAAGGGATTAATCCACTTCTTCTGTCTTTAATTCTCCTCTAAAACCAACCCTCTGGAATGTTCTGGGATTGCTGCTTGTTACAGTAATTAATTATTGCTAATGCTACATGCATATCAGTGCCAGGGCAGGAAGGTGGTGCTGGGAGTTAAGATGTTTGTCTGTGTTTCTTAGAAATGGCCGAGCACCACGATGCTGCAGAGATCCTGAGGATAGCCAGAAACCTTGTCTACAAAGTGCAGACACTGATTGAGAACAAGTGACCACCGACAGGCTGTGCCTGGGGACGCGCTGTGAGCCACTGGATGGAGCATTCCTTGCACTGTAACTCCAAATGGTGTTTTAATTGCATCTTCCATGTAACGTAATAAATAGTGAGGACATAGTAACAGACTTTTAAAACCCAAACTTTCCCTTCACCAGATGAGGTTGGTGTTTGATAGTCCTTGTTACACTGACTTTGTATTTCTAGACAAAATCTTTTTGCATTCTCTATTTCCCTCTCTAGAAGACATCTGCCTACATCTTTGCGATGTTGAAAGGGGGGATTTGACAAACTGCAACATTTCTGTTTTGACTTACTGCACCTGTAAAGCTTGGATGCACCTTGTGTGCTCTGCCAGAAGCTGCTATGGAGGCAAGGCTGGGCCCACTGTTGCAAGCACTGGATGGGGTCCTTGAAGGAGCACGGTCCTGGCCTCACTGTCCTTGCCTTGAACATGGAAGAGAATGTGTCTGAGCTCCTGTTGCTAAAACATTTGGGTTTGTGTTTAGCAGTGATTAAAGCCGATAAGGTTTCTGGCTGGGAGAATGGCCTTAACCTAAATGCCACAGTTGATGGGAGCAGTGACGAGCTCATGAGCTAAAACACCAGTCTGGCCTTGGCTGACTGGCTCTCGCTGCTCATTCTTCATGGCCCACACAGACCTGCCTTTGTTCTGCTTTGCAAACTGACCCTGTGGCCGCTCCCAGCTGCCAGGCCCTGCCCTGTGCTGCTCAGGTGAGCGGGTTCAGCCCCCAGACAGGCCCCTGCTCCCTGGGCTGTGCAGGGCCCTGGATTCCCATGCTATGGAGAGCAGATGGCAGTGCCCAGCCTGCCCAGGTCCCTCCGTGCACACTCCTCCTCCTCCTCCCTGCCCTGCAGAGCTGTCAGGGCTCCTGCAGACACAGACCAGGCTCTGCTCCCGCCAGCCCCTGACAGGTGAAGGAGCTGGAATTCCTGGGGGCTCCGGGTTGCTGCTGCAGCCCCTGCAGGGTGTGGAGCCCTCTCTGTGCCCCAGCCCCTGCCCAGCCCTGTGTGTCTGTCCACTTGAAAACTGGAAAAGTATTTTTTAAAAGAATGAGGAGAGTGAGAAAAACCTCCAACTCCCAGAGCCCAGGGAGTGATGGATGTACAGATAATACTGCACTATTTTCCTTTGGTATGTTGGGAATGTTCTGTACAGCTGTTTCACACAAACCCAATCTGTGAACTTTGCTGTATTTGTTAGAACATTCTGTCTGATTGGATTTTATCAATGTTGTGTATTATTTATTTTTGTTGAGAGCAGACTATTCTCTTTATTGCTCAATTATTTATGTTTAAATGTAACTTATGAATAAATACTTATCATCAAGGCATCCCATGGAGCTCTTTGGGAGCGATTTCTCTTCCCCCGAGGTGATTCCAGCCACAGAACAGGGATGAGGTTGTCTGGGAGGATAGGGCAAGATGTAATTAATGTTTCTGTGATGAGCTGCACGGGCTGTAGTGCTCAAGGCAATAAATAGGTCACCATTAAGTAGACTCCTGAGGTCGCTTAAATTACTTTAAGGGCGGTTTTCATGTAGCCACTGGCTGAGCCTGAGCCAGCCCAGCCCAGGAACAGAAATAAGCTTATCACAAGTGTTAAAAAGTAAGAGTTTCATCCTGAAATTTTAGGCCTGATTTGCTGCAGCTGCATTGAATCCAGCTGAGCTGCTGGACTTCCAGGAGAGATCCGCCTCCATCACTCCCAGCCCTTGTTCAAACCCCTTAAGCTCCTCTGGCTATGTCCTCTGCAGCAGGGATGGTCCCTCCTCAGTCTCACCTGGCTGCTACTGGCAGTTTTTGCAGCAGTGTTCCAGGTTTTCAGGCTAAATAGGTCTGCCTGGAGATGAGTCCCTGGGGAGTCACAGATAATTTCCCCATTCCACCACAGAAAGGCCCAACAAAGGCCTCTGTGTGCTGGGGTGGGTGCAGCTCTCCTTCAGACGCTGCTTGTTCCAGCTGCTAATCAGGTATTTATCCCTATCAACAAGGATCAGGCCTTTATGAAGTGCGTCCAAGGACATGTTGGCCTAAATAAACTTCCAATGTCCTGGTGTCCTCTGTGTTCACCTGTCTACAAGGTGAGACTGGGGTGGGCAGGGCACATGAGCACCACAACTGGCTCTTGTCCCTCTGTCCTTCCCACACGTCCCCACCACGTCCTTTGCACAGCCTCAGTAATTTTTAATGCAGTTCTTCAGACCCTGGTGCTCCCCCCAGCCCCAGCCCTGCCCCAAGACCACCCTGGGGTTTGACTTGCCCAGTGCAGGATCCGCGTCGGTCACATCCAGCGCTGGAGACAAGGGAGGGGGAGGCCCTGGGGCTGCAGCTTCAGCACCTGCAGGAGAGAGAGAGTTCCAGGTGGGGCAGGTGCGGCCACACTGCTCAGCCCATCCCTGCTGGCCCAGCCCAGGGCACAGGAGGGACAGACACCCTGTGGGGCTGCCCAGGAGGGTCCAGCAGGAGGGTCCCGGGCATGAGGCTGCTCTGCTGGGCCTTGCTGGGGCTGCTGGGGCCCCTCTACCCTGCAGCAGGGCTGGCATGGGCTCCTCAGCAGGAGAAGGGCACAACACAGGGCACAGGACACGGCGCCACTGCCTGAGCTCACAGACTGCTGAAGCTGCAAAGGCTTTGCTTTCCCCTGCAGAGCACTGCTGGATCCTCGGGCAGCTCCGTGCCTGCTCTGGGTGAGCTCCAGCCCCGCGGATCCGGAGGGAGGGAAGGCTTTGCTCTTCAACTGGGAAGTCACAAACAAAGTGAGGGATCTGCATGCAAAGCACAGGGAAGCAAATGCAGAAACCTGTTTCCGATTTCAGTGCATGTTTATTTCAGTTTTATATTTATTTCAGGCAAGTGCTTATTACATGGATATCATTCATGTTGGATACCTAAATTCTGGAGCATGAAGAGCCAGTATTGTACAGCTGAATAGTAAAAATACAATATGTACAAAATTAGTTGCTTTTTCACATAGCAGATGTATCCAAACACATAAAAATCTTTACAGTCTAGTTTGTCAATATTCAGTATTTCAGTAAATTGGTAACACAGTGACACGTCCTCACTGTAAACACAGACTGCACCTGCCCAGGTGAGCGACACGGGGGCTCCTGTGAGGTGCAGGGAGGGACGGGGGCTCCGGGCCAGCGATGGCAGCGACTGGGCTCAGTCAGCAGCTCCAGTGACACATTCCTAACGCGGGGAGCACAGCGAAACAAAATAAATAAATAAATGCTTTAGGCAGGAGGGGGGTCCCCGCTCCCACCACGGCTCCTCACCCAGCGATGGCCAGGCTGGGGCCTGAGCAGAAGCCAATAAATGGTTGGGTGGGCGCAGTCAGTCCCTGACCTGGCTCTGCCAAGCCCCACACCCTCCTGGCTCAGGCTGTTAAGGCGTTTCCATAAGGCATCACACAGGGCTCTGCCGCAGCAGCACAGCCTGGGGAGGGCCTGCCTGCCTGCCTGCCTGCCAGGGACAGCCTCAGAGACAGGCTGGGACTCTGCGGCACTTCCCTGGTGCTGACTTCTGCTCCCTCACACTCAAATTCCTATTCACAGCACAAGGAATGGGTGAATCAATGGGCCTCATCCAGAGCCAGAGCAGAACCAGCCATGCCGTCCTGATGAGGAGCACCACGACATCCCACGGCCCATTCCCACCAAATCCCAGCAGAGAACAGCCCTGTCCCTGCCCTAACAGTGCAGGGACAGAGGCCATGGGGCCTTCCTTCACTGATCAGCAGCCTCAGGCAAGGAGTGAGCCAGCCTGGGAACAGCCAAACACAACCTCTGCCAAGCCTGCACCATCCAGTGCTGGGCTCGGGCTGGTATTTTTATAGTTCAAGTTTGGATTATCAAGTTCTGTATAACAGGGACAGAAAGAAGCCGTGACTGATTCTACCCACAGCCTATTTTCCTTAACACTAAATATCTGCTTCTAACAACTGATGTTTCACTCAGGGAGGAAATAACCTAAAGACAGTGTTATAATCCATTTTAATCTGTCCCAAATGATAACAAGGGACGGAAAACAGGCCATAAGTACAAGGGTTTTCCTCTCCTCACCCCCATAGCTTTTAGAATCAAAATAAGACTGGAATGAACAACTGCTCAGAAAAAAACACGCCAAGTCTCAGAGGAGCCTCACCTGTGAGTGCTCAGAGCTGCCCACCTCCACACCAGCTCCAGGAGCCCTCTGCAGCAGCCATGTATCTAACTAAGCTAATTAAGCAAGTGCCTAAATACCCAGACAGGCTGAGCCTAAGTCCTGCTCAGGTAAGCAGAGGTCACCTGGTTCATCTGGCCAAGGCTGCTCACCCCACAGACACAGTGGGGACACTGGATACCCATCCCAGAGAGCAAAGGGGCCAAACAAGCACTGACCACATCATCACAAGGGGCAGAAGGCACCTTCCCCCCAACCCCTGGCACACGGGAGGTCCCCAGAGCCCCTTGTACCCACCCAACCGGAACAGTTCTCACTTTTGTTCTTTAAATGCAAAAAACGCCCTCAGGATGCAAACCAGTCCAAAGAGACACAGGCTACATACAAAAACCAGACACAATAAGCCTTGCATTGCATGTCTACAGGAATCTACCAGGCGTGCACAGACAACCACACCGACACCGACACAGCAGCGACACCTCACCTCCACCTAAACCACCCAAAGGCATTTTTTTTGTTTCTTTTGTTACAGAAGGCCACTTTGAAATAAAACAAAGAAAAAAAAAGACAAGGAGCCCAACAGCAGCAGCAGCAGCCGGCTCAGTGGGATGATGAACACTCTGGACATGCTGTGGGCACCTCGAGAGCAGAGGCCTCTGCACAGGCCGTCCCCTCTGTCCAGCTCTGCTCAAGAAACCAAAACCCAGCCGTGCCAGTGGCCAGGGGCCCAGTGGTGACACTGGAGCCCTTCTGGCCTGGACACCCAACACTCGGCCCCAGCACGGACAGACAGATGGACATACACACACACACACATGCAGAAAAACCCCAACGGCAGCAGCTTGGCTCCAGCCCTTATTTCCCCATGTGAAATGTGGGTCCCCAGGGACACACGAGGGTCCCCAGCTGCCCCCAGGGACACACGACCCGCTGCCTCTCAGATCCCACGCAAACAACTGCAGAGAACACGGGAAATCAGATCACTTCCCTTCCTAAGATAAACTACACAGATCTGGCAAATTTTTACTGGTGAGGCCAGGAATACATTCCTGTATCTAAAGTGTCAGCGTTAAGAGCTCTTTTGAGGATCATTTCAAAGCAGCAGTTTGGGCTCTGTGCCCTCTGCCTGCCCCTCCCTGGCGGGTGAGCTGGCACTGCCCAGCACGAGGTGCCCCGAGGCCATCCCGGGGCTCTGTGCCCACACAGTGCCCAGCTGCCAACACCCCTGGCCGTGCTGCCTGAGCTCCAAGCACAGCTCCAGCTCCTGAGCACCACTTGGCTGTTGGCAGCAGGACATGGAGCGTGTGGGCTGCAAGGGCACCTGCCCTTGGCAGAACCAGCTCCACTGACCAACAGGGCTCCGAGCCAGGTGTGACAGCACAGAAAACCCTCTCAAACTACTATGCAGAAACCCCATTTTCTATTGTTTCTGTGGCATGGTCACCAATAACTAATATTATTCAACAACAAAAAAGATTTCTTGTAAACTTCATATATTTATTGGTTTTTGGGGGGACAAATTAGATCTTATGAATCCCCAAGTGTACATATATATTTATATATAGCTTTCTCCATAGGGAAAACATATATCAAAGGAGGAGAGACATTCCTAAAGTGCCCCTTGTCATACAGTACCGAACGGGATTTCTAAGAGCATCAGTGTAAATCCAAAGTTTCTGAGCAGGAATAACAGAGGTGGAAAAGGAAGGGCTGTGGCTGCTTTCTTCCCACAGAAGAGAGAGAAGTTTGCTGACTTAAAAAACTAAAAGAAAAATCCCAAAGAATGTTTCTGGTAGCCCTGAAAAAGGCAGCTGAAAACAGGGGTACACGCAACATCTGGAGCAGCTCCTGGGCAGGCCAAGGGGGATGTTCCTAATGGGAGGCCAACACCCATGAAGGGGATCAGACAAACAGACTCCATGGCACAATTCCAAGGGGAAAGAAAAACTGGCCAAGACACAGGACTGGGCAAGGCAGGGGCACTCTTTGCTCTAAACCATAAGGGAGTAGAGGATGAGGTCAGCAGCACCCCTGTCCAGACAGCACAGGCCATTCAGTAACCCAGCAGCAAGCTCATCTCCCTGGGGCTCAGCCAACACTCCTGCACTGAGCACATTCTCAACCTGGCTCCTTCTCCTTCCATGAAGAGAATTTGTCCTTTTGTGAGTTGGAACAGTAAAAAAAAGGCAGAAGAACATGTCCTCCCCCTCCTGACACTGCTGCAGAGGGCAAAGCCACACTCCCTCCTGAGAAGGGAGTGACCCTGTTGCACATGCTCAGCGTTGAGGAGTTTCTGATGAGGAGAAACTGAGCCATACCCAGCCCTGTCTCTCAAATACTGGCACACAATGGCCTCCTTGGGAAAGCACCTGCAGGGACAGAGGACAACACAGTCCTGGCAATTCTGGGAATTCCCCAGTGTTAATGATGCACTGCAATGAGAACAAATGATCTGCTTAAATGGGTTCTATGAAAAGAAATCCTTCGAGGTTTGTCCATTCTGCAGGAGCTGTGCTGGCAAGCACAGCCAAGACTTTCCTGAACTTAAGAATGCATGAAAGAAAAATAAAACAAGTGGTAACTGGGGCTTTATGAACAGACTTCACAGAATTCCCAGTGACACCTGCTCAGAAGGCACAATCACCCCTGACCTCTGCAGTCACTTCTGCCTCCAGACCAGTTTTATCTGGGGATAGTATGGAACAGGCAGATGCTCTCAATTACATCCCTGACACTGCTCACACCAGTCCCCAACAGGCTGAAGTCCTGCTAGAGCCAACAGGTCTTTAGGGCAGAGTATGGACGCTGTTTTCCTGCAGGAGACCCCGGCCCCACACAGGACACAGCACTGTGAGGTGCTCAGCCACCCCCTCCTCCTCTCCCAAAGCTCCTGGGCAGGTGTGGGACCACCCTCCCATCCTGTCCTAGGAGAGGGGCTGCTGGCTACAGCAGCATTTCGCCTGCAATAAGGACTGTGGAATATTTGTTTTAAAAAGAGAGGAAGACAGAATGGAGATGATTCACAGCAGCAGCTGCACACACTGTGCAAGGACCAGAACATCCAGAGAGCAGCACAACACACCCTAAGCAGCCTCCCGGGCAGGCTGGCAGATACCAGCAGGGCCAAACATCATTCCTCCTCTCCTGGTCTCTGGGATTTGCCACTGACCTCAGACAGGTCTGCCCCAATCCCGGGAAGGGGGAATGGGAGGGTCCTGAGGGATGAGGGTTCTTTGGTGCACATCTCACGGTCAGACACGAGCTCACACTGATCTCCTGCAGCAAAGCCTTATCCTGCATAAGGAGAGACTGCTTCCTTGTCAAAGGGAGCAAAGCTGCTTGAACTGCCTGCGCTCTGGAAGGGAACCACATCCCCTTTTATCCCTTTCCAAACCCACCGGCTCCCACACCAAAGCGTGGTCAGGACAGAACAAATTAACAAACATTAAACCATGCAGCAAATCTACCTCATTTCTCTATGTCTTCTTGTCCCAGGTTCCATTCACCAGGCCACAGCAACGCCCTGCAAGCTGCCAGCACAAAGCGTGTGCCTCTGCCAAACAACAAACCCAAGAAACCTGGGGGGAGCTTGGACCGACAGGAGGGACCCTGACCAGGGCCATGCCATGCACAGAGATCTGCAAAACCAATTATTGCATCAACAAACCAAGCCAGACAAAATACAAATTCCTCCAAAAACAGGCAAACAAAGCATTGTCAACCATTAAAATAATAAAAACCTGTATTTTTTTTGACATAGCTATAAAATCATGTCATTTATAAAATGGCAACAAATCAAGTCTGGTTGTGTATTCTTTTTCCTTTTATTAGACAGGACAGAGAATTTCCTTAAAATGCCATAACAAGTCACAGTGATTTTAGATGGTTTTTGAAATGTAATATATTGATGGGAGATACCTTTAAAATGGTTTGACTCGTGGTTTGTTGTTGGGGGTTTTTTGTCACTGTACTCTGGTCCACCAAACCATCTATCTTATAGTTTCTTGTTTAGAGAGGACACTCTGGCTTCTTCCTCCAAAAATGAATTTTGTCTCATAATCCTGCAAAATAATCAACCTTACAAAAGGCCTTCAAATGTTATATTTATATATATATGTATATACATATATATATACACACACATACACACATATATATAAATATAGACTTCTATGATTTTTTTTTCCCATTCTACGCAATGTCTCAATAAAGAGATCAGCAATTTTTATTCTACAAAGAAGCAACACATAAGAGGGCGAAATTAAAGTCTTAAGAACATCATATCCATAGTTCACTCATTACACATAAAAGGAAAAAAAATCACCATGAACAACTGTCTTTGAAGTCTCTCGGTGGCGCGGCCCGAGCGCGGCGCGGCCCCGTCCCGGTGGCAGGCTGGGTGCGGGGACAGCCCGGGCACGGGGGCAGGCCGGGCACCGGGACTGCCTGGGCATCCATACAGCCCGGGCACAGGGGCATGCTGAGCACCAGGACAGCCCGGGCACCAGGGACAGCCCGGGCACCCGCACAGCCCGGCCCCGCTGCCCCGGGCATTCCGCGCCTCCTCCCGCGGGCCGGGCGTGGTTGGAATGTACGGAGTTTCCTTAGGAAAGGTTCCAACAAGACCTCGCCGTGGAGCGTCCCCTCTAGGCCAGCTTCAGCGTGCTCACCGGGAACGACGGCATGGTCACCATAGTCACGGGGTTTAGGACCGTCTGGCCCACCAGCTGCGGGTGATGCACGACCTGGGTTCCCATGGCCGGCTTGGCCATCACGGCCGGCTGGCCCAGGCCCGCCGTGCCGTTCACTTGCTGGTGCGAGATGGTGTGAGCGATGTGGCTCACCACGGGCTGGCTGACGGCCACGGGCTGGGGGTAGATGGGCAGCTGCGGGCCCAGGTGGGCCATGTGGTTGATGGTGGCCGGGTGCACAGTGATGTGGCCGATGGGCTGAGCAGCAGTGGTGAGTTGCACGGGGCTGGATGTGGAAGGTGCAATGTGAGCAATGTGCTTGGTCTGTGGCCCCTGAATGACGTGGTTGACAGTCTGGATGACCGAGGCGTGGGTGGTGGCCGTGTGGGCGATAACAGTCGATTGCACGGTCGAGGCCGCCACGATGTGAGTCTGTGCGGGGACGATGGCCTGCGGCGGGACCAGTGCCTGCGGCTGCAGGGAGGGCTGGGCGTGGGGCTTCTGCTGGATGGACACGTGCGGGGGCAGGACCGCGGGCAGGGGGGGAGCAGCACTGGGGGGGACGGCTTTCAGCAGCTCCGGGTGCTGGCGCTGGGTGAGTTTTGGTAACGAGTTCACTGGCCTGTCATCCTCCATATCTTCATCCATGTTGTCTTCACCCTCTGGAAAACAAGAAAGGACGAAACTCCCATAACAACGCACGCAGAGCATGAACTGGACCAACGAGCTTCCCTAGCAGGCAGCATCAGCAGAAAGGACGTGCAGGAGGTGTCCCTGAGCTACAGGCTGGTGGCACAATGGCACGATATGGTATGGCATGACACAGCCCACTCCTCACTGCCTGTGGGCCAAGGACCAGGCAAGTGTGAGAGCTCAAAAACCCAGCTAGAGCAGGGTGCTCCCAAAAGGCTGAGAGGTCTGTCTGGGCAGGCAAGGGGAGCACCATGAGCAGAGGCTGACAGAAAGCACCTGGCTGAGCTGTCTGGGCTGAAGTGGGCTCCTGGGAGGAGGAACAGGGTTTCCTTTCCTGGCCAGTTGTTCCAATGATTGGCATTATCCTTCTGCTCCCAGAGCAGGAAGGAAATTGCCATGAAGAAACATGGCAGCAAGTCTCTCATCTGGTTCTGGAAAATGGACTCTTGTCTAGTCCAAGAACTAAGGAAGCATAAAACAGGAACATACTCGTCCTGAGATCAGGAAGACAAGCCTGGCACCCTACACTGCCTGTTCTAGTGCCAGCCATGCAGCAAAGAATAAAAATCTCAGGAGACACAGAAGCAGCAGGAACACCTGGAAGCCACTTCCCCTTCCCAAGCTCTGGGAAGCAGCAGCTTGATGTGGTCACTTTCAGCAGAGGCCACTGCAGAGGGAACAGCTGGCACTTGTAAGGACAAAGCACTGGGACTCCCAACTTCCATCAGACTACACCTGGAGCTGCTCCTACCATCAGAGGTGATGAGCCTGAACAAATTCTGGTCTTCCCTTCCCAGAACCTGCCATATCATCTGCCTGGCATGCCAAGAGCAAATGCTGACTTGAAGGAACTGCTGTAAATGCTTTTGCACTGCTACAGCCTCCGTGTCTCTGGAAAGCTCTACATCCACAGACTGCCTACTCTTCCTGCTGCAGATCCCTGGCGTGGAGAGAAGCATGCATTCTCCTATCTCACACAAACTTCTCACTGGAACTGCATGTCAGATATCCATTGGGGTCATTTCATCTTCACTGTGAATCCTCCTCACGCAATGTGAAGGCTCATCAAGTTGTCCAAATGCTCTGGTGATCCTCCCTGTACCAAATCCTTCTTCTGTATGTCCTGAACACCCTCCCACATCCACACAAATACACCAGGATGCCCACTTCTAATGAACAGGGCTGCAGAAATGTGCAAGAAAAGAGCTAAGTTTGGAAAGCAGGGATTTATCTCCACAATCAGGTCAGATGAGCAAACCTGCACATTATATCTACCTGACACTCATACACAAGTTTCAGTTTACTTCACATGAGCAGCCGTGTGTTGTTAGCAACATCAATCATTACAAAAACTCCAAAACCTCTTACTTTATTCTGAATGCAAAGAAACCCTGACGCTGCTAAATGAAGATCCCCACCACTCCATGTAACTGTGTCAATGACATTCCAAGATAATTACGGAAAAAAGAGAACAATTGTGGGTACCTGATGCTGTCGAGGTAGATGCCTGGTCATCCTCTGGCTGAACTGTCTGTCGAATAATTCTGTCAATCTCCAAGACATCCATCCACTGGCTCAGCTCGTTCTTCAGTTCTGCCAGCCGCTGCTGCGTAGCGATCTTCTCCCTCGCCAGCCGCTCCATCTCGTGTTCGTATTCTTTTTCCTTCCTCTTTAAAGTCTGAAATCAAAGAAAAGAAAGAGAAATATAATGAGAACAAAGACAAGAATAACCTACACTAATCTGGTCACTCCCATGTCCACAGCTCATTATCTTATACTGCCACTTATGGTGGTGTAAAATGTGCTCAGGTATATTTACACCTGCCAAATGCGGGCAGAAAGGGAAGGACAAGAGCTGGCACATAAAGCATTGCTCTAGTTGAACATCTGCTCTCTGAGGGAAAACTGGTAAGGCCCCAAAACAGAAATGCTTAGAAGGAAAGAAAAAGCCTAAGTACTGATGAGCTTTTGAGCAAGAGCTCCTGACCTAGAGGAGATGGTGGATGGTAGAACCAACAAGCCCCTGCATCATAGGGAAATCCTGAGGTCAAACAGGAAGGAAAGGTGTTTGTTGTCCTCTCCTGCTAATGCCCCCTTGGTGCTGGGAATCACCACATCCATTGGTAATGTCAGGGGAGATGCTGCATCAGTCAGCACAATACAGAGAAATGTCCCACACTGCCCAGCACTACTGCTGGGAAATACAAACCACACTCCCCGGGGGGACCAACCATTCCAAGGCCTGTTCTATGAGTTTTTAAATCAGTGTAGCACTGCACAGTCAGAGACCTGATCCCTCAGCCCAGGGCCACACTTACTATATGCAGGAGACAAAATTAGGTGAAATCTGTAAAACCACATACAGACTCTCCATTTTCTGAAGTTAAGTTTCAACACTGGGAATTTAAATCCCACACACACTTCTGAAAATACCAGCCACACAGAGCCCACATGGATGCTTGTGTTCCCTCACTGCTGGCAAGCACTGAGCTCAAAAGAAAACCCCACACCTGGCAGAGGACCAGGCTCATGGTCTTCTTAACACATCTCCCTATTTCTCTCTCAGGTTCTCCAGGATGAGTACAACCAGAGCCTGACCTCATGCCTTTCAATCGTTCTGCTGGTGTTGTAGCTCACAGGTTTGCTGGGAAGGACCTTAAAGCCTGTTCAGCCAGCCTTTAATGCAGCCTAAGGTAACGCAGATTAGGGCAGCTCCTGCCAGCTACCTTTGTCCCAGTAACAGCAATAAAGGAAGTATTTTTAAAAGAGCCAAACAATGTGTGTTAGCAGGGCACAACCACTGCAGGTGTGTCAATGGAGACAGCTCCTCTCCCTCCAGAGCAGCTAAAAGCTCCTCGAAACAGAGGGTTTTCAGGCAAAGGGGGCAGTTCTTTCTCTCCTGCTGCTTTTCAAGCCAAACAGGCAGCAGAGAGACCAACACCATGTCCTGGGCAAGCCCAGCAGCCCACTGCAGGGAAGTAGCTGTGGGGACAGCCAGAAAGGAAGGATGGGGACTCCTGGAATCCTGGCTCTGCACCAGCTCCGACCTGTAGCCCAGAGATTCCCATGTGGCCGAGGCCCAAATCCACAGGCTAGTTTTAAAGTCTGTTTCCTGTCGAGTGCAGCCAAAGCATTTTGCCTGACCCAGAAAAGTCATGTGCTGTGTGTGCTCTGATTGCCTAGCAAAGGGGTGTGGGTGAGACAGGGAGTGATGGAGGGGAAGGTGATGAGGAAGGTGCACGCTCCCAGATCAGGTTTAAACACGCAAGACTTGCATGCAACTTGTCTGAATGTCTTCCCCTCAAAGGGGGGAAAGAGGCAAGGGAAGAAAGGCTGAGGCTAAACCTGCTGTGCAAACATGAGCCCAGTCCCTCTCTGCAGCATCTCCACGCAGGGCACGAGAGGACGGGAGAGGAGCAGGCAGAAATCCCCGCAGCCGCCTCGCGCCGCAGCGGGCACAGCACACGCATATTCAAACAGATCTGGCTTCGCTCCCTGCTGCCAGAGGAGACTCCCAGCACCGGGAAAGGCACTACTGCAAATGATGAGCAGGGCCGCTGGTAATTAGTTACAAACTTTTAATTACTGGGAAGGCAGGCAGGCAAACCCTTAGCAAGCACGAGGACAAGAGAGCCAGGGAGTTCACTGTGTCACTCTGCAGGCACTCCACAGGCATTGGGACATGGCACTGCTCCAAGCCCAGCCCTGTGGGCTCTGCCTCCCTCCGTGCCAGCTCCTGACTGGGTGCCAGCTCCCAGCAGCCCCGTGCTGGGCCTGCATCTCCTCCCAGGACTCCGGCACGGCCGGGTGCTCTCCAAGGAGAGCTGCTGGGGAGGCTGGAGCAGCACATGGGCAATATTGGAGAAACCCGCAATATTTCAAAAGCTATTCTAGGATGCAATTCACCAGAGCTCACTGGGTAAAGACACATCTCCAGGCTGAGCTTCTCTGGCCTCATAATGAACTGGGTGGGATTAACTGGAGCCCTCTTCCCTGTCCTCTGAGCTCCCCTCCCAGCACTGCCCACTCTCTGCAGGTACACACGGGTGCAGTCCCTCCCGGGCTCTGCAGGGAGTGTGCCCTGCACTGCGAGCTGAGCCGGGGAGCAAGAGCAGGAAGGAGCACCCGTGCAGGGACAGGGGCAGGGACCCCTGTGCCTCCATGGCTCTCCCTGCAGGCACACACAGCTCCTGGCACCCGCCTCCTGGCAGATTATTTTCTGCAAATCATCCTGCCCACACCAGGTGCCAGGATTTCCCGTCAGTCAACAGAAAGTCCACAGTGACAGCCAACCCTGAGTCATTGGGACTGCGGTCACTGACCTGCCCCGGCACATCAAAACCTTTAGAGACTCACACTGATCCCCTGGATGTTTTTCTAAAACAGGAGTTTCTGTCAGCACTATCACCATGGATCCCATGCAATACAAAACCAGACGCTTTAAAATAACATATAGCCACACAGACACTTTCCCCCAAACCCAAGCCTTTGCAATTTTCCAACAGAACAGGAATGTAATGGTAGCACTGAGAAGGGCAGAGGGGATCCTAAAACTACAAACAACACAGTAATTGAGAATTAAATTTGATAAAATAAATTCATACAAATGCCTAACCACCTTTCCTTTGAAATTTCAGTAAGGGAGAGGCCTGGGTCAGCTGCAGGGCAGGAGCTGCCACCTGACCCACCTCCACAGCCACTGGGAAGGACCATGGCAAGGGGTCACATCTGGGGCTGGCACTTGGGATGGCAGTTAAGGTGCCTGCCAAGATCCTGAAGGACACACACTTAACCTGGCTGATGAAATACTGATCCTGTTTCTCCACAGCAGAAAAATCACTGAAGTTACCTGCATTTCTGTTTTCCCACTTCCTCAGGGAGAGGCCAGGCTGGGCTGGTCCCAGGAAGGCCAGGCATGGCCCTCGAGCTCTGTTCTGTTTGCAGAGGGCAGCCCAAAGCTGGGGGTGGCTCTCACTGAGGCCACCCCATCCCAGACTGCTCTTTGCAAGCACCAGGCTCCAGCACAGACCCTCCTTCTTACGTCTGCACCTCCATCATTGCAGCATTTCTTTTTTTCCTGTTAAGCAATTGGGAATCCTGGTTGCCCAGGCAACTATTACACTGCAGTGTGAGGTACCTACAGAAGCTACGACTTTAGAACTCTTTTATTTTTCACACTTAAAAAAATTCCACATGATCATCACTGAAAAGAGTAGGCCCTGGCCATGCCAAGGGGGAAGCTGAGCTACCCCAGGAAGAAATAACGGATTTCCTCATACTCTTGTGAATCCATCTATGGCTTTTGATGCTTAGGAAGTTTTGCCAATCAGCAGCTGGCTCTGGTGAAAGCAGATGATGTTCCTCTCTGAACACTCAGTGCTGCTGAGCTGAAGCTGAGTAGGGCCTGCCCCTCCCCTGGCAGGCAGCCCTGCACGGGCACAGCAGGGGCTGCTCCGTGGGCAGGTGGAAGCTGAGACAAGGACACAAGGGCAGTGGGGAGTCCCTTCACCTTTTATTTAAACACCAGCAACCAAATTAAAATCCACATGTGGGTTTGCTTTGGCCCCCCCAGAGCATCTGATTCTCCTCCTGTACCTGTCAGCTCCTTGGCAGCCTTTATGCACCTGGATTACTGAAGCAAGACCAGCCGACTGCAGTGACAGCAAAGGCCTGACACAATTCCAGGAGAACTCTTCCCCACTCTGTGCCCACTATCCTGGCTGGTTTGCAGCCACTCTTTGGTCCTTGTGTGCATCTCCCTGTCATCATTTGGTAAACAAACCATACACCAACTCCTGCTCTCCTTGTATAGCAACAGTCATTTGTCACTGCAAAGAATTTTCCATTTTATAGCCGTCTGTAATTAAATTGCTCATTCTCCTGTCAAGACAGAAATAATGCCCCAACGCCTTCCCTGCACCTGCCTCAGGAATGCTGCTGGCCCTGTGGCTGGCATTGGAGAGGTTTAAAAGGCCTTATTACACAGCTCCCCTCATAAACATTTTATTAGCCGTTTAAAAACACACTTTCAGTTATGAGTTTTCCAAAGCATATTTCAGCTCTTTTCTTCTGTAACATTTGCTGATTGAAAATACCTCATCAATAAGCAATCAGGAGAGTGATTTGCAATTTTGAGCCAGATAATCTTTAACTCTCTGCTCTGGGGATCACAGCTGGTGCCAGAGAAAGGGACATGCTGAGCCAGGGGGGTCCTCAGTTACCACTGACCTGCAGGACCTCCAGCACAGACCAGACCAGTTGGTCAGGCTCTCCACTGCTGCACAGAGCTTTGATTCCTATATGTAATGGAAAAAACCCTACATCCTAAAGACCTTATTCTAGCTGGGACTGCCATGGTGCAGGAGATTCACAGCAGGAGCAAGAATCCACCAGCCTGACTCCAAAAATGTTCCAACCAGAACCAGAGAGATGTTGGGGAACAAGCTGTCCCCACACAGTCCCAAATGGAACCCAAACAGCCCCAGCTGCCAAAACTCCATTGGCCAAGGCACTCACCTGTAGGATCTGGGGATTTTCCATCACTCCTATCAACTCTGAGCATTCCTGATTGGAATGGTGCTCATTTGTCTATGTTGCTCAGCTGCCACAAGCAGCTTGTTCACGGCCCAGCACCGACACCGAGCGCTCGCCCCAAGCCCACCCGACCTGCTGCCCAGGAGCAGAGCCTGCGGGGCTGGCAAGGCGAGGAGCCAGCTCCCCGGCACCAGGCCAGCATCCCCAGCCTCTGCAGCCACCCCCTGCGCCCTCCCCGGTGACAGCACCTGCCCGGCCCGGCCCCGTGTCCCTGCCCGCGATGCCCACCGGTGCCCACCGGCCCCTCCATCTGCGAGAAGCAGCCGCGTGTGAACCCCGGCTGGTTGCCACGGGAACCAAAGCCATGGTTTCCATGGCAACTGCTTCATTCTGCCGGCTCTCACGGATGAGATCCCGCAGTGATGCCGGATGCGCTGGCCTGGCACCACCGACAGCAAAGCACAGGTGGGGCACCAGGGCACCACCACAGAGCACGTCAGCACTGCGCTGCAGCCAGCCGGGCACTGCCACCACCCTCAGCCACACCAGGGCACTGCCACCACCCACAGCCGCAGCTGGGCACTGCCACCACCCACTGCCCCCACCCACAGCCACACCTCACTGCAGCCCGTGCCTCAGGAGCCCCTGCTCAGCACAGGACCACAGTCCTGCTTTCCCCAAACACAAGCTAAAATCACAAGGGGCTTGACCCAAAGCCCCGAGATGCTAACAGACTGTGCTCAGCGCTGGGAGAGCAGGGCGAGGGTCTCATCATGACCAGTCCCCAGGGGACTGGGTGCAAACGGCGGCAGCCACAGGACAAGGACTTCAGGCTCCCAGTGCTCCCAGAGCTTCAGCTTCTCAAGATCTCAAACTCAAACTTCACACCAGGAGCTGAACCAAAGTAAAGCCTGCAAGGTGAACCAGAGCCTGCCCCTGGCTCCCCGTGAGCGTGAGGCCGTGGGTGTTTGCCAGCAGCCTCCCGAGCCAGCGCTGCCAGTGCCCCAGCCCAGGACGAGGACAGCAGCCAAGGAGTGCTGCTGTGTCCTGGCTGGTGACCTCACCCTCATGAGCACAGCGGCTCGAGGCAAGGAGCCCATCCTCACTGCACCACCCACCACTGCTCAACCTGCCTGCAGGGGTAGGGATGAACTTCTAGACAGAAATACTTCCCAGAATAGGAAATATGCCTGGAGCAATCATGGAAACCGAGAACATGCATTGGTATTTACATTTATCATTTCACACTGATAACTGCACTTCAGGCTCCAGATAGTAAAAGACAACAGGCCTTAATCTGTGATCAAAACTAGGGCTGGAACGTGGCTGTTTGCACCAACCTGTCAGTCAGCCTCCTGAAGCACCACACTCTGGACAAAGTACAGACAGTCACTGGGGCAGAGAACAGGAATGATCCAAATCAGGAAGACAAAAAAGAAATTCAGAAGAAAATAAACAACAAACAAGCCACCAAAAAAAAAAAAAACCCAAAAGCAAAGCAAAAAGGCAGCAACCAACTGGAACCTACAGTACAACAAAGCAAGGAAAAGCAGAGCCATGCCCAGGCCAGTCACTGGCCCCATGCTGGCTGTCACCAGGTAAGCAGATGTGGTTTAATTCCTTGATATGACTCCCAGGGACACAAGAAATTCAATTTTACAATAACTGAAGTATGACTTGCAATCACTTGGTGTTTAGTTTGGCCATGTCTTTTGCTTTTCCTATTTTTATTTTTTAACCAGTCTCTGTTGTTCAGGAAACAAATGAGATATTTCTAATGATTCCAGTGGATTCCAGAAACCCCAAAGACCCTGAAATACCACGGGGTGTTTGTTAGTTAGAAAATGATCCCCAAAAAATTAAAATAACTTGAGAAATTAAAACTTGATAATTTTTAATTTCAAATTTAATTCTGCAGTACTTAAATTTTAAAAAAATTGAAATGAAAAAGAATTGTGGGAAATATGCTTTTGAGATTAAGTGTCATCATTTTCTGCAAACCGAAATGAAGGATGCTGCATCTCAAGAAGGGATTGTTATTATTACTATTATTAACACGACTGCTGAATGCAGGACCCCAAAGCTCTTCCCAAGCCTTTGTGATGACGCATGGACAGCAGCTCCAGAGGGCAACAGGCAGGTTTATGTCTTGGAGCCACAGCCAGAGCTGTGTGCCAGGGATGAGGAGGAGATTTCTGAGCAGACACTTTATCCCTACATCCCCTTGCTGCAGTGCCTCTGTATTTTCCTTGCAGGCAGATCTGAGCAGCTGCTGCAGGAGCCAAGGCAGAGTTCTGGATGGGTCCAGGGCGCAGCCCTCCCTCTGTTCCTGTTCCTACGCCCTGGCTCAGTCAACAGGCACACGGCACAGGTAAGCTGCACACCTGAAGGGACCCTGAGCAGGGAGTGAGGGCTTCCCCTGGGAGAGGACACCTCCCAGAACAGCTCTGGCAGGTGAGGCTGGCGCCAGGAGCCAAGGGCTCTGACAGCAGCACTCCCCCTCGCACGCAGCAGGTCCGAGGGCCCGGTGACTCAGAGATGTGCCATCCTCCGCACCGCCTCTCCTTCCTGTTTGCCCATGCACCTAAGGAGGTCAGTGCCACTTACTCACACTCCAGCAGCTCCACCCACGGCCCACAGAGCAGATCTGGGTCACCAGAGGATTGCTCTCCATCCATCTCCCTCGCTGGCAGGGCCACGGTGGCAGCGGGAGGACACAAACCCAGCTGTTAAAGGCAAACCCACTCCAGCACCTGTGTGAGGCCATGAGGCAGGGCTGTGCCTGGCTGCAAACCTCTGTCTGTGCAGAGAGCTGGGGCTGCCCTGCTGCTGGCACAGCTGCCCTCCATGCCATGGCACCCACACTGCCCCTGCTGCTCTCAGGGCAGCTCCTCTGCTGGGCTGAGGGGCTGCCTTTGCTGTGTTCCAAAGACAGGCGACTCCTGCAACGTCACACATAAAATAGAGCCCATGCAACCACGCTGTAATTATCACCACTCTCGTTAGGGCCCACGCGCTGTCTCCCCTCCCATGCCAGCTCCCACAGCAGGTGGCAACCAGAATAAGCAACAGCCCCCAAACACACCAGCTACCATGCAGCAGCTTTCCCAAACCCTGTGCTGCAATCCCCTTACAGACTGGTTTGGTTTGTACAACCCTGAGTGCTTCTTAAACTACTACTTAAATGACAGCAGTGGAACAGGTGTGGATTCTCTGACAATTACAAACACACTGACAGATTTATAATTCCATTCACCCTTTCCAAATTCTCATCTACAACTAATGAGTGAGATACTTTAAAAAAAAATCACTATCCTTCTTGGCAACGGTTAAGACACAGCTCCAATTACTCAACAAGTTCCAAATGCTGGACATTTTTAATCACTATTCCAGGACATGTTTTGTGGCCACTCCTGCAAATAAAAATGCCCTGATGGCTCCCTGGACAAGCCTCCCTACAGACAGGTCCTGCTGCAGCTGGAGGAACAGCAGGGAATTAAACAGTGGGTTTTTTTAAGGTCTTATTTCTTCTCATCACTTTCTGAAATCTACAGATGACACCACATTGCTTGACCATAGCCTAGAGATGCTGCAGGTCTTCATCATTGACGCCGAGATTCAGGCTAATTAGACAAGATAGAATCAGTGGATCAGGTCAGGCAAACACCATGAAGCAGCACAGCTTGGCATCTGAACGCTGCTCACGTGAGGGAGGCATGGCAGGTACTGATGGACCCCACTCTTACTAGACAAGTTTTACAGAAGATGAGTCTATTCACCTCATAGCTGGCACAGAATAAAAAATAACAGTTACAGCCATCCTAGTCAAGGTGGGCAACTTAACAGGATTCAGCAGCACAGTTTGGTTTATGCATTTTGATCAATAATCCAGTCACAACAGTGCCTGAATGTAAATGAGTTCTGGTCTTTAATCACAACCATTGTCAGACCTGTGGTTTGTGTCTGCAGTCCAGCACCTCCCTGCACCAGATCTGGCATGGCTGCACGGCTCTCTGCACCCGTCAACGCCCAAATCAAGCACTGCTATGGCACCCAAAAATCCACTTGTTCTTGGTTGGCCAAATCCACTGGCCTTGTTCTGGTTCTCTACACAGACAGGATGAATGACTGTGCTCAGGCACCAGTGAAGTGACCGATAAATAAAACAAACTAGAAGACAAAGAGATGCTGTGAATCTTAAAAGGAAAATTTAACCAAATCCAGTATCTGGTCTGTTCACATGTCCACAAGATCAGCTTAAAAAGGGCTTCACAAAGGATTTTTACATGCACTACTTAGGCATCCCTGGATAGTACTCTGGATTCATCCTACCCCAAGCGAGTCAAATCTGTTGATTACTGTTGGCATGAACAGGAAACTGTATCATTCTTAGGGGCACAACTGTTACTGCAGGCAGTTTGAGAAGACAAGGGAGATGATGCGAGGATAAACAACTTCAACACCATAAATGATTAGCAACACTAGTGAGCACAGGTAAGTCATAAGGAAATTTCACCTTTCTTGCCCTTTCCCAAGGTAATAATGACAAACCATAGTATAAATCCTTAGCTCACTACAGCTACATTTTGTCTCTAACACTACAAGCACGGCTGCCAGAGGACTTCTGTGAATCAGTAAGCAAAGTTATTTCACAAACAGAGCCAAAACTGCTCTGCAGGACCAGGCCCATCTGCCACCACAGCAGCCCCCGGTGCCTCTGCCACACCTGAGCAGCATGTGCAGGGCTTGGGATCACTGCCTTGCTTCCACACCTTCCAAAGACTTTTGCTCTTTGCGTTTTGCATGCTCTGGGAAGCACAGCTGCGTCTCAGACTTTGAAAGCACCTTGTTATTTAGTCAGCATTTCAGCTGTACTGGGGAAACTGGCCAACGGGCAGAACCTGCAGCACAACCCAAGACTAATGGGTTGGGCTGGGCTGTGTGCCAGTTGTCCCAGTGTCACCTGGTGACCAAATCACCTGGATGTCATCTGACGCTAAATGTACAGTAGAAAATAACCCCCAAAACTGGAGGGTGCTCAGGTGCCACAGTGATAGGCACAGTTTGAGAACACGGAGTAGCAGTGTTGCTTAAGGGCTTCAATTAGCTTCCAAAGATGATTCCATTTCCTAGGGGGAAGGAATCCTCCTGAGAGGGCCAAAGCCAGCCCAGCTGCACAGGCTGTGAGCAATGTCTGACATGTGCCAGGCTGGGCACTGCTCCCCGCTGCCCTCCCTGCATGGGCACAGCCAGAGGGGCTCTGGGGAGGACAGGCCTGTCCTCTGCTGGGGACACTGCTCAGGACACAGGGCTCTGCTCTGCTGGGGACACTGCTCAGGACAGCCAGGACACAGGGCTCTGCTCTCTCAAAGCAAACAGCATTTTATTCTCACTGTGGTTTTTTCCACATCGCTCCACGCACCTTACAAACTTCCCAGAGGTCTCCTGCACTTCCACTCAGGTTGTGCAGGCAGTAAAGTGAAGACCAAGAGCCGAGGTGGCCCCTGTAAAACAGACTTGGCTGCAGCTGTGTGCCGGGTCTGGAGCCCACCACGATGCTGGACCCACGGGACACCCTCCTCAGCTGAGAGCTGCAGCACAACAGCCCACACTGCCTCAGGCTGAATCACCAGCTAAAGGGATTATTAACTTCCAGCTGCGCTGGGCCCCATTTCCTTTGTGCAACAGTGTGCCTAATTGCAAATTCTAATTTACTGTAGCAGAGCACAAGCCCAGGTCCAAGGATAAATTAAAATGATGGCTCTATGGGAAGTTCAGAATTTAACTTTCTAACTTATCTGATTTGATGCAGATACAAATATTTAAATCCAGCCAAGGAAACAAACAGTCTGTTTCTAAGAAGTTCCAGCTGGGAAGGGGGGCAGGAAGGATTCTGTAGGAAGAGAGGCTGCAACAATCAGTGTACTGTCACAGTGCCTGCAGGAGCAGAACAGCCGCTGTGCAGCTTTGGCTGGTGCTGTGCTCCTCCCCTGCCAGGCTCATTTGGGTTTAAGTTTCCTGAGCTTTTTTTTTTTCCCCTTTAGTGAAAAACTACTTTGCTATCCTGAGAGCAAGAGCTTTTACTTTTAAATCTCCTTTGTACAATTGCCCTGTTCTCTTTTCAAGGGAAACACTGAGCCTGTGAGCGAAACACACTGAGCCTGGCACATGACTGTTGGTCATCCCCACACTGACAGATGTTAGCTCTGTTGAAACAGATCAAACCTGAATTCAAACTGCAGTAAAAAAAAATTTAAAAACTTTTGTTTCTGAATGCTGAAATTTCAAATCAGATTTCTAGTAATCTGGGTTTTTAGCACAATTGAATCCTGTGACTGAATCGCAGACCCACGGCTTTGGTGCTGCCAAGGAAAACAGTGCCCGGGATACTCCCCGAGCAGCTGCCAGAGAGGATGAGGAGGAGAAGGCAGTGCGGTGAGGAGGTTACACAACACCACCCAACGTCACTGCCGTGGGCAGCCTGCCAGCCCTGCCCGGGGCCGGGTCAGCGCCAGCTCACACCACCAGCAGGGCCTTGTGCTCGCCATGTGCTCCCCACACACGTGGAGGCGGACGCTGGTACGGCCCCAGGGCACCGTGACCTTCCCTGCCACGCCGGGAGAGAACCGGGAGAGAACCGGCTGCGGCTGCGGGAGCACCCGGCTGACCGACGGACAGCCACGGACAGACTGCACACTGATGGACAGACAGCCACAGACAGACTGCACACCGACGGACAGCCATGGACAGACTGCACACCGACGGACAGACAGCCACGGACAGACTGCACACCGACGGACAGACAGCCACGGACAGACTGCACACTGACCAAGGGACAGATGGCACACTGACCGACGGACAGCCACGGACAGACTGCACACTGGCTGATGGACAGACAGCCACGGACAGACTGCACACGGACCAACTGCACACCGACCGACAGACAGACTGCACACTGACCAACGGACAGCCACGGACAGACTGCACACTGACCAACGGACAGACAGCACACTGACTGGCCGTCAGGGAGGTTCCTCCTGCAAACTACAACATCAGCCTGCCAAAACCCAAAAGAAAGGCTCAGATCGTCTCTAAAGCCCATTAGGCCTCAGTACAACCACACCCCCAAAAACCACTTTTTTGAGCAACACAGAGAGTGGCTGGGTACAGTCAGAATTTGCCCCAGCCCAAGTCTCTCTGAGGGAAGTTGTTGGTGAAAACTAAGAAGAGGGCTGAACTGGTCTAATTCTGAGGCATTACTGACTCTCCAAAGCAAAGCTGAAGTGAATAATCAATTCTGAAACCCAGAGGGAAATGGTGTTTGAGAGTGGCTGAGGAAAAATGGAAACAAAGTGAGAAAAGATTACATTTTACTGTGGAAAAGACCATTGTGATCAATCCTCAGCACCTTTTATTCCAGTCAAAATGTACAAGGTGTACTAGGTCTCTATTTGCATTGTAATTGCAGCAACTCTTCCAATTTCCAAATGAATTTTAACTGCCTTACATACTACTGATTTCACATTCACAGGGGACATCTACAATTTCTTTTGTGCTACCATTAACCACTTTCCCAAACATTAAACAAGCAAACACTAACACTTATTTCCCTCCAGCTACAAACACAACTGATTTTTACCTGTGCTTTCTCCCAGATTCACTCCTGGTGGTGCCCCATCCACCTACAGCCTCAGATTCTAGGCTTTCCTTGCCTCCAAGCAAATGACTTGTACTCACACGTCCCCCTCATCAAAATTTTGAGACATACCAAATCTTTACCAAAATCTGTCTTTGGCTAAGCAAACAGAAAACCTCCCCAAACCATAGATATTAAAATTCACCTGGGCCCAAAAGGAAACAACTGAAGTTCACTCAGCCTGGGTCTCTAAGATGAATTATCTGCTCCGTGCCATCACCACTTCAGGAAAGGATGATCTGGGTTAACCTGGAACCCCCAGAAGGGGGGTTTCTGTGCACCCCACGTCAGCCCTGGGCTCTGCCCAGCCCCACGAGCGCTGCACGTACCTGGATGTATCGCAAGGCACTCCTGAGGACGCTGAGGTTTGAGGTCTTCTTGTCATCCACGTTGGGGATGTTGCGCTTTAATGTCTCAAAGCACTCTTTCAAATGAGCACGTCTAAAGAAAACACAGGTGGGTCATCAGCTGCCAGGAGACACAGCAGGAACCAATTCCACGGAGGGGAGAGCTTAACCGGGGCCTTAATCCAGCAAAGCACCTACACGTGTGCATAGCAGCCCCCCAGCACAGCATGTCACAGCTGAGCCAGCTCACCCAGCAGGGTCTGTGCCTGGGCTCTATCCCAGCTTTGTTAGGAACACCGTGCAGCCTTAAATAAAATATCTCATCTCACTGTGCTGGTGCTTTCACTGTCACCATACTTCCAATTTAGCTAGTCAGGCTTATAAGAGTCTTGGGTCAGAAACTGATGTTTATTCTGTATTCACACTGTACACTGACCCCTCATTTGGGGTATTTTACTCTTTTTAAATCAAAAGAGAGTCACACTGTTATGCACTGTTACTGCTTTGCAGGATCAGGGTGGTTGGGATGCAATGGTGCAGTTAAACAGAACATATTGGGAAGGAAGAAATGCAGAATTAAGCTATAAGAAAGCCAAGCAATACTGCAAAATTCAGTAATAGTCACTAAGAATTTTATTCAGTTTATCTGTTTAAAAAACAAGCAAGCAAAAACAAAAACCCACCAAAGCCAAACAAATATTGACAGACAATAGGCCAAAAAAAGGAGGGGAATTACAATTAAAAAACCCAAACCCCTGGCTTTCTACGCACCTGTTCTTCTCCAATTTATTATGTACTTCCCTGGTCCCAACCCTGTAACCCAAACAGAACAAAGATCAGCTCAGTGTCAGGTTGAAAACTCCTGCCTCACACCTGTGCCTGCAGCAGCGTCTGTATGTTGAGATGCAAAGGCAGAAGTGTTCATATATCACTGGTTTAACATTAAGTACATCTATATTTCTGCCTACACTGTTTCAAGATAAACTCCATACTTCACACGTGCATCAGAGGAACCAAGCATTGTGCACACAGTGCACAGAAGATACAAACAGGTGTGATGTGTGTGTCTATAGACACGGCTACTACCAACAACAGGGCAAGACACAAAGTATGGATTTTAAATATTTGTACAGACCCAGAGAGCCCAGATTCTGACCTGGTTCTGATCTATGCCTACACTCACGTGGGACAAGGTCTGTGCAGTTCCATATTCAAGCGTATGGGATTGAGCAGACACTTCCAACTTTGGGTTTTTACTGTGCATGAAACAACACAGCTGAGGATAAACATGGAATGAAGCAATACAGGAATTCTCCAGTCACTGCTGAAGGAAAAACCACCGTGAGTTTCTGGTTTCGGGGATGGAGTCCACCCACTCTCTGAATCAGGGGAATATTTTTAGGAAAAGCCAAACAAAATTCATGTTAACTCAGTTTTTCAGCTCAGTTTTTCAGTGATAAGGTACATTAGCAGATGTGGAGATTTCAAGAATCTTTCATACACTGTGCAAAGTAATTATTTGCCTTTGACTGAAAATACAGGACATTGAGGTAATAATATTTAATAAATTGTCACAAATATTTGACAGCGTTTTCCTGTGAAACATTTACAGGCTGGAAAAGACATCTTTTCTGTGCTTATGGAGCAATTCTAGGGGGAGGCAGTGGTGATGCTGTGCTCCACACTGGCACCACAGCCCCCCACCTGCCAGGGCAAAGCTCAGTCTGGCAGCACAGCAGCAGGTTGTGGGTGCACTTGCAGCCACCCCACTGCCCACAGCCCAGGCAGCCAAACTTGTGCAGCCTGCCCTGTGCCAGCAGAAACCTCCTCCACAGCTCCTGAACCCACACAACATCAGTGACAGGCTCTCTCCATTAGTGCACAGACCAACAGACCCTTCCAGCAGCAGACAGGCTCTGAAGATCTCAATCTGCTTAGAGGAACTACACTGGCATTTTACTAAAGCCTTTATCTTCACAAACTCCTATCTGCATTACTTTCACTGTTTCTATGCATTCTGAGATCTGTACATCCCAATGAACCTTTTCTCTGTCCGCTATACATCTCCACCAGTCCCCATGGCATTCACACACCATCTCTAACACCACTGCCAGGAGACATGCCCCTGCTGCAGGCAGCCAGGAGAACAGAGGCCCAGACAGCACAGCCAGGAGGGACGACTGCACAGATCCAGGTCACTTATGCTGCAGGAAAATTGAGGGGCCAAAGGAAACAGGTAAAACTGCTGCAAAGAAGGGAATGATTTGTTCTCCCAGTCCACAAGCAGTAATACCAGACTCTCTACTGGGATACTGTGGTCTGGAAACAACCACCTACAGAGAAGGCAGGGTCTCCACCAGCCAAAGTCCTTAAAAACAAGCCAGAAAAACACTAACCTGGAGCAACATCAGAGCCACAAGTCCTGTCAGAGGGTGAGGGCAGACTAAATAGTCTTCAGCCACTTCCAGCAGCAAGATTCTGAGCAAGCAGGAGGCCCTTAGCACTTACAGCACTGAGAAACTGGTGATCTCTGTCCTCAGAATAACATCTCCCAGATCCCATTCCAGTTTTCAAGAAAGCTCCCACAAGCAGCAGTGCACTTTGATTTCCCTGACCAGTACAAGCAGTGATCATTTTTTGCCAAACATAACACGAGATACCACTTGAGATCAGACATGCAGGGCTGGGATTTGCTTCCTAACACAGTTCTGGCCTGCAAAAAAAAAATCCTTACACAAAATCTTACAGTGTGGAGTGAGGGAGGGAAATAAAAACCCATCAAGCTAAAAAACCCTGCTCTCAGCAATCTGAAGACATTAAACATCCACAGGTCTTGGCATTTCTGATCCAACAACACTCTGCACAAGCAGGAGCCGCTCCAGAGGGATGCAGCTTCGGCTGTCCCTCCTGGACACACGGTGCACTCACCCTCCAATTCTTTTCTTGAGCTCGATGGGTTTCATGTCGTCGGCGGGCGCCAGCTTGAGGGCGCTGAGGGGCGCGGGCGCTGCCGGGTGCTGCAGGGGCTGGATGGGCTGCGGCACCACATGGTGCTGGGAGATGGCCAGCACGGGCGCCGCGTAGTGCGGCAGCTGCTTGGGGCTGCCCGAGGGCGGCGTGGCCGCCTTCCCGTCCGGCAGGTGCGGCCCCGGCGGCCGCTGGATCACCGGCGCCACCGAGGGCGCTTCCTTGGGCACGCTGGGAGTGCTTACGAGGGGCTGGTGGCGCTGCACCAGCGGCGGCGACAGGGCGGTCTGCGCCGCTTGCTGGGGGGAGCTGGTGACAACGGGGATGGGAATGACCGAAATGGGAGCTGCCAGCGGCGGCGGCGGCAGGGGCACGGCGCCCGGCGGGGAGATGGGCACCAGCAGCTCGCTCCGGGGCTCCTCTGGGGACAGGGTGCTGTTGGCCCGGGGCACGCTGGCCTTGCCCGCCTTCTTCTGCTCCTGCTCCCTCTCCACGCAGAGCTTCTCATGCTTCTCATTCTCCTCTGAAAGAGAAACATACACAGTGAGCAATGGCACATCCCTGACCTTCCCTGAGAGCAGCCTACAACCAGCACGGGGCAGGATCCCTAAGTTAAAATACCTTCACACTATCCCGAGTGAACCCCAGCTCAATGGACACTGCACTGATACAAACACATCAGGGCACCCCTTTACTGCTGTGGATTTTAATCAAGCTCTTAAAGTTGGCTTTGATGTGTGTATGTTCCTGTATGTTTTCAGAACACCAGACAAAGTAAATGAAATCTGTGTGGCCCGACTAGCAAAATAAACCTCATCAAACGCAATCCAGGGCCCTGGCTTTAATTGTGTGAACATGGCACAAACAAAATTTATTTATACAAGTCCTGTGGCGCCAGTGGCCCTGGCATCTAGACATTGCGCAGCCTTAATCAAATATCTCCAAACCCACTATCCCTGAGGCTCAGCAGATCCCGCTCCTGACAACCTCTGAGGAGCTGCAACGAAAGGTGGTGCAGCAACCTCGGCACAGTAATATACAAATATCTGGAAAATAAAACCTTAATTTATCAAGGGAGGGATCAGGGGAAGGACATGGACAGTTGGGTGTTCTGTCTTATACAATCACCAAAATCAGGTAATTCAGAGGAAGCTCTAAGAAACATCCCAACATCCCAACAGAGCCTCTCCCAGGAGAAGCTCTGGCTCGACTGAAACACTGAAGTCAGAACATGTATTTAGGAAATTAGAGAGAAGAGCATGTATGCTGCCATCTGGAATGACCAGGTTATGTTCATTCCCCAGTGATCTTCAAGACAATCTGTATTGACATAACAAGGGGAACAGGGCCCCACCAGGCACAGAGCTGCCCAGCCCTGGCCACCCCAGATGGGCCCTGCCACTACTGGGATACTTTCTAACCCATCTTTTGATTTTGAAGGGTATGGTGCAAAAACCACAGAGAGCACAAAAAGCAACAAAACTCTTACTCCCGATTCTGAATGCCCTTTGGTACCTGTGACCGCACAGCAACACTGACCCAGATCCAGCTGACACAATTTCCTGAAGTTCAGCTGCAGCAGCAGCCCAAACACAGCCCAGCCTCCCCTGGAGAGCACAAGCCAGGTGAAGCAGCCAGCTGCCAAGGTAAACATGGTCCTGAATCCACATCTGGAGAAACCACCCTCTGGACCGAGCTCTAGCACTGGGGCTGCAGCCCCAGCCTCTGACCCTGCAGCACTCACAGAAGCACCATGTGAAATTCGGTCATCAGGAAGGGTTTCACATCCATACAGCACTCTTCCCAGGGCTGCCTGAGACTCACATCCACAGTTTGCTTTCAACTTCTGCAGCATAAGTAGCGCGAGTGAGCAAACAATCTGACTGACTCCAAAATAGGAGGGAAGTTGCTTAAGCAGCAGCTGAGCCTTAAAGCTGCATTTCTCTGTATTTTCTCAAAATATTTCAGGGTATTATCAACAGTTCCTTAAAGGAAGAAGCGAAGCAGCGCAGGGTGGCAAAAACCCCATCAGGAATCTCCTGGTGCAAACACAAATCTCAGCTACCAACAATTTTGGAGTGGTTCAGTTCAACGACATTAATAACTAATAAAGAAAAGCCCTTTGTCTGCAGATCTTTCGCTCCACTTTGCTGCTGGTTCGCAGCCAGAGCCAATGCAATGGCCCTGGCACAGGGCGCATGAGGAAACCCAGCCCCGAGGAGCTGCTGACTCACGGTGCTCGCTGAGCACGTCCGGCTCAGGGACGGAGAGCGGCCGCAGGCTGAGCGGCACCGCTGGCCACGCACACACAGAGCAGAGCTGCCTCCCAGGCCTCCGGCCGCACCGGGACTCAGAGCAGAGAGCAGCAAAGGGGTCACTAGTGGGAAGCCGTGGCAGTGCCCGGTGAGGACAGCAGCACCTGCCGGGCTGCTGGAGGTGACACGGCCACAGCAGAGCAGAGCTCCCAGCCAGGACACCTGAGACCTGCACCGAGGGCAGTGTGGGAGCGGGAGCTGGCCTGCAACTCCTGCAACCAGCTGCACTCGTGGGGAAGGGAGAGAACAGCCAAGCAAGGTTAGAGCAAGCATTACTGATCACAAGTATTTATGTAAATGTCTCTGGGAGCAGGTGCAGCCCTCGGGCTGCTGACAACCTGCCAGCAAGGCCTTTGGTGTTGCTCCCTTGAGCTAAAGAGTTTATTTCAAGGATTTTTTTAGCCAAGATCTAACACTGAAGAGCCACTGTCCTCTTGGGTCTGAGGTACCCACAGGCAGAAAGGACCCATGCTTCCAGGCCCAGCAAAAGGACTGCAGGGCCCTGAGCCACCTCCCTGGACAGAAACCAGAAACCCTCCCACTGGGTGGTGAAGGTCTGTCTCCTGCTCGCTCTGCACTCACGCCCTGCACACAAACCAAAGATGCTCTTTGGAGAAAGCCTCCCCAAGCTCTATCTTTTCTCATATGAAGGAGGCTCACCCACGTTTGGTCACAGATACAGATCAAGAAGGGGTGAACACCATGCTGTGTGACACATGCCAGACACATGCAAGGCTCACTCCCTCCCTTGTGGCACACTCAGCACAGGATCTCCTGCAAGCCCATATACAGAAAGCAGCAAAGGCTCAGGGCATCCCCTTGGCTAAGAGGACAGCTGAATCCAAAGGTGCACCTCAAAATTATGTGTAATTTCCACTCATTCTTCACACTCTTAACAAGGGGACAGAGGACAGAACAAACCATGGGAGTGAACCAGTCCTGAGAACCCCTAGGGGATCTGAACCACAGCCCAAGCACGAGGGGTCCTGGAATCCCAGCCTGGCCACACCACCCAGGCAGTGACAGCAACTTGGGCAGCCACAGGACAGAACAGCAAATCCTGTCCTGGGAGGACACAGAAACAGGGTCAGCACCCCTGACCAGTGGCCTGGTGCTATTTAGGGTCTCCAAGATCTGAGTACACAGCACCAGGCACTCTTTGTTACCTAATAATCTGCCGCGTTTAAATATATCTCGCCCCTTTTGGCTGCCCTGGAAATGCCACCCATCTGTCAGAGCCTTGCTGCCAGGGCAGCCAGGAGCAGCGGGCAGAGCCCTTGGGTCAGCAGTGGGGCCTGCAGCAGCCAGGCCATGGCTCAGCCTCCCGGGAGGAGCAGGCTCTGAGGGATGCCAGAGCCCTCGGAGTGCTCCTGCCTTTCACTAGGGACACCATCAGTACCCAGAGTTTATCAACAGTGTGGGCCTTTCCACAGCCAAGCATCCCACCTCTGTGCGTGCTCAGTGGAGAACATCTCTCACTCCAGGAACAGTGAGGCAGCTCCGTGCTGTTGTTTTCTGAAGGGTCTGAAGCGTTTTTCTGAGTGATTCAATGTGTCTGGGAACTTATCCTGCATCCCTTGAACTGCTTCAGCCCTGGAGAGGAGTGCCTTGGGTGTCACTCGCTCTGGATATGCAGCAGTGTCACCCGCAGGAGTCACGGCAGGCTCCTACCAGGAAAGTGCTGGGTACTGAAGAGTCTCCAGGTATTCACTGCTCCAAAGGCTGCCCTGGGGGGGACAAGCCATGCCAAGAGGAAGGGCAGGCTGGAGCCTGGAGGTTGGATTGTGTTTCTGCAAGTTCCTGGCTCTGCAGGGGAGAACCAGGAAGGGGGAGATAAGAACAGTCAGCAGAACTGGAGCCCAGCAAAGCTCAACATCAGCCAAGCAAGCTCTGAGTCACAGCAAATGCTGCTGACACCAGAGGCTGCAGCACACAGCCACGGGCACTTCCAGGCCTAGGAACAAGCCTGCAGGACTGAGAACCCTTTAAAATCAGGACACTTTTCTGACTCCTTCTGAATTTTGGTTGACAACAGCACAAGTCCCACTTTTCTCTCCCATCTTAGCTAAAACTTGGCAGTTTGGTGCCCAGCCCTTGGCACTGTGGTTTCTCCACCAGTACCACGGCAGACCCAAGACATGGCACTGGTTCCCAAAGCCCTGTGGGCTCCTGGCCGTGCCCCCAGTGTGGAGCTGGCTGCCAGGCACGGGGTGACCCTTCCTCAGGGCCAGCGGCCACTGCTGCTCCCAGCGCTGCGCTCACACTGCAGCCTGACCCCAAACGGGCCGCTCCTCTCCTCCCCACACACTGCGCCTCACCAGCACCTCAAACACCAGCTGAACGGCATTCAGGAGCACACTGCTCACAAAGGAACCTGAAACGCTTCAGCATTACAACTCAGACCTTCACAATACACTACAGAGAAGCAAGAGCTAGGCCAGCCTAGCTGAGGTCAGTTTCAGGGGTGCAGAGACCCCCACCCCACCTGAGACCCTCCCTGCCGAGCGAGCCTGCTGCACTGCCACTGCTGTCACATGCTCACACCTCATCTGCAGACTGGGTCACCATTCACTGCTAACAACCACAATACTCAGATTTCCACTTTCTCAACCAGAAGAAGAATCAACAATAACTAAATAAATACCTGGCAGACATTTTTAAAAACAGCTTCTCCAGTCTCTACAGATAATTTACATTTACAATAGCTTTAATAAGCTATTCCAGTGCTTAAATTAATTCCTGAATCAGCTATAGAGTAATTTTAGCTGCATTTTAGTTACAACTAACTCTTTGTGGACAGAAGAAAGAAAGGGTGAGGATTTAGCAGCACTACAAAGGAAAACAGATCAAGATTGCTAAAAAACCAAAACCATCATGGAGAGTCTCATCTCTACAGAAAGCCCAGGACCATCACGTCACCAGGACGCCAAGCGTGCCACTGTCGCAGCTGCAGCATCACACCTTGGTGGGCTGGAGGGATGCACAGCTCCTGTTGTACCGTTCCATGGTTCTTGGGATAAAGTGCAGGAAAGCACTGGCTCTGACAGGCCATGTGGGCACCAACAGCACATGCTGACCCTGCTCACCATCCAGGGAGCTGCACCTGGGCAGCCAAGCAGGTGAGCTGTCCTATACAAGATGGGCCTGTGCTTTTCCACCAGGCATCAGCGTTCTTGAGACAGGGAGGCAAAGTAACGCACTCTGATAAAAAGCTTGTATTTCTGTGAGCTGAACAGCTTCTGTGTCACAGTTCAGAGCAAGAAGTGGCAGGGCTGACAGGCAGGACCCAACCCACCCGCTCCCACACACACATGAGGGCACTGCTGTCCCTGCTTCTGGCGCAGGGACAGAGACACACGCTGCAGGAACAGTGAACCACGACATGCCTTAAATGTACAGGTTGGAAAAGAACAGTCAACATGAGCTGACTTAAAAAACAGTATTTAAACAGACTATGTATCCTTAAAACAGACCAAAAAGTCCACAGATGTGCCCTCAGAAGAAACTCTGAGACCCCACTTCATCCACTGCTGGCAAGAGCTCTGCAGGCTGCCTTGAGTCTACAGCTTGTGTGTTACACAGCCAGCAAACACACTGCTTGTGTGTTACACAGCCAGCACAGTGTGTGTGTGTTACACAGCCAGCAAACACACTGCTCGTGTGTTACACAGCCAGCACAGCGTGTGTGTGTTACACAGCCAGCACAGTGTGTGTGTGTTACACAGCCAGCAAACACACTGCTTGTGTGTTACACAGCCAGCAGTGTGTGTGTTACCCAGCCAGCAAACACACTGCTCATTTTTTACACAGCCAGCACAGCATGTGTGTGTTACACAGCCAGCAAGGGAGCATAGACAGGTGAAATGAGTTCAGTGAGTCATGGCAAAACTGGATCTGGCAGATAACAGCCAGCCTGTTAGGTAAGCATGTTTGCTCCAGGTAACATTCCTCGATCCTGTGACAAGAACAAGAACTCACTGCTGCACCTTCATCCCAGGGCTGCACCAGGCCTTGCTTCCACAGGCTGCTCACTCTAGCCAGCTTTCTTCTCAAGAAAATGAATGGAAATGTGCAGATTACCCTTTAGAACCCTATCTCCATACTTGAAAAAGAAAGAAGAATCAATTTTGATGGGTATCTGTCCATCAAAACAGGGAGTCACCACCATCACCTGAACTGGCTGCACCAAGGCAGTTATCCCTGGAATCCCATGACAATTATCCTTGCCACCCCCGAGATTCAGACAGACATTGCTGTGTCACAGAGCAAGGCTCTTCCTGAAGTCAAAGTCTAATTGTCACTATGGCACTGTTGTCCTCAGAACTGCAGTGCAGCTCTCCTGCAAGCCTCTGGAAACAGATAAACTCACACTGTGTGTCGGGAGGTGCTTTAACCTCCCCTGACAGAAACCCAGGGGGTGTGCTGTCTGTGGCAGCCAGCGAGGCAAGGCTGAGCCACACACCTCTCCCTGGTGAGACAGAAGCCAGCGGTGGGCAAACAGCCCCACGAGGTTTCTGGAGATGCACCCCAACATTACACTGATCTGTTCAAACACAACAGCGAGAGACCACACAGAGCACACCTCTCCTCAGGAGAGGAATGGTGTGAATGAACTGTGCAGCACCGAGAGAGCAGCAAACACAAGATGAGCATCTATGGGAAAAACCCTAGGAAAACAAGTATCAGTTACTTGCAATTATAAAGAAATTTGTTTTTCTTAGATCATGGAACATTCCTGGATTAATCTAAATTCAAAGAAATCAGCACCCTCTAATTCAAGTCAAATGCCTCTGGAGCTTGCACACAACAGAGAGAGAAAGATTTGAAAGGAGATGACCCCAGACTGTGAGTCTGGGCCCATGTATACGACTGTTACATGCTTGGGAGGCACATGCTTACAGCAAGAGGGTTACAGCAGCAGCAGGCACTGCTGTCAGCTGCAGGCCCAGCAGCCCTTGGATGAGTTCAGTATTTATTTTTTAATGCTATTCCCAAAATTGATTGATTTTCAGGCCATACTGGACCCCTGGAGTTCCACAGTGTAACTGGGGTATAACAGACCATAACACTTTGCAGAGCACAAGATTCCAAGGGGGAGGAGAGGAAGAACACAAGGCAAAGAAGCCAACGCAGTCTTACTGTTCTTATTACTTCCTAGTGCTTCCCAGCTGTTCCTCTGCTTGTGCTCTCCCCTGAAATCTTCCTGCCACCCAAAGGTCACTGCAGGGCTCCTCCCTCCCGTGCCAGAGTCTTCCTGGTGTTCAGACTTCCCTGAAGTGGCCACGTTTGCACTGACGCTGCTGGCCCGGCACCCAGCCCAGCCCTTACGTGTCTGTGCCCCCCAGCAGCACCCAGAGCCCGGGGCCTGCAGCAGGCTCTGTGTAACACCACATCCCCACACGTCCCTGTCAGCTGCTCCTGGAGCTGAGAAGCCTGCAGGCTGGCTTTTCTGTGCTGCGTTACCCTGCCCAACAGTAATTCCTGCCTCAGAAGCTGTCCAGCACAACAAGGCAGGTCCCTCCTGCTCCTCTGTAACCCAGAGCACAGCTTGTCAGACCCACTCACAAGACGCTCCCGCAGCGTGGGGCGGCGGGATGGCAGCGGGAGGGCAGTGGGATTGGCAGTGGGATGGCAATGGGATTGGCAGTGGGACTGTCAATCGGATGGCAGTGGGATGGCAGCGGGATGGCAGTGGGATTGGCAGTGGGATGGCAGTGGGATTGGCAGTGGGATTGTCAATCGGATGGCAGCGGGATGGCAGTGGGATTGGCAGTGGGATTGGCAGTGGGATGGCAGTGGGATTGGCAGTGGGATTGTCAATCGGATGGCAGCGGGATGGCAGTGGGATTGGCAGCGGGATGGCAGCGGGATGGCAGTGGGATTGGCAGTGGGAGGGCAGAGGGATTGTCAGTGGGATTAGCAGCGGGACTGTCAATCAGATGGCAGTGGGATTGGCAGCGGGAGGGCAGTGGGAGCTGTCTCCCAGCAGCAGGAGACAAACCCAGACCTGCAGAGGTCGAGCCCCGGGTGTTTTACCGCTGCACCGTGAGGCCGGACACCCCCTGTAAGCCCGGAGCCGGGATCACCACAGGGCTGGCGGGGCAGGGAGAGTGTCAGGGGCTGGGAAGCAGCACCGGAGCTGTCACCCAGCCGGCGGGAAGCGCGGAACGGGCAGCCCCTGCCATCTGCGCAGCCTGGGCTGTGCTCCGGGCTCGGGATGCTCCCGGCCCTGCGCGGCCCCTCAGCACCGCATCCCCGTCTGCTGCGTGACTCATCACCGACACAATGGGCGGCGGCACAAAGCGCCGCTCCCGCAGCTCCGCCCGAGTGCCCGCGCCGGGGCCGCCGCGGGAGCGGGGCCGGCGCCGCTGTCCCGCAGCCACGCGCGGGCGGCAGCCCCGCCGCGCCCGCCGCTGCTGCGCGGCCCCGGGGCACAGATCGCCGCTCCCGGAGGGCCGGGGCCGCCGCAGCGGCGCGGGGCGCGGGCGGTGCGGGGCAGCGGGCGGTGCGGGGGCGGCCCCGCGGGGTTCCCCGGTCCCCTCCGGGGTTCCCCCGTCCCCTCCCGCCGCCCCGGGCGGGCCCCGCAGCCCCCGGAGGGGCCGCGCGGGGCGGGGCCGCGCGCACGTGGTGGCGGGCGGGGCCGAACCGGTGACGCGCCAGGCCCCGCCCTCCCGCCGGCCGGGGACACGCAGCGCGCGGGGCGGGGGCGGCGGCGCCCCCGGCGGGAGCGGGGCCCGGCCCGGGGCAGCCCCGCCCGCACGGAGCCCCCGCCGCGCCGTCCCCGAACCCCCCCGTACCCTGACACAGCCCCGCCCGCCCCGAGTTTCCCCGGGTCGGATGACCCCGGCAGCGCAAAGCCCGCGCCGGTGCCCCCCCACCCCTCCCTAGTGCTAGTGCCCGGGTAGCCCCGGCCGGCCGCCGCTGTCAGGCGCGGCCCCGCGAGGCGCGGGCGCACGGTCACTCACCACGTGCGGTCTGCTGCTGCTGCGCCTGCCACTCCAGGAACCGCGCCGCCTCCAGCAGCGTCTCGATGCTCATGGCGCGGGCCCGGCCGCCGTCGCCGCCGCCGCCGCCCGGAGCGCGGGCCCGCCCCGCCCGCGCCGCCCCGGGCTCGCCCCGCCGGCCGCAGCGCTGGCGACAAGATGGCGGGTGGCAACAGAAACACAACAGGCGGGCGCTGGCGCGGCCCCGCTACTACGCGGCGGGCTGCGCCAAGACGTGGAGTGGAGTTCGGGGCGCCGCCCGGACGGGACGGGACGCGCCGGGACGAGGCGGCCGGCCCGGGCCGGGGACGCGCGGGCACGGCCCCGCAGCCCCGCCGGTCGCGCGGGGCGGGCGCCACCCGGGCCGGCCCCGGGACGAGCGCCGGGCGCGAGATGCGGCGGCGGCCGGTCCGTTCCGGTGGCGACGCGATCCGGGCGCCGCGTTTTGCGGGCGGCGCTCCCCCCGCAGTGCGCTCGCGGCCCGGGGCGCGCTGTCAGCGCGCGCGGGCCAATGGGCGCGCAGCACAACACGCGTGCTGCCCTCCACATGGGCGCCCCGCGCCGCCGCGCGCCTTAAAGGGGCCGCGCCCGCCGCGCCCCGCGCACGTGCGGGCCCCGCGCCTCCGGCGGGGCTGCCGCGCGCGCACCGGGCCGGGGCCGGGACCGGGACCGGCGGAACCGCGCCAAACAAACCCGCCCGGCAGCGGCCGCTCTGCCGTCCGGTCCCCCCGGCACCGGGTGCCCGCGGCATGCGCCCGGCCCCGCTGTGCCCCGTGGCGCTCCCCGGTTGTGTCCCGTCCCTCCCCGAGCTGTCTTCCGTCCCCGGCTGCGGGTGCGCGTGGCTCTGCGCTCTGCCTGGCCTTGCCCCGCAGCCGCGGGCTGGCTGCACGGAAGGGAAAAGCCGAATCGTTTTTAAGGATAAAAGCAAGGAAAAGGGAGCCCGTTGGAAGGGGTCACGCAGCAGTGCCAGCTCCCCGGGAAACACCTCGCACTGCGGCTGCCCACGCTTACCTTGAGCTACGTTTTCCTGTATAGGGCCCCTTTGTCAGTCGCTTGTGGAACTCAACTTCAATTATCCACAAGGAAATTTACCATTCAAATTTCCATTTTATCTATCTCTGACTGACTTCTTGGTTTTGGCTGGGAAGAAATACTGAAGTAAAAGGAAAATAAACTGGTTAGAAAAACTAGTAATTCTCACGGAAGGAATGGGATGTAAAAAACCCCAGATTTTCATATGAGAATTTTCATTCTACCTACAAACATTAAGGAATTTACAAACCTAAAACCGCCCTGAGGCATGGCCACTGAAGGGGGCAAGCCCAGATTCCTGTGGGATGGGCTGTACGGTTTGTGGAGCTTGGGGCTGGCTCTAAAGGTGCTTCTGTTTCCCACTGCCCGTGCTGGGCGGCCAGGGCGATGCCTCATCCTTGCTCAGCGTGTGACTGGTGGCCTCATGCACTGCCCGTTCATCTGACCCTCCTCTGCAGATGCAAGGAGTCATTTCCTCCTGGGCTTTGCCGTGAACTCATCCCTGCGTTATCAGAATTCCTCATAACAGCAATGAAGGTAGCATCATCACACATGAGCAGAAGATGTAGATAAAATACAGATGTAGATGAAGCCCGGCCAAAAGAACTCACCCGGGGTAGCTTTGCGCAGGTGTAGCTCATGGAGGGACAAGCTCATTTCTCATGGAACTTGTCAGCTGCTTTCCAGTGATCTTGCAAACTGCCTCTCGGGCTCCTCCCAGCTCCCGCAATGAATGGAGGAGTTTTACACCAGGAATGCCTTCCATGAGCCCGCGCAGCTCCCCAGAGCAGCCGGGCTGTGCTGAGCCCCGCCTGTGACAGCAGCGGGACACGGTGCACGTGGCCTTAGGGAGCTCAGCATCAGCCACTCCGGGGCTGCCTGGAGCTGACATCTCCCAGGTTCTTCCCTGTGCAGCCTGCACGTATTCAGGTGTCTGTTGCGTGTGCTGTGTGTGACTGCATGTCAGATTCAATAACCGGGTTGTCTGATCCCAGCAGAGGAGCTGAGGACAGCCCAGCCCCTGGCAAACGCAGCTGGAGAGCAGCAGAGGGCTGGGACACCCACAGCTTGGGCAGGCTGTGCTGTGCATGCTGCGGGGCTCAGGCTGCTCATCTGGCACTTCAAAACGCTGGACATCTGACAACAAGGTGCCTTGGACTTCTGTCAGAGGGCAGCGCACGGCTGGGACAGGCACTTTGCAGTCCAGGCTGCTGCTGTGGGCTGCAGGGCTGCAGTCCACATCTGTGCATGCACGTGCAAGGTGCAGGGGTCTCCAGCCAGCTCTCTATAATCCTACAGACCACCTGGGTTTACAGTGCTCTTCTAGACGGACTCGGTTTGAGGAAGGAATTGCTATTCTGGCATCAAACCTGCCGTACAAACTGCACCTCCTAGCCCAGGCCTGCCTGCAGCACCACAGCCCAGCCCAGAGACCCCAGCCGCGCGGGGCCACAGACTCTGCGTTTAGTGGGTAAGACAAAAACTCCCAAACAAGACAACCTCGTTAGAGGAGGTTATGGAGCATACAAGAGGCAGTGCTCTGACTGACTGAGGGTGCTGGATTGAACACAGCTTTTGAAAGAAACGTTTTCAGGTGCCATACAATAGTTTAGTCCTGTTCTGGGTTAATGCTTTAGCAGGAGGCAAAACATTCCTCCTGCCTGCTCACATCTTTTGCAACACTAATCTCCAAGGAGAGTTGTTTGTTTTGAAACCCTGAGCTCTGTGGGCTCTTGACTGCTAGGCTGGCTCCTAGCTTTGGCAGCTCACAGTAGAAATCAGCATCATTAAACATTCATATCTGAGTGATGTTTCCTGATTAAATTTACTTATTGCAAGTTTTTGGACCTGGCTGACAGAGCAGCTTGTGTACACATCTAGAATCCATCAACTCTATAAATTCATCTACCTCTGGAAGGCTTTATGCAAGGGTTTTCACTGAATCATTTGACACTGTTACTGGGGACAGGGATAAACCAGAGCACTTATATTATCTGGGTTGACTTTGTGAACACTTTAGGGACTGTGTTTAAAACTTTGCGTGTGTGTTAGAAGTCCCAAGAGGTCCAATTTCTACTCCATTATGCTCCACACCTGGGAGGAGCAGGCACTGGGCTACCTCCACAGCCCTGCCAGACACAGACCTCACGGGCTTGGTGTGAAGTCAGAGCTGACCTTCCTGTCAGGCTGCCCAGCCTCAGGGACTCTCCCCACCGGGGTGCTCCTGACAGTGACCCGTGGCGGGAATCTCTTCCCAGGGAGAGAGGGCTCCTGAGCAGGTGGCACTGCTGGAGCTGCCACATCCAGCCCTGCACTAGGGGGACAGGGGTCTCTTCAGTTTCCATCTGTGGTTTTAAAACTTTCAGTCAAATCCTTTGACTGATGTTTTTAAATCTCTAAAGATCAGATGTAACTTACAAGAATTCAGACCTTTGGTCTTCTTATAAGCATCTATATTTTCCAAGGTGAGCCTTTTCACCTGTTTTGGAGGAATGCCTGGGG
Organism: Ammospiza nelsoni; assembly: GCF_027579445.1. Classification (NCBI taxonomy): domain Eukaryota; kingdom Metazoa; phylum Chordata; class Aves; order Passeriformes; family Passerellidae; genus Ammospiza; species Ammospiza nelsoni. The sequence goes on from NC_080653.1 coordinate 11,469,232, forward strand.
CATTTTATCTTTTTATCTGTGTATTATTTCCTGTTTAGTCAGTCCTTTAGATTGCATTGGATGATACTCAGATGGCACAGATATTGATCTCTATGATGTTGTGGAAATCACTCTGAAACATTCTGAGTGGTGAATTTGGATAATACCTTAGTCATGAAGTTGGGCTGTTTTAAATGCCTTTCTTTGTTTCGAGAGTTTGATGGCATTATATAAAGTTTGAATGGGCTTAGATTTACTTAGATAAAATGATGATGATATTCATATATAGACAGTGCAGGAAAAAGCAGCAGTGTTTATGAGGTTCATCATCTTTCCTTATATCCACCTTTCTCCCCGCCACAAACCAGACGAGATTTGAAAGGAGATGACAAATTTCCACTTGAGGATGACACTGTCTTGCAATGGCACAAGGCTCACCTAATACCCTACACATATCCTGTACCAGGGATGTGATGGATGTTTAGAAAAACACTTCAGCTGTGCAGACCTGGCAGAATAACTGCAATAATGCTGGAGATCTGACAATCTCCTTCCTGCTCTTCTGCTTGTTTCCTTTCTGCTGTGCAGAAACAGCTTCTGTGTGCTCAAACCATCCTCAGGGTTTCTGCATCCCGTGACCAGCAGTGAGTTTAGCTTTCTGGCAGTATTCATCTCTGTGACTTTTTCCCCAGCTCAGAAATGATGCTCATTAATTTCCTGATTTTTCTGAGGTCACACAGCCCCTGAGAGCCAGGGCATCACCCCCAGTGCTGGTGGCTGTACAGGGACTGAGTTTTGGGTTGAAAACTCTCAGCATCCATCTGCCGCAGCTGGGCTCCACAGCTCAGTTTCCAGCACATGGAATTCTGCTCTTCTCTCACTCTGAATAAGCAACTTTTCAGTTCAGGCATCTGAATAATCTGTCTGAAGTCACTGGAATATGTGACTGCCTAAAGTTTTCTCTCCTGCTTAAATACTTTGTTGCTCAGGGCCTAAATTACGACTGAACATAAATGACTAAATGAGTGTTAATTCTCCCTTTTCAGGCTTCACACCAAGTAAGAAATCACCCCCAACTGTGCTCACATGAAAGCAGGAGTTTATCTCAATATTTTCATTCTGAAATTCAAGCACCAAACGCAGAAAAACTCACAAGGGTGAAAATAATTAGTGCTGTTTCTTACTGAACCATTCTGACTTTCTCTGTAATCCTTTTATTTAGGGTTTTAATGATAAATAAATTCTTATTGTAAATATTTAATCATGGATAGTGGTTAACAGGACATGTGTGATGAACACGTCTCACACAGATCTGCTGATATTGCTGCAAACTCACTCATTCCTACCACAGCAGCACCTGACATCCACCCTAGAGCAGGGCTGGCACTGGATTCACGGGGTCTCAGACACTCTTCAGGAATCCCAGGAATCCCTGCACTGGCCCAGGAACTTCAGCACGACATAAGGACAGTTTACATTATGCCAATAATATATTCTTAATATTTCTACTATAACAGCCCATGCTGCTACAGATGAGCTCAGGGGAAGACCCAAACCCTTGCTGGGCTCCCGAGGCTCACACCTGGGCTGGCTTTTCCTAGCGTTCTGCTGCATCCCGTGGTCTTCACCTGTGCAATCTGAGCAGGCCCAGGGTGAGCTCCAGATGGGGCTGGTGTGGGAACACGGGGCAGTAGCAGCTGTGCCTCTCTCAGCAGGTGAGAACTGACCTTGTGTGGTTTGCAACAGCGCAGGGAAACTCTGCAGCAGGCATGGGCTGCGCTCAGCTGCAGGATCTGCTGTGCACTGCCGAGGAGCAGCGGGAGGGAAAGGCCCATCCAAAGTCCACAGGCTGCATGCTGAGGTCTCCCAGGTCTGGAGCAATGGCTGACAGATCAAACACCAAACACATCACCACAGTCTCCTGCAAATACGGTCTGTGTCTAAAACACCTGCTTGAAATGATAGAATTTAACCTATAGAATACACAGAGAAACAATTCTTCTCCCCTGAGAACTGGAGTGGGCTCTGCGTGGCTTGGAGTCACTTTTGACTGCATTAAAAGCCCTGCCAAGTGATGCACCCTGGAGACGACAGTTACCGAGCGATTTTGACCTGACCGTGCTCTTCTGCATAAATGAACCGCCGCGACAGGGCTGGGCGCGCTGAGAGCGCTGGTGCAGCGCTGGGTGCGCTCGGAACAGGGCCGGGAGAACCAGGGCAGCGCTGACAGCCCCCGTGCCCAGCCGGGGTCCGGGGCAGCGCTGACAGCCCCCGTGCCCAGCCGGGGCCGGGGCAGCGCTGACAGCCCCTGTGCCCAGCCGGGGTCCGGGCAGCGCTGACAGCCCCCGTGCCCAGCTGGGGCCGGGGCTGTCGCTCTCCGGCTCCGGGACCGCCCGGCACTCCCGGCAGCCGCCGGCAGAGGGAGACCAGCGCAACCGCATCCCGCAGAGATCCCGCAGCGATCCTGCAGAGATCCCGGCAGAGATCCCGCAGAGATCCTACAGCGTTCCCGGCAGAGGATCCTGCAGCGATCCCGGCTGAGGATCCCGCAGAGATCCCGCAGCAATCCTACAGCGATCCTGCAGCGATCCCGCAGAGATCCCGCAGAGATCCCGCAGAGATCCTGCAGAGATCCTACAGCGATCCTGCAGCGATCCCGCAGAGATCCCACAGAGATCCCGCAGCGATCCCGCAGAGATCCTGCAGAGATCCTACAGCGATCCCGCAGAGATCCTACAGCGATCCTACAGCGATCCCGCAGAGATCCCGCAGAGATCCTACAGCGATCCCGCAGAGATCCTACAGCGATCCTACAGCGATCCCGCAGAGATCCCGCAGTGATCCCGCAGAGATCCCGCAGAGATCCTGCAGAGATCCTACAGTGATCCTGCAGCGATCCCGCAGAGATCCCGCAGAGATCCCGCAGAGATCCCACAGAGATCCTGCAGAGATCCTACAGCGATCCCGCAGAGATCCTACAGCGATCCTACAGCGATCCCGCAGCGATCCCGCAGAGATCCCGCAGAGATCCTACAGCGATCCCGCAGAGATCCTACAGCGATCCTACAGCGATCCCGCAGAGATCCCGCAGTGATCCCGCAGAGATCCTACAGAGATCCTACAGCGATCCTACAGCGATCCTGCAGCGATCCCGCAGAGATCCCACAGAGATCCCGCAGCGATCCCGCAGAGATCCTGCAGAGATCCCACAGAGATCCTACAGCGATTCTGCAGAGATCCTACAGCGATCCTGCAGCGATCCCGCAGAGATCCTGCAGCGATCCCGCAGCAATCCCACAGATATCCCGCAGAGATCCCGCAGCAATCCCGCACCATGTCCTGAGGCTCCCAACCTTCTGGCGGCTGGGAGCAGGATGCATCTCCGGTGTATTGAAGGGAGATTATTGCAGCGCTGCTGAACAGCAGCACTGGGGCTGGTCGGGAGCAGCATTCGGCAGCGGCAGCTGCTCTCCGGGGAGGCTGCGACCTCCGAGTGTGACCTCCGAGGCACGCAGGAACTGGGCTACAGAAAACAGGAGGAAAAATATTTGCTGCTCCCTGCAAGTTCATTTAAATGGAGGACTCAGCAAAAAGACACTTAATAGATGTTTCTTGCCTTTGATGACTTGACCAAAGCTGACCAGTGCAAGGGAAAAATGGACACGTTCTGCTCCATTTGCTACAGTCAGTAAAGATGCAGAATATTAAATATAAACTGAAGTTGTTAGAAAAATTACAAACTTATCAATGTCTGAACAACGCTTATACCCACACAGGAGTGTATTAAGCTCTTCAGAGACAGTCTCTGCACAAGGACAGTGCAAACACTGTCAGCTTAATTCTGTGCCAACATCCACTTTTATTTTTAAATGTATTCTACAATATACATGGGAAAAACAGAAGTGCTTGAATGGTACAAGGCAATTCAATTTGATAAAAGGTCTGAAAAGGGGTTTTATTTAGATATATGATAAACAGCTTCATGGTTCATAAAAAGACAATTTTCCTTTTGCTGTTTCTGTGTACTCATGCTTGTATCAAACAATTGGATATCATAATATATGGCTATGTTAAAATGGAATGATAGCAAAAGCACGTTTTAAGGAACAGCAGCTCTAAAAATCATGCTTTGTGCTTGCAGTGGGATAACACTCCTGGACACTTTAAAATAAAACCTCAATAACAAAATTATGACCTGCCTTTTTAAAAGCAGATACTAAAAAGTATTGGCTGTATACTACCACAGTTGTCTGTGTCTGCTCTGGGAAGGGCCAGGGCCATCAAAGCCACAGCCTGGTTTAGGAGGCAATGTGCACATAAATTATTCAACACCATCAAATCTAAAAATCAATGCTGTGTGCTGTGTAATCCAGTTTAATGTAACAGTCAGAAAACCCATTTATGAGCAATTTTAGAATAGGTGGTTTTCCCACAAAACCTCAATGTTGCAATAGCAACAGGAACAAGAGGCGGGAGGCTCTGCCCTACATGTTATGCACAGGTACCACATGCCATTCTGCAGGTGACAGCAGAGAGCTGCCTGCAGCTGACCTCCCCTCGCAGGGTGATGAACAAGGAGCTCTAAGTCAAACGGTGACAAAGTCTTTTACACTGTTCGTACTCCCTGGAGTAGCAGTACTGGAGCCTTCACACACCTCACAGTGTTCAGAGGCCCAGGGGCTGCACCTCCATGACTGATGTACGTCACAGCAGTGCACAAACAGACACCTACAGAAAATTCATTTACATTCCCTCCAGCACCACGCACTCTATCAGGCCTTCAATAATTAATACTCTATCTTATGATGTACCTTTCACCCCAGGATCTCAAAGCACTCTGCAGTGTGTGGGGATGGATTTTTATTTTACTGGAGTAAATAGGGTAGAGAAAGATTAACTGATTGACCAAGGTCATGCTGCGTTAACGTTTTATTTCTTCTCTAGCCTTTAACTGGATAGCTGCCGTGACCTTGGAAAGCTGGAAGAAAACCGCATTTTAAAGCTAACAATGTCAGGATAATCTCCCCTAAAGTGTACCATATGTTTGTGATTAGGCAAAAGAAAAAGCATCAGAAGAATTGCTGGTCGTGCGAGTGTTCGCAGTGCTCTCTAGGGTATAATAGCTGGGAGTTTCAGTGGAGCCTGAGAGAAGTGCATGCAAAGCCTCCCTCCATTTCAAGGAAAAATGATTACTCAGCATCCCTGGGCTCTGCTGGAAAATCAAGCTTGGTTATTCAGGAAAGTTTCTCAATTAGAAAAGCTGAAGTGACGAGGTGCTCGATTAGAAAAGCTGAGGTTACAACATGTTCTGCTCTGCCTGTTCGGTTCTGCTCTCGCCAGCTCTGATTCCCCCTACAAGAACTAACCTCAGCAATATCTCTTTTCTGCCTCTCTCATAATTTTATCCCATCAGCACTCACAAACTCACCGAGGGCGTGTGCTCTGGGCTACCCCACGGCACAGGCACGTGCTGGGAGCCACCACGCTGCCCTCCTGCCCAGACAGCTCTGTGCTGGCACCAGCACCAGCCCAACTGTCCCAGGGTTCCAGCTGGGATGTCATCCTCTTGTAATGAAGATAAACTTAACTCATTGTCAGTGTATTCTCAAGGGGATGAGGGTTGTCACATTTGACCGTCTTTTCCCGTGGCCCTAAATTGATGCTGCGAAGTCACAGCAGTGACAAACCCTGACCAGCAGCCCTCAGACAAGAGCTGTGGGCTGCAGGAAAGGAGCCACTTGACTTGGCGCAGAAAGAAAACAATCTTTTTTCTTCACGGCTCCCTCAGAAGTGAGTCAGTAGGCCTGATGAACAGAAAACACAAGTTGCCATAGAAACTCGCATGCCTTCCACCAGGCGGAGAAACAAATGTAGGCCAATATTTCTGCTTAGCTGGCTCGTGCTCTGGCTACTCCTGCCCGCTGCGGCCCAGGGCTCCATCAGCAACTTGCTGTCATTTTGCCCCCAGCTGCACCAGACCCTTTCCCCACCACCTCAGGAATGCACACACGGCCACGAGGGCCCACGCAGGGACAGGGACACCACAGCCACTGAGCCAGCACAGCTGTGGCTGGCAGAGCCCACATGGGGAGCCCGCTGCCCACAGCAGCCATGGGAAGAGCCCTGACACTGCAGCCCAAGCCTACCCCAAGCAGCACCTTCCCCAGCCTTCTGCTGGGAGCCTGGCAGGGAGGGCTGGAGGAAGAGTGGCTTTGAAATGGAATGTTTGTGCTGGATTATTCCAGCCACCTTTGATTTCAATAAACTCCTGTTTCTCATCTGTAAAAGGGTGAGCTCCCGGTGGGGTGCAAAGGCATGCAGGTCATCCATGTGTGCAGAGCCCTCTGGGATGCTTGAAGAGCAGAGGTTATGTGACATGTGCAATCTCTACTGAACCAGCCTTTGCTTTATTGTGTTCCCTGATCACATGATATTCTTGGGCCTCACTTTTAATTGTACCACAGGCCAAGTTGCTTTCCTTCTTCCCTTGCTTCTTTTCTTTTGGATTACTTTTGTAGATTGTCCAGTGGCCTCCTGGATATGCAGCAGGCTGTTATGCAGTAACTGGACTGTAAATAAAACCAATCTAACAACAGGAAGAAAGACCGCTTTCACCCTATTTTTACTGTAATTTTTTGTGACTCACTTCTAAAGAAGAAAAACCCTAAACAAAATAGACCTTTGAAACTGCGTTTGGGCACAGGCTAGCGTAAACCCAGTATCCATCTTTGCCCACTGGATAGAATCCACCACCAGGTTCTTGGAGCCCAGGATAACACAGCCATGAAAGAACAGACAGCTGGGCCTATGCCAGCCCTACGCCCTGTGCCAAGCACTGGCTCCATCAGGGCAGTTAAAGGAATGTGACCAAAATGATGGAGAAAGCCTTTTCCTCCAAAATAGAGCCCACAACCCAGACACCATCATGGAGAGGATATTTGTCAGTTCAGCTCAATGGTCTCCGGAACATGTACAAACAGGTTTAATAATTTAATAATTTAAAAGAGCTGCTCGTCGTTAATGAATGGGCTCTGGATCTTGACAGCTGGAGAGACAGGTGGTGGGTGGTAACACCTCTCTTCTGAAAGGGCTTTTGGTTTGAGGGCAGAAAGGAGCATCTCAGTTTGTGTGTGATCTATGTTATTTGGGCAGTGATGTGACTGTTGGGTTTAATATAATTTCAGGTCTCTCCAGGTAAAGAGAGTTTAATGCAATTTTCTACTGATTGTGAATGAAGATATACCCATAACACCCAAATTCCTACCATACATTTACTTTGAGACATCTTAGCAGGAAAAGGTTTCTTTTTTCTGTAAAATATTGCGTGAAAGAAAAATGAAGAACAAATGGAACTGTTTTACTCTTTTAAAAATAGCTAAAGAGGGTGGTCTGGCCATACTTCTCCTAAGCGCTGGACTCCAGCAGCCCCCCATGTCCAGCAACCCCTTATACCTAGGCAGCCCCTCAGTGCTGCCAGGGCTTCTGCAGGGCTCCAGAGGGCACAAGGAACCTGCTTCCAGAGTGACACTCAGCTTTATTCCAGGATCTGCTGTGGCCCTTCTCTGTTTACCCTGACACCACTTGTTTGAGGCTGTTTGGTTTTTTCTACCTTGAAAGCTTGTTTTCTGTGACAAGATCTGCTTTTTTCAGTGGTGACACTAATGTCCCCCCGGTTTTTAATAGTTACTGTAACATAGCTAGCTAATAATCATTGGGTTTATTTTAGATACCTGCTTTGGGAAAGCAAGAGTCAGTAAAACTTGTTTTACAGCTAAAAATCACTTCATGGGTTTAATGAAAGTAGAACAAAATTCAAGAGAAACTTTGCCATGTTTTCACAGGGGAAGTGAGAGTCTAATTCTGTGGCTGCCACTGCTGGATTCAATATGTGGGGCACTTCCCGCTGGGAAGGAATGAGTAAGATAGTGTAGAGTTAAAAAAATAAAAGTCCTAAACTTACTAGAAAATGAGAACTTGAGACTGTGCTAAAACTGAACAATAATTTCTAGAAGGTCAAAAGCTGGCAAACACCAAAGCTAACTCTGCAAACAGGATCACTTGGTGAGCTGCTGCCCCGGCTCATGTCAAGAGGGAACTCACAACTGCCTTCAGCCCCTTGTGTGCTGGCTGAAGCCATGCTGACACTCAGCCTTAGAAATTAGGTCTGCCCTTTGGAAAGGACCAAAAATCTTTAAAAATATGTAAATCATGCAGAATTACAACTGAGAAATCCTTCATTAGAAGGAAAGCAAATCCTTCTCTTTGTGGATCTAAGATGCAGGAGGAAGGTGATCCCCGAGAGCATCAGCTCCAGCTGAGCAGAGCCAGGACTGTGACCTTGAGCACAGGGACAGAGCTAAAGCCAAGGCTGTGCCCACTCCCAAAGCTGAGGCAGACCTTCCTCAGACTGCTTCCCACTATGGCCCAAGAAAAAAGAAATTTAAGGTAAGAAATGAGCAGCCTCTCTCCATCCCGCTCTCTCTGCTTACAACAATGTATTACCTCTCACTGAAATAACCTATGAAGTTCAAAGATTTATGTTTGACTAGAAGATTTCAGTTTTTGTAAGAGCAGATGTAGAAAGCATCACTATTCATACTCTGGATTTGTGCCTACTTGAAAGGAACAGTCTAAAAGAACCACAGAAGAAATTTTCTGTTCAGGAATAAGTAGCAGGTAACCAAGTTCCCAGAATGTTGAATTTAAATGTTTCTCTCTATACTGAAGTTACTGGAGCTCTCTTGTACAGAGCTTTACACGTTGAAAGGAAGGGAGTTAATTGGTGAGTGATCAAAGATTTCTGCCTGGTAATTTACAATCATTCCAGGGCAGGATTCCTGTGGAGAGGAAAAGCAGGCATCAGTAGGATGCTAAATGATGAAAGGCTCCTATGGAGGCAGTTATATATTCACCCAAATCCCCTGTATAAATGCAGCAATCTCCTAAGAATTATAAATTTGCTTTTCTGCAGAGGAGCCCCTGGGTCAGCACTTTACATCTCTACCACAAAAATGGAGATCAACAAAGACTTCTCCCTCCTTTCTGCACTTCCAGTGCCTGCCATCGTGTCTCCTTTCCATGCCTGGGTTCTTGAGCCCCTCTGCTTGCCAGTACCAGGTGAGTGATTTTAATAGCATGAGTTGCATGAGTGAAACTACTGGCACATAGTAACCTGCAAAGAACCATCACTGGCATCAGAGCTCTCCCATCCCTGGACACACTGCCTTGGTCACCAGCCTGCACAAGGATGGAAACAGTGCTCCTTGGAAAGTACGAGGTGATTTCCCCCCAGCTGGGCTGGCTGGTGCTCCCACATCTGATGGAGGGAGAGGAGGGGAGGCTGCTGCCAGCAGCTGGTGGGCTATGGGATTCATGGGGGCTCTGGGCAATTCTGCAGGCCTGAACCCAAGGGTCAGCTTTTACATCCCATTCCACTTGGGACAAAAAGTGATAAACGGCATCTTCACAGCTCTAACTGTGACTCCACATGTACATCTGCAGTCAGGGAAAGCAGCAGCTGCCGCCTTCCTGGGTGCCATGGGCCGGCTCCCGTGGGGTGGGATGTGAGCACGAGAGGAGCTCCTGCTGCACTCAGCTGATGTGCCCAAGGCCTGTGCACAGAGCCACCTCTGCTCACGGTGTCACCCCGAGCAGCCTGGGCTGAACAATGCCGGGCCCTCTCCAAGGGCAGCCTCTGCCAGCTCCGAGCCCACAGCTGCTGCAGCCTCCGAGCACGCAGGCACAGGGCTCTCCCTCCTCCAGGTTCCCCACACAGAGACCTGCCCATGGTCAGAGCCCTGAGCACCCCAAACCTGTCTCTGCCTGCACCCCTGCCTCCCTGCACAGCCAGGCTCTGCTCTCTATTCGCACACCATGCTGAAAGCAGATGTCTCGTCTGCTGCACGTCTGCTGGATTTAACTGTCCGTGTTCTGTGTACCAAATTGTCTTTATGCTATTAAGAATTGAAAGGAAATGGTTTATACTACTGGAAAGTGTGCTGTGCTAGTGATTTCAACTGGTTTTAATAACCCTTGATAATTTTTTTTCTCCCGCTTTCTCCCAATTTGAAAGCTCAATTAATTTTAAGCTACAACTCTGTCTATCATTTCAACTACATGTGGCAGAGTGAGAACTCATGCAAGATAATGGTTAATTTTTGGTATCTTCTGCTGCCTAATGACAGGTGTGCTGTCCTAAATAATTAGCTTTTAAAAAGGGATCCCCTTAACCCTTCTCTGAAACTGGGTAGTGATCTCGGTTTTACTTCATTAAGCTCTTGACAGCTCAGTGTACTCACATCTGTTACTGTTTGGTAGTTTGATTCCAAGAACACAAATCGCTTCAAGAACTGGCAACAAATTCATTCAGGCTCATGATGCAGATCAAAATCCATCTGTTTACTAATCAAAAGCCATATTTTAATCATAGTACAGCAGTGGTGTCAGCAATATCCCAACTTAGACCTTCTCTTTGCCCTAAACATGATAGGTAGAATTCTTCCTGTAAGCTGCATTTATTTAAATTGGATGTTTAAATGCTTCCAAGGATTCTGGAGTCTGATATTCCAGCCCTTGTCTACAGGATTTGATCAATCTGCTTGCACTGAACAATGCTATCAGACATTTTTGTACCTACAGGTGAACCTGAAAGTCTGTTACATCAGTCACTTTTGATATTATTCAAATTACAACAAGAGAGGAAAACAATGTGATAAATAAAATTTCAACTTGAGCATCCAATTATTTGTTTTTTGGACTAAAATCCTTTGCCTACCCAAGCCATGATAAAGCTGACTAATGTCTATGAAAGTCCACAGGTGTGCTCAGGTGTCTAGGAGGGGTTAACTGAGGAACTGCAGCTTCATTGTTCCCAAAACTTGGAGAATAGCCCACGTCATATCTGGCCAAACCCCACAAGCTCCAGCAACATGGCATCACCACAGCCCAGCTGTGCCATGGGCTGGGCCTGGGCCTGGCAAAGGAGCTGCTGCCCCAGACCCTCCTGAGGTGCAGAGCAGGGAAGAACAGTCCTGCTGAATGGACACTGGCAGGAGAGCAGCCCTCCCAGGAGAAACACAGCCCTCCCAGGAAAGGCCAGGGACCAGGCAGGGCTCTCAGCTCTGCCCTCGCACGGCGAACAGAATGCAGATCAACCATTGAGTATTTCCATGAGTAAATCTCCCAGCTGAGCTCTTGCAGGTTGTGGTGCTGGCAGGAGTTCTGCTAAAGCCTCTCCAGAGCTCTCTGGGTGCAAAGAATTGCAGCAGTGAAGCCATCAGTGAATTCCTGAGCCAGTGAAAATCCAAGAAGTTTGATGCTAATTATAGATATCACCCATTATTTTGTCTACTATATGGTAAATCAGTGAGATCCCAGTTTATTCCTACCTGGAAAGAAATGCCTAAGGGATTTTACAAACTGGTTAACCCATGACCACTACATTAAGACTCCAAAACAAATGTAGCCCATTTGCTCAGGGATGACAGATTAATAAATTGTTCCACCTCATTATCCCTGTAATTCTTGATGGCATCGCTTGGAGGAAGTCTGGCAAATGACATCGGCCAAAGGTCAGCGCTCTTTTCCAAAAGCCAGATTATAAACCTTAATACAAACATAAATGATTCAGTAGATTTATGGAAAGGCAGTAGAAGTCCTAGGTCAGGTTCAAACCCTAGTTACAGTGCTGTGGAGCCCTGTGCTGGGCACAGGGAGTGGCAGCTGCCACGATTCTGGCTCCTCTCGCCGCTGCCTGGCCCCGGCCGGGCCGGTGCTGCCCCAGCTGCCCCAGGCTGGTGGCCGGGGTGCAGGTGCTGCTCCTGGGCTGCCCCAGAGCCACAACACCAGCAGGCTGGCTCCCAAGTCCTTCCTCTGGCTGGAACATCAATATCAGCGAGGATGAATAGGAGCTTAGATAGAGTTCTGCAATTCCAAAGGCATGAATCAGGTTGAGGACTCTCTCGAGCCAAGCTTTAAAGTAGTGCCTCATTTTAAGCTTCTGTGCTTTGCAATGTCCCTAATAATCTTCAAGCCTGCAGGGTCAGATTTGCAAGTTTCTGTCAACAACTGCAAAAATGAATAGAATATTTAAAGTAACAAAACTCATGCCTGCAGGAGTGAACGAAAAGGTGAGTATTATGGAAGCTGTGATGAAATCGTGAGACCTGGAAGCTATGAAATACAACTTTTAATATACAAAGATGAGACCAGCTGCAAACATGCAGAGGTTTACATATTGATTAGTCTTGGCAGGGAAACTCATAAAATCAGAAGGAAATAGGAGGAAAGCTGTGGCTCAAAATAATTCCTCTTGATGGTGGCAGTCGTGCATTTTCTATGTAAACATGTGTAAACTTAGTGGATAATGTGTAGACTAGAGCAGGCTAGAGAAAACTACATCACTAAGCAAAAATACTCCTTTTAGGAATTGCTTTTACATCTGTGGAAATAGGTGAAGATTTGCTAAACTGAAGAGTGGACAATTTGAACAGTGCAGCCAGATCCTGAGCAGCACATGGGTTTTCATGCCAGCATTATGCATGGAAATACAAAAGCCCTTTGCTTTTAGAGGAACAAATAAAAATCACACAAACACACAAGTCAAGACTGTCTCATGTGCTAAGCCTGACAAGAAACACAAAATAATCTCAAACTAGCCAAAAACAATTCCTCGTGTGTGAGGAATTCCCCTTATCAAGGGAAACCATATTGGTGATGTGGGGCAGAGGTCTAGGGTGCTCTGATGGGTGTAAAAAAAGAAAGAAAAAGTGAGAGTATATTTAGACTAAAAAAATCACTGAAAAGTCCCTGTCAGCATATAAACCGAAGCTGTCCCTTGTCATGCACACAGTGAGGTCTGTGAACTCACACAGCTGAGGCAGGAGCTTTGCTCTCCCAGTGTCCCAACAGAGTTTGGACACAGGGAATCTGGTCCTGCCTGGGTAGGCAGCATTGCTTGTGGATGGAACTGCCAGGGTGACTGCAGGAGCCTATTACGCAGTTATAGTCTGGTTTGCTACTACAGATTTTGTGAAGTAGATAAAAAATTAAAAGTTCCTGTGAGTAAAGATGCCAAGCAGAAACAAACATGAATTTTGTTTGGCAGCAAACAGCAAACACTCTGTCAATAAAGCACCTGGCATTTAAAATGTTGATGTTTATGTCTTTCTCTCTGAATATTTTAAGCATGGAAAACTGCTCTGGAGAAAGGGTTATACTAGGGAAGGAACCATAACTATCAACCTCAGCCATGTTAGAGATTACTTCATAATGTCACTTCACTGAAAAATTACTCATATTTCACTTCTCTTTTTCCAAAGATCTTTAATTCTCCCTCAGCAAAGGAATGGTATTTTTGCTGTTCAATTACATTTCAACCATTCAGTCAGACTCAGCTCTATATAAATGTATGGATCCTTGTTTCAGATTCCCTTGCTCAGCTTTTACTTCATGAAGAGATGAGCTGCGTGCCAAGGTCACAACTGATTAATCTTGACCCGTGAACCTTGAAGAATAAAGTCTTACTATAAATGTATTACTCTACATAGTAGAAGCAAATGTACTCTGTATCCATGACAAATAATGAACTCATTTTTTCTGGCTTTACTCTTTAGTTGAGAATTAAGCACTTGAATACAAGATCTGTTAATTCTTCTGATAAATGATGTGCCGACAAAAAGAGTGAAATCCTTTGCCCTTTGAGCAGGTGTGATGAAGGCATCTTCTCATCAGGTATTTTGGGAATGGATGCTTTGCCGATGCTTGTGGATGCTTGGGAAGGAGCTGCCACAGCCACACTGCACCCCTGTGACACAGACAGTGTTTACAAGTGCATGTATTTAAGGCATCCAGTGATATTGTGGCAATATTTCTGTATTACTAGTACTATGAATATTTTAACATATATTTCTGATATATTTGTTAGAAATTGGTCCAGAAGACAGTACAAGTGGACTTATTTTAAAAGAAAAATGCTTGCTAAATGGAAACTGTTATGCAAATTCAATTATACAGTCAATAAAAACAAATAAATAAAACCAAGACTTTGAGGGGAAACAGACAAAAAAGACAACATCTACATTCAGGTCAGCCTTACAAAACACATTTCTCATTGTGTGTGTAGTTCACTGGCAGGCTCTTAGAAGAAAATGAAGCATAGTGCAGAACAGGCCTCATAGCACTGGCACTTTTACATTAACCAGGAAACAGCAAAGTCCAAACAAATTTACCAAGCACTTCTTGTTACTGCAACCCGGATGTCTCCAGTAGTGGCAATGAAATTAGCTGTGCTCAATGGACACTGTGGAATCATTTCCACAGTACATTAGGGCAGGCTCACATGGGTGTTTGCAGCAGGTGATTCCCTATTGCTCACAGATCCGAGGCCCCATGCAAGCAAAAACATAATAGATCTATTTTTATCTTTAATCATTCATTTGGAAGCACTGACAGGCACATTAGGGATTCCTGTCTAAAATTAGTCCAGTTCATGCTGGAAGCAACCATTTATTCTATCAAGCTATTTGTACGCTTAACGTCAGAAGACTTCTGGGAGCTGTTCCTGGTTTTGTGTGAGTTTTCTCTGAAATACCCGAGTTTGTTCCTGGAATGCGGCACTGCTGTTGTAATTACCATCCTAAAGCTCTATGAATTGTATGTCATTAAGATCTCTGTTAACTGTCAGACCACAAACAAAGCACAAATGTCACACTGGAAGCTGAGCAGTAAGAGAGGAAGAGGCTGCAGTTTGCATTCAGGAGGGGAGCAGCAGCCATCCCAAAGAGCCATGGGTGATCCTCCACCTGTGGCATGCTCACAGCCCAGGGTCTGACTGTTACTGACCAGGGCCAGTAACAAACAACATCTCAGGAATAAAATGTTCTCATCTGCATTCACATACTCTGATCAGATGCTTTAAGGGCACAGAGAAACCCCAGCCCTGTTTATGACACTGTATTACCAGTTCTAGTCACCTTTTCTGTTTAGTTGTTGTTGTTGTTGTTGTTCTTTTTCCTTCTAAAGGCTTTGGAGGACTCAGGAGCACATGAAAAAATATTCTACATCTGAGATGAGTGCTGCTGCTGCAGCCCCTGCAGTCCCAGGCAGCTCTCAGAACAGCCATCAGCTTTGCTTATGCCCGAAGTGCTTACAGACTCGGCAACACTTGTTTACAGAGATAAAAGGAGGTTTTAAACGAGGAGTCAATCTATGCCTAAAGCCACCACCACCACAGGAGAGCTCACAGCAATCCCTCTTGTAGACACTCCAGCTCTTCCCAAGAGAACAAGTGAGAAGGTGGCATGGGTTTGGCTGTCATACAAGTATCGAGCCTGGCACATTACATATTCATTCTGAAGTCCATGTGATCTAAGCCACCATGACTGATCCCTTCGGCCGCTCCATTCTCAGCGGTTGTTCCCGTGGTTGGGTCGCTCAGCCACTGGATGTCACTGTTACTCTGAGCACATAAACGCAAACGGCATTTGTTTGGCATTAGAAAATGTTTAGAGACATGAAATGATGTCTTTAAACATCATCAGGATGAAACCGAGTGCACTGCAGAGGGATCATCTCTTCAGATGCTGAAAGCATTTGCTCAGGGCTCACACTTGTGACAAGTTGATGGTGTAAGAAGTGCCTGATTTAATAAGGATTCTTTTCTCTCTTTTGGTGACTCATTTATGAAGCTGATAGGAACTGGTGCGTTCTCGGTTCGCTCCTCTCCTGGCAGTACCCTCGCGTCCTGAGCCACTGGTGGCTCCCAGGCAGGAGCGGCGCGCAGAGCCCGGCTCCCGCCCGGGCCAGCCCTGGCCGCGGTTTCCCGGGACGCGGAGCCCATCCAGGCCCGGCTCCCGCCCGGGCTGCCCTGGCCGCGGTTTCCCGGGACGCGGAGCCCATCCAGGCCCGGCTCCCGCCCGGGCTGCCCTGGCCGCGGTTTCCCGGGACGCGGAGCCCATCCAGGCCCGGCTCCCGCCCGGGCCAGCCCTGGCCGCGGTTTCCCGGGACGCGGAGCCCATCCAGGCCCGGCTCCCGCCCGGGCTGCCCTGGCCGCGGTTTCCCGGGACGCGGAGCCCATCCAGGCCCGGCTCCCGCATAATATCAGGGAACAAGTACAAGGTAATGTAGAGTCCATCCTTGGAGAAGGCAAAGAGTGTAATATGAACATGGAAAATCCTGAAAAAAATCGTAATAAAAGCAATACTGATAATAAATAACCCAACTCTACGCTCAATGCTCCTTATGCTGCAGGAAAGCCTGAGCACCCAGGAAACCTCTCAAGCAGCTCCAAGCAGTCAATGCCACCTGTGCCAAGCCCGATGTGCTCTGTGTCATTGTCATGGCACTGCTGTGACCATGGCTGGCTGCACCAGACAGTCCCTGACACACAACAAGAACAGGACTTCTTCTAATAGAAGTATTTGAAGAAAAGTAATTTGAAGCAATTCTACAAAATAGGATCACTGATTTGTTTTACAATTATTTTAAATAATTATTTAAAATAATGACATTGCTCTGAACCAATACTGTAATTTTAGCACAGATATAATCACTGTAAATGACATTAAGAGCTTGTCTACAGACAAATTGCATTGCTCTGGTTATAATGGGATTGTTGAAGCTCAGCAAATCCCCAAATCCAGGTATGGCTGAAATCACATAAAAGGAAGGGAAAGAAGTATACCAAACTCCTCAACCTTTTTGGGCTTACATTGACACGGCCTTTTCAGTCAAAAGAACTCCTAACTAACTGAAAGGATTGAATTGGAACAGAAGCAAGTGATACACCATCCTGAAAGATGGAACTGTGATGGCAGCAATGCTGAAATTTTCATACATTTAAACTTGAACAGATCTAGAAGTCCTGGCTACTGAAGTTAATGGTGAAATTCCCCCTTACTTAAGGGAGAGTTCAGAGCAATAAGTACCTGTACCAGGTTCTGCCTCCAAAGCTGAAAACTAGAAATGAAAAGTGACCTAAATATTAAAAAATTACTTAGTGACTGTTGGTGAGTCTATTTTTGAGCAGCTAACTGCAGACTCCTCAAAGAGATTTGATCACCAGAGATGAAGCTTTAGCACAACAGCACCTTTTAATGGATTTCAGTTTGAGGCACATCGAACCACTAATCACTTCAGTGAAAAATTGGGTCAGAGTTAGCCTCATCTTCCCCAAAGTGTTCCAAAAGTACATTTAAGTGCATATATATTTATATATAATTTTGTATTCTGCTTGGAAGAGATGGCAAAATATAGTGCTGAAATCCTTTTGGATGATATTTACTGAAGGACAGCAATAAAAACACCATCCATGGGGCCTTTTTTGCTAAGTCCTCTTTCAGCCCTGTTCTCAATAGATAATAAAATCTGTATTTATTGGTGAGTCCAAAAACTCTCTACAATTCCTAGTGCACTAGGCAGAGACAGTGATATTTTGTACCTGGTCATTAGCAGGTGCAACATGAAGTAAGCAAATGCATTGATATGTTATTTATGCCTGCACAGACCTGTAAATAAGAAGTAAATAAGAAGATTGGGATAAATAAAGGTGTATTATTTTGCACTGAAACTTCCAAACTGTTAAGCTCATATTTTTGGCTTAAGGACAGTTAGTGGACAGCCCCTTGGTCAGTGTGGCTTGGCGGGCAGCGCTGGCCATGGAGCCCAGGCTGCCTGGGATTATGAGCTATGCTCTTGTGCTGCTTAAGCAGCAGCCTGGTAGGGCTCCATTTTCAGATGTTGTTCAGCACTAATGCCTAAAGGTGACACGCTCACTAAACAGGCCTGCTGCAAACAACACCAGATAAGACACAAAAGACATATTGGATTACCCAATCCACGTCTCCAAATGCAGCAGAAATGAATGCCAAACACTGTGGGGTTTGTCACTTGCAGCATGCAGCAGCCTTTCCATTATGCATTGCCTGATCCTTTGCCAGATTTCTTCAGGAAAACCAAGTGCTAGGATGAATGGGAAGAGCTTGTCTGGAGGTCACACTGCAGGAGCTGGGAAGAAGGAGGTTGCTGTTCCATTCCTCACTTGCCCAAATGCCCTACCCGGCCCTTCCTTCCTTGTTCTACCGAGCTGTCAGATAGTGAAGCTTTCTGCCCATGCAAGTCATACAGGTAACAATGATATCACTGTTACTATATTTATTAACTAATCTTAATGCTATAAGTAAATCCAGGACCCCAGAAATGGATTGGTATTTCCCAGATGATAGGAACTATTAAAATTATGAGGATTGTAGCCATTCCAGGGCTACTGTAGAAATCATTTGGTGCCAAGACAGCATTCTGCAGTGGAGGAGAGCTGTTACAAATAACTGCTGTTACAAATAAGAGCATCTTAATTCCCAGTGCAAATATGTTGGTAACAGCTTTACAGACAGTTGGGCTGGGGGAACACTGAAGCAAACCCAACTAGATGAGTTTAATTTCCTTTTGGTTTGGAATTTCTCTTTACAGTGCCACTATACAAGTCCACGTGTTGGCTTTGAGCTGCCAGCTCCTCAGGGCAAGGTTTAAATTAAGTACTCTTCTGCTTTTCCCTTTCTTTTTTTTAAATCAGGAAACTATTTATATTCATTTCAAGCTTTGTAATCTGCTCTAACCTACTGTTCCAAAACAACAAACAAAAGAATACCCAAAGCTAAATGTTGACTCTTCATCCCCTTTCCCAGCCTTCTATTTTATCAGCCTTGTGGCATATTGGAAAACAGAGCATTTAGTTCCACTTATTATTATGGGGGTAAAAAAAATCTTACAGTCAGGCTTAAAGCATTCAAATACCTGAAGCCACATCCTAATCTGCACAGCACATGGGTGTAAAATAGACAGGCAATTTTTGGTTCCTTGGGGCAAAACTGTTCATGGTGTCTGGCAGGGGCTCTCTGCATTTCATCAGCTCTTTCTGAGCACACTGCCAGGTGTGGCTGTCAGGTACTGGGTATGAGGGTGTCAAGGGGGGCAACAGAGGGGCTGGAGCAAGGAAAGATGAAATTAGAAATACACTGAGGTTAACATCTAGTGTAAACTGAAATTAGCATGAATCTAGCAGTGCTGTAGTGAAAGCCACCTGAAATCAAAGCAGAGTTTTACCCTTCATAAGTTCTGTAAAATCATCCCTATTGCCTATGCAAGGGCCTGCCCACAGCACGATTTGGGATAACTGGAGAAGAGAGGGCCAGGAGAGAGAGGTTATTTGAACCTGGAGAAGACTCTCATCCTCTTGTGGTAAAACTCCCCACAAAACTCTGTGGTGTCATAGACATTTAGGAACAGGATTCCATGATCCCGGGGATGGCAGCTGACTTGATGACAGCTCAATTATAGACAGTCATTCCAATTGTCTGGTCCTTCAGCAGATTCTCAACTGGTGTCTAAGAATATCAGGTCATTGATAAACAAGACCTATATAATATTAGTGACAAAGCAATAATATCTTTGAAGAGAATATAATTTGGGTTTCATTCTTTCACATGTCGTTCTCTAACATTCTGAAAAAAGCCCCCCAAATGTAAATACTGTAAAGTCTGATGATGCTGGTAAAAATGCCAATAGAGATTGAAGAATTAATTAAAATGCAAAAACATTATCTGAGGAAGGCCCTACCTAGAACTTTCAGTTTTCAAATATTTGGAGCTGACCATTAATTTCTCTGTCTTTCCTTTCTGACTGAACACCACCTTCATCAATACAACTACATTAGTTCCTGTCCTTAGAAATAGACATGAAAACACCCTTCTGCTGGTCCAAAATGATGGAGGTATTCTAAAAGCAATCATGTTAGAATACAAGAAAGAGACACAGAGTCATCATTTCTTTATGTTTTATAAACATTTAAAGTCAGAACAAGATAATAAAGCATTTCTGAACCTAGCCACCAATCAAAGGATTCTTGTTTTAAGTTGTTTTTCAAAGTCAATAATTTTCAGGGACTAAAATTGCTCAGCGAGTTCATTGTGTACTGGCCAGAGATTACAGGCACGCTTGGGTTGCTGGTGTAGCTGTACAGGCAGAGCTGGTGCACACTGTGGGGCTCCTCTGTGGGCAGGGGACGGCGGCGAGCAGGGTCAGTCAGGGATCACCGTGCCTGCTACTGGGCGCCTGTCCCGCCACTGATAACCAAAACCCTGGTCTCATATAGCCTTTTCTCTCTCCAAGCTCCTTTTCTCCCTCAAGTTCCCGTGAGAACCTCTCCCTCCCTGCCGTGCACAGGGCCGGTGAGCTGGGGAGGGAGCAGAGGAGCACCGGGGGCGAGCAGGGCCGCTCTGGGGTCGGACGGCCATGAGCTGCCCCGCTCTGCAGCCCTGTGTGCGCAGGGCACAGAGGGGCACGCTGGCCGCAGGGCAGCTACACAAGGAGAGCCTGATTTAAAACACAGACACGTAAGCACGGCAGAAACCCCACCTCCGTGGGATGGCCTGCGAGGGATCCAACGGGCAGAAATGCCACGGACACACTCCTCCCAGCGTAATTGTGACTATCGCAGCTGCGGCGGAGAGAGGCGGAGGCGGGCGGATGATGCAAGTCGCTCGGCATCACGCCGGCGGTGGCCAGACCGCAGCGTTCCGCGGGAGGCGGCGCCGGGAGCCGCCCGGAGCCCAGGTCTGACGGAGCGCCGCCCTGCCGGAACCCCGCTCTGCCGGAGCCCCGCTCTGCCGGAGCCCCGCACTGCCGGAGCCGCGCTCTGCCGGAGCCGCGCACTGCCGGAGCCCCGCACTGCCAGGGTCCCCTTCTGCCGGAGCCCCGCACTGCCGGAGCCGCGCTCTGCCGGAGCCGCGCACTGCCGGAGCCCCGCACTGCCGGAGCCCCGCTCTGCCGGAGCCCCGCACTGCCGGAGCCCCGCACTGCCAGGGTCCCCTTCTGCCGGAGCCCCGCTCTGCCGGAGCCGCGCTCTGCCGGAGCCGCGCACTGCCGGAGCTCTGCCGGAGCCGCGCACTGCCGGGGCCCCGCTCTGCCGGAGCCCCGCACTGCCGGGGTCCCCTTCTGCCGGAACCCCGCTCTGCCGGAGCCCCGCTCTGCCGGAGCCGCGCACTGCCGGAGCCCCGCTCTGCCGGAGCCCCGCACTGCCGGGGTCCCCTTCTGCCGGAACCCCGCTCTGCCGGAGCGCCGCCCTGCCGGAGCCCCGCACTGCCGGAGCCGCGCACTGCCGGAGCCCCGCACTGCCGGGGTCCCGCCGTGCCGGAGCCCCGCTCTGCCAGAGCGCCGCCCGGCCGGCTGCGCTGGGACCGGCACCGTGGGGACGGCAGTTTCGGCATCTGCTGCTGCCCAGGCCTCCCACCCTACCCACACCGTTTATCCAGCAGCTGTGAGATTTACTCCACCACCACCGGCTCTTAGTCACTTCTCTTCAGAGCTCATTACAAAGAGTAATTAAATGGTCGAAACGTCCCCAGTCTTAACCCTGTTTAGTAGATAAAGTGGATAATTGAGCACTGTTAGCTCCGTTTTGCCATGGAAACTGGTGAGAGAGGCTAACACGAGGTCACAGGGCCACTCTGAGTCAACTCAGAATCACAGTACATCAGTTACTGTCCCCTTCATCCAAAAATGCTGGGATATTTCGTTGGCTTTAAGAAGTTATGGATCAAAACTGCTATTCCTGTCTCATCATTGAGAAGTCTAACAGAGAAGTATTACATGATTTAACAAATAGAGTATTTGAGAACTTGAAACAAGTACTGGTATTTTGTATTCCACCTGCCAAAGGAGACGCCACCCTGCTTGATGTAGCTGATTGTCTCATATGCATAGCCTTGTACTGATATATAGCAAATCAGTGAGATGTGACCAATCTGACACCTGGCCATTGAGTTTTAAATGTCACTATCTGTAGCTGCCCAGGTAGAACCACAAGCCCCGCCATTGTTCATCCAGTTTGTCACGTGTGCCACTGCAGCGACAGCTCTGAGATGTTGGCCAGGCCTCTCCCCTGAGAGCACCTTCCCCGCGCTGACCGTGAGTCATGGGGCTGTCGCTGCAACACTGCATACTGCAGGCTATAAATAGCTCCATTCCTATAAACTATTATCTCACTTTCAGCCAGTCCATTTGCCTGATTCTGAAATGTTTATCTTGCCCTAACTGCCAGCCTAAAGGTGGAATGCTATTTTCAGCCTATGAGAAACTTAAAGAGAGATAAATTTTAAAAGACTCCCATTACCTTTATGTTTTAATACCCTAGTACTTATGCAAGATGCTACAAATGGAAGACCTCTATGTATTCACAACATATGAATAAAACTGACAGATTTTCTTTACTTACATGTCCCAACCTGGTTTCTAGGGAGTGGAAAAGACTTCCAAAAATTTTTGGCTTTGCTTCTATGGCACATCAGTAGGGCTTGAGAAAAGACCACATGCACTGCCTCCAGAGAGACACTAGTGTGGACAAACAACATCATTCAAACAACAACCTCACTGGGCCATTCCATCTCCCAAATCCTGATTGTCTTTCAAAACTTTCTCAGAAAATCCATTATTATGCTCACATAAGCACAGCAAACTTTGACTTTTATACTTTCCTTTAAAGCTATGGAAAATTTGTGACAGATGTAAAGAGTGGGAAAAGCAGACCCATCAAATAATGTGTAAATAATGAAGAGTATCTTGCATAATCTGCTGAGGTGAAAAAAACTTTAAAGGGCAATTGCCTTTATTGAATGTTCAATCGGTGTGAAAAGCAGAATTTGAAAACTGTCCTTATTTCTAAAATTCTTGGTTAGAATTAAGTGCAGCATTATTTCTTGCTAAGTAATTCAGGTATAATCAGGCATGTTCCACCTGTGCCACAATCCCACTACCAGACACGGGCTAACATTCCCTAAATTGGATCAGCACTCCAATGCAATTTGGAAGTTAAATGACCTGGGTAGTTCTTCTCTTGTGTGGACAGACTCACTGCTTACAGCAGGGCACAGCTGTGCTCTGAGCCATGGAGAAAGTGCTAGAAAAGAATAACACTGAAATATCCAAAAGATTTGGACAGCTTTACTGCTTAAAAACCACCCCAAAACCAACCAACCAACCAACCAACCAACCAACCAACAAAAACAACTCAGAGCAAAGTCTCAAGAAGCTTTCTAGAGGAATGGAAAGGAGCAGGAGCTGCCATAGGGGCCGGACTGATGGTGTGGTGATGCTCCCTGTCCCTATCAGAGAGCTGCCTTCTCGCTTGGCTCCAAACCAGTGTCATTGTTAATTGGATGCTGAGTGACGGATCTGGCCACCTGGCACCCTGTCTGCTGCGAGCTCACGATCAAGTCACTCGGCAGTCTGAGTGGGGAACTGGCCACCTGGCTACTGTGGGGGCCACAGGCCACATCGCTGCCCTGCTCAGACATTCTCTGGTCATTAACACCAACAGCAACTTCTTTCTTTTGCTGTGCTCACCTCTCCCATCACAGCTGGTGTGCTCACAAACACCCAACTCATGACACCCTCTTCTCTTTCCTTCCCTCTGTCTACCATGATGGATAAACACTGAATCCTGCCTTAACTGATAAATGGGAATAAAATTAGCTACTTGCCTTCTCTCCAATTTCTTTGAATTATTTCCAGTTCCCTACCCCCACTCCATCCTGTCTTGCTTCTCACCATAATTCTCAACACTCCAGATTAAAATGTGTATTAGCTGTTGAGTTGCACAACAATTTTTTGAATGGTGCAGTTTGTTGAGCATTTTTCTAATTAGTCAAAATACTGATAAATTAAAAATAACATCAAAACAATTAACTGGACAAAAATGCAGTGAAATCAGATTCATGCCTGAAGGCAAGATTCTCCACTTGCCTTGCACCCTGTTCTATTATTAGCACTAGCAAAATCGTAGTGAGAAGGGACACAGTTTTGATTTAATTTTTTTGCATTCATTTTACATATATGTAAATTACTCCACAAGAAGCAAGACAATTGAAAATTAATTATGAAATGCACAAAAATAAATCAGTACAAATGTAGAGTGCTGCTTGTAAGTCCCATGAGAATTAGTTTTACTACAAGATCTTAAAGGACTTACTACAAGTCCTCACATTTTCTTCTCCATTTCCAATGTACCGTAAGGAGGCTCCACAGTGGTTTTAAGCTGGTCTGGGGATACAGTAAGTAGCTAATGTCAAGCTCTTACATCCATTACAAATGATCTGAAAAGAATGTACTTCACTAATGAAATCTTTGCACAGAAATGCGACCACTGCTTGGAGCCAGCTGTATTCACTAGCGTTACTTCCTTATTCAAACAAAGATTCATTTGCATCTTGAAGCACCTGCTCCAAGTGAATTCGGGGGGGCTTTCCATAAGCTTATAGAAGGTGGAAGAAAGCATTTTAGATATTAAGGCAAGCATGAATGTTAAACTAATCAAATTGCTGTCTTCACATTATTTTTAGCCTTATTTCAGCTGGACAACTGATTTTCCTGCATCCATGCTGGAGAAGATTTCAGGAAACTCCTACTGCTTTTTAGGGAGCCCTTACCAGCTTGAGCATCATCTCTGACTGCCCCTGAGCAGTCTTTACTGTCCTTTACCTGGTGAGCCCCTACCAATCAAATTACTGACAATCTTCACACAAATTTATGGCTGAGTCAGGAACACACATGACAAACCACAACCACCACCAGCCACTGAAGGAGCTTCCCTGTCCTGCAGAAGCCTCTTCCCACAGAGCAGCACCACTCCCCTCTGCAGTCACCACTGCAGTTGTCTCCCAGGTCACTCCGGTGCTCCCTTGGGACATGGGAACAAAAGGCATTGCTGTGCACCTGGCTCTAGTGCACCTGCTGACCTCCCTGCATTTCCAGCACCTTCCATGTAGTGTTGGTACCTGGCCTGCCACTGCTGGACTAAAAGCCCTCACTGTTCAAGGCTGACACCAGGAAGGTTCCTGCTTGATTATTTGACCCCATTTGTCCATTCTGGCTTTAAAGCCATGTTTAGCTCCACTTTGCTCCCCCTTATGTCTCAGAGCTCACATAAACACTGGGCGGCTAATATTAAAAAATGAAAAAATTGAGTCATTTTAGTTGATTTTCAGTCTCAGGTCTCTAAATGTCAGGCTACAAGAGGCTCCCTTGTGCTCCCTGACTCTGTATCTGAGCTTGAATTACCAAGTTATTAGGTAACAGCTCACTGGCACAGGCTCCTGCCCGCACGTTCAGCGGGCTCTGCTCTCTCTGAGCTCAGTGCTTTCCATTTTCTGACTGGTGATGCATCCCTCCAGCAAGGACCCACATCATTTTTTAATATTCAGGGGGTAATGGGCTGCTGAACATGTACGATTGCCATTTCCAAGTGTGACATTTAGCACTGCTGGTGTTTTATTTTCCCCATCTTAGGTGTCAGTAGAATACTTGTTGCTGTTTGCTAACAGGCTTTGAAGACTTCCAGCTAAAAACAGGGCTGGTGGAAGTTGTGGGGCAAGGGATTTATTGCAAAACCTCAGCATCAGGCACTATCTTAGGACAGTATGTGCCTTCTCTCTGTACAGCAGTCCCTGCTGATATTGACCCCAACTGTAGCTGAGTGCTTGTAAGCAACTGAATTTTAGTGTCCTGTAAAAAAACTGTTTTTCCTTAACTGGTCTGGCAGCCCCAGAATAGCTCTGTGCACTCTAATTCATACAGTTTTGTAAGTAATGACAGATAATACTATCAAAGTTTGTTCCTAGAACATAGGGATTAATTCACCTCATTAAAATGTACACATTTTGCACAGCAGGACTACTTGAGAACAACTATTCTAGCCAGCCCAAAGATACTATGCTCTGTGAGAACTAGGATGATCCCTAGCTGTCCTCTACTTCCCTGTATTCAGATTTAAAGAAATCTTTTTTAGATGACTACATAGATATCATAGCACTGAGCACTTTTAAAAACCTAAAATAGACTATATTAGCTTAAAATTCTAGGTAGTAAAGAAACTTGAGAGGAGAGAAACATAATTAACTTGGAGCATGGAAAGATTCCCTTGTGGGAAACCACCCTGAATTAAAAAAGGTGGTTTGTACAAAGTACCTAATGGTGAACCCAGAACCTGGCAGGTTACACACTCTGAAAGCTGATCTCTCAGGCTGAAGGTGGAAATGCTTTTGGTTTATTTTCCCCAGAGAATTTGTTCTTAGCCATTTGAAACTTACTTGATTTCTTGGTTATTAAAATGCAATCACCACCTTTTTCAGTGCTTGGTCTTTTTCTGTCAAGAAAATTAAAATAAGAGCTGTGTTGCTGAAATTGCCTACAAGTATCTCTCTGCATTCAAAGAATGCTTCTAAAAGCTCTGCTGGCAGAGCCCAGCTCTGCTCACCTGAAAATAAAAGGTGAAGGTTTCCTGAGCAGACAGACAAGGTAGGAGATGGGCGTTTTTCCCAAACAAGTCCATTTTTATTCCTCATAACTTACATTTTCTTTTCAAGTCACTACAGTAACTCTTAGCCTAATTTCTTCCTGCTTCTGTAACAGAAGCTCTGTGATCTACGGGAACCGCACACACAAGTGCTCCAGAACCGAGCTCCTACCCTGGCATTCACCAGCAGTGGCCATGCCTGTTCCTACAGATGTGCAGGTGGCACAAAGGCAAATTTTTCAGAACTGTCTGTTGAGGTATTACAGCTGAAAATTTTACAGTCCAGACTCCCATTGTAGTTATTACTGTCTCACCATAATTCAATTGCTTTCTAACAGCCTTACCTAACTCCATTATTCTGGCACATTGCCAATCAGTCACCCTTCCCAACCGTCTGTTTTTTATGTTTTTGTTTTTTTTAAAAAATTTTAATTATGGTTACATTGGCAACTTAAAAGAAAACAAAGGGTATTTCTTTCAGCTGTGTTATGTACCATCAGGCTGATTAATTCTAAAAAATTATGAGGAAAAAGAATCCTTGCAACTGTTGCTATGGGAAAAAACTTTGCAAACTCAAGCTCCTTATTTATGCAGTTCTCAGTTTTTATAGGCAGGTCAGCATCCCTGGCTGCATTACATCCCTCTCCACGAGTCCTTAAAAGAGGGAAATTGGTTGGTTGGTAGGTTATTGAAAAATCACAGAGTAGTCCTGCAAATACAATGCATCGGAAGACTGTACAGATCAGATGTGTTAGACAGAGTTCATGTCAAAAATCTGCTTTATCAGTATGTCAAAAATGTTAGGAGATACTTAGTATTGTCTTGTGCCATAAGATGACAAAATTGGTCTAATCCAATCTCTCCTTCTCAGACCCTGCTTATTAATGAAGAAGATGCCATAGGAGATAGAGCAGTGAATACAGATAACGCAATGAAGCCTGAAAACGGAGACAGAGAAAACTCTCCAGGCCAAATGGAAATCTACTGGGACTCTAAATGAAACAAAGAGGAGTTCATTCCTATGTTTTTATCAATTAGTAAATCATTCTCAATTAGAAATCCTTCTCCATTCCAAATACAGATTGTCATTATTTATTAACGCCATTTCTAACCAAGGATATCACCATGGATTAAAACGAGAACAAACCGAAACTCACAACTGTAATTTCTACAATTCAAGTCTGACATCTTGTTCCTAGTTAGACTTGTGGATCACTCCTGGCTAAGTCAGAGGGAGTACTGGTGTGAAATAAAGGGTAAAAAATAATGTCCTGTCATGTTCAGAGTCCACTTCGCCCCACATCTCTCCCAGTCATAGAAAATTTATTGAACTATGAAACTATTCACTAAAACATTCTATTACATAACTATAATTTCCTTACAGTACAGCTCTAACTGGCACCAGTGGAAGTCTTGCCTGCAAACTCTCATGTCACGGTTGGATGCTGATTTTTTACCTTGAGGTAAAGGTTCTATTCCCTTTTTCATAGAGAGCTCTTAACATCCCAGAACTCAGTCTTTTATCAATTTTTCAGGTAATACACATTAGTTAAATGAAATTTGTTTAGAATTTCCTATTTGGAAGGAATACAGAAAATCCAGTGGAGAGTCAGGGACAATTGATCCTCTCTGAATCAATTTTAATAAAATGCATTTTTTAACCTGGCCAAAAATACCACATCCTAAAATGTATCTTTTTCTAATTATATATATATAAACATAATAAGGTCACAGAGGGCACTAAATGATGCTTAGAACAAATAACAAAAGTAGACCAAATGTCTGAGAGAGCTTTTCAGCCAGCAGAGTGTGGAGACATATCCACTGTTCTCTATAAACATTGCAGACCAGCTGGATGATTAATTCCATCACAGTCACCAAGAGCTTTACCACTGGTTTGGGAAAAGATTTTTTCCAATACTTGATAATATTACTTTTATGGTGACATTTACTGAAGCACAAATATAAACAGACTTCATAAACGTGAATGAATAATGCTGGCATTGGAAATGTTTTAACAAGTATTCAAGAGACATTAAATGATTTGCCCCAAAGAAGAGGAGTTCCTGAGAGGACAAAGCACAGGATATCACAGTGTATCAGTGTTAAGAATTTGTAACTTTTCCAAAAATGGACAGATATTCCTTCTTCCTTCCCTTCCCCCCTCTTGGGACTCACAGTTGCACCCAGAAGGGGTTGACTGCAGCAGTGTTCCTGTTCATGTACCACTGAACAAACCCTTTCACTGCCTCTGTCTTTAGAGCTCCTGAAGCTGCACTTCCCCAGGCAGGGCTGCAGCCCCCCAGAGCCACAGCCAGCTCTGTCCCACACTGTGTCTGTTCTTTGCTGTCTGACAAAGGTTTTAAAGCTCAAGTATTTTCTTCCATTTACAATTTTGAGTACATTTACTAGAAATACCTACTGCAACAGGGGATGTCTCGAAGTTGTCCTTTCACAACCATTTAAAATAATATTCATTACATTAATATATATTACTGTTCTCCAGAGGGAAGCCAGTGGTAAAAGGCAAGCTAGGGTTCCTGTTTCCTGGTGCCATGTGCCATGAGGTGCAGCCCTGCAGTGTTTCATCATCAGCCAGCACCACACTGAATCACAGCATCACTAACGTGTGTAATTGCTTGCAGAAAGGTTCAGTTTAAGAATGTGTCAAACATATAATTTGATCAGGGCGTGTGAGTATCCATGCATGGGCTGGTGGTGGTGCATTCTTATGGCCATGAATCACACAGCATTTGAGCCACCTACCTCCTCCTTGTAGGGAAGCTGCAATACTCTGTCCTGTTGGAAAGAAACCTGGACTAGCTCTTTAGAAGTTGATAGGACTGTCAGCACACATCTATTTCAACATCTCAGCCCTCTTGTTAGACCAGTGATATTCATGATGTTGCTGAGAAACACGAGCTTCTAATCTAATAGCCAATTTTCATTTTCTGGTAATAACAAATATTCTAAAATGTAAAAAATAAAGCATCGGTATGACATTGACATTTCTGAATAACTCTATTTGTTGTAAAATGTTGCTGTTTTTAATGGGAGGGATATACTGTGAGTTTATTAAAGCTGGTGCAGGCTTGTCAGCTAAACAGATTGTACGTTAGAAAAGAGCATTAATTTTGCTGCATGAGGAAGTGTCTCTGCTCAGGACTATACTGCTGTTTAGAAGACATGTAAGATTAAAAGTCATCTTCCCCGTAGGTACTGACCAGGCTCCCTGCATACCTCAGCCTGTAGTTGCAAATCTCCGGTGCAGCACCCTGAGCAGCAGTCCGTCGCCGCGGGACGCCTCGGGCCGGCTCCGCCGCGCCGCACCTGCGGAGCACGGACAGAGGCTGTGTCACCGCGACACGACACCGGGGCCACCAATCGTTCCTCTGGCACAGCCCCAGCTACAGCTCCTGCGGGACATCTCCCATTTCCCTCACCTATAAAGGAATCACATCATGAATAACATCTTTCTCCAGTATTCACAGATTGACTAAATAAAGATAATTTGTCCCACAAAGTTGTGTTTGGAATGCTGCAGCACCCATGGAGTAGAGGCCACACTTCTCCGATGTTTTACAGTATCATGAACAACAGATTGGTGCTATAAGAGCAGAATTTAAAGAGCAAGCTTGAGTGGACAAGGGATGCTGAGGTACAACAAGGCTTATTCTAGAGTTCATCAAACTTCTAACTGCAGCTGAACTGCAGCTGTGCAGCACATCTGGGAGAGCCAGGAGCAATGCATCCCATCCCAAATATCTGCATGAACCTTTGCAGCAGTTTTCTACACAAATCAAGTACTAATGCACAAATTATCCTGGTTAGCTACAGGAGCCTATGATGACCTGATCTGCATGTTCAGCTGCAGCATTAGTATGAGAACTACGTGCAGCTTTTGCAGGCAAAAGTGCACGCCCCAATTAGATTAAAAGGCGGATGCTTTATTATCCCTGCACTATTTTACCATCCTTTTAACTGGAATGTGTATGTTACTGGCTTTCACTATAACCCTGAAAAACACGTTGAAGACATAAGAAATAATTCACTGAAACTATTGAATAAAAGTTTTTAAGTAAGCATATTTATCCTTGAATAATATAATTCTCATAAATTTTAAAATTCTGGGAACAAAAAACATCTTGTTTGACAATAAATACCTGCAATTAAAACTCCTATGTTAAAAACTTTAACAAAGTTATTATAGGAAACACTTGTTTTCACAGTGTCCCAGAAATAGGCCATTTTTAACATCCCACTCACTGTATGGGGACAGAGAAGGTGAATGTGAGGCCGAGCAGACAGCAATTACAGCCTCCCAGAACCACAGAGGAACCAGCAGATAACCCGGGACTGGCACGGGAGCCAGGCCCACGGCTGCCAGGGAACGCGGCACCTCCAGGGCGAGCACTCAGGTTTGGATAAGGCCTGGTAGGGGACACCAGTGGAAACAGAACTGGTACGTGACTGAAATGCTTCTTGTACCTGGACTTTCACCCTTTGGCTCTAGGAAAAGAACTAACACGTGATTTTAAAGAAGGAACCATGTAACAGCAGTATCATCAGAATAGCATTGGACTATCAAAGACTGTTGAGTCGAGATACAGAAACACATTATCATCAAAATTAACATAAACTCTTTATAAGCTCTATGCCATCAGCAGTCCAGGTGAGACACAAAATGGAGTGAAAACAGGCATGGCCACTATTAGCAGTAAAACAGTAACAGTTGCTGAAAATTTAATTTTCATTTCCTTCATACCAAATTAGAAAAGGGACTTACTTCAATGAAAAATTTTACTGCAACAAGGGAAGACTTTGCACAGGGCCAAGGTTCCCCTCACACAACCTCAGAGGCAGGATTTGTTTATCTTCTTTCTAATGCTATTGAGAATGTCACGTAGAGCAGGACACACAGATTACTCTCTTCCTTATGTTTATAATGTTGAGGGAAGGCCACATGAGTACTGGGAGTGAGATTTCTGAAACTTCTGCATCTATAAGAACAATAAAGTGGAAACTTGCAGTTCTAGACTCTTGCTTGAGCCACAGAGAAGTCACTAGTGAAAAAAAGAAGAAAAAAAATGCTCATTTCTTGTGATTTATCCCAGTGACAGGGTTAATGACACAGGTAGACATGCCCATTGACTCATTAAATTGAACTGCAAGACATAGCTACAAGTCAATTTCCTTTGGTATGTGCTTAGGCACCTTGTAATGACAGTATTTGTGTCACTGGAATTCAGTCCCGACCTAAAACTGCACTGATCTTTCAGTTCAAATCTGTGGAGGCATTTTCATGCAACTCTTTCCCTTCCAGAGCTGTGTGGCTGTAACAGCTCACATCTTTTGTAGGTCAGGCACCGCAACGGACGTGAAACGTGTACATGAGCCGGCTGCAGCAGTACAGTCACTGCAGGTGCTTTGCTACACAAATATGTACACGCGCAGAATATTAATGACAACTTTCATTCAGAGGCAACATATGAATTATCAATGAATCCAGTTTCCGTGTTTAGCAGGAAGCGTGTGGCAAGGGCTGATGGAACGTTTGGAATCATAATCTCAGCTGTAGTAGCTACTGCTGTGTGTGCCACCCCAGATGGCAAAATCTCCCCTGAAGAAGCCTGGCTCACGCTGCAGCAGAGCTGTGCAAGCTGCAAACGCTACCTTTAGGAATATTCTGAGGGAAAAACTGAAGCTGAGATCAGAGGGAGCTGTGCAATTTGGACCTGCCTTTCCTCTCTGAGACGCAGGGTCCGTGTTTGCTATTATCAAGGTACATGGTAGCAATCAAGGAAATGATCAAGAAAAATGGGCTCTGAGACTCCTCACCGTTCAGCTGTGCTGGCAGCTGGGACTTCTTTTCCACTCTAGTATCAAGCAATGATATTACAAGGAAGGCCAGCTGCAAAAGGAGAATAAAATACCAGTGTCCTAACAATCTCTGGGAAATTAATTAATCTCCGTGAACTAGACTTAATTTTTTGGGTAGATGCTAATTATCACTTGAATACGCACTCCAAAATACTTGAAATATTAGAATATTGAGGCTGTCAAAACAGTTTTGTCTGCTTTGCAAGTAGAGGGAAATAAAGCCAAGGTAATTTGGGCAACCATTTGAAAGTCTTCCCCTAAATTTCAGTCCCCTGTTTCTTATGTTCTCTGTGAAATAATGCTGACGAGTGTGGTGTAGGGGGTTTGCACAGCCCTGTCTTGTTTACTGCTGTATAAAATAAACAAGAGCAAGCCAGGGGCCAAGGCCCAGCACAGGCAAGGCTGACACCAGCACCCTCAGGTGCTCTGGGTATAAACAGAGAGATCCATTAGGTAACTGTTACATTAGCAACCTCCACTGCTACTCACAGGAGTAACGGACAGGACTATACAGCTTTTGATTACGAAATTTTCAGTGTCCCATGAAGTTTCTTTCAGTTTTTGCTCTCTAGATAATTTTCCACATGGAATTACCTCTTTCCTTGGGTCAGCATTTCAGAGAGCTGTGTGGCCCCACTCTCACTGCATTGCTGCCAGGGCTGGAGGTGGCTGTGGTCACTGTCCCTGGCCAGCGCAGCTGGGAACTCACCCTGCTGGGCTGTGCAGAGTCCTGGGCAAGCATTGCTGCCCCTGACACCATCACTGCAGAGCACGGGGACTCAGAACTACAAACTGATGGCAGAACCGTGCTGCACAGAGCTGCTCGGCTGTGCCAGCCACACAGGAGCTGGGACAGGCAGTGCCAAGGCTCTGCTGTCACCTCCTGTGAGCGCATGGGTTAAAGTAGCACTGGTCTGTGCCTCAGTTTACCTACATTTTGAGATACCAAACAAAGGACATTTTGAGATTTAACTAAATGGGGTTTGTAGATAATGCGAACATTCAGTTCCCAGTGTAAAGTGCGAGTGTTTCTATGCTACCCCTGTGAAGGGGCTCTGGGAGGTGCACAGGGGAACCCCTAGAGCTCCCCTCACACGGAGGTGATGGACACAAAGGATACGAACCTTCTCTCAGCTAGTGAATCAAACCTAAGGGACAAGGTCACTCACTAAAACAGAGCTGTCCTGGGAAGGGATTCCTAGGAAGGGACGCTCGGAAAGCACTACAGAGCCCGGTGCCTGCGGGAGGCCAGGGGGGACGTGGTGTACCGGCGGTGCCTCGCCTTCCCGGTGCTCGGTGACACCCGCCGTGCCCGGTGTTGGCGTGCCCGGTGCCACTGCTGCGGCGACCGACGTTTTCCGAGTGTGCCTGACCCTCGTGGCCTGCGGGCTGCGCCCGGTTCTGCCGGTGTGTGCCCGGACAGTCCCCGCTACTCCCGGGGCTCTCGGGCCGCCCCCTCAGGCGGCCGGCCGCGCAGTGCACGCCGGGAAGCGCGCACGGCACGCCGGGACACGCACCCGGCGCCTCGGCCGCCCAAGATGGCGGCGGTGGCCGTCCCCGCCCCCGGCCGCGCATGCGCAGCGCCGCGGCGGCCGCGCCGCTCCCGCCCTCCCTCCCGGCGGCCGCGGCGCCTCTGACAGCGCGGAGCGAGCGGAGCGTCCCCGAGCGCCAGGACCGCGCACCGGAACCCCCCGCACCGGGACCGCCACCCCGCACCGGGACTCTGACGCCGCACCGGGACGCCGCGCCGGTGAGTGGGACAAACGGGTGTCGCCGGACCCGCGCGGCACAGCGAGGCGGCGGCGCCGGCGGGGCTCGGTAAGGCCGAGGCCCGCCGCCCCCCCGGCCCGCGGGTTGTGCCGGCCCGGGGCACGAGCGGCCGCCGCTTTCCTCTCCGCTCTCCCCCTCCTCTCCCGCTCCCCGCCCTCGCCCCGCTCCCCCCCCCCCTCTTCTCGCTCTCAAAATGGCGGCCGCGCCCGTTGGTGAGGAGGGACCGGGCGGGGCGGGGGGCGGCGGGGGGGCCGGCCCGGTGTCCTCCCCCCGGCTCGGTGTGGGGGGGCTCTGCGGGCCGGGGCGCGGCTCCCCCGCTTCTCGGAGATCCCGGCCCCGCTCCCGCGGTGACTCTGCAGGAAAACAGGGCCCGGTGGGAGCGGCGGGGCGGGCGCGGAGCCGCCGCCGGGCCCGTGTCCCCCCCACCCCTCGGGCCGCGCCGCTCCGTCCGTGACTTAGCAAATACCGGGAGGAGGCGATGCGCCCGGGTAAATAGCGATAAAATAGCCTTCAGGGACGACGGGCCTGGTTTGTGCGCGGAGGGGACCCCGAGCATCCCTCCCCGGTTCCTGCCGGGGCTTTCTCCCTGTCACCCCTCCCCGGGCAGGGCCGGGCGTCGGGCGATGGCCCAAATGGCCAGCGCGGCCGAGGCACCGAAAACAAGACGAGAATTAATAATCCAGGGAAAGGAGTAGGTGTTGTTTCAGAATTTGTCTCGCATCCCCAGTTTTCCTGCAGTGCTCAGCAGGGCAGCAGCGATAGGAGGTGGCTCAGACCTTCAGAACCAGCTGCAGTAAAACGGGGGAGGGAGGTCTGATCTCTGCTTCTGGGGGTCATATCTCTGCCTGGATGGCTGCAGCTGCACAGGCTTCCCGTGAAAACCTTATAATATTGCTTAAATCCTGTATTAATTGCTGCTCCCGAGGTTTTGTTTCTGCAGGAGGTTATAGGCAGACAGGGCTTTTGATGGAAGTTAGGGGGTGGGAGTGGTGCCTCCCTTGAAAAGTTTAGGGTTTGTTCAGTTCTGTGGGCGTGAGATTTTTTTGATTTTTTTGTTTTTTGTTTTTTTTTTTGTTTAAGGTGAATGCAATTAAACTTGACCTTTAATACCAATAATGATGTGACACCTTCCCTTTCTTTGCCATGGTATCACTCGAACCATTTCAATAGTGCTGCAGCAGTGGGCTTGGTTGGTGCAGGTCAAGTCCTTTCATAATGAATTGCCTACTAGGGATGGGGGAAGGTTAATCTAAGCTATATTAAAAATCTTTAATAAACACCGTTTTAATATAATTAAATGTTTGGGCATATTGACCTGGCTAAATTATGTATTTTTGTGGTGATTCTTTTAAGTATATGTTCCTATGACAGTATTGTTCATGGCATTAGGAGGTGGTGGTTAAAGAACCTTCGTTCAGTGATGATCATTTTGTAAATGATTGTGCAGCATTTGGCTGGTTTTCGGGAGAGGGAGGGTCTGCTGTCAGAATGTTATTTGCCCTTAGAGTAATTTTATTAAATAGGAAAATTATGTTGGGGAACTAAACAAAGAAAATATTTTTAAACTGTAAGATGCATTGCAAATATCCGGCTTGTTCTCGGGCATCTCGTTTTTGTGTGTTTCTGTTGCTGTTCCCATGTTTGTGGATGCTGTGAGCAGCCATTGAGCAGGGAAGAGACTGGGTGGAGTAAGGAGGCAAAGCTGCGAAATGGCTCGATTACCCTTTCAGAGCTTTTTTTTCCTCCCTTTGCCGGGGTGGAGGAATACTAATTGCCGTAACAATGAAGTCTCTTCTTTAGGGAAGAATCTAATGGTGCAGGAAGCTTCGGAAATGAAACAAATCTCACATTCTGTTCTGAGACTGATTTTTCTGCAGGGTGGATTTTGATTTGTCTGGCAGTGAGAAGTGACCAGTCACTGTTGCAAAGCCGGATTTTTTTTTGTCTGATAACCGCTTCAGTTTATCCACTTAGATATGCACTTGTTGAATTGATTTTATTTACACTTTAGATAAGAATTGCAATTTTTATGCCGGTGTTTTACACACAAGATTTTCTGGAATCTGGAGAAGCCTCTGTATTGTGGCCTCATGCTGTTAATTGTTCATGGAACTTCTTGGTTAGAGCGGATTATGGGTGGGCACACAGAAAAAGACAATCCCTGGTTTCTCTGGTGACCACAGTGGAGTGACTGCTGTCAGTGTACAGACTGGATTGCGTTGCCCTTCGTCATGTGCCAGGTTCTTGTAAAATAACATCTCAGGATTTTGGAAGCCCTTTTGAGCACTGTAGCTCTGTAAGAACATTGCTGTCCCTTTTGGGTACTACTGCTTAAAGTTGTGTGGAAAAGCGTTTGAACAAAGGATTTGGGGAATACAATAGGGATTGGAGGAAGCACCTAGGAAGGGCTGCCTATGGAAGTGCTCTCCTGTTCCACATGTGTCTCATGGCATTCCCAGCTGATTTCGGTGCTGATTGGAGCAAGTACAGCATTGAACATGGATGGTTCTGAAGCAGTATGAGGTTTTGGTTTTTCACGGGGGTCTCACAGAGATGGGCACACAAGAAAGAGACTGCTTCTCTTAGTAGGCCCAAAATTAAAATAAAGGGCAGTGGTTTCTGCATTATTTCTAGTTCATTCACTTGGAGTAGATGTTCCAGGATCCAGTGGCCAAATACCTGAGTCTAATGTGTATCCAGGCTAAGGCCAATGAAGAACGTAGCAAAACACTTTCCATCTTAGCTTTGGTTGATTTTTGCCCTTGAAATGATGGCAGTCACTTTTTCTACAAGAGTAACCTGTTCATTTGGGTTCTGCAGAACCAAAAGGCATCAACAGTTCCTTTCCGGCTGCCCACAGGCTCTGTCAGCCCATCCCGCTGACCCCTCTGCCTGTCCTGGCTCCTGTGCTTCTTCCTGAGAGCTGAGAGCTCAGGTTATGTCTTTGCTCTCAACTTGCTGTGGACAGGACAGCTCCAGAATCAACATCTGCTGACTGCCTTGTCCACTACTGCAACCTTGTCTTCCATGAAGAACTCCATAGCCATGTCCATCGTTAATAAGTGTTTATGCTTCTTGTGGAGTATTCTGGCCAAACAATAGCTGGACCCCTCTGCATCAGGGTAGCTCAGGTATAGACTGCATGTGTTTGTAAGTTTTTTTACAACCCTCTGTAGCTGCCCTGTATTTTTGTACTAGAGGTGTTGGAATTACATAGTACAAAGGAGAGTGACATTGGAATAGTTTGGTTTAGGTCAGCTCTCTTTTTTTGGTGAACTTCAGGCCCATTTTCTAAACTAAAGGCAAAGACTGAGAGAGCAGCTGAAGCATCCATGAAGTGGGCACTGCAATACTTCTCAGGCTGAAAATAAGAGCTGTGTAGGCCTAAATTCAGGAAATCAAGAGGACAATAGAAATCTGTAATTATTATTAATTGCTAATAATTTCAGATTTCCTATAAGGTGTGGGGGAGTTTCCAGCCTCTAACACGTAATTTGTGATGGCAACTGAAGATCTTTCCCAAGGGTCAGAGCCATGTGCGTTGATAGAATGGTGCTGGGACTCTCCTGTGGGGTTTGTTGCAGAGAAGTCATTGCATTATGCACTGTCCATACTTGCAGATCTGTCAGTGACGTTACAACTGGCTCCTCTTTCTCCCTTTTATAAGAGCTTGCGTATCATTGGCAGGACAACCTGCCTGCTAAAAATGTATTGCACTGGTGAAGCCTTGCCTGGGTGCCGGGGCTTTCTCAGGAGCTACTTTGTGAACTGACATGAGGGAAATGGGACTCCTATTGTGCCTTTTGAGGGTTTTATTCATGGGTGATGTTGCTTTATCTTTTGATCTGCCTGACAGAGTAGGCTACATTTTTAATTTTTTAGAAGTAGGCATTTGCACTAAGATACAATCCTGACCTGTTTAAAATCAGTTTTCAAGTGCATAAGCTGTTTCCTCAGAATTCTTGCTCTGAATGCTGTCCATGCTAGGGGAGTGTGGAGGGCTGTGCTCTGTGGGCAGGATGGTGACACCACTGTGGTGCAGAGGTGTGGTGGGAGCTGTAGCTCTGTCATATCAGCTTATTGGTGGGGTTCTGAGCCTAAGTTGGGTTAAATGTTTGATTTTCATGTATTACTGTTATTTTAGAACAAAACTTTTCTTCATTCCTACCATGTTCTAAGACCTACTGATGAACAGTACACATTAAAAGCCTTGGTGAGAACCAGGATTTTATCTGATGAGACACAGAATTCCAGTTTTACCCTGGAGATGCCAGCTGCTGTGGGTTAGCCCGACAGATGTCTGTTGCTAACCTGTATGTTATCCCAGTTGTTTAAAAAAGAGTCTTTTCCTCTAAGTTGAGGTAGGACCTGGATGAGGCAATGTTTGTCTCATTCATAATGTTTAAAAGCTTATTCTGTTTTCTTTTTTTTTTTTTTAACCTACTCCTCTCTCCTTAAAATATTAGATAGGTGTCATTTACGCCCTTTTGCTTTTAGTTCACTGTCTTGGAAGCCACCTATCATTTCACTTCCTGCTAGCATCTAGTGTCAGGAAATTTCAAAGAAAAATGTTATATGCGAAGTAAGTGTATGCTGAACTCCATTTCCTTGTGACTATAAACATACAATCCTTTCAAAGCTAATGTTGTGCACAGCGTTGTCACACTGACCAATACCAAGAGCACTGATGCATATATAACTATGTAAAAAAGTCACCATTATTAATTCAAAGTACTTGCTAGTTAATACATTTGGAATTATTTTTGCCATTTCCTTCTTAGTGGTACTGCTTCTGAATGAGTCCTGCAGCTTGACTTGACTACTCATGGACTTTGGATAAGGATTGTGATTAAATGAATGTAATAAATACATCGTTGTGGTTGTGATTTTGTTGATTCTGGAAGACTTACCTGGTATTTTTTACTAGTAACTACTTGCTGCACCTTGAGAAGGTGTTTCCAGAGATGGGCCCGTCCGTGGTTGAGGTTTGTAGGTGGTGCAGCAGGAGTGTCTGTCCTGTAATTTCCTCGGATCCGTTGTTAAGTAGGTCCCTGCTGAGGGAGTTGGTCGAAGGCTGTTCAGAGGCACCTCTTGTTCTGGGGCTGCTTGGTGACTCAGCTGTCACACCTCTTGTGAGGTAGGTGACAGGCTCTGTGGCGTGGTGCTGTGCTGGTTTGCATCTGGGATAGCACAGGGGCATTCATGACTGAGATTATTTATACCTTGCCTCTTGTATCCGTGTTAATTGTTCCCATTGTGCTCCACAGACCTTAAGTTCCTTTGGTTTAATTAGACAGACAAGTGTCCCCCTCCCCACCTCCCCCTGAGATTGCCTCTGCCTTGTTTTTCTGCTTAATGCTAAAGCAAAGGTGTTACGATTATCCCTCTTTAAAACTAGAGGAAAATCAGGTGGACGCAGCTAGGCTGTTTGTGGCAGATAAATGACTATTTCTTCCAAAACTAAACAACATTGGCAGCTTGTCTTGTGCCGGATCCACTTGCTTTTTGGGGTGAAGAAAGAGACTGGATAAACAATTTGATTTGTTTAAATGCTCATGTCTTTGCAATCTATTAAGAGGATGATGTCATTAATGAGTGTCTATGTATTTTAAACAGATGGTGTCTGTTAAATCAGTAATGGTAGAAG
Organism: Ammospiza nelsoni; assembly: GCF_027579445.1. Classification (NCBI taxonomy): domain Eukaryota; kingdom Metazoa; phylum Chordata; class Aves; order Passeriformes; family Passerellidae; genus Ammospiza; species Ammospiza nelsoni. The sequence continues at coordinate 11,508,849 of NC_080653.1, forward strand.
TTTCTGGTTCTCTCACCTTCAGCTCTTGTTTTAGAGGCAGGAGTGTAGTAGGTGAAGGTGGGTGATAAGAAAGATGAGACACCTTCTACCAGAACCCTGATTGCATTATTTTTGGTACTAGTGTCATGAAAGGTTGAACACTGTACCCTGTAACAGAATAAGATGTTACAGATCACAATTATGATGAGCTTTTTGGTTTTCTCCCCCTGCCCCGGGCAAGTGAAACCATTTTTGGTCAACAAGATTTGAAAATGGATAAAGGACCAACGGTGTTCTCATGATTGAAGAGTGGAAGTTCTAAGTTCTTGTTTGGATTTCTTTGTGGTTTATACCTTCCCTTGTTTCTAAAATATGAACATAGGTGTTCCTTTAAGTTTTCTTCTGGATATTTTTCTTTATAAATTTAATCAATTTGTGGTTGTTTTTGTTAATATCACATTGCCAGGATAACAGGCAGTTTATGATTGAATTATTTAAATTTGGTTATAGTTCTGTCACCTCTTTTACAGTTATAAATCTGTTACTTAATTCTTCAAGCCAGAGAAGTATGAGAGGAAGAACTGAAAACAACAAAGTTCAAATCCGGTGCATGCCTGCTGACAGACATATCTAAGTGCAGCACTCTTCTCCTGGTGGTCTAGAATTGCTATCCCAAAATGTGTGTGTGTTGTTTGACCTAGCAATAATGATACTGAAAAATACCCTGCTGGAGTCGTGCAGCTGACCCTGATGCGCTTGGCTCTGAGCAAGTGTTGAGTAGCAGCGTGTAACGTCGAGCCCGTAACACTACCCCTGCGTGCTGTCCTGCTGCTCTCGCAGCACCCCAAGCAGCAGAGTGGGGCTGCCAGGTCAGAACTTCTCACACATGTTAGAGCTTTATTTTCTACTGCAGCCTGCATTCTTCCTGTTGTTGGTAGCTAAAGTTACCTGCATTTTCACCTAGAATTGAACAGGCAGGTTAGAAGGAGGATGTTTTCCCTTGTTTTCCACCAGAGCCTACACACAGACCTCAGGCTGGAGCTCTGACCTGGAGGAAGCTCAAAGACTCTAAAATGATATGACAATGCTCACTCAAGATGTTCCTCCTGAGAATTAATTGTATCATGCTTCTATCAGAATTGCAAAACTGAAGTGATACATGGTGAAAAAATGTCAAGATTGAATTAAAGTCTTCTTTTAAAAAAAAATATTTCCCAAGCAAATTTGGCCCAGATTCCTCAAAGTCATTTGGTGTTGGTGCCTGGGAAGTAACAAGGCCAGAAATGTGTTTTGTTGTTTTACAGTCCTAAAGGTGGGTAGTGACTGCTAGTGATGTGTTAAAAATTTAGCTTGAAATAATATGGGAAAGCAGACGGGCATAGGAGTTGATTTCAGAATGCGCAGGCGTTTCTTTCGGCAGCATGCTGCGTGGAGCACCCAACTTGCTCCTGCTTTATAGCATCTTGATGACATTCCTTAGCTTTATTTTTCAGATGTAATTGCAACCTGCATTCCAAGTCTTTGGAACACAGGCACTATATCTGATCTGCTACAGATTGCTTTCTGGTTCCCCATGGATTTTGTGCTGAATTATTTTCAGAGCTAAACTACTGTATCAGGTTTTTAGCAAAAGCAGTAAAAGTAGGTGAAATGGGGAAGAAAACAGGCATAAAATTTTTCACTTTTTTCATGTTAAAAATATATTTCCTTTGATAAACCTGTAACTGAACTGAAACGGGAGATGTTTTTTATGAATTATTATAAGCACTGTACAGAATGCTCTGTGTACTCTGTGGATAATACATTGATGTATCAAGCAAAGTGTTGACCTACGGGCATTTTGAGACTTCCCTTAATTGCAGAATAACAGGCTTACTAAACATATGAATTAAAAATAAGGCTCAGAGTTGTAATTCAGATCAGATTTGCTTCTTGTTTTGTTTTTCCCAAATCAGATAGCTGTTGGAGTTCACTTCGTCGTAATCCCTCAGCCAGTTTTACTGATGTAGGCTGAAAAGTGGAAAAAAGATTAACCCAGCTCATAAATGAGTAGCTTTCTCATATTCTCCCACTCATCCCTGCTGGCTTAGCAGGTGATGGATTCCAACATTTTCTAGGATAAGGTCTGTTTGCCGCACTAAGAGCAGCTGCATGCCTGTGCCTGGGTGATTCTACTGTGGATGAGCTTTCCTGCAGTAATGGGGGGTGGGATGGAAGCAGGAGAGGAACTGAATTATTTTACTTGTTACTGTTTTTCTTTCCTATCAACAGATAGAGACATATCTGGGAACCCTTTTCAGGTCCTGATAGTTATGCCTAGGAACCATGGATATTACTTCACTTCTATGGAATCTGGTTTTGAGTACATTGTGGAAAGAATTGCCTTATTCTGTGGCTTGAGTTTGATAGAGCAGCTTTTGCTTATGCTTTTCAAACAAAATCAGACCCATTAAAAATGAGTTTAAATGAAAAGGAAGTTTTCTTATATACTTGATAGAATTTAGCAACATAATCCAGAGGTGTAAGAGAACAATTCATGTGGTCTAGTTCTTCCATAAGGACTGTAGCTCTAATTGCCTGGGAATTACTCCCAAATAACCCCTTTAAGTTCTCTTGTTAATGTTATGAAACAGGATACACTGTCGAAGAACCTTGCAAGGACCTCCTGTGCCAGCCATGTAGCAAGAGACAATGCAACAAGAGTTTCGCCTTTAGTAATGCACAAACGGATCCTTTCAGCTTTAAAGAATTGTGGAATTTAATTCTGATTATATCAATTCAGTTACTCTTTTTGGTGGCCTTTGGTTATCATAAATGGCTGGCCTTTCACTGGGATTATAAAATTAGCTGAAGAGAGGGAGATAACTGAAGTAGGATTTTGTGTATATTAACAATGCAGAAGTAAACTCCAGGAGTTTTCTTTGAGGTAAAAAACCTTTTAAGAATGATAGAATGTGTTAGAGAAACCACTTGAAAGTTGCTAGCATGTAGCTGGACACTTCAAAATGTTTTAAGTTTTATAGGGGTTATTGACATTTTAAATGATAAGCTAAGATTTAAATTGGAACCTTAATGTGAATAATAAAAAACTCTTATTTGATTTCACAGTGTGAACTCAGTTTTGTGTTTCTGATGCTGGTGATGGTTCATGTGCCTTTTTAACACTAAATACTTTGTATTAGATGTGCCTTAGCTGACAGTCTGCAGAAGTGATGTCCGATTTTGTTTCCTTCAATAAACGTTCTTGGAGAATATAATTTAAAATGTTGTCATAATAATACTTATGGAAAAAATGGTCTTGTAGCTGAGTTAACTAAAGTATTAGAATTCTGCAAAAATACACAATTCCTAAAGCAGTGTTGAGCTAAAGGTTTGTTGAGCTTTCAGAGCTGCACTCTGCTGGTCTGTTCTGTATCTGCTGATGCTTTAGCTCTGTAATTGATGCCATGTATCACTTCTAATTTTTAATATAATGGGCTACATTTACATGTTTAGTGTACATAGCTTGTGTTTTTGTGGTGAAGACTGTTTATGAGCCTACTGTGACTTTTTCTGAGCAGCAGAAATGGGCACTGTTAGTCAGTTAAGTGTCTCCTGAAGCAAGTATGAACCCAGTCATAGAAATACCTACAAGCCAAGGTGTATCATTTATTGGCGTAGCATACCATGAGCTGAGGGGAATCTCTTGCCTGAAAGTGATTATTTTTGCCCTACCTCATTGCTGTGACTGAGCGTGTAGCTATTGTGCTTGGATACCTCCTGTAGAGCTGTCTCAGCTAACAAATGGAGCTGAACTTGTTTCATTTTGCTGTTGGTGCATTTATGAATCATTTGCAGGTCTCTCATTAAGTTATTGTGAGGTTTTCCAGTAATCTCGGAAGCACTTGAACCACACTGATAGCCATCAGTGGAAGAGCCCAGTGTTTGAAGGCAGGAAGCAGCATTGGTCTGTGGAGTCCTCTCAGTCACCCTGGGGCAGAAGGTGTTCCTGTCTGTGCCGGCTCGGTGCGGGGCTGTCTCTTTTAAAATGAATGTATTTTCAAAGATTATGCTTTAGTATGCCACTCTCTAGTCCTGCAGCACCAAAGGATTGAAGTAGGTCTGCTCTCTGTACTGCTCTGATGTTTCTGCCAGTCCTGAGTATCAAAGCTGATCTGTAGCTGAGTGGAAAGGTGGGCAGCTGGGATGAGGTGCAGTTGCCTGCCGAGGATCTGCTGCTGTTGGTGGAGATGAGGAGTATATTTTGTATAGGTAAGGAATGGTTTGTGTTGTTGTAGAAAACCATGCAGGTCCTGTGCTGCCAGGAGGAGTGAGATGTGCCCATTGCACGTGTCGTACCTGTGCCAGCGACAGGTCTCCTGCCAGCTCCCAATTTTAAAAGGCTTACAATGACACCTGATCTTGCTGAGAACACCTGTAGCCCTCTGTTGCTGTCCTTATGCAGAGGTTTGCCGCTTGGTGCTTTTGTAGATGCAGACTATTGATAGGGGGAATCACATAGGTTTTAAGTTAGAAACTGCAACTTGGAAGCGTGTAAGTGGCTATTAATAAAAGGCACATCCTGGTTCACACTAAATTAGTAGCTGTTACTCCATGGGTGGCTAAATTCAGTGTGTTTTTTCCTGTATTTAATAGTGGACAGAGTAAAATTCTCATGTAAAGACACCTTTTCTTTCAGAAGAATATCTAACTCTGTCTTGACACTGCCTTAATATGCTGATACAAAGTGACCATTTTGAGGCAAGATGTAATGGACAGGTGGCAATTCTTTGTGGGTTGTTTTTGTTCCCCAGGGTTCCCCCAGAGCTCCAGCTGCCTCTCATGGCTGAGCAGTTTGAGGGTAGCGAGGTGGTGGCTGATAGATGATGGAGGAGGACTGGTTAGTCTTGCTTTGCTGAAGCCTGTATGTCACTGTAAGTCTGTAAGTCTGCTCCAGCTGAAAAAAAGGTAGTTCACATAGTGGCACAGGTGTGTAATTAATGGTGGTCCTTGTGGGTTTGAACACTTCTGCTTGAGTGGGTTCTTTGTGTGGGCGATTTTTCTTTGTTTTGTTTTTTTCTTTGTTTACAGTGGGTTTTGGTTGTTTTAGTTTTGTTTTTCTGGTTTTGTCTATGAAGGAGGTAGTCCTAAAAATACTTCCCCTTCTATTCAGGTGGCTTTGTAGTTAAAAGTCAAGAATGCTGAGCAGGGCGCTTGGAACAGACCCTTCTGGAGGAGCGAGAAGCTGTAGATCAGTTGGTTGGTGGCTTTGGCTCAGCTGTAATTTGTTAATAGCAGGAGTAGCTACTTTGCCATGAGGCTACTGGAATTTATCTAGTACTAGGATCTGTTTCTTACTAACAATTCAGAGTTAGATTGTGGAGCAGCCCAGGTGTTGGGAAGCGGATATGGGATATGGCAAAGGTTGGGGTTGCTTTACATTTGACAGGGAAAATGCATTTCTAAATAGATGACATGTGAAAGATGTCCTTACAAACACAGTTGCTGTTATTTTTAGACTAGTGCTATAATTGCATCTCCCAGATGCCACTACAAAATTGATGAGATATTGGGCTTTTTTACTGGAGTCAGTACACTGTCACTGGATTTGCTAGGCATTCACTGCATAGCGGCCGTTCAAATACAAATCCCGCCTTCAGGTTCTTGCTCTGGCAGGCCTAGAGGCAGGTTTTGGCCGTGGCGTGTTTGCGCTGTGCTGCGGGGCGCTGCGGCAGCGCTGCCGTGTGCCGGGCCGTGCCCGGGCCCGTCCCGCTGTCCCCCGCGCCCGGGCCCGGTTCGGCACGGCGCGTCCCGCGGCGCGCCCTCTGCGGGCGCCTCTCAGCACTGCAGGGCCTTGTGTTGGATGCTAACTGCATTTCCGTTAATTTGCGTGTGGTAGGTACTCTGCTCTGTACTGAGCGCCGGACATCTCTTGAAACCCAGTTGTCTCTTTACCTGGCATGAATTGGGTTTTGGGACAAGAGGAGGTGAAACGCTCGCTTTTGTTATCTGAAAGGGTGAAGCCTATGCTGTTAGTTTTCAGATGAATTGTTTCTGAAATAGCTATTGGGGAAGAGGTTAGACTAATTAAATGAGGCATTGTCTGTTCAGAGTGCTCCTATCGTAACTGGCTAGCAGGCAGTATTACAGTATGCAGCATTTAACGTGGAAGATCCACCAACAGGGTGGAAACAAGCAACTTGCTGCTTAAGCTCATTTTGAAGCAGACAGCAGGGCCTAGATAGGTTTAGAATGAAGCCTCTGATCCCGTGATGAATAAGTAGCCATTAATGATGCACGCTTGGTGTTTTCCTTTTTTCATAGCAGGCTATTGTTTAGAGGGGGCTCCTTACTGAAGTTGTTACTGAGCTGTGATACTGCAGTCAGTGTACCTGTGTGTCTAGGGAGGGGCAGAGGTGAGGCACGGGAGTGTGCAGTCTTCTAGCAGTCGGTAGAAAGTATACAAACCCACCTGCTGTCTCTGAGCTCTATACATTGCCTCAGCTTATCTCGGTGCTGAAGGCTGGTTGGTTGGTCAGACTTGCTGAGTCGCCTGAGTGAATGATGAGTTCTGTCCAGAACCTGCTAGGTGTGCAAGAAGTGCCATTTCAGCACTTCCCATGGTCATGGTGCTCACAAGGTCCCTGCAGTGCAGAAAGCAAAGGCAGTGTGGGTTTGGTGATGTCACTGAGCAGAGGTTGAAGCTGCCCAGTTGAAGCAGGTTGTGCACTGAGAATGCTGCAGTTCATGTTTCTGAATCAAAGGATACTAATGAGTCTGTGTTTTGGAAAAGCACAGCTCCACTGGCTTGAGCCACCTCGAGCGTGTCAGGTTTCAGCTGTATCCCGAATTGGCTGGCCTTGCCAGAGGTGTTGTGATCACTCCACTGCCTCAGCCCAGCTTCAGTCATGGGCCTGTGGCAGCTCTACCCATGGTAATGGTGCCACTCTGATCAGATTGAAGGACTGTTTAAAAATTTGCTGTGCCCTGAACATGGGGGGGGACGAAGTATTAACTCCAGGTAAACAAAGAGAACAGGTATTGTCTCTTGTTCAAAGGTTCTTCCAAACTCCCTCAGGTGGTGGTACTGGAGTGGGAAAAGTCATTTGTGTGCTGTAGGTGTGTAGCACTGTAGCTGCAAGGGCCCCATGCTGGGCTAGAGCCAGAGTCTTTAAAGATGCTGCTTGGATAAATCTAAGAAAGCTGCCTGAGCAACGCTTGTTTCAAGGAAACAAATGATGTCTCTTTCTCCTCCTTGTAGATGGATTGAATCTTCTATGTTGAATGCCTCTGGATTTCCTACTGGGTTTGACATCTGGGGAAATACTTGTGATTTAAGCCACTGTGGCAGACTGAATTGTGGATCCTGGGTTCCCAAGACTTTAGCTCTTGAGGAGAAGCCACTGCTCGATCACGTTAACCTGACATCTCAGCCACGATGGTGCTGTCACAAAGGCAACGAGATGAACTGTAAGGGATCATTGTTTTTAAGTTTGTATTGCATTTTCATGAAACTTCAATTATTAGCATTTGTTTAAAAATAGATTTTATTTAGAGTTTCTCTGTTCACATGCCCTTTAAGTTCTGTGTATTGTGGTTTGGATCTCTCTTTATTTTTGCTAGAACTGATGGTATTTGAAACTAGAATTGGGAAATTATGAAAATAAAATTTCAAAGTTACTGGTGGCATAAAAAATGGATTCTTCAATTTGCAGTAAGCATATTACAATATAAGATGCAATCTGTGAATTCTACATTTATCTTGAGTAAATTCTGGAAATTTTTTGCTATTTTACTTTATAACGTAGACAAGGATCTGATCAGAATGCACTATGTTGTGATGGCAGTATTTCTCTGAGTCCTTAAATTGTATTTGAAATGTTGTTTTGTAGAAATCGAGCGATAGCAGATTACCTCCGTTCCAATGGCTACGAGGAGGCATACTCGGTTTTTAAAAAGGAAGCTGAATTAGATGTGGTGAGTTCAAACAAGATTCTTCATGTATATTTTAGTTCAGAAAATCCTTTTGAGATTTGAGCTGGATGAGGAGTTAAGCCATCACCTGAGTTTGTTGCATACCTCTTGGGTAACCGTGTAGTAGGAGGGCAGGCTGAAACAGTTCATAGAGATTCATCATCCAATAAGGCCAGGCTGGACAGGGCTTGGAGCAGCCTGGTCTAGTGGAAAGTGTTCCCCCCTAGCAGGGGCGTGGAACAAAATGAGATCCAAGGTCCCTTCCAACCCAGACCAGTCTGTGATTCTGTGGTTGTGTGACCAGCTCTGGTAAGCAGCTCTGTTTGCTTAGACTCTACAGATGCCAGTGACTCAGACCAGTCATTTCTTGCAACTTCATTCTGTTGACTTGCCTTTGTCACAGGTAATTTGGTATAATTTTTAACTTTGCCACCTATTAGCATAGGAGGTATGCATTTCATATGGCTACAGCTGGATTGAGTAGTAAATTGTGCTGGATAAATCCTTGCCTTTTCTTTGTTACATATCTTGCATTGTTCTTTTTCTAAAATGCTTGAAGTTTGACTTAATTTCTCCAATTTGCTACGAGTATTGAATAAATAAGTAGAAATGACGAATTTAAATACCATGCTTATAATTGAAAATCCTAATATAATTTCCCTATCTGCCTTATCTATCAACCTAATTTAGTCTCCTCTTCCCAAAGCTTAGGAAAGCAATCTAAATAGGTTAGATGGTCCTGAGGGAAAGAGAAAACACAGCTGCTAAAAGTTTCACAACTTTTATACAAGAAAATCTGAATTGGAGTGGGCTATACTAAAGTGGAAAGAAAAGGTAAAGGCTGAAAATATTTGAGTAAATTGGAATGATAGATGTGTAGCTCTACAAAGAGAGATTTAATTTTTGTATGGATCATTAATGCAAATTACTCCAGCTTTCACAAGTGCCCCCACTATAGCAGTAGATTAACATCTGTCTCTGACCAAGGTAGCAAGTCCTCAGAGCTTTTGTCTGCTGTGGAGTAAATCTTGGCATGGTTATTTTCTGATGTCTGTTATCTTCATCACATTTAGGATTATTGTAGTATGAGACTGTAATTTTGTAATAGAAAGGATGTGCAGCACTTAGTTACTTCTGCACCTCTGACGTTTGTGTTGCTTTTCTTCCTCTTTCTTTAAATGCCTCTTCTCAGAATGAAGAGTTAGATAAGAAGTATGCTGGACTTCTGGAAAAGAAATGGACGTCTGTTATAAGATTACAAAAGAAGGTAAGTAGAGATGTGCTGGATGTACATGTATTAAAATTTAGCCCAGAAAGCATTCAGCACTGAACGTGCGTGTGCAGTCCTGAAGCTGGAGAGGCAAGAGGTGCCTTGAGGCAGTTGGTGAGCGGGGAGATGGAATTGCTGTGTGCAGAGGGTCAGGCTGGGCTGGAACGGAGGAAAAATCAGTACTGCCTGTTGTCTTTGGCCATGGCCCTGGAGGGAAGGAGCCATTAGCTCCAGTGCGTTCCGTGGGGATTGTGCTGCAAGTGGAGAGTACAAAACTCTTTTTAGTCATGCTTCAATGGCTCATGAGTGTATCAAAAGCAAAAAACCCCCTGAAATCAGTGTGTTAACAATGAAGTCCTATGCCTTGTGCAGGTTAATACAGTGAGGGTTTATTAGCCCTCCAGTGTTTATGTTGTTGGTTAATGTGTGTGCTAGCTCCAACAGGACACAGAATTCCTGCAGCAGTGGCATTCCTTTTTGTTAGCACAACCTTCTTTGGTAGTTTGGCACAATCGTAATTCAGATGTATTTGTACAGTGTGTGAGTAAAGGGGATTTTGTAGAACTTTTTTTTCCTGTGAAAATATTTGGGAATTTGAAAAGAATAAATTATTAATGATTAGATTATTAAGAATTAACTATATATTATTAAAGAATAAGCTATAAATGATTAATTTAGGTTTGGTTTTTAAAATCAGTGCTACTGAATGTTGGTTATCAGTTTCAGTCCGTGCAGTCTTGGCTTTTCTGTGAGTTTTGGAGTCAGTTGTTATTTGGATTACTAATGAAGAAGGTGAATTAGATCTTGTATAAAACTGGAAATGAAAGGTTTCTTTAAAATTCTTACACTTAGGTAATGGAATTAGAATCAAAACTGAATGAAGCTAAGGAAGAATTTACATCAGGTGGACCTCTTGGTCAGAAACGAGACCCTAAAGAATGGATTCCTCGTCCTCCAGAGAAGTATGCATTGAGTGGGCACAGGAGTCCTGTCACCCGAGTCATTTTCCATCCAGTGTTCAGTGTTATGGTCTCTGCTTCAGAGGATGCCACAATAAAGGTATGTGTGTGCTCCAGACAACTGCCTGTGGAATAGGTGGCATCAATACAGTGAAACATGTTCTCCTGCTGGGCTTATAATGCTTAAAGTTAGCTGAAAATAGTTTTCAAAATGCATTATTTCTGTTAATTTATAAGTAACGAAATCACATAAAAAGAAATTTATTCTTCTCTTCTATTAAGCTTTTTAGGACTGTCTGTCTCTTGCTTGCTTAATCATTGAACAACGTGCTAGGCTGGCCTGCAGAGTGCAAATGTGAGGCTGCAGAATGCAAAGAGTAATGGGCTGCTGCTAACAGGCTGTCTGTTCCCTTGTCAGGTGTGGGATTATGAGACAGGAGACTTTGAGAGAACCCTGAAGGGGCACACAGACTCTGTGCAAGATATTTCCTTTGACCACACTGGCAAACTCTTGGCCTCCTGTTCTGCTGATATGACCATTAAGCTATGGGATTTCCAGGGCTTTGAGTGCATCAGAACTATGCATGGTAAGGTATTAAGGGATTGATTTAGCAGTCTGTAAAGTGAAGAGATTTTTTTTTTTTTTTAATCCAGGAAAACTGCTGATGTGGAATGGGGTTATAGACCAGAGTATTTTCCAAAAGAAAAAAGGGGAGATATAGTTTGGTACTTTGAGTGCTCTGTAAATAGGGGAATACATGCAGTGTTTATGGAATGAAATAGCATCTTAAATCTACTATGCATGATGGTGTAGGAAGCATCTCTGAAACAAAATGACTGAGGGACTTCAGCTTTAAATATCAAATGCTTGCTAGACAGTAAAACTACCTTCAAATCAGTGAAAGATTCCTTCAGCCCCCAGTTCCTGATGCAGGGCCAGAGGAAGGGAGGAATCAGTGCCAGAGGAGTTGTGGCTGCTCCATGTGGGGTTTGGCTGCATGTGTTTGATCACACAGGAGCGTTCCCTTTGCACTGGGTTTGAAAGCCATAGGAAAAATGAGAAAGTACAACACCCACAGCTATAAGATTCTAATATTGACAGCAAATGGTTTTTATAGTCTTATGTAAGAGCTTTTTTCTTGCTTTTAGGATCATTTTTTAGAAGGGGTGAGTAGAAATAGAGGATGCTTGAGACTTAAAAAAATAAACACCCACCCATAGGTATATGCAAGTAAACAAAAAGCACCTTTAAGGATGCTCAGTGTCTGGACTGTGTGGGTTCTAAAAGTATGGATAATTATTTCATAAAACCTCAAGTTTACATGTAAAGATTATTCAATAAAGCATGCTCTGCTGCTGTAGCTACTTGACCAAGATAAAAAAAAAAAAAAGGAAGTTCTGTGTGCTCTGTGAAAACTCTGCCAGTGCCACTTAATAAAGGCTTTATTTTGTTTTTAGGTCATGATCATAACGTTTCTTCGGTAGCCATCATGCCCAACGGAGATCATATAGTTTCTGCCTCAAGGGATAAAACTATCAAAATGTGGGAAGTCCAGACAGGGTAAGTGCACTTGTGAGCAAACAGCGCCAGAACAAAAGCGAGGAGAAACCACTGTGTGTAGAAATGGGACACAGGAATCTGGATGTCAGCAGGCACTCTTTGAATTGAGAAATTATGTTCTGCTGTTTAGAGTAATTCACTGAAAGATTCTGCTCCAGTCATTAGGTAGAGGGGTTTAGATGTTAATACTGACTAATTAAAGCTAACTGGTTTTGTCTTTCTAGAAGCTATGAGGGTAGATCTCTAGCTCATGACTAGTTAGAAAACTAAATTCACTGGTTTACTATGAATTTAAAGAAAGTATCTGTTACCTTTCTTGACACAGATCAAGGTGTCGCCTGATTTTTTTTGTCTTCTTGCTTGTTTCATTTATCAATTGCCTCTCTAATAACCTAAATGACCTGTAAATCTCTACTTGTTCTTAAAATACGTGTTTAATGCAAGTAGTCATGTCAACTTAATTTTCCCCCGAGTTTCCTGCTTTTTACCTTAACAAGTTTTAGCTAGCTCCTACCTGTTACTGCTTTCTCACATCAGCATCCTTTCCACAAACTCCTTATGGCGTGCTCCATCAGCTGCCTGGATGAACATGTGTGCACTAAAATATTTTATCTTAACCACTGAGTAGGTGAGGTGTGCTGAGCTTTCCAAGGCCCGTGCAGGGGTGATTGTGCCAGCAGTTGGGTGATGCTGTGTTTCTTGCACAGTTACTGCGTGAAGACTTTCACGGGGCACAGAGAATGGGTGCGCATGGTGCGGCCCAACCAGGACGGCACCTTGATTGCCAGCTGCTCCAACGACCAGACGGTGCGCGTGTGGGTGGTGGCGACAAAGGAATGCAAAGCTGAGCTCCGAGAGCACGAGCATGTGGTAGAGTGCATTTCCTGGGCTCCTGAGAGCTCCTACTCCACCATATCAGAAGCTACAGGATCAGAGGTAACATTCCCGGGCTGTTACACCAGCATGCACAGGGCGATCTTTGTTTGTGCTCTGTGTAGCACTGACAGCCGCTCAGCTTTGGGCTCAAGGGCCTGGCAGGTACAGCAGGTATATGAGTACTTTGGTCCACGTATCTTGGTGGGCAGCTAAGCCCCGTCTTGGCTTCCCAGAATCCAGCTTTTGTGTTTGGGACCTATCCTTGCACTAGTGAAAGTGAACTTCAGGGAGATGCTCTGTTCAGGGAGGGATGAGAGTGGGACTGCTGTCTTGTACTGCAGCAAAGAAATGTGTAAAGCAGCTTCTCTGGCAGAATGTGAAGATTATAAGGATACTTAGCAATTGGAAGGTAGAGGGGGGAAGGAGCCAGTCAGGAGTGCAGAATGAAGCTGTCTTGGGTGCAGAGTGCACTGTGCTGGAGTCAAGCACCGATTGCTGTGATTTACTGTAGAGCTACTGATGGGAGAAAGCATTCCTTAACTAAAATGAATCCTAGTTTGTGTGATCACTGATACCCCTTCTAGTGAGCCTCAGGAAAGCCTAAAGGCCAGAAGAAATTTTCGTTCTAAGGATGTTAAAATGTAGAAAAAAGGAAATAGAAATAAGCTCCAGTTTCTAGTCAAGCCCCCCGCCTGGGATTGCTGTTTTGCCCTCCGCCTCCAAAGGCCATGGACACCCCAGGGGAAAAGTAGCCACACTGAACACAGAGACTTGACTAGTGATGGCTTTTACAAGTTATTTCAGTCAAATTTTACTTGAATCGCATAAAGATCCTTGTAATCTTTTGATGATAAGTAATTAAAATGAAAGTCGGTGTGTCCTTCCTGAGGCCGTGTGGGCTCTGCCGGGGTGCCTCTCCTGCCCCCTGCTGGAGGGATCGGGCACAGCCCGCAGGGGAGCACCTTCCCTGCACACCTGGGGCAGGTGAGCTCGGCCGTGGTCACACCGTGCATGAGCACACACAGAAATCACTTCACAGTCAGAAGTTTTCAGGAATTCTTAACCCTGCTTCATTACATTTTATGAAGAATGTGAGCACAAAAATATGTGTGAGCTGCATCCTCGTTTGTCCCGAGATGTGGCCCTTGAGCTGTGTCTGCTGTTAACAGAGGATGTCTTGCAGTAGGCAAGTGTGTATTCACAGTGTTACTTGGCTTGTGGAATCAGCAGGACAAGCAACCATTTCTTTTAACAGATTGTGTAATTCTCCTAGCATTACTACCAGTGCCTGTGATGCAGCTTCGTCAGTGTGGGTTTACTTGCTGTAAGCTGTTGTATGATCTGATTTTGGTACTAAACAATATCACTGGGAGGGGATCTGCTTCATTCCTCCTCTTGCTGCTTCCATCCTATGCGTACCATAACTTAAAACATAATTTTCTGTAGACTAAGAAGAGTGGCAAGCCTGGGCCTTTTCTGCTGTCTGGATCCAGAGACAAGACCATTAAGATGTGGGACATTAGCACTGGCATGTGCCTTATGACACTTGTAAGTCCATTGGTGTTTTTTCTGGCAGTCCTAGCTGTGTATGTACAACCAGTTTTAATGAAATGTATTATCTTGCATGTCATGTTTTCAAGAGAAGCCAGAGTTATAATAATCCAAATGCTGGAAATACAGCTTTAATGGCTTCTATAGTTCAGATCTTGTTCTTGCTAAGAAATACTGACAATCTCCAAAATCATAGTGTGAATGCAGTACTGTGGTGTAGGTTCTGTTATGAGTAGCTTGGATTGTTTACAGAAATGCTGGTAATTATCTGAATTGTGTCTTCTGTGAGGTATCACGTTGCTGCCACGTGTAGGACTTCCTGCAGGCCATGGCCTGCTGTTCCCAGCTCAGATTCTGGGTGGTGGTGCTGGGGGTGGAGAGCAGAATTGGTGATCACATGAGGACTGCTGTTTGTTTGCGTTCAAGTACAGGAACTTGCATTGTTGGGAGGACTGATAGAGGTGTAATAATAGAAACTGGAGATAAGCTGTGAGTTCTCAGAGGCCTCAGGAGCTCAGTGCTGTCCTTGCGGGGCCAGGCAGGGTCCCTCAGTGGGCCCTAGTGCGAGGTGTGGGATGCTCAGCTCTCAGCCTGCTCACTGATCTCTCCTTGTGCACAAGGTGGGCCATGATAACTGGGTACGTGGTGTCCTGTTCCATTCTGGGGGAAAGTTTATTTTGAGCTGTGCTGATGACAAGACTCTCCGTGTCTGGGACTTCAAGAACAAGCGATGCATGAAAACCCTCAACGCGCATGAACACTTTGTTACCTCTTTGGGTACGTATTGCTCTCTGTGCCAGAGCTGCTGCTTCCCTGCTGCTGCAGCTGGGCACCAGGCTGCCATTCACCTTGGGGCCCTAGTGGCACCTTGTGCTCTCTGTGTAGAAGAAATGAACTAGAAATTAACACCAGTTTCTAGTCAAACCCCCCACCCATGTGAGTTGTAGAATTTAGAGTGTGCTGGATTTTTCCACTTCTGCTGCCAGTGTTGCTCATGGATAAGAATGTTAACTGACAGGGAGTTCTGGAACCTGTCACCAGAGCATGCAGACACGTGGGGAGGGTTCTAGTGTCAGTGCTTGCCCAGCAAAAGGAAAAGTAGGGTGTGCACAACAGTCAGTAAAGAGTTACTTGGAATTCCTGGACATTCCTGGTTTGTGTTACCGGATCTTGGTAACGGCATGAGAGAATTTGGCTACAAAAGTATAGCCAGGAGCTTTGGAATTTAGCCTTTGAGCTGGTAGAATTGTTTTGGAAAAGCAGTGCCATTCAGTGAGAGTAGGAAATGCTGAAGTTCTGGGTTCACTGGTAACGAGAGCTTTTGTCTCCTGGCAGATTTCCACAAGACAGCCCCGTACGTGGTGACTGGGAGTGTAGATCAAACAGTAAAAGTGTGGGAGTGCCGCTGATGGAGTTCACAGTGACCCCTTTTCCTCTGGATGCACTCAGATACCATGGTTACCCATTGAGCTCTGTTTAAATAAATATTGTCCTTTCATGTAAATTATTCTGGATGTAGATTGAGCTTATTAAAT
The DNA here is from genome assembly GCF_027579445.1 of Ammospiza nelsoni. Taxonomy (NCBI): domain Eukaryota; kingdom Metazoa; phylum Chordata; class Aves; order Passeriformes; family Passerellidae; genus Ammospiza; species Ammospiza nelsoni. Next base: position 11,524,533 of record NC_080653.1, read on the forward strand.
GTTACACACAAAGTATTCATGCATGGTGAATCCAAATTGTATACTGTAAATTTACATACGTTGTCTAGAAGTACCATAGGTTTAAGAACATGGGCTGGCATTGGTCACATCAGACCTGAGAAGGCAGAAGTGGGATGATTGGAATAGGGCACTTAACTGAATAGTTGACAGTGTCGTTATGTCGGATAATTATACCTGTTTTTCTTTCTGCTGTCTGTTGGTGCCTGAATTGGTGACCTCATTTGGGAAAAGTTTTGTAGGGCTCTTTCAGAAATGTGTATCTATGTAACATCACTTAAGTGTGCTTAATAAATCTTCTCTAAGAATACTAGATAATAAGGCTGCAATTCAGAATCTTCTGAACCTTATATGTAATTAATGGAAATTAATTAAACTCTGGAATATTTGTCATGAAACATTTGCCAAATCAACAGAAAACATTTGTTTTGGCCTCCTATCACGCAAGGGTTGGTATATTTATAGAACTGACTGTAAACCTGAAATAAGACAACAAATCTTAGTCGCAGCTGATGTGATAAATGTATTTATTTTTTATTTGGTCATTCAATGGTTAAGCTGTGCTGTTAAACTAAGTTTAAATGGTTTTTTGTTTTTTTGTTTTTTTTTTTTTTTTTAATGCTAGACGAACTTCCAGGAGGAGTTGTCCATCCCACTAGAGTTTAGTGATCCAGTTTCCAGTAGAGCTTCCTCTCCCAAATGACTGCCATGGTCCAACTTGCTGTTTGCTTTCCATGTTTGTTAGAGATGTGCAATTCCTATTTACACAGCAGGATCAAAGGACACTTCCCTCATTCACTGGCAGGAAATTGGGGTATACAAAAGTTTTTTGATTTCCTTAGTGCTCCTTGGACAATGAGGTGATCCTCACCTTGGCAATGTGGCTCCAATTAAAACATCCTGGGGTTTGCATGTGGAGAAAAACCTTGGGCTGCAGCATTGAAATGCTTTAAAGGAAGCACTGAGTATGTTGAGAATCAGTTGACAATGGCAGGTCAGATCCATGCAGGCTTCTAAAACAAAGATGCCATGAACAAAGCTCACACCCATCTGTGGGAATGATAATAAACATTAAAACCAAACCTATCAGCAAAACCAGCCCAGCTCAGTTATTAGTATTTATGTTGTTTGGTGTACACAATTTTTAATTTGCATATCCCTGAAGTTACATATTTTGATCTGAAATGAATGAAAATATTATAAATTAATATTTTAATCAGCATTTTTGTGACAGATTCCATTGTAGATAACCAAGAATTACAATACTTATCAAACTAACCAGGTGTTTTTAAAAATCAACTTTAAAATTTACAATACAATGAAGTACCAGGCTGATGTTTTAACAGATGAATTTGTGCTTTATTTTATTCCTTTGGTTTAATCCATGGCTTTTAAAATGTCCCTTTTAATGCCCCTGAGAGTCCCTGACCAGCATAGGGTGGGCTGGAGGGTGAACGCACTGCACTGGTGAGAGGGAAACTTCCACAGCCAGCCCAGAAGGAGCCTTAGTTCTGTGGGAGGAGCTGGATTGGGCTGTGGGGTCCTCTGGGAAGCAGTGGAGAAAGCGGGGTTCTGATGTGGGGGTTTTCAGAGACAGTTTAAGATCCAGGCTAATCTCTTAAATCCAGTGGTTTCTGTCATTCTCAGTGTGTGTTGCTGCATAAGCATGCACGAATAAAATGTTTTGTTCGTTAGCTGCTTGGACTGGAAAAATTTGCTGCTTTTTGTCCTATTGGAGAATTCCAGATACACAAGTAGTGCATCTTAAATCCCTCCATGCATCTGCAACTGTAAAGTAATAACATCTGTTTAATTCCTGGTAGGACCTAGAAACTTTATTTAAGTCTAAAATAAACCACCCTCATGTACATAACTCAAAACCTGAATGAGAAATTAAAGGTACCTGTGATGTGGAAGTTGTCTACTGCATTTTTTCGCTGTAGCAAAGACATTTACCAGGCCACCCGGCCCCAGTGCTGGCAGCAGTGTCACTGCTGTGTGAGACTCAACACTGCTCCTGTGCAGAGTGAGCCTTGTGGGGCAGCAGGGAATGATCTCAGGGATGGTCCTGACCGGACCAAAGCTGAAGCCCTGGCTGGAAGAGAGCCACACCACAGGCATGGGAGTGAGGGGGACTGGGGCGTGCTGTGGAACTGTCCCCACTGTTGCTGTCAGCTTGTGCTGTGCCTTTGCTATGGTCAGATCTGCAGCAGTGAGGTTACTGGGTCAATAATGAACTAGATGCATCGGAGGGGGCAAGGGGGTCACTGGTGCTTTGGCACTTCCTGACTAAAGCTGGCAGCGCGTGCCAGGCCCCAGCTCTGGCCTGTCACCAGAGCCACTGCAGCTCTCTGGGCTTAGCCTGGCCTGCGGCATGCCACACGCGTCAGAAAGTGCAACATCTTTTGTGGCTTAGATAGAAGCTGAGCTTGGTGTTTTATACCACCTTGCACTTTAGAAGGTGAAACAAACCCGTCCTGCTTTTGTGTGTGGTGTGACCAATGTGTGCCCAGGACACTGAGGAAAGGAAAACAACCCCTGGTTGGTAGTGAGTGGGGACTGTGGGCATGGGGTCCCTGCCTCTCCTCTGCCGCTTTCTGTCCATGTGAACTGCCTGAGAAATCACTCTTAGACAGCTCCTGACTCTCCTGAGAGCTGGTTAAAAGGAAAAATACTTTGTTTTTGTAGACAGTGGTGGCTTGGTAATCCTTTAATGGTTTGAATATTGCAAATGCTGAGTGGAGTGAAGGAGAAGCGCCCTTGGAGTGAGCTGTTGTGTCCAGCTGTATATAACGTCCGTGTACTAAATCAATACCGAGAGTCCTGTAGCAAGAGCACGTGCATAGAGGGGTGGGATGGACGGGGGGGGAGTGGGGGGGGTCGCGTTGGATTTGCAAGTCACAACTGGCGTTAACTGGCCTTTTTATCTTTCCACTGTGTCATGTAAGTAGCTGCTTTCCTGTCCTGCCTGTCCCTCAGGCTTCCCCGAGTTCATTCTGAAGAGAAGTAAGCAAAATCCTCACGCTTTATAGTCGATCCCGACATCGACGTGAAGGCAAATGTCAGATGTTTGTTTGAGCGCTGTTAGAGGTTACAATTGGAGAGAACAGTTCCCAGGCTGTAGGAGTTAACTGAAGCATTGACATAATTAAAACAAAATCGGTAAAGGAATGTATATAATACTGCTCTGTGTTTTACAGTAAGATTTGTTGCTCTCAGACTGTGTAAAACAAAATTTATTCATGTTTTCTGCATATTAAAAAAATCTTATTGTACCAATTGGTAAACTATTAAATGCATATAAAACTAGATGTGGTTTTGTTTCCTTGGATGCAAGAATTACAACTATTTTGAAAAAAGCTATTGGTGTTTCACGCGCAGATTTTGCTCCCACCTGCTTTGCCCTTGCTCTGATTTTAATTTAACTCGTGCTCATCTGAGGCTGCAGAAAGTGGTTTCGAGCTGGTTCATGGCAGCTGGAGTAGTGAGAGGTTTTGTTGTTTGATCCGATCGAACAAGTTGCTGCAGGAAATGTTCAGGTGGGCTAAGCTGGACTCACAGGTGGGCAGGAGAGCCTTATCCCTGTGCCTGGCACAGGCCAGGCCTGGCTGGGTTGGGTTTGGTGGGGTTTTCCCTTCTCTTGACGCTGTCTCTGTGCCGCAGACAGGAGCTGCCTTCACTGCTCCTGGCTCGTGCTGGGGCCAGGGCCGGTGGCTGAGCGTGGCCGCCCACCCTCGGGGCAATCGCTCTGGCTGTGGGGCAGCACGGCACTGGGTGCTTCTGGCAACATCTCTTCTGCTCTTAGGGTTTGTGCCTGTGTGTGCTTTGGCTTAATTTTCCCTGTGGCTTGGCCCCAGTTGCCTCAAGTACCGTTTAGAGATGGGTCAGTGGCCAGAACTGGAATGGGCATGTCTTCATAATGGAAGAGCACGGATGTGCTTGTGAGCTTGATGTGGGGAGAGAATGAAAGGGCCCTCCCGCCAGCTGAGGTCTGTGGGAGCAGCTGGTAGGGTGGTACTTTGCAGTGGGAACAGACAACGGGATTGACATTTGGATAAGACTCGCTTGCATTTGGGAAAAAAACTGAGTCTGGGTTCTGCCAGAGCCAGCGCATGGCATGGGCTATCCCAGATGGGGTGACAGGGTGGCACAGAAGTGGTTTTTGGGGTGAGGGTTGAAAGGTAAGCCTCGTATGTCCACAAGCAGTGAGCTTCTCACAGGGAATGCAAGGCAGGTTCAGGTGGGAGTTGTAAGAACAGTGTGGGCAGTTAAATTTAATTTTCCCCCTTAGCTGGGTGAGTTGTTGCTCGTGCAGCAGTGCTGCACTGACAGCAGCTCTGAGGTGTTTCCAGTCCCACTAGAGCACTGATGGGCACTGGCACATTTTTCAGTGAACAGGTTGAGTACCTGCCTGCCTCCAGCTCAGCTGGGTCCCAGGGCCCATCTGAATCAGTTTTTACACTCGTGTTTTAAGAACTTGTGAACAGAGTAACGAGAACCCCCAGAACCCGAAAGAGGTAGTGAGGTAGACAGATGTTGGCAAATGCAGTTACTTAGCAGCCTGCATTGTCCTTGGAGCTGCTTAGCTGTGGAGCCTCAGTAGCCAGGACTTGTCTCCTTCAGCCTCAATTCACATGGGTACAACATCCCCAAAGCTGTGTCCCTGCTCCCACAGCTCCCCTGGATGAGAGGGCAAAGTGACTCATCTCCCGGAGCACAAATGGATTCTGACAGCAGAGGTTGTGGGTCCTACCCCCTCTGGGCTGGGGTCGTGACTCTGGTACTGATTTACAGCTTTTAAAGCCTCTGGGTCAGCTGGTCCTGTTCTCTCCCCCCAGCTCCTGCTCAAAGGAACAGGAGTGGTGGCTGCAGTGCTGGTACCAGCACTTTCCACCAAACAGTAAAGAAACAAAAAAAATACCTCCAGGAGTTTAAAAAGCTTTTAATGGACTGTAAGACACTAGTAAAAGAAAAATCTTGTAGGAAAGATGCACTGTAGTCATTTATTGATTGCTTTCCAGGAAATTCAGAATTTTTCTAATAGGAGCAAGTTCATTTGCAGTGAAGACTCTGCTTTGATGTCTCCAGCACCTCAGAGGCTGCTCCCTCCTTTCCCCCTGCCCAGCCCCGAGTTACAGATACCTGTAGGGTCAGACAGGAAACCGAGGGTACAGAGCACAGGGACAGCACTTGGCTCCAAGGTCAGTAAGAGCAGCAGCACGGATTAGCACAGGGCACGATCCAGGACAGACAACGCGAGGCAGGGAGAGGCTGAGCACCAGCTACGGCCAGCCCAACCTTCTTCTACAGCTTGATCTGCTTGGAAAACGGGACATTCAACTCTGTCGGCATCCCAGGGCTTGCAGCAGCCACATCTTACCTGCTGGAGGACAGTGACAACCCCACAGGATGTGTGTGGGAGGGAAGGGGACAGGAGGAGTTCTTTAGTGGCACTTGCCATTCAGTACCGTCCATTGCCAGCAATGGCAGCTCCCAATGCCAGTCTCAAAACCAGTGAGCAAAAATGCCGGAAGCAAAGGGACTGGCCAGAGGTTTCAGTGCTGGGGGAACTTCAGTTTTTATTTAAACCCCTTCCCCAAAACCTGGTACTTTCTGGTTGTGATTCTGTCAGGTTCAGGGCCCTCAGCTCTGTGTCAACAGCTCCTGTTGCAAATGATACCAGGTCTCTATTTCTGAATTTTCCTGCCCTCTCCCCTACCCTTACATAGGGCTGTGATAGCCTCCTCACTCCCCTTAGCTCAGCCGTCATTTGCTGCACTCCCACCTCACCGAGGCACTGGGGTTTCCACTGCAATGGAAGTTTGTGCGCTTTTTTAAAGATCAAGCCCTCACTCTTTGGATACAGTATCCCAAGTTACTCAGCTGCAAGCACAGGCAGAGGTGGAAGGATGAATATAATATATATCTATATATATATATATCTATATATATCTATCTATATCTTTACCTTGAAAATTAGAATGTGAATGTTACAAAACCCCACTGAATTGCCAAACTGTCAACCAAACATAGAAAAAAATGGTTAAAGGGATCCCATGGCTATATCCTGATGTAGAAAATGCTGTACATCCCCCACTTCCACATGTCACAGGCTTCAGTCATCTCAGTGACTGTTCAAATATGGCTGTTCTCAGCCCAAGCTTGAATAGTGACTGGGGGGAAATCAATCTTTTGGCTTGGAATCCACGTTTTACAAGAACGTGGAGCAGTGATGGGGCTGGTTCTTTACTGGTTTAGCAAAGCAGTGTCCTTAGTCAACATAAAAATGACCTGAGAAATGTTACATTCCTCCAGACAGTTCATTTGGAATTCATATGTACAAAGTAGAAATAACTGCTGCGCACACACACGACACGGACACACACACGGCAGGAGGGCCCCGCGCGCCAGGACGGGTCTGTGCTGCCTCCGGCCACTTCCCCTCGCGTGGCAGACACAGCCTTGGGCACACAGATTACATTGCTCAGATTAGTTCTTTGCATTGTGTATTAATTGTACCAGTGCAATAACATTGTCAAAAAGGAGGAGCTGCTCCGAGGGCGGCTAAGGCCCTGGGCCAGATTCAGAAAAGGGTGGTTTAAACTTTTTTTTTTAAAGCGAGGTACACGTTAAGCAGAGCTCTGTGTTAAGGGGATGGCAGCAGAAGGCATGCTCGGCTCAGCCTCTTTCTCCTCCACAGCTTTGTCCTCTGTTTCCAGCTGTTCCCCACTTTTCATGCTTTCCTGGAGCTGCTGGCGTCGCTGCACCTCGGCTTTAAGGTTCTCCAAGTCTTTTTGGCTGAAGGGGAAAGCAGGAAGGGGAGCAGACATGAGACTGGGTGTGGGAATGGTGAAGCAGGACAAGGTCATGTTCAATGGGGGAACACTGCTTGCACCTCCCTCCCCCACAGCTCAGCCATGCCTGAGCACAGCCAGGGCCCAGTTTGCTGGCTGGGTTTGAACAGAGAGGCACCAGGATCTGCTCTCTCAGTGGGGCTGGGACAGAGCAGGGGGTTCATCTCGCTGATGGCCAGGCAGCCTCCAGCTGCATTTTTACCACCAATGATATGTGCAGCCTTAGAACAACAGTCTTGGCTCAGGTCATCTATTTCCACCATCATCCCAATCAAATTTTCAACAAGAAGTATTTTAAAAAAAAAAAAATCTAATAGTCCTGCTGCTTGCAGTGGTCTTGATGATGCTAATCAAGGCCTCAGTTGAGATCTTGGCTAAAACAAACAAATCCTGGGGAGCTGGTTTGTGCTCTTTTGTGAACCAAGGCAGTGCAGATTTGATTTCTAAAGGTATAACCCAGAAGAATCACTGTACCTTAGTGGAATGAAGAGAATTCCATTGATAATGTTCAGCTGCTCCAGGACACTGGCCATACTGGGAGCTGTGAACTACATCACAAGGGAAAAGAAGTTTTAGGAACCTAGAGAGCACACTGAACTGCTAAACATGTCTCTTTACCAACAGTTGAGAAAAGGGCATCATTTACATTATCACCTCTGTATATCTGTAAGCCTGAAAGCACCATCTAGAGCTTCCCCACCAGTCCCTGCAGGGAGCTCCGGCTGAACCCTGCAGGACTTCAGTTAAATACATCACAGTGCCAGTTCCAAAATGTGTTGGGTTTTTCTACCCTCCTTTAAGTATTTTAACAAGGGTAAACCCTTTAGTGATGTTTTTATGGGTTTGAGCCTCTTCACTGGCCACAAATCCCTGGACTTTTGATTCAAGGTCCTTGTTCTCCCTTCATTGCCACAAACTCCTCGGGTCTGTTGCCAGTTCTCCACAGGGAGAACACCCACACACAGAGCATTGTCCCACTCTGTCCTCCCTGCAGCTGGAACCTTCTTTCCCAATCTGCTGGGGTACAGCCTGGCAGGGAGAGCACCCATGGCACAGGCCGGGTACTCTGCCAGGTCTGGAGGCAGGCAGGAGCAGCTGGGTTTGGCCCAGGAAGGTTAGTCATTGCTGCTCCATGTAAGGTAAACCTGACAGCCCCTCTGTGCTCCCTGCCCAGCCTCCCCAACCACAACATCCCTGGAAGGAGAACAAAGCATCTGGTAAAAGATGACAGCATTTTTGAGGATGAGGAAACTGAAGTTTTTCTGGGTTGAGCAACCTGCTGCCTGGCAGTGAGTCACAGCAGGGCAGGGTTGTGGGCAGGCGTGCCAGGCTCTCAGCCCAGGAGCTGTCCCTGCACCCTGCTGCTTCCCCAGGCACCCTGCAATGCTGTGCTCCATCCACACAGGTGACACCAGCCTGTCTGAGCCACTGCCCTAGCAATGGACAACTGCCACCCCCTCCTGACAGTCCGTGTCCCTCAGGAGCAGCTGGACACAGCTCTGTCTGGCAGAGCACCATCCCCAGAGCTCTGGGTTACCTTCAGGGGCATGATGTTGGCATTGGAGCCGTTCTTGTAGATCTCGTTCATTGTGCGCTGCAGAGCCACCGCTTGCTGTGTCAGGTATTTCAAGTACTCAGAGCTCTCTTTGGTCTTTTCATGGTGTTCACCGAGCTGATGGGAAACAGGAACAAAGAAAAGGTTCAACATCACAAGGGAGAGCAGGACCCTCCCCAGGGAACACACCTGGGTGCTGCCAGCTCAGCATCCCTACAGGAACTCAGCAAAATGGACTTTACCTGCCTTGGCATTCAAAAAGTAAAACAGTTCCTCTGGGAACCTTCTTATCAACATTTCACGTTTTCCTCAAGTGGGAGCATATTTGCTGGGTGAGCAGCTTTCCCTGCACTGGGCTCTTCTTCCAGGAGCAGTATCCCCCCCACCTGGACCTGTATTCCAGCATTCCCCACACTGGGCTGTGCCCTCAGCCAGCTCAGCTGAGTCACCCCGTGCAGCCACAGACGTGCTCAGACAGCCCCGGGCTGGGGCAGGAGTTTCACTGAGCAGCAGCCTGGGAGCTCAACAGCTGAGAGCTCACTACCAAACCAGTTTGGAGCTGGTATTTAAAGACTAGTGGCACAAAACATGAGAAGAGACCAGTTTTTTCCAAGCCCCACCAGAACGTGGGGCCATGCCACAAGAGAAGTGCTCGTCCAGCCATGGGTAGAGCGTGGACACATTTGCAGGAAGCTGAGCAAAGACTCCTGGCATAGCAGTGAGCAGTTACTGCACAGGGCAGCAATTCTGCCCTACAAGTACTCCCTGGCATCTGCTCAGAGCTGTTTGTAGGAAAGGCCTCCCCAAGGCCCAGGCTGGGCACTGGTTTGCAGCGGAACTGCTCAACTCTGGCCCTGCAGTGACAGCTCCCAAGTGCACAGTGGGGCCACTCATCACCTGATTCTTGTAGATGGTGTAGCCTTCCTTCTCATGCTGCAGAGCCGACCGGAACTCTGCTTTGCTCTCGTACACTCGGGCAACCAGGTGATGGCTGAGGGAAGGAAAAGGGCCGAGTCACTTCTCTGAAGAAAAAAACATTTCTGTGCTGCAGTGAGCATGACTGTGCCATCAGTGTCTGGGCTGAAAGTCTTAACACAGGTGTCAAAGGAGACTGAATGCATCACCCTGGGAGTTACTTCTTGCCAGCCCAGCTGAGGATTCAAATACTACACTAATTAGGTTGGATTTTAGCTGGAATGCTGAGAAGTGACCTACAGAGGTAGACTGAGCTGGGCATCTTCAGCTTTCCTGGGTGCAGGACAGAAGGCCACAACAGTGAACTGAAGGGAGAGGCACATCCATGGGAATACCTTGGGGCTGGATTTATTAACTGGAGAGGAAGGCTGCAGCCCTCAGGCAGAGCCAGGCCTGAGTCCTCTGGGCTCTTGCCAGCTGGGAGAGCTGACTTGGCTTGGACTGTTGGCCTTAGTGCTTCTGAACGAAAAAGAAATTGCTGGGTTTGGCAGTGTTTCTCTGTGGGAGGAGACGGGTCTCTCTAAACACCCCAGTGCCACTGAGGGACAGCTGAAGAGTCTCTGGAGCCTGCACATTCATCAGCCACTGGAAAACAAGGCAGGCTCTTGCAGGTGTTTAATCAGGTTGATTTGCAGCCTGATGGAGAACAGATGGCTGCAGTGTGGCAGCAAGAACTGGGAGTGGGCTATGCCTGAAGGACAGAGGGCATCCAGCACTGCAGCAGTGGGCACTGGGAGCAGATCCTACAGGGGTCACCAGTCCCAGCTCCCTTGGGAACACACAGAAACTACTCAGGGTTTTTATTCAAATACAGAACTTTATGGCAAGAGACAAAAGCACATTAAATGATTCTCAAAGATCCCTCCCTGAGGGCTGGAACAATTAAACATGAGCATTTAACATACTGTCCCTGTCTCCTAGTGTAATTCCCTTACCAGCTCTCCAACCTTTACTTCCCACATACATTTTTCTATTGAGAGTCCACAGGGACCAGGCTTATCTTGACAGAGTTTTTGAGCAAGCAGCATCACAGCAGATCTCCCCATTAACCTTAAGAACAATGGATCTCCATCTTTTGAAATAAACTTGGATAGTGCACCATGACCTTGGCTCTGGGACAAGACTGAATATGCAGTTCTCAAGCCCAGACCCTCCCATGTGAGTGCTCAGTGAGTGTGCTCGCTCTGACAGCAGTGACCCAGCCCAGCACCCCACCCTGCCTCACCTCAGTGCAACCTTCAGAGACTTGGAGCCGTGGTACTTGGAGCTGATGGCCAAGGCGTTCTCCAGGAACCGCAGGGACAGGTCATACTCCATGACCCCATGGAGCACCAGGCCAATGTTGTTCTGTACAGAGAACCAAGCAGGCGTTGGGAGAGACACACTGACACGGCAGTTCCTGCTCTGTGAACAGTGGGACCCCGCAGGTGTGTCACTGCCAGAGGGGCTGTGACCCTGGCCAGTCCCTGCAGCAGCAACACGGTACAGGGACCATCGTCCCCCATGGCCCAAACAATCCAGGCACAAGGGAGGTAACAGACTCTCCAGTTTATGCCGGTGCAACAAGAACACAATAAACAAAGGAGTTTTCCTAAGAATTACATGTCTCAAAACCATCTGCAGTATCCCAGTGCAGAGCTCAGCACAGAGGCTCACCCTCCCAGCTAAATGCCTTTTTTCCTTCATCTCATGGCACCAACCAGCAACAACCAGGGAGGAAAAGCACTGCCTAAATGTTTGCTTTAAACAGCCATCATGTGGGCATCTTAAAGGCCAAGAGGTTTCACAGAGATTAGGAACTTGAAGATTCCTAAACAAATTACTTACATCTAAGAGTGCCATTTCTGGGTGATCCTCCCCAAATACCAACAGCATGAGGTAGCGTGCACGGTACAGCAGGTTCAGTGCTGTGGAGAGTTGGCTGTTTGCAAAGCAGTACAGAGCCAGGTGCATCTAGGACAAGAGAAGGCACCCAGCATTAATGTAAAGGAAACTAATGTCTCCACGCCTTTCCTTAGCTGCATGAATAAGAAGTCTTCCTCACTGGTTGAAGAAGGACTTCAGTCACTTTGAAATGATGCACAGTCCCACTGAGGTGTTCCTGAGGACACAGCACTGAGGAAGCTGTGTGTATTATTTCAGTTTCTCTTAACACCCCTCACAGAATATTTCTAACCTGACTTATATATGTATGTCATATTCTGACTGTGTTTTGGAGGGGATTCTTTCCTCTTTTAATTTTTGACATAGGCCCAGGGCCGAAGCCAGGAGAATTAATATATCTAAATAAATATGCAGCAGACAAACAGTAGAAACCTAGGTTAAGCAGGACAAATGGTGAGCACACAGGACACACTCAGCTTTTCACTTTGCAGGATCATAAAAGATGATGAAGTGGAGAATTCTGGAAGGAAAGCTGCAGAAGAGGGGAAAATGCAACTGCTTTCCAGCTGCAGACATGAACTAAGGCTCTCAGACTGCAGCCAGACCCCTGAGGTGCTGCTGCTCCCCAGCTCCCCATACTCACATATTCTTGGATGGTGTTGGGGTGTTCGATGCCCAGGACCCTCTCACTCATTAGCACCGCTTTCTGCTGATTGCTTAAGGCCTGAACAGAACAGAACAGAACCCAGGGCAAGTCACACCACGCTGTGAGCTTGAGCAAGCATGGGGAAGGACTGAGAGCACTGAGGAGATCCCCTCAGAGCCCCTGCTTACCTCTGAGTAATCTCCCATGATATAGTTGAGCCGAGCTAGCAGCCTCAGGCAGGCACAGATTTCTACATGCATAGCACCATACACATTGTTGAACAGGTTTAAGGCTTCATTGATGAGCTCACAGCCCTCCTTCAAGAAACCTGAAAAGAAAGTATATCCATATGTATGTACATATAAAAGAACCTCTAGCACTGCTGGAGACAGGAAGTGAGACCAACGGTGGGATACACAGACACAGGTGACTGCCCTGAGGGCAGGATATCACTGCCCTGACCCATCCCTGCTCATTGCTGGTGGATTTATAGCAGGAGGAGATCTTGGACACCAGGCTTGGCAGCAGTGTCCTGGTGGCCATGCCCCAAATACCCTGCTCTTCCCATTATCAGGGATCATCATGAGAGGCAGAGGCACATGGATCTGTACCTTGCTGAACTTTTGCTTGCCCGCTCTGGAAGAAGTGGAAAGCATCGGAGGCTTTGGGGTTTACATGCTTCACTACAGGGAAGATGTTAAGAATATCCTCTTCTGTGAAAGTGGGCTTGTGCCTGTTGTCGAAGTTGTACTCCTTCAGCAGGATCTGGAGGGACCAAAAAGAGTGGAGGGCACAGTTACCACTGCCATAGGCACTTGGCAAGAAAAGGGGCAAAATTCTGAATGTGGAATCACAGTCAAAACATCTCCTGTACCATGACCTGGGACAGAAGTCTCCAAGGTCAGATGTAGGTGTGCACCACCACCTGTACATGGCAAAATGGCACCACGGTGACAACACTGAACCCGTGACAGGAGAGCTCTTCCAGCTGTTGTCCCACAGCCCACAGAGGAGTGAGAAGGCAGTGCAATTATACTGAGGCTAGCTGTTCTTCCAAGGGACATGCTAGCAAGTTTATTACTCAAAGAATGAACTGGATCAGAAATCTGTTTCTCAAAGCTGGGACCTGTATTCCAGCATGGACACCACAAAGACCCTTTGGGGCTTGTGCTGTGCCTGCAAAACACACTCTTCATGTTCCTCAATACAGGACATGATGGCAAGGGAGGGAGGATGTGGATCTTACCTGGACTCCAGTTTTGAGGGAGATTTCACGGAGCAGGGTGATTTTCTGTAGATTATACACTTCAGCTGCTTGGTCAGCATTCTCACTGCAGAAAGTACACACAAGCTTCAACTCTCAGGGGAGTTTCTGCTCAAGGCCATTGCTCCATTGTGGGTATGTGAGGCGCAGGTCCCTGTACAGCCAGGTCTAACCCAAACTAAGGACTAACACTGCAGAGTTTGCCCACAGTCTGTGAAAGCCTCTAGAGCACAGCAGTGCTTTTACAGAAATCCTGTGTGTGTTCTCAAAGCCCACTGCAAGTGTTTGGGCTGAGTACCTTCAGCTCTTGGTGAGGAGCGAGCAGTCCCTGTGCGAGGGGATGATCATTGTCCAAGTGCCAAAAGTTGGTGTTTCTCTTGGGCCACTTCATTGAGAGTGCTAAACTGGAAGCACCAATGTGCCCCTTCCTTATTCGCCATCTCTGCTCATGTACAGGAGCAGTTGTCCTTTTTTCTGGAGCCGAAGCTCCCTTCAGCCTAAATCACTGTTGATATAGACAAGTATCTTCTGACTATATTACTTCTGCTCCTCACCTTCTGATCCCTTATGTACCCTTAGGAAAGGTTTACCTTCCTCCTCTGCTTTTCATGGCTGCCTTTGCATCATAGGTTTCATCTGATTCAAAGTCTCACTTCCCCATTCCTACTCTTTGCCCAATTTCTTTCCATTAAAGATCTGTTTAAGTCCCTCAAGGGACTTAATTTTATGCAAACAGAAAACAAATAAAAAAGGGAGGTCCTGTTAATGAACAAGAGCTACAGAAGTTTGGTGAATCCAGGGAGAAGCCAGGGTCACCTGCTCCACTTACCATTCAAGACTGAAATCAAAATAGTTCTTTGCTTCTGAACAAATATTCTTCCATAGCTCCTGAGGGGTCATGCTTGCCCAGGCAGTGTTATCAGCATTGCCAAGGTTCCTGTTTTTCCGTTTCTTGTTCCTCTTCTTGGAGACCAGCTCATCAGCTGGAAGATGGGCAATGGGATTTGGGAAGGAGCTCAGAAAACAATTCAGGAAGTGACTGATGGCAGCAGATAAACCTGACAGCTCCACACCCTACAGGGAAACACCAGAGTCAGTCAGGAGAGACATCTGCCATCCCACAGCACCGCTCCAGCCCCGAGCCCCACACACACCCAGTCCTACACAAACAGGGCCACCTTCCACGACAGGGACAGGAAGGCAGCATGTCCAAGTGGCACTAGCACAGACAACGTAGGATTAAGTGTGTGCCTACACACAGAAATGTAGTGCAGGCATATACACTTCGGGCTGCTACCTGGGACAGAGAAGGTTTTGGCACTGGAACCAAGCCAGGTGTATTGCTAGGTTGTGTGTGAATACAGCCTACCAGGATATGTAGTGTTGAGTCAATTAAAAAGGCTTCTTAGAAGGGCAAAAGCAACACTGTTTAGGAGGAAAAAGTACTACAAGGAAAACAAGCTGTGATTTCACTTTTAAAAGCCTCCAACATAATGAGTGAGGATCTGGGGAGGAAAAGCATGAATGATTGCTCTCCGGGAAAGCTTTCTTCAAGTGGGAACTTGTTTTCCCTTACATACAGGCCTGTACCTATTTCAGTGCTAATGAGCTTGTACTTCTCGTTGCCATGCAACCCCAGGAACTGCCTAATGAGAGGAGAACCCCAAACAGCTCTGTTTGTGGAAAAAAGTCATTAGGGAGGACACAGGAGGCAAGAGGTGAGATTGCAGGTCATACCTGGAGGTACGTCTTGAAGATGTGTTTGGCTGATCGAGTGATCAATTCACTGATTCCAATTTTCTACCCAAAGGAATAAAGAACAGACTGAGTGCATTGGCAAGAATATGGAAAAATACAATGGGCTTTTGAAATGGTCTTTTAGCAAGATCTGCAGAAGATACACCATTCTCCCTGCAGCACAGAACTGCAAAAGCATTTGACAGCCCTCCTGGAGGCCAGGGAGGAGCCCCTGGCACCTCTGTGCCCACAAGCCACGGGTGCAGCTCAGCACAGCTCCAGCAGTGCTTCAGGGGCTGCCACAGCCCAGCCCCTGCCTGCTCCTGGGCAGCCACACTCACAACACTTCAGAGTTTGATCCAAAGCCCAGATGTGTCTTAGAGGCTTAAAAAATACATGGCTGAAAATCCAGCTGTGTTACTCACTATTACATTTGGGAATCCCTGAAGCAATTCTCTACCCCAAAAGATACTTACAGTTCCTAACACTATGAAATCCATTAAGGATTTGGGAAAAAACCCTCCCCAACCACCACTTACAGGTCCTCCTCCCTCCTCCCCCTGTTGTTGAAGCTGTTTATTTTTACAGAGAGAGAACAACTGGCCAAGTGGGAATCTCCTTGGGACAAATGATGCCAGAGTGGTTTGAACTGTCTGATGTTAAGCCTGATGCTTACAAAGATGTGATCCAGCTGTGCATGGCCAGGGGTCTTGGTGATGAAGTTGATCACCTTGCCCAGGTAACGCATGTTGATGCCCCTCTGGTGCATGGCCTCAGCCAAGGTGGCCCCATCCATGGGAAGCACCGTGTGATCCAGGCAGTCCTTCACCTGCAGGGTGCATACAGACTTTGGTTACTGAGAACAAACACAAAGGAAAGAACTTCCATTTTAAAAAATATTAAAAAAAACCCACAAGAGGCAGGACAGGCATTCCCCAATGCTACTTCAGACACCTCCTTACCTGGGGCTGAGGGTTGCCCTGAAAGGAGGCCCTGACCCCAAACAAGACTCTTTTGGTGAGTAGCACCTGCTGTAACACCAGGGACCACCGTGGTAACACAGGCAGGGGGGACACCTGCAGTAGCCAGCCCAGTCTGGGCCAGGTCCTTGCCACTGGGGCCAGTTTCACTCCTCTGTCTCAGCAGGGAAGGAGCAGCACTACACTCAGAGGCAGAGGCAAAACAGCTCCTACCTGTGCGACTAGCAGGCTGACCCTTCTTTAAGGGCCTCACAGTCACTAATTGCCATTTCCAATTAAGAGTACGTGGAGCTGTGCACACATAGCTGATAAGGACAAATGGCACTTGCATGTTAAGTTGTGCTGCAGTGCTGATAAACAGTTGTTTAATTCACGTCATGGAGCAACACCAGCTCCTCTCTGATATGCACAGGACTACCTGCTACAGCAGCTGGTCTGCAACCTGCTCTCACGCAGGCCTGTGCAGTGTTTTGGGTTTATATACTGGAGTATCAACTACCTTGTAATCAACAATTACCAAGCCCTTTTCTGACTCACTTACTTCCTTTTGGTTTAAAGACTGAATAGCTGGTTCTGAAGGCTGTGCTGACTACAGAATTAGTGGATTTAGAGTTCAGAAGAAACTTTCCAACAAAGAAAACCCTCTTGTAACACAAGACCAACAACTCCTGGACCTCTTGGAGTAGAGCTCATGAATTCTCCCCTGCCAGTTCCAGTGCCTACTCTGACAGCTGCATAAGCCATCAATTCAGCAAGCATCCCAGGAAGGGAGAAACTGGGACTTCTTATGTGGCCAGGTGCATGGGTAATGTCCAAAATGCTTAAGACTTACAGAAGGAGTTTTTAATGACTGCTATTAATTAAAACAATTTCCCAGTTCACTTCAAATTATTAGTCACTGACTGAGTCACAGCTAGGGTCAGCTAAAACAATAAGCTGTGAAGGATGCCCAGGGCTAGGGAGGATGGCTTATGTGGTCTCTATTGTCCCAAACTCTTAGCAATAGCTTTAATTGCCAGTGCCAAATTTTTTTTGTTGGACTGAGGTGAGAAAATCGTGCCGTGATGTAAGATGGGCAAAGGAAAACCCCTTGTGCCTTGCACGCAATGCTCATGCTGTTCCAGGTGGTTCCCCAGCAGTGCCAGAGCCTGCAGCTGCTCAGGTAAAGCCGCTGTCCCAGCGGTCACCAGCTTGCTCAGAGCAGCCAAGCTCTGAGGGCAGCATCACTACTGGCTCTGGGGTCCTTACCAAGCCTGGGATCTGGCAGGACAGCAGGAACGCAGCAGCGTCCTTCAGCAGCTGCTTCTGATCCTGCACCTCCTCTCTGCTCGACTCCGGGAAGCGAACACCTGGGAGAGGACAAGAGAAAACATCAACCACAGCAACTCACAGAAACCTAACTGTCTCCCTGGAATGCTGGATGCTTCAAAAACTTATCTCAAACTATAAAAGTTCTGATGGCAAAAGCATTGGCAGCTGTGTTCAGGCAGTGGCTGGGCTGCTCAAACTCAATGGTTTGGCCGTTCTCCTGCAATGTGCCTGCTCACTGCCCCAGTATTCACCCCAGGAAGCACTCTGGAAGCTTCTCAATTTCCCAATAAAAAATATGGCTCCAAGTAATGGAAATTCATGCCTGTGCCTGATGTGTGCATGTAAAAGGGCACTGTGACTGCTCACTGAAATGTTACTAAAACAAACCCAGCCCTTCACTGAGGTCCTAACATCAGTCGTTCAACCACAAGTGTTATTTTTTGTGTAAACTACTACATGAGGATCAAATTTGATTTTTTCCCTCCCTCTGCTTCTTTTCACATGGTCTCACAGCTGGGATGCTGGAGAATCACAGGAGGATTCTTGGCAGCAACCCACAGCCCTCCCCCCGAGGGTGGGAGACGCTCCCCTTGGCTGCCCTTGGCAGCTGCAGCACTGCAATCCATTGCTGCTTCCTCTCCTCTGCATCTCCGTGCTCCACAGAGGGCCCTGCACCCTGCCCAGCCTAACAAAACCAGCAGCAGTCTTGGCTACAGCACAGCGTTTATCTGCAGCTGGCTGGACACAGCCACCCTCAGAAAGGCTGGTCCCAGCTCTGGGTACACGTACCTGGTGAGAAAATATCTGGGTTAAACCGAATATCAAATGATGTGTCACTAATGGAGCCTACAGCCTTGCAAGCATTCCGAATCACTTCTCTGCTTTTGGGATCCACTGGAGCAGGAAAAAAACAGAATACAAATGAATGTGGAGTTCAGGAAATGGCAGACCTAGCTATTAAGTTTTGTTACTAAAAACAGCAATGATGGCACATTCTAAAGAAACCCATTATAAAAACAATCAATTGTAAAGGAGAATGGCTGAAAAGTCTGAATAAGGGAACATAAGATTACCCAAAACCCCCATGGATATCCCTACCTGCCAGCACATGCACTCAGAAATCCAAGCCTGGGGTTCCCAAAGGTGCCTGTGCACTGCTGGCCTCCTGCCTGGCCCCAGCCCTGCCCTGCACTCCACTGGCCAGCCTGGCCAGGCTCTTGCTCCCAGGGAAGAGCTGAGGGGCTGGTGGCCTTGCTGGGTTCAGACACCTCAGTCCCCCTGCCTGCAGGGGTGAGTCATTCATCAGGGTGTGAGCAGCTCTAACAGAGAGGCCAGGCAACACTGACAGGCAGCCAGTGCTCGTCCTGTTTAACCACCATCAGTCACCCCAAACCCCCAGCCTGGCGCAGCTCCCACCAGTGCCAGCCCAGCAGGGGCTGGTGCTGAGGATGAAGTACCTGTTCCATCGTCGGACGCGATGGTCTCTGCCAGCTCCTTCACCTGATCCAGCCCAGTCACGCTGTCCTCCATTTTCCCATCCTCTGACTCGGGCCTCTCGCTGTCTGCAGCACCATTCTCTGCAGAGGCTCCATTTTCCAGAGCAGCTGAGCTCTCCTGCTTGTTGGCTTTCTGCTGCATCAGCTGCAGTGCAGCCAGCTTCATGAATAAGAGATACCTGCAGCAAAGGGAAAGGGCAGTTCAGCCCAGCAGAATCCCAGAGCACCACACATCTGGAACATGTCTCACTCCCTGAGCTCCCCTGCCTTGCCAGCAGCAAGTGACCCAAACATCCCACCACAAACACGCCTACAGCAGTGCCCACAGGATTTTTTCCAGCCTCTAGAAATGAACATAACTTTCAGGACATTGGGAAAGCCTTAAAAAGCAGCATAAATCCTTCCTGTTCCCTAGCCATCAAGTGGAAAGGACACCTGCAGGGAAAGAACTTCTAGGTGTTTGGACAGGAATCAACAATAATAGATCTGGACACTAAAACACAAACCATCTCTTTCCCTGGCTCCCTGTCCTAATCCTTACTGTTCTCACCTCTTGTTAATTAAGTTCCTATAACTGCATTTACATAGCCAAGCCATAGGGCAATTAGCTGCTCACTTCTGGGAGCTCTGTTGGGATGCTCCCAGGACAGTGCAGCAAGGTCCTGACTTGAACCATGACCAGATGCACGTGGAGAAAGGGAGAAGCTCTGCTCACCTGTGTTCTACAAAGGCATCAACAAGCTCTTGACGAAGACAGCAAAGCTTGTGTCTGTGCTGCTTGGGGAACCCCATTTTCTTACATTCCTCTGGCATCTCCTCCCCTTCAACAGGCAGGAAGTTTAGATCTGGAGGGAAAGTGCGTAGCAGGTCCAGGATGTAGTGACGCCCATCGTTGCCAATAATGCCTTTGCACTCTACTGAGGAGCACAGCTCCACCTCCTCATTCTTGTCATTGAGAACTTTGTGCTTCTGGATCTTCAGCGGCCTGCTGGTCTTCTCCAGCAGCTCCAGGTACTTGGGCTGTGACACAACTGTCTTGCCAAAGTCTATTGACCCATAGATGACACTCTGTTCCTGCTCCCGCTCCAAGATGCCAGGGATAATAGACTGAGCCGTCACCCTGTAACCTCTGTAATCCACCACGACAGTCCCCAGCGTGTACAGCCCTTCCACATCCACAGCGTTGTAGGTCCGCACACCATTGAGATCATTGGTGGGAGCCACGTAAGCAGCAACGTCTCCACCAAAGTCCTTGTAGTGGTCACGGACGTCAAAGCCCAGGCTGAAGAAAATGTTGTTCCAGATGAACATCTGCATCTTGGTCTCCTCGCTGGGGTTGATGGCCATGACATTGCCATCAATGACAGCCATAGCACCTCGTGTTGCTGCTGCAGTGAAGTCACTGTGAACCTGGAGGCACATGGAGAGAAAGTGGGGTCAGGATGGGCCCCCATGCTCTGAAAGCTCCCTGCAAATTTTTCCTTTGCTCCTCTCCTCCCAACAGACTTTCAGCAGGCAGGCGGGTCATGGCTTTTACTGCTGTGAGCTGGCGAGTGACTTCAATACAAGTCCCAGGAGCCAGAACACAGGCAGCAAAGAAGGGGCTGTGTGAGGGGCTGGCTGCATATCCTGAAGTTACCTTGAAAATGGCTCGTTCTCTCAGCAGCCTCTCAGGCAGGTTCTTGCGTGGCAGCTCCCGTGTGGTCTGCAGCTCCTCATTCCAGTCTCTAGTCTGAAAGAGGGAGGCAAAGCCTTGTGGGATGCAATGCATTGTGTGGGAAGGGGCTGGCGAGGCAGCATTCCTGCTTCACAAGACATTTTGGGAGAGAAGGGAGAGGAAGGGGCAAGAATTCAGGCTGCTGTGGGGCTCAGAGGAAGTGACTTAGCAGCAAGAATGAACACACCTTGAGAGGGGACTTTATTCACCAGCAGTTTGGGACAGATCTTGCATCAGCCCAGCCAGTGCAGGGGCACTGAAGGGGCAGCACGGTGCAGGTGTCATTAGCCAGTGCTGTGGGCACACTGCAGGCACGTGCTGCCCACGGCTGGCTACTGCTGCCCTGCAGCCCTTTGTGCTAGAAAGCTGCAGCTGAAGCATTTGGAGCTGTCTGCTCAGACACAAGAGCCATTCCAGGCCTGACTGGCACGAGGGAGTGGTCTGCCTCCTGTGCAGTGGCACTCTTCAGAGAAGGGACACGGAATTTATAAACATCTGAGCAGGAGCTGCTCCTCTCAGTCACTTCTGTGCTCATGGACCTGCAGCCTGAGCAGCACAGCCCCTGTAGTCAAGGGCCCTGTGAAGAACAAGGACTCCTGCAAGTTTTCCTTTGATGATCAAACCCCCCCCCACAAATAACAGAGGTTACTTTCGGGAAGTTAACTTGTTCCTGGCAGAGCTGGCAGCAAAAGTCTTGCCAGTGTCATCAGGCAAAGCAAGAGCAGTACCTGTCCAGGTATGTGCTCCTCGTAGCCCAGCCTGGAGGTGTAGGCGTCCTCTGCCCGGACACAGTCCATGGCGTGCTCTGCCTGCGGGGCCGTCCAGCTGTACACTTGGAAAGGAGTGGCTATCCTCTCAAAGGGGTGTCTCTGAACCCTAGTTTGGGACAAACAACAATTACATTTATAAAGGAGGAATCCTTTCTATTCCAAGAGAATTTTCCCTGTGCTTTCACACTGGTCCCTACAGGTCACGATGCAACAGCAGCGCGCAGTGGAAACCCAAGCACCGCCGAAGGTCTCCCGTGTAATCTGGAGCTCTCAGCAGGGGCTGGGGCTCATCTGTAGCTACTTCTGGCCCAAGGGGCAACACAGTACAGCCATTTTTAAATGGCCAGATAGTCACAGTGGTGGCTGGAGGCCACTGCTAATTTCAGCCCTCATCTAGTGTCACTTTCATCTCCTTAATGAAGCAGAAGCAGAGCTCCCAAACGCCACACAATGTGCCTATCAATCCACACCCTGCTGAGCCGAGGCAGTTCATTAAGTGACTCTGAAGAATGACAGGCTTTTGCACAGGACCCACTGTCCTGGAGCAGAACAAATGGTCCCTGCAGCAAGGACAGGAGAACTAAACAATGCCTTATTGTTGTGTTATTATTATAGGAGCTAGAGGAAATTACAGAATATTAACATGCACAGACATGTTTAAAACAACCAACCTCTTGCCACTGTCAGCCTATACAAAGCCCTGTTGTGTTACTTTCGCTGATATTTATGCTTCAGTCTCTTTTGTGGATCAGAGAGATCCTCAGAGTGCTGCCCTGTTGTTCAGTCAGGTGCTCTGGTCCTTGCAGCTTCCACTGACGTGTCCCAACCACCCACCACTACATGAGCTCAGAGAAGCAGGCACTGCAATCCCTGCTGCACTGGTGGCATCCAGCTCCCCAGAACCAGCTGAGCCTCCCCAACTTCACCCTGGGCTGCTCAAGGAACTAGAGAGGAAGAAGCACTGCTACCGTTTCTTCTGCAGAGCAGAGAAGTTTTTTTTGAAGGTAGGGCTGATCTGGTTAAGTAGTTCCACCAAGGAATGACTGAGAAAACTAGGGTTTGCAGGTTTGGGATTGAAGTTGTATGCAGTAGACCTGCAAGAGAAAAAAAAGAAACAGTCAAAAGCCACTGTCATACCTGAAACCTTCCACACTCTAGGAATGTGGAACATGACTGAGAGCTCTTCATGCATTCACAGTATCAAAGGCTGCACCCTGTGCCCTTGCCTGTGGGACAGAGACCATGGGGCAAAGAGGCAAATGGGCAGCAAGGACCCTATCCAGTCTCCCACAGCCAGTAACCCTGTACCTGTCCCTGATGGTCTTTTAATTTAGACCTTTTTCAGCCATTCCCAGGATCAAGAGAGGCTTCTATTTTTATAGCTGGGAAGGACTGATTTCACAGAACTTCCTGAACACACCAAAGGTGCCTTTGTTCAACAGAGAAACCCCTCTGCACAGCCGCTCCAACAGGCACAGCCACAACAGCTCTCACGGTTTCCATTAGAAAAACAAAAAAAGAAATTATTTGTAGTCAAATCTGCACCCAGCTCAGGGAGTTCTGACAGGCTGTGCTTTTGCTTCAGGGCAAAATGAGATAGTTGCAATAGTCAGGAAGGAATTTCCTCCCAGCTCAAAATGCTCTAAATAGCTGATGACATTATGGGATGTTTAAACTTTCCCTAAAGCACCAGGCATTTAGCCACTGTGGAGAAGTGGTACCAGGCATAACTGAACAGCCCAATCCAGTATAGCAACTCCCACAAACCCATGTGAGCAGTGAATTAAAATAGGCTGTTTCTGGCACAGGAAAAAAAAAGGCTGCAACTGTTTGTTTATGAGTTGTTTTCCAGCTGGCTGCTGCAGGGCAGGACAGGAAGAATGTCAGTTACTCACTGATTCAAGTAGAATCCCCGCGTGGAGGCAGTGATGCTGACGTGCCGATCCTCCACCGTGATCACGTACAGATACATGAGGTCCCCGTGCATCTTGCGGTTCCCGGGCGGAGGGTTCCAGCCACTCATTGTCAGTACCTTCAGGCACTGCAAAGGCTACGGCAGAACACAACACAAGCAACTCCTGTCAGCAGGAATTCATTTCTTTGAGTTAGAGGCACTCAATGAACACACCAGATCCCTTTTACCTGCTGCCCTTGCTCGATTCCAGAAACAGAGCTCACAAACACACCTGGTATCCCAAGCACAGCTTCCTGAGCCCTCTGCAGTCCACCAGTTTGCCTTTCACACCATGAGACATGCGTGAAAGCAGACACCCTGGGCCTTTGGGCTGCACAGGGTATGGATTTCTTGCTGTACTTGTTTTCAAATGGCAGCTTCTAAACCAGAATCCGAGTGGGAGGGCATGGGAAAGCTAAGAGCACTCTGTAGTGACCTGCAGATCCTGTCTCCAGGACTTTGCAGAGGAATGCTGCTTTCCCTTCTCTGCCACCCATCCCAGCAAGCCTGGCCCTTCCACACTCTGCAGATGTCCAGACTCTATGTCCAGTGTTTTGCACACCAGCTCCTGGACTTTATTCTTTTGGCTAAGCAGTGCTATCCCAGTGCTTGTTAAGCACCAAGCAGAGCAAATCCCAAAGTCCACTTCGCTCAGCTTTCAATCCATGACCACCAGTTTGCTGTGAGGAATGTGCTAGTAGCTGTTTGACACAGGAACTCTACCTTCCAGTCTCTGTTCTGGGGCTGAAGGGCACACAGGGGCCTCTCTTTGCTACCTGGCAGGATATGTTCAGGAGGGGTGCAGTCAATTTGTTCCATTTCGGTACCTTTCTTCTTCCTCTTTCCACTGTCTAGAACAGACAGAGACACAAAGTCAGTTCTGAAAAGTGTACAGTCCCTCCCCCAGTCATCATTCCAAGAGGGATGCAGAAGTACTCCAAGTATTCTCTGCACTCCTAAATGACACAGGACAGCCGATTGTTACTGCGTGTTTAACTAAGCCGGGAGTCAGGGAATGAAACCACTGACCACACCAGAGAAGTCTTTTTGACCCATACCTCCCAGGTCTCCTTCAGTGAAGACACTCAGGAAGGACAATGAGTTACAGTCCACACCATTGAAAGCATCTGATGGGTCAAGACTCTTCAGAAGGTCCCGAATGTGGCGCACGTGTATCCTGGCTTCTCGCACCGTGTATGGCTCTGACAACAAAAAAGTGAGGAAAGAAACTGGGATTAGACAGTTGCTTACTCCTTTGGCACACAGATCTCAAAATGGAACCAGAGGAAAGAGCTGACAGGTGGCCAAAATCACTCCCTAAAACAACCCTCACTCATTCCCTCCCATGTCTGAAGGAACTTGCCTTCCACCACTTTCAGCAGTGAGCCCTCCTGCAGTCCTTCAATCGTCTTCAGCTCAGCAAAGTTATCCAGGACGTTGCCATCCAGCTGCAGGGAGAAGCAGGTCCGATGGCAGGTATCCTCCCGGTCCATCAAAACTTGATGGATTTCTTGCACCATCTCTTGAGGAGAAACCTTAAGAAGGTAAGAGCACAATTGTTGTTTGCCCTCCCACAGGCTCTTGCCAAACTTTTCCCCTCAGCTGCAATATCAAAAACCTCTCAGACCTCTCCCTCCAGGCTTGGAAAGGCAGACTCTACCTCTCTTTCCAGGAAGATCTCTCCTGCTCCTGCTGGTAGGGCAGTGTCACCTCTGGCAGGGTCAGCCACCTGAGCTCCACCCCACGGGGCTTGGCACCCCGAGATGTAACAGCCAGGCACTGCACCAAGCACTTGGCACGGGACAGAGGCGACAGAGGGCACTGAAGGAACAGCAGGTGGTGGGGGAAGTGGGGTTCTACCCTTATCCATTCACACCACATTAGTGGTGAGACCTCGGATGCTGCCCATGGTGAGCTGTGCCAGTGCCACACCTCCACAGGGCTCAGGGGAGGCCAGACCCACCCTGAGCACCAGGGCTGCTCCCCCACCTCCCTGCTCTGCTCCAGCACCACTGACACTGCTGAAAACCCAGAGGACTCGGCTAGTTTACATAAGCTGCTGTAAACAACGAGGCCTGCTATTATTAGCCCATTAAAACTAACAGCCAGGGGGATTTAAAGGAGACAAAAAGCCAGTTTGAGACCCAGCTATTTCCAAGGGGATGGGATTTTGCTGCACTCTCTGCCAGTCTTGGGCAGATAAGAAGTTCCCACTGGGTTTAGATTCCATATGCCTCTCCCCAAAACTAAGAGATATACTTCATTCAGATAGTTTTTGGTGAAGTATCAAGCTAAATGGGACTATGAACCAGGCCTGTCAGAGCTCATCCTGACCTGGCAGCACGTCACTGTCCACATGACGTGAGGCAGAGCTCTCCATGCAGAGGGAAGTGGAGACTGCATCATTCCCTTGGTCTTCAGGCTTGAGCTCCCTGAGCTGTGTTAGCACCTGCCACTGTACCAAACCCAGGCTGGCCTGAAACAGCATCATGTCGTAACTGCTGAGCAAGCAAGGATTTTCCCTTCCTCACTCAGGCCCAGAAATCACGTTTTCACAACACTGCTTTAGAACAGCCCAGAAGTGGGAAGGCCATTTTCCTTGTGCTCAGCCTCATAGCCGAGCCCCTCTGTGATGGACAAAGAGCTACACCACAGTGAGTTCTCCTTGCCCTTGCTCCACACCTGGGATCCAGAATGAAACACCCTAACTCTGTCCCTGCAATGCCCAGGCAGGCCTGGGCCAGGCAGCCTCTTGCTCACGTCTCTTCTTCCTTCGTTTCTCTCAAGGCACTGGCCAGGCAGTCTCCTGCACCCTCCATCCTTTGCTGCCTCCTTCCCCACCTAGCCCTGGTCAGAAGACAGACAGGTCAGGGAGCTGTGAGCAGCCTGAAGGTGCTGTGCAGACTGTGAGGCTGAACAGGGGCCTTGCAGGCACTGCCTCCTTCCCTGCCTGCCTGGCTGAAAGGATCTGGCTCAAATACTCCCCACCTCTGTTCCCTTCCCCAGCGGGCGAGGGCAGGTACCTGCAGGGAAAAGGGCTCTATCCCTGGTGCACAGATCTTGACAGTGAATCCCGTGTCCTGTATGACGATGACCTCCTGGTCGTTCCCATCTTCTCCCGGCTCAGCCTCCTCGTGGCCATTCTGCTTGGCATCCTTGTCGCCCTTGAGGCTGTCATGCGGGCCGCTGCCATTCATCAGTGCCACGCCAGACGGGTGCTCTGCGCAAGGACAGAGGGGTTCAGACAAGGTCCTCTCCACTGGGCTGCAGAGACTGGCCTGGACACTGCAAAGCCCGAGCTAATCGGGGGCTAAAAGGCACGGTTTTATTCTGCACTTGCTGTTTACTAGACAGAGGTGTGCCAGGCCCTTCCCTCCCTTTCCTCACCGCATAATGAAGGTGCTCTCACTTGCCTGCGGTGTTTGCATCTTCCACAAACCATGTGCAGAGAGGGGAGGGAAGGAGAGCAGGAAGGATGGGTCAGTGTACACCACACTGAGCTGTCTTAAGCCTCTTAATTAAAAAAAAAAAAAAGGGTGTGTGGTGCTTTGCGGCCTGGAGGCAGCTGTAACCTCTGCACCAACACGTTAGAGAGCAGAGGGAGAGGGAGGCCGGCGGCAGCCCGGTTACTCCACAGGCACACCACAGCTCCCACACCCCTGCCTGCCTTTGGCCATCCTCTGCATTTCCAAAATACTTCACACAGATCCCATGGTGCAAGGGCGAGGCTTTGCCTAAGCACTTCTATTCAAGAAAATGGTGACGACATTTTAAGTGCTCGTTTAGACAGATGCGTCACAGGGCCGGGGAGCTCTCTGCACCCTCCTCACAGCTCTGCAATGCTTTGTTTTCTTTTTCAATAAGCTGGATAGCATCAGAGACCTGATTAGATCTAAGAAGCTGCCAGTCTCCCAGAGGAGCCTACATCCTCTGAACCAGGCTGGGGACCACACTAAAGAGGACTAAGGGGCAGCCAGGAGAAGTTAGAAGAGTGGAAAGAGCTGCTGATAGCAACTCTGGGAGATGGCAGAGTACCCCTTGCCCCCAGCGTGCCAGGCTGGTGTCCCAAGCACACCACCTCACCCTGCAGACCCAGGCAGTGGGTGCTGAGGAACAGCCAGCATCGTGTCCCTCAGGCTGAGCTCCCAGCAGGGCTGGCTCAGCACACTCAGCTGCACCCCAAGGTCACAGGCAGCAGTGCCAGCTTGGTGCTCTCAGACACCCACTTGCAGGCAGCACAGATGGAGCAGGTGGGGTGCTTTCCCAGGCAGCAGAAACAGCCTTTCCAAAAGGCTGCACAGGGCTAATGCCTCGAGGCTGCAGCCCTGCAGCCAGCTCCATCTGGCAGGTGTCGCTCCTCATGCTCACCTCCTGCAAGGCACCAGTCCCCACTCCAGGGGAAACGGCTGCTCAGCCTCCCTCACCTCATAGACTGGTGCTGTGGCTTGAGCACCTACAGCTGTCACAGACAGTTCTCCTCCAGCAGCCCCAGCTGCTCCTGCAGCCCAGAGAAGCCATCCACCCTTCACAATAACCCAGAAAGGGACGGCAACACCATTCCCCCCTGCACACCTCTGGAGCACAACATGAGGCTGCAGCAACAAGCCCTGCAAAAGCACCCATGGAAGGTCACGTCCCTGCCCCAGACAATGACTGCCAACAGCAAACCCTCAGAGATGACTATCAGGGCTGACTTGGGACATGGTGAAAGGGCAAAAATGCAATGAGAGCACACCCATTCCAAATGCAGCAGGTAGCAGAGCTACCTCAGGCAGCCTCGGCTGCCTTCAGCAGCTCAGCAGCTGCTGCTCATGGTCCCTGTCACTGTGCATATGTCCCCAGCACTCACTGCTCATTTCTTTGACAGATGAAGCCATGGGCAAGTCAGACGAGAGGCCTGGCTCTGGCTCCAGCAAGCTGCTGTCATGCTAGAAAGGAGGAAGAAACACTCCATGCAAGACTGCCTCAAGAGATGTGGTTTCAGAAAAACCACACCATGCCCAAAGGGCTGGGGAGAGCCCCTCGTCACACCCTGCAGCCAGCACAGCCACACTCCTGGGCTGCCTGAACACGTGGGGATCTGGAGGGAGTGCAGACAAGCCACCAGGGAAATGCTACACCTGGGGCTACTGGTACTGCAGACAGGATGACCTGCCAGGTGCCCGAGCCAGGCCTGGCCCAGCCCCTGCCCACCCAAGCAGGGCAGGATCACTCAACTTCTGTTCCTGCTGTGCTAGCCAGAAAGGAGACAGAACTTGGCTGAAAGGAAGGCTGGCACTGCAACCCTTGCACACGCCAGTCTGGAGAACAGCAAACACCTTCAGCAGCAAAGCCAAGTGAAACAGGAAAATCTGAACACAGCAAGGGAAAGTCACCAGCCAGGACCACGCTTCTGCTTTTCACTGTTCAGTGGTGTAAAATCCCCAAACTACCTAGTGTTTCAGAAATCAGAATACTGCTCCTAGTCTGCAGAAATACAACACGTTCACACCTTCCATCTCTCTTTTTCTTGAGTGAAGGCAGGGCTGGCACAACTCTGCACTTTGTGACAAGCGACATGTAGAAGCAACACCTACACGTCTCCTTATGCTAGAGGATCAAGCTCCAGCCAGCAGAGTCTTAAGTTTAGAAACGAAAGTTAAGTCTAGACTGAGAAAGATCTGCTGTGCAGCAGGTTAACCCTTGGATGTGAGCCAGGCAAGGCTTTCCAGAGGGGTTCTGCACAGAATGGGTATGTTTCAAGGAAGCACGAGCTGGCCTGGAGGCCGTGCTGCCTGCTGGGTGCTGACTCACCTGATGTGCTCCCCGAGGGAAGCAGAGCTGCACCCAGCTGCCCTAAAGTGGGTCACTGGTTCCTCTCACCCTCTGTGCCGACTGTGCCGCGGCCTTGGCAGCGCCGGCGCAGAGGGAGGGACATCATGGGGCACTCATGGATTTCACAGGATTTCAGCCTACTTGAGACAGCAGGAGGAGGCACAGGAACACCTTAGGGACACCCGCAGAGACCTCTCTCTCTCTCCCGTTCCTTGCTGCCACTTCAAGCCCCGAACAGGCGGGCAGCCGTGTCTGGCTGGGCTCTCGCTGCACCCCAGATGGCTCACGGAAGGTGTCTGAGTCACAGGCAAGCGGTTCCACCCGCTCCAGGGGCAAACCCGGCGCTCCTTCCCTCACCACGCTGCTCCTGCTGCGCACGGAGATCTCTGCGGGGTCACGTCGGCCTCGACACAACACTTTGTGGTCTCGACCGAAGGCTGTGACCTCTGGTCTCCCCTGCCATTCCAAGGGAGGTGCCAGTGTCCCAGCAAGGACCCTCCTCCCGCACTCAAGCTGCAGCTTGTACCCGAGGAGTGGCAGAGGCTGCCGAGCTCTGGCCTGTGCTGGCTGGCGGTGTTCTCACGGTGAGAACACGGTGAACACAATGTTCTCACTGCTGCCCCGAGCACAGCGCAGCAATCCCTGCACACACACAGAGCAGAGCAGAGCACGGCCAGGCACTGAGCACAGCACAGCAATCCCTGCACACACACACACAGAGCAGAGCAGAGCACAGCCAGGCACTGAGCACAGCACAGCAATCCCTGCACACACACACACACACACACAGAGCAGAGCAGAGCACAGCTAGGCACTGAGCACAGCACAGCAATCCCTGCACACACACAGAGCAGAGCAGAGCACGGCCAGGCACCGAGCACAGCGCAGCAATCCCTGCACACACACAGAGCAGAGCGTGGCCGGGCACCGAGCACAGCGCAGCAATCCCTGCACACACACACACAGAGCAGAGCGTGGCCAGGCACTGAGCACAGCGTAGCAATCCCTGCACACACACACACAGAGCAGAGCAGAGCACGGCCAGGCACCGAGCACAGCGCAGCAATCCCTGCACACACACAGAGCAGAGCACGGCCAGGCACCGAGCACAGCACAGCAATCCCTGCACACACACAGAGCAGAGCGTGGCCGGGCACCGAGCACAGCGCAGCAATCCCTGCACACACACACACAGAGCAGAGCACGGCCAGGCACCGAGCACAGCGCAGCAATCCCTGCACACACACACACAGAGCAGAGCATGGCCAGGCACCGAGCACAGCGCAGCAATCCCTGCACACACACAGAGCAGAGCAGAGCATGGCCAGGCACCGAGCACAGCGCAGCAATCCCTGCACACACACAGAGCAGAGCGTGGCCGGGCACCGCCGCACCGACCCGCACCTGCCCGTCTGCATTCACACCTGGCACAAAGGATCAGACACAGGATTAGGTTTCATCTCTGCCTGGACAAGGAGTTCACACGCCAAGGTGACAGGGCCTACTTTAATCATGCTTCCTATTTACAGCCAGGCTGTGGCAGCAGCACCTGGCAAACCCCTGCAAAGATCCTGGCGTGAGGGAGGGCGCACACCTGAACCCAAAACCTGCTGTCTGCACACAGCACAGATCCTGGGAAGGGTTAGTTAATAACTGATTTATGTTCAAACAAATCTTCTAAACCAAAGTCAGACACAAATCCTTTTCAAAGATTATCGGATCCAAAAGTCAGCGACACTGTGTTGCTGGGAGTTAGCCTGGTCTGCAGGGACTGCTCCGTCAGTGGGGAGTTTCCTTCCCTACATTTAGTAACTGGAGAAATTCTAAGAGGGACAAAACTCAAAATTAAACCCCCTACTTTACCAGCACCAACCTTTGGAATGCATTTCCTATTATCAGCTCCAGTGCCATTTTGAGGGGCCAACTGGCTAGGGCCACTGTCCCCACTGCACTGCAATAATGCACTGGGTGAAGGAAGAGAAGGAACATCCCATCCTCAGCACAGCCGATGGAGCTGCTCCACCCCTGCAGCTCAGGCCTGTCCTCAACCTGCACACAGCTGAAGGAAGCCCAAGGCTCCCTGTGCTGGTCCCTCACAGCTGCACACTTCCACCCAAGCTGCTGCAGGCTAGGCTGTGCAGATCCACTCCCATCCTTTACAAGGACCACGTTTGCAGTCACAAACAAAAGAGGGATTTAGCTTATGAACTGAGGAAAAGACAAGCAAAACGCCCTTAGGTTTGCTTTGCTGACATGAACAAGGCACAGACAGGTCCCTTTGTGGTACACACCCAGATGGGATACCTCATCACCTTCCTCCTTCACCTGTGAAGTTACATCACCTCTGCACCCCTCCCCTCTCCTTTGTGCTGCCCCATCCCACAGGCACACGCAGCCACCCACCCCTGTGAGGGGCATACGGTGTGGGGGCTCCATGCAGCAGGACAGAGCACCTGGGAGAGGAAGCTTCTTTTTCTTCCTCTTCTTCTTCTGCTGCTGCTTTGAGGGCAGAACGTGGGCCTGGGAATCAGTATCGGAGCTCGACCTTCTGCTGGGGCAGGCAGTAGGCTCTGTCACAGAACCAGCACTTGTGTTCTGAGCCTCAGGTGACACCTCACCAGGGGGAACAGGCAGCACAAGTGCAGTTTGAGCTGGCAGGGCTTTCTCTGCCTGGGCTGGCAGAGCAGAGGAGGGTGTGCCAGGGCTCCCTGGGGAGGGAGCAGGAGCTCTGCACTCGAGCACGCTGTCCGAAGGCACCAAGGCTGCGTGCGGGCGCACGGCCGCCCGCCCCTCGCCCTGGCCAGCGGAACGCGCTCCAGGGCCCGCTCTGCTGTCAGCTGCTGCCACGTGCTCCTCCCGGCGGCACCATCTGTGGGCTAAGCCGCTGTCCTCAAGTTTCACACAGCTCTGGCAGGCCTCAAGTGACTGAGCATGATCAACCAGCCCTGCCGGCCTGTCCCCAAGGTCGGCTGGAAGGACAGTCACTGCATGGGATGCCTGTGTCCGCTGGAGCGGGCCAATCGTGCCAACGCCAGATCTTGAACCGCTCTTATCACAAACTGTCATCATTCCTTCTTTGTCCTTGGTCTCAGAGAGGTCTTGGATGTATCCAGTGCCCTTTTGCAGGCTTCCAGTCACCGCCTCACTGGGGATGATGTCTGGATACAGCCCAGCACATTGGGCAGCTTCTGGCATCTCCGGGACGACACTGCAGCTTGTGGGAGATTTTGGCAAGAGAGGCGACCTCTCATTGGGCGAGCCAGAGCTGCGTGGCTGGAAGAGGAGATCGGTGACTTGCCTGCAGCAGTTTGCAAAGAGGCTGTTTCCCATGCCTGGCTCGTGCAGCACCGGATCAGAACAGTCAGCTGTGCTCCACACACACGCTGCAGTCCCCACGCGCAGCCCGAGCCCCCGCTGCCTTCTCGCCGTCAGGCGCTCTCTTCAGAGACAGCGCCTGCGTGGCCCCAGCGTGGCGGGACACAGCAGCAGCCGCTGACTCCGTGCAGGATCCCAGGCCCGTGTGCTCACCAGAACAGGATGCTGGGCCTGCAGCAGTTTCCCCAAGGTGCTGCCTGGGCACCCTCAGGCCCGGCCGCCCCGGCCCTGTCCCCGGCTCCGCTCTCCGGTGCCCAGCACAGCCGGGCTCGCTCGGGGGATGCCGCCCGCGCCGGGCAGTTATAAATAGCCCGATCTCGAGGGCCACACCAGTGCAGCCTGGGACGAGCACTGTGCCAAACCCCAGCAAGCGAGATGCATTGAATTACAAGGCCAGGGCAGTTACTATGGCACGCCCGGGCCCGGCACAGCCATCCATACTAAGCAGGCGAGCACAAAGCATTCAGGCAGTGAACCAGTCAGTAGTTTCTAGACGAATTTACTCTCCTCTCATGCTGCTCTGCCATATAAAACACAGCAAACGACAAAACCACATGCAATCCCCTAGCACCTCTCCTCTTTCCATGCTACTTAAAGAAAACCATGGCAACTGAAGCAGGGATTATGGAGCTGGAGCTTCCTCCAAGCACCAGGTGGCCCGGGGAGGCTGTGGCTAAGCAGGGCACTGCTCACACCTCCAGCGAGGCCGTGCCACGGCCACGGGCTCCTCACCCTCCATCCAGGTATCACTCCTTTGGCACAGAACAGGCCCCCGAGCTCTGGAGCCTTAGGACTGGGTACCCCTCAGTGCCATGGGCCAGCACCAACTTTCAGATCACGTGAGCGTTGTGGTTCTCTTGTGATTTGTGATTTTTGAAGGACTTCATATGTACTGATAGCTTCAACTCTTCCTCCTCACAAAGAGACCTCTGGGAAGAGGAGGAATCTCCTAGAAGTACCTGGTCAGGTCTCATGAAGCTGAGCTGCATTTCTTCAACTGCAGCCAAAGCAAGCTCACGAGAGTGCATGTGTTAGCTCTAACCTGTGAAGGCTGGTGTCAGTACAGCAAGTGGAAATTAAATTTTAGCTGGATAATAAATGAAGCTAAATAAATAGTTTAATGAATCCGAATAAATTTACTAAATGAATACGCATTAGCTCAAGAGATGGCCCTAACGAAAACATTTCTGCAGGACATCCCATCAGGGAAAGTGGGAGACATGTGGAGGTGCCTCCCTTGTGGAAACCACAGCTTCCCAGGAACTTCCCACTTCAGGTACAACAAGGACTTCTTTTAACAAGAGACCACAGTGAAACATTAGAGCTGCTCTAATGGCATCATTAAACTCAAATTGGTTCTAAGACATCTGTGGGCAGAGGTACAAGCTCTGCATTTACTTCTCAGCAGCTTCACACCACTGAGACTGGCTTGGAGAGAGAGCAGAGCACAGTGAGGCTGCAGCCTGCAGTGCTCTGGGCAGGGCCAAGCCCCAGGACACCCAGAGGTTCCCACAGCTGCTGGCTTGGGCACTTACAGGTGCTGAAATGCCTTGTGCTTTGCATCTGGCACCCTGACTTACCTACCCTGCACTCTCCACATCTGGGAACTACATTTAAACCCATTTGTACACTTTCTATCTGGCCAAAACTTATCATGAACCTAGCCTTGAAACTGGCTGTCTGGGTGACCCTGCTACAATAACACGCAATTCAAACATCACAGAAATCAGGCACAAAGAGTAGGACTAATGCAAAGTGCAAAGACCAGTACCAACAAAAACATTAACTGTGTCAGGAAGAACACGTTTCTCAAATTTCAAGAGAGCCGAAGGAAGGAACTGAATTTCAGACAGAAACCAAGGACCAGCTGATAATCCTCCAAGTCCCTGCGCTTTACCCTTGCACATAGCTTAGTTTCAGAAACTACTGGGACAGCAAGAGCAGGGAACAAGCCTGCTGTTCTCTGGGCAGGGTTTGCAGGGGAGGTCTGGCAGCTGGATGGCCTCAGCAGCTCGGGCTGCCCTGTAGTGCAGCCGTGGCCCTCGGGCCACACGTGGCTCAGGGGACAGCAGCTCCCGCAGCTCTGCAAGAGCTCTGCCAGCAGCAGCCCAGCAAAGCTGCTGCCCCACAGCAACCCCTCCCCAGGCACTCTGAGCAACCCACCCAGGCCTGCTCAGTGCCCTGACCCCAGCTGAGCCTCTGGGGACACCAACAGCAAAGACAGAGCAGGCACAGCACGGCACGGCACGGCCTGCTACCAGCCAGGACCCACATTACCATCGCCAGTCTCATCCAGCCCCAAGGGCAGGAGGTTGGCTAGTGGGGAGCAGGGCTAGTCCCAGGCTAATCCAATCCGCTGGAGTTCTGGGCAAGAGCCACGATCCTGCGGTTTTATGTCATTGCACATAACTACATACAACCCGTCTGCATCTGCAGCCTCTTCAACAGCTTGGAGTAGAGACTTTCTCTTTAAAGTGAAAGACAAACTAAGGAAATGCTTTTTTAGAAAAACATGCCAACCAAAAGCTAATCCTGAGAGAGCCTTGCTACTATGGCAAAAACCTGACCTGCTGCGAAAAGTGACAGCCAATGCCACCACAGGAGGAACCACGTGCTGGTTTTCATCTTTGGCACGCTGTCCAAGCACTGTCCCAAGGACTGGCATTGCTTCTCAAATGCAAATAAAAAAATGCATGAACTTCAGACCTGTAAAGCTTCTAGAAATAACAACTTTCTAGCACAACCAATGGAGCACAATGCAGGGAAAGCAAAGCAAGTGCTGGGAAGCTGCGCCAGAAGAGGAGTGTGCTGCCAAGTTTAGTCATGTACAGACAATGAAGGTAAACACAGGACTCTGCAACATGGTGCTGGTTTTACTGTGCAGGAGGCAGCTCTGAGTCTGCAGGTGGATTTATCTCAGTGCGTGTTCCTGACCTACTTACTTCCACTTTTCAGCTGGGAAACCCAGGAGCAAGGCTGCTCAGGCAGAGCAGAGAGCTTCCAGTGGGAGCTGAGCTCTTATCCCACTGGCAGAACCGCCCCAAACACGATTCCCTCGGGTTCCCATCCCTCATCCTGCCACGCAGATGCTGCGTTATCACACTCCTTTCCTCTTCTTAACCTTGTAGCAGTGATCAGATTTCTCTTGCACAACTTTCCTCCAACTTGTCCCCCCCAAGCGTGCTAGAGCTGTGTATTAAAAACCCCGATGGCCAGCAATTCAGTCCTTTCCAAAACCACTAAACTTCCAAGGTTGGGCAACTGACAGCGATAGCAGATCCCCAGATTAAGAATCAGCCTTCTGACCTTGTTGCTAATGCACAGCTACACTTGCCTCCACAGCACTTTCCATTAACACCTGCATTCTCCGCTGCTCTAACGGAAGATGTGTCTGAAAGCAGGGTTGTCTGGGGAGCTCGGGCACAGAGGGACTGAGCCAGGAGAAAACTAATCTGGGCGCAGCAAAGTTGAAGGCATTTTAGAGTAGCTAGAAACACTACTAAATTTGTATGTGAGAAACTTGTTCTAATGCAGAGAAGACTAGGAATAAAAGTAATCCAAGAAAGGCTGCACACAATGGCTGTCTGATCTCACACCAGCTGATAGCAAAGGTAACAACCCAAAACCGAGCCCATCAGAACTCATTACAGGAACGCCAACTGTCCATGCTTGTGTGTTTCTGCACTCAGGAGGTCAGAGTAGCCTCAACAGTTTCCAGGCTGGGGGAAGAGAGCAGCAGCCATCAGCCCTCTCAGCTGGCACAGAGCCCAGCACCGCAGCCTGGGTGCCTGGCACAGCTCAGGGGGGTTCTGCAGCCAGGAGCCCACTCACAGCCTGCCCATGACTCCAGGTACTGAGAGCTGCCCCCAGACATAGCCAGTGCTTGCCTACAGGGGTGCTCTGCAGAGCACACAAGCAGTGGGAACACCAGAGCCCAGGAGCCAGAGCTTGTGAGGCCGATGCCAAAGTGGCCAGGCTGGCCCTGCTCTCAGGCGAGACCTTCCTCTGCTCCTCCCCAGACTCCACGTGCCATGCCGAAAGGATTCCTCCACCTTCCACCCTCCCTCAGCAATCAATTGTGGCTGGAGAAGCAGAAATTACACTGCATAACTTTTTAACCTGGTTTCTGGCACTGCAGGCGTGATACTTGCTTCAAAATCCAACGCGGGGGTGAGAGGGGGAGGCTACGAGCACTGAGCTTCCCACTGCTGAACTGCATCCAACCTGCTCCACTGCCAAATGCCAGTGAACTTTGCTTCAGGTGACAAACTTCAAAAATCCACCATAAAACCAGCGGG
Source organism: Ammospiza nelsoni (assembly GCF_027579445.1). NCBI lineage: Eukaryota > Metazoa > Chordata > Aves > Passeriformes > Passerellidae > Ammospiza > Ammospiza nelsoni. Next base: position 11,561,181 of record NC_080653.1, read on the forward strand.
GGATGGAAGCGACATGTGGGTCAGTCAGGGGATTCACGTGCCTCGGGACGAAGGCCAGCCACAAGCCACACTGCTTCCACGCCTTTTGCTTTAGAGACCAGAGAACAGAGCTGAGCCTGAGATGGGCGCGCAGGCTCCTAAGTTCTTGAAGGTACAAACACCAAACAGACCAAAGCCAGGGCAGCTGGAGGCATCTCAGGGTCGGTGCCAGCCCAAGAGCTGGCACTGAGAACAGTGAGGACATGGAGGTCTGCACGCTGTCCCTGAGCCTAGCCTGAGCCACTCAGGCTCCGACACAGAGCAAGAACAGCCAGCAAGTAACTAGTTAAACCTGCAATTTCCAGCTGAAATGTCGAACAGGCCTCTGCCCTTTCCAGGAAAGCTCTTGCTCATGAGTACTGTCTAGCATGTCAGTGGCGGCCGCAGCCCGAACTTGCAGGAGGAGCCAGCCCTCTGCTGCCCGCCACCCCCGGGACCGGCACGTCCGCCCGCGGGCAGCGCCACGCGGTGCCCGGAACGAGCTCGGCTCCCGCAGCCCGGGCCTGGAGCGCCCGCCGCGCCCACGGGCTCCGGGAGCGGCCCCCGGGCCGAGAGCTCCCCGCGGGCCGGGCACGGCGCTCCCGGCCGGGCCCCCCCGCGGCCGCGCGGTGGAGCGGCCCCATGAAGGTGACCTTCACCGGGCCCGGGGCTCCCGCTGCGCCGGGACGGGCCCGCCCAGGCCCGGGGCCCCGCCTGACCCCGCGGCTGCCCCGGGCCCCGGCCGCGGCCCGGCCCCGCTGCGGCGCGGGACGGCACCCGGAACCGCGCGGCCCGGCCCCGCTGCGGCCTCCGGCCTCGGCAGCCAGCGCAGCCCCGGCACCGCCGGGAGCCTTCCCGGAGCGGGCGGGGGCGCGGGGCCCCGGCGCGACTCCCCGGCACGAACGGAGCCCCCGGCCGCAGGCGCACGGCCCCGCCGCGGGGCGCACCCGGGCCGCTCCGCCGGGCTGGCCCCGGGTAGGACGAGCCGCCCGAGCTGCCGCAACCGGCCCGGCTCCCCTCCGCGGCCCCGGCCCCGCTCCCGCACACCCCCGCGACCTTCCCGGCGGCAGCCAAGAGCCCCGGCGCCGGAGAGGGAGCGGTGGGTTCGCACCGCTACTCAGGGCATCCTCGGGACGGGCATCCCCGGCGCCGCAGCCCGGCCCGCGCTGCCGCCGCAGGCCCCGGCCCGGTTCCTTACCGGGGCGCTGCTGCGTCTCGGCGGGCCGGCTGTCGCGGGGTGCCGGCTGCTGCTGCTCGGCGCTCTGCGCGGCCGGCACGGCGGCCGGCGGCATCTCGCCCGCTCGGATGACCATGGGCCCGCCGAAGGACAGCGCCGTCCGCCCGCCCACGTGGTGCGGCCCCGCCGCCGCTACGGCGCCCGCCAGGGCCCAACCCCCGCGCGCCGGCAGCGCCTTAAAGGGGCCGCGCCCGCAAGCCGCGCGCAGCGCCCGCCGCGCCGGGCCCGGTCCCGCTCGGCTCCGCTCGGCCCGCCCCGGCTCCGCACAGCCCGGCTCGGCTCGGCTCCGCTCCGCTCGGCCCCGCGGCACTCGGGGTACGGCCCAGGGAGACTCTCCCAAAGCCCGGGGAAGGTCACCGGCCCCCGGCGTCCCGCCCGAGGCCGCAAGGTCACCGTGCGGAGCCGGGGGTCCCGCGGTGCCCCCTGCCCGGGGCGCAGAGCGGGGAGCGGGCAGTGCGGGCAGAGCGGGCAGAGCGGGCCCCTCCGCCCCGCAGCACCGCGGCCACGAGCACGGCCACGGGCACGGGCACGGGCACGGCCCGGGGCGTTCATGGGGCACAGCACAGCGGGGTTTGGGCTGGAAGGGACCCCCGGTCCCACTCCCTGCCTGGGCACGGACACCTTCCCACAGTGCAGGCGGCTCCGAGCCCCGCAGTACCCAACAGGTTGTATTCCTTTAAACAGGAGTCTGCAGCCGTGGATGGAAATGTTGGGAAAATCTTTAATTGTAACAAATAATGGTTGGTGATAGGTAAAAAAAACAAAACAAACAAAACCCAAAACAAACAAAACCAAGAACAAAACCAACAAAAATCACAACCAACACAAAACAAAAATTCCAACCAAACAAAAAAAGGACGTTCTTTAATGTTTGATCTTTGTCAGTTTCAAGCCTAACCAACAGGAAAGGATATTTATATTTAATCCATGAAACACATAGTAGCTAACAAGCAAGCTGCAAGTGATGTCCATGTGTTAGAAAAGCAAAGTTTAGGGCTTGACATGATTCAGTGATCTAAGACCTGGGGGAGGCACTTAACATAGCTTGAGAGGAAGGATGTTACCATTAATAATGGAAAAGAGTGCAGAATTTATGAGCCACAAGGACGTTTGGCTGGACTCCCCAAGATAAGGAACTACTAATAAAACTGACTCAGTGATTGTGCTGAAATCAGCTCCAAATGGGTAGAAGGTAATTCTGGTAGGGGGGGGCTGTGGCCATCAACTCACAGACCACTGATGTTAGAAATCAACCAACCCAAAGGAGGAGAAAGACAATCCGCATGGGAAGTGGGGAATCATTAACCAATACAGAATACTAATTAATAAGAGAACTACGTAATTTGTAGCCAATGCACACTAATTACTTTGTTTGCTAAAATGTGTAAATTGTCAAAAGTTTTGATTGCCATACATGTTAGGTGGAACAATTCCCCACGTGACCAGCACTGAATAATGTCAGCTTTCTAACCAAACAAACTGATTGGAGAATTTATTTCCCATTTCTCTGTGTCACTGTCCAGTCTGGCCTTGAACACTTCCAAGAATGGGACAGCCACAGTTCCTCTGGCCAGCCCGTGCCAGGCCCTCCCCAGCCTGACAGGGAACAACTCCTTCCCAATACCCCATCTAACCCTCTCCTCTGGCAGTGGGAAGCCATTCATTCCTCCTTGGCCCGGCACTCAGATCCTGATAAGGATCCCCCCATCTACCTGCAGGGCCCCTGCAAGAACTGGGGTGTCCCTCTGAGCACTCCCCAGAGCTCTTGGGGGGTGACGTAGGAGCCAGTCCTGGGACAGAGACAGAGATGCTTCTGTTTTGTGCTGGAGGTCCTGCATTCTGGGGTAGGACAGCACCACCCTGCAGATTTCAGTCTCTTTATTAAGAAAAAGGCATATTACAACAACTTCTAAAGTACAGCTCCATTCTCTAGTCTCTGGGTGTTAACACATTCTGAAAAGCACTTGGTTAAAAAGCAAAATTGACAAGAATATCATCCTGGCAAAAATGGTGGCATGTAGCAAAATGAACATTCAAATGAAGCAGAGCAGTGTCAAACCTTTGGCATCTGTCCCTCTGCGGCGGCGCTCCCCAGCACGAGGCACAGGCGTTTATTGTTCTCACTGAGCTCCACAGACTCAGCCAAGGACAATATTTTTGCTGCAACGAAACCACAGATGCTATGGGAGCAGGGGAGCTGAGACCAGAAGTGCTGTTCTCCCCATGTCTCTGCCTGAGCCCTCCCAGGGGTCCCAGCACAGTTCTGCCCAGGCAGAGGTGCCGTCCCCACCCCACAGGCGTGACAGTGACCTTGAAACACACAGACAGGGCTCGTCCTTGTGGGCCGAGGGGGTGCAGCTCAGGGCTGTGCCCACAGCCTCTGCTGCTTGAGACATGCAACGATTTGGGGCATTCCCAGGGCCTGGTAGTCTAATTCCTGCGATAATTGCAACAACAGGAAAGGGGAGCTTTCTTGGAAGCTGCAGGATGACTGAAATCTATTGGGAAGAGCCAGGAGGCATAACCACACCCTGGCCAGGGAGGACCAGGCACCGTTTGGGTGTGGGTTGGGTGCATCTCTCACACACCCTGGCAGCTTCACCCCCTGTTCCTGCCCGAAGGTGCGAGGAGAGGGAGGGTGACACGAAGGGATTAGATGTGGAGGCAGTACCGAGTGCCACCCTCCGTGTCCTGCCATGGGGCTGGGACAGCAGTGTCCTGCCAGCCAGAGCTGGCCAGGAGGACACAGAGGCAGAAATGGGGCCCTGGGGAGCAAAGGGCAGCTCTGATGGTGCTTTGATCCTTGTGCTTTAACTGGCCGTGGTGTCTGGTGCTCCTCCACAGCTGCTGGGCTCATCGATCCTGAGCTCCTCCTGCTCACCCAGCAGGCACTGCTGATCTTATCCACAGATCTCAGATGCCTGCATGAGGCAACCCAGAGGCGTAAGGGAGTTCTCTGCCGTCCTGCTGGCAGCCAGGCGCCGGCAGTGCAAGAGGGTGACAAGAACAGGCGTGCAGCGAGGCGGCTGTGGCGTCACTACAGCTAGACTGGCTCAGCAGGGCTGCTGGGACACGAGGGCTGCTGCTCTGGGAAAGGCAGGCTGGTGTGGCTTCATTGGGGCAGCAGGAGCCAGTTCACCAGGCTGGACACAAGGACTCTGAAAGGTTCACCTAACCTCCAACAATGAAAGTCCCTTGTTGTGCTGCTGATTTACCTTCCTAGTGTGCAGAGCTTCGGGAGAACTTGGGAAAAGCAGAGCAATCCCTTCACACTGCTGGCTCCAGCCACTTCAGGCAGGATGTTTCTTGCTGTGCCACTGCCATCTCTCCTGGGCACTGAGCAAAGAGCACCCCTCAGTCCCTCCAGAGCACCCATCAGCTGGGCATGAACCTGGCTTGGCCTGCCATAAGGCAATTCACAGAAAGCTTCCTTTCCTGGGCCTGGCCCAGGTCAGACTGTCTCAGCACAGAGCCATGCAGCAGTGGGAAGGCTGGGAGCCTAGTGGGGATGGGAAGGACACGGTTGGGAGTGCTTAGATTAGCCCCAGCAAACACATTCAGAAAATATGGCTTTTCAGTTAACAGGGTCAAGAAGAAGAACTTCCTGACTAATCTGCCAGGATTAAATAAATCCAGGGAAGCGTGCACCCCATTGCAGGACTGGCTCTGTCACAGCAAGTGCAGCGGGTGCATCTTCCCCCATCCACTGCTCACCTCACACCTGCTGCAAGGTGCATTTCAGACATCCCTATCTCAGAAGATAGCATTAGGAAAAATAATGATGATGATAATAATAAGGAAAAGAGATATTAGCAAACCAACACATCAAATCCATAAGCCTCTGCAGAGCTGCAGAGCGGAAGGGGGTGCAGAGGAAAGGAGCGCGGCTGTTGGTCTGTAGACAGCTCTCAGCACGTGGTGGTTCACACACACAGGACGTTCAACAACCGAGCGTTATTGCTATGCTTCCATTTCCAGTGTAATCATTAAGCTTTACAGCCCCAAGCCCCGCCCGTTCCATCGCTGTGCTCCTCAGTCTGTGCTTCCAGGAGCGCAGTGCAGGCCGGAGCTGTGTGCGCCCTTTGGACTCCCGAGGAGTGCAGAGCACTGACTGATGCACCTACAGATCCCTGTGACACTTACAGGCTAAGGGGGGAGGCTACAAGAGCCCCCCACTCCAGGAGGGGAGGGCAGGCCCTGCCTGGGCCCCAGGGGCTCTCAGGCTCCCGGTGGCTCCAGCTGCCTTCTCAGTAAAAAATAGGAATACTGTCTTTTTTTTTTTAATCATTTTGATCTCTTTGATCATTTTATATAAATACAAAGATTAAAATAATTTATCTCAACATTATTTCTATTACAATCATACAGTGTTTTCCCTTCAAAACAAGTGCATGTATGTGTGTGTATATATATATATATATAAGTGTATATATAGTATCTCTAGAGCTTCCCTCCCCCCTAAGAAAAGCAGCAGTGACTGAAGCAGGTACAGCACGCAAGAGCTGATCCTTCCTGCTCCAACGCAAATGTGCCCAAGGAAAAGCGCAGGGCTCACCCTGACGACTCGTCTCCGAGCACATTACATTGGCATGAAGGGGGGCGCAGGGTGCTGGCTCTCCCTCCCTTGGGGAACCCCCTGCCTGCCCGCCCGCGGGGCTGCAGACCCGCCCCGCTGGGCAGGAACCGGCATGGGGCACTGCAATGAGATCAATCCTTGAGCAAGTTGCTAATTACTGCTGGAGAGGAAAGGCCCTGCAGCTCAGACGGGGCTGCTTCATTTACATACTAGGCACTACGGATGATGATTGCTAGGAAGGTATTTACATAGGAGAAGGATCATACTTCTCCCTCCTCTTTTCAATGCTCATTCATAAACACCATGATCTCATGAAGAAGTTTGTAATAAGGATGCAACATATAGGTGTGTCTATCAGGATTGTCTAGGAAGGACGGGAAGGAGCTGTGCACACCCCAGCTGCAGCAACAGCCGAGCACACAGGGACAGGCATCGCCTCTTTCACCGCAGGACAGGGGAGACAAATCTGCAGTAGAACCTCTCAGAACCTGAGAGAAACAGCGATTTCCAGAGGCCAATACGGGCACAACACTCCCAGAACTGTGCCGCTGGAGCCCTGGGGCTGCTCCCCTCACAGACCTGCCCTCCGTGCCCCCGACGGTGGGCGACAGCAGGGCCCCAGCACAGCCAGCTCACCCGGAGCGGGGCCTGGCAGAGCCTGCCTGGGTCACTGTGCAGAGGGAAATGGCAGGATGCACTCTGCAGCCTTGCCGGGGAGCGCAGGGCTTTCTCCCTCGTGTAATTGTTCCTCAGAGCCCAGCAGGCCGTTACCAGAGCCCCCGCGCTGCCCTGCACCTGCCCAAGCTGTGCGGGCGGCCTGGGCACGGGGAGCTCTGCAGGGACGGCCTGTGAGGGCCCTGCCGGGCTCCTGCAGCCTCCCGCGGCTGCTGCGGCCTGCGAGGAGAGCTGGGGGCTCCTGGCGCTCTGCACTGCCCAGGCAGCACATCCAGGTACCTCGCGGGCTGCAAACATTTCCCACTGGAGCTGCACACCTCGGCCTGGCTGCTGCCTGGGCACTGTGAGGGGAGACCTGCCCAGCGTGGCTTTGCTGGGCTCTTTCCCAAACCCAGAGCCCAGGGCTGTGTTCGGGACCATGGGAGCATCTGGGGAGTCCCAACCCTCAGGTCATGCCCTCCAAAGCCTGACTAGTCACATGACAGCCAAAGAAAAGGTACAAAAGCCTCTAATTTCTGCCCTGCTAGTGCAGCTCATACGCTTTGGAGTTTGTTTTTACTAAAGAGCTGGTTGGCGACTGCAACTGTCAATCTCATAAAGCATTTTAATAGAGTATATAAATATTGGACTACAAAAATAGACAGCTCTGACTGCACGGGCACACTGAGGGTGAGCGCGGGCAGGCCAAGCCTCGCTAGTCTATGAGGGTGATGTCTTTCAAGAGGTTTCAAACTGAATTGGAAGGAAATGGGTTCGGATGTCACCCTGCAGCTCCCTCGTGCCCACAGCAGCCGCGGGGGCAGGGAGGTCCTGCAGGAGGCTGCTGCCCACGGGCTGGAGCAGGGACAGCTCTCTGGCTGCCGGCAGGGAGGAGGGAGGTCCTGCACGAGGCTGCTGCCCACGGGCCGGCAGGGCGCTGGCTGCAGGCAGGGCCGCTCCCGGCCGGCCAGCCAGGCTGGCAGCCACACGCCAGGGTGAAACCTGCCCCTGGAGTTGCCCTGGGCAGCAGGGTCCGGCAGCTCCGCAGCAGAGTGACCTTCGCCCTGCCCGGCCGGCAGAGCCCTCCCCTACAACGGTGTTTCACAACAGCCAGGGAGAGATTGTAAAGATGACAGTTGGGTGGAAATGGGGCAAGGCTGCCCCGGCGGGGCGAAGGCAGCTGGGTATGGCCGCTGTGCTTGGAAGGACGGGCGGGAGGACCGGGCGCTGCTCAGCCCTCAGCAGTGAGCCCAGACCTGGCTGCGGATGAGACTGAGAACCACAATGCTGGTGCCGAGGGAAGCACGGGGTGCAGCCCTGCTCCAGCAGCACGTAGAGCCCGGCTGCAGGGCCGAGGAGCCACTGGGTGTCCAGCAGGACGGACAGTCCCGGCACTTGTCCGGCTGCCTTGTCCGAGTCCTGCGTGCGACCGCGATGAGGGGAATCCGTGTTGGAGACAGCCAAACTGCTGCACGGGGGGCGCGGGACAGGGCTGGCCAGCACAGCAGCGCTGTCCCTGTGGAAGGGCTTCCCTCCGTCACCCAGGGGATCCACCTCGTCCGGCTACCTGCGCTCTGGAGAGCCCTGCTGGTGCTGTGCCCGGTGCCGCGATGGCCGGGCTGGGCTCACACCGCGGTGCCGGGCCGTGTGCTGCACGGCCTGCTGCTGCTGTGCCCGCTCCCAGCACCCGGGCCAGGGAAACCAGCCTGGCGCCCACTCGGAGGGCAGCAGGAAAATCTCATTTCAAAAACGCTTCCTCTTCTTTCTCTCTTTCCTTTTCCCTCGCAAGCTCCGGACAGGCGCTCGGACGTGTCCCCCTCGCAGCCCGGGTGCTGGACGCTCCCCTGTGCCGCGGCATCGCCGGTGACATCCCCGGCTCAGACCTTTCGGGGACCGTCCCTGGCTGCCGGCGGGTAGGCGCGTGCAGGGCAGGGCTCCGCTTTCGGCCGCCCCTTCCTCTCCACCGGGGATGGGGAAGGAGCCTCGGCCGGCGCCGCCCGGTGCCGCCGGGCTCAGGCCGTTCGGGGCCGCGCCGTGCCCTCGCCGCTACTCCTGGGCCCGGGGAGCGCCGTGGGCGCCGTGGGCACCGGAGCCCTGCCTCTTGCTGGGCTCGCCCTTGGCCGACCTGGCCCTAGCCGCTGGTTCCTGCCGGGGAGGCCGCTGGCCCCGGGAGGCCGCGGCGGCGCCGGCCGGGTTGCGGGGCGAGGCCGGGGGCTCCGGCGGCGGGCGCTGCGGGCCGTGCGGCCGCGGCGCGTACAGGAACAGCGCCGGGTCGGGCATGGCGTCGTGCTCCTCCTGCGCCGGGTCCCGGGGCCGGGCGCCTTCCCCGGCCGGGCGCCGGGCGGGCGCTCTGTGGCCGCGGCGGCGGGGCCGGGGCTCGGCCGGGGCCTGCTCGGGGGGCGGCCGCCCGCCCGCCCGGGGGCCCGGCAGCCGCTGGGCCGTGGCGTGCAGCTGCAGCGAGAGGTAGGCGGCCGCCTCCGTCTGCTTCTGCAGCTCCGTGTCGAGGATGGTGACGCGGTGGCTCCGGCGCTTCAGCTCCTCCAGGAACCGGCGCTCCTTGCTGCGGAGGCTGGAGCGCAGCGCGGCCACCAGCGTCTCCTTGTGCTGCAGCTCCTTGCGCAGCTCCAGGTTGTCCTTCTCCTTCTCCTGCAGCTGCGCCTCCATCGCCCGGCACTTCTCCTCCAGCTCGCGGTCCAGGACATCTGTGGGTCAGGGCACAGAGGGGTCAGGATGGGGAGCGGGGCTCAGCCGCGCTGCTCCTGGCGGGACGTGCCTGCTGACCGCTCCGTGGTGCCAGCGTGTGCCAGCAGTGCCACTGAGGCTGCTTGGGTGCTTCTTAAAGTCGGGGAAAAAACCCTGAGCTGCCCGAGCACGGGCTCACTGCCAGCACAGGCACAGCAACCCCGGCATGTGTAACACCCAAACGCGGGGTGACAGCAAAGGCAGTTTCAGTGGAGGATGTTGTTGCCATGGAACCTGCTGCTTCTACCTTGCTGCAATTTTAAAATTTCCCTAGGTAAGTAGCTTTTCACTCTAAAAGTGACTTTGAATGTGTGCAGAGGGTGTGAGGGAGCACACGGGCTGGAAGAGAAAAGGAAATGGTGCAGGGAAACCATCAGCCCAACTTTGGAGGACTTTTGGCCTCAAGCCCTGGGATTCCAGAGCCTGGTTAGTCAGGATGGAGATGCTAATCCACTATTACAGAGGAATTGGGCCGCGCTCAGCAGGGAAGGAGCCTCCATCCTGGGACGGGAGTGACTTCTGGGGAATGTTGTCCTGGGGCAGGATGGCCAGGTGGCTTGGGGAATTGGTATCTTGGGGAATTTGCAGCTTGGGGCTCTGGAGCCAAGCCCAGTGGGCAGCAGGAGGGCTGAGGACTCCTGACCCCAGCCCTGGCTGCCTGCTCCAGCACCCAGCCCTTGGCAGAGCACAGGCTGGCACCTGCCCACGCTCCCAGGCCTGCCCAGGCCTGCTCCCATCCTCTGCAATAATCTGCTTTTTATGATGTGATTGGCAGCCACTTACAGCCTCAGCTTCTCAGTGTTTCTGCAGCTTTGTAATGAGGTCTTAGGGAGGCAGTTGCAGGCAGTAATTATTGCATGAACGGCACTAGAAGAGCAATCATTTGATGGCATCGTAAATGAGCTGCTGCCCCATAAATGTGGCAAAGTGATTGTGCAGCTCTGAAAGGCTGAAGGATGGGCAGGCACCAGGGATGAGACTTGCTGCATTGTGGCTGGTGATGGCACCCGGTGGGCTGGGCACCAGGCCCTCTGCCAGCAAAGCCCTCGGGTGCAGAGGAGGGACCCCATGGGAGGGCTGGCAGTGTGGAATTGCCATGGAGCCAGCCCTGACACTGCGTGAGGGTGCCAGGGACCCCACTGGCCCCAGTGAGAGCAGCCCGCACCCACCCTGGCACTGGCTGCCCCGGCACTGAGGACAGAGCACAGCTGGGGCTCGGTGCCAGGCACCGTGCCCAGGCAGCGCCAGGGAGGAGCTTCGTTTCATCTGTGGGCAGAGGAGGGAGAGGAGCCAGGCTGCTCCCAGAGCAGCCCCTGCCGGCCGCGGGGCCCCGGGCACGCTGTGCACGCTGCTTCCAGTGCTGCCCTCAGCCCGCTGCCCCCCGGCACGGTCCCGTGCCCCCTGCAGCCCCTCTGGCCGCGGCCACACCTGCACCCACACCTGCTCCCTCTCATCTGGTGCCCGAAGCTGTGCTCTTACCTTGCTGGCGGGCCTCCAGCTCCTTCATTTCCAGGTCATGGGTGAGCTCTGGAAGAGAAATCCAGCAGGACTGAGGAGGAGCATCCCACCTGCTCTGTGCTCCCCATGTCTTCCTCTGCTCCCTTTGGGGCACTGGACATCACTGTGGCTGCAGTGATATCTCTGCCCAGCCTTCGTGGGAGTGTGGCCATCTTGGAGCACCAGCCACAGGCTGAACTAAAAATAGGCAATTCTGGCAGCTTATATGGTATTAGGGAGCCTCATGGCCAAGACATTGTCTGCGGGATGCTCTACTCCTGTGCCTTTCATTTTTCTGAAAGAGCTGCTGAACCATTTTCAGTACTGTAAACCAGGACAAAGAGCAGAGCAATGGATTGAAAATAGACCAAAGTGTAAGCTGCCACCCAAAGCATTTCATAATTTACTGCTCCAGGCTGATCACTGCCTCTGCACGTGACGCAAGCAGGGATGGCCTTGTCCCTGCACGATGTGCCTGCAGAAGGATGCTGCCCTGCTCCAGGGCAACGTGGACCATCCAAATCCCTTCCAAATCTCAGGAGCTGCAGTGCCTACCTCCCTGCCCAGCCCTAACATGCTGCCTCATCTCTGCAGACCTTTGCCTGCTCACTGTCTAGCCCCAGGCTACGGCACCAGGTCACAAAGTGCAGCTCAGGGACCTTCTGCAGTTCACTTTACCCTGCACTCTTACAGACAGTCCCTTTTGAATTATTTATCACAGCCCACCCAACCACTAACAGCCCTGAGCAGAGGAAGAGAGTGGTAGCAGCAGCATTCAGCTGTTTGGGGGCTATTTTTTCCCCTGAAAATGAGTTCAAATGGTTAATCTTTGCCCTACATTTTTCTTTTAATCTGCTTTTGTGTTGACTCTAATCCTCATCACTGCCATCCTTCTGAAACCGAACGTTTGTCTCAGGCTGCTCTGCCTGTCTGTCTTGGAAAACAAATCTGTAGTGAGGAGGCAGAAGTACCTGAGACCATAATGCAGTTTCTGGAAAGCATTCAGCACTCTTGACTGCCCCAGTGGGAATCAATGGCCATTGTTGTGCTATTTTTCTGAAGCTAAAATAATAGATTTGGAGTCTCTGATATATTTCAAATGAAAACCAAAGCAGTTGCCTATTTCCAAAGACATCATTCTGCTGAGCAAGTGCAGGGATGATGCACAGCCTGGGGTCCCAGTTTCTGTGCTGGAGCCAGGGGTTTGGTGCTGATCTGCTTCAGTACCATCCCCATGACCCCTGAGGGGCAGCTGAGAACCACATCTGGGGAAGGGAGAGCCTTTCCCACAGGGATACCTCAGAGAGACCAAGGGGACAGTGGAAAAGTCACAAACAACAGTGCCAGGGCAGCAGGCAAGGCTCCACAGGGCCACATTGAGGAAAACTGACTTAAAGACTCTACTCTCCTCCTGCAAACAGCCTCCCAGATAATGACACTCAGATGTCAGGAAAGGCTCCTTCAAACTGCCCAGGGGTTGCCTGGCACTCCTGGCAGAAGTCACACCTCACCCAGGAGGACAGGACCCCTCTGGTCAGGTACAGCTGTCCTTGGGTCACACTGGGAAGGGGAGATCACCGTGCAGTGGCTCATTTCAGCCTGTGGGGACAGATCCCCCTAAGTTTGAATTAGGCAGGAGAACCCCACTGTTTTGTCTGCTTGAAGAGGCTGTAGATGAAACCATTAAGACAATGAAACAGAACAGCAAAAGCTCATAAAGGATGGGGAAAAATAGCCAATTTTATCAGTGCAGATGTTTCTTTGTTTCCCAGGAACCTGGGAGAATGAGAGGCTGGAAGACAAGGAGTAATTAGCTATGGCTGAATTATTGATGACAGCAGCAGCACAAGCTGGAATGAGTTCCAGTGGTGGCAGAAGGCTGTGCAGCCATCACCGCTGCAGGGGACTGTGACCCTGCTGCAGCTGTGCAGGGCCCCGAGCCTCGCCCTGCAGCCTCCTCTGAGCCCGTCTGTGGGCGCCCCGGGCTGCCAGCAGGAGCCTCCCTGCCCGAGGAGCTCCGGGAGCTCTCAGCTCCCACCCCCGGGGCCGCAGCGCTCACCTGAGCAGTGCTTCTGCAGGCGCAGGATCTCCAGGTGCAGGTCGTGGAGCAGCTCCATCTGCTCCTTCTTCAGGAAAGCGATGTGCCGCTGCACGCTCTGGATCTGGTGCTCCAGGGACACGGTCTCCATCGCAACCAAATTCACAGTCCAGGCCTGCAGGGAGTGGAGATGGCTGGTGATCAAACGTGCAGCAGTGCCCCAGCCCCGGGCCCTTGTAGGGGCAGAGCCCCTGTGTGAGCCCCTCGCAGAGGCGCAGGGTGGTGCCTCCTCTCCTCAACCGTCTCCACGGGCACTGTGGCTGTGGGCAAAGCAGCCCTGCTCAGCTGATGCAGGGACTGGCCTCAGCCCTCTCACCTTCCAGTGCCTCTGGGGCCGGCTCCTGTCCTGCCCGCTCTGAGCCTGCACAGGCAGGAAATCCTGCTGCATGAACCCTGCCATCACAGCATGCATGTCTGTTCTGAATTGGCCCTAGGAAATACTTCATCACTGAGTAGGATGCATCTGGGACAGGATTGCTGCTCGTTGTCCCCAGGTGGGAGTTGCACCAGAGACGATTTTGGCTCTCGCTTGACAAGCCCCACATTACACAGCAGCAACTGCAGCGAGCGATCCAGCACATGAAAAATACAATATGCTGTGTCTAACCCAATCAGCACTGCATGGCTGGGAGAGTCACGTTGTCTTCCAGGAGCAGGAACATCTTCCCTGGTAATTTGCCTGGCAGACAAGAGCTGCTGGCAGGCTGTGCCAGGCAGCCAAGCTGGGCTGGGCTGCGCTGGGGGTCCGTCCCCACATCATCAGTGGCTGTGGCAAAGCAGCTGCCAAAGCTGCCCACCTGTGCTGCTGCACAGGGAGATAAAAATAGCCCCTGAAAGAGCTCTTTATCCCAGGAAATACCATTTTGTGGTGTGTGGAATCTGTCCTTGCTCCCTACACACAGCCCAGAAGGAGGGAAGCTGCAGCAAATGAAGGTAACCTGGCGGAGTGGCCAGAGTCAATGACCTGAGAGGTTTTTCCAGCCTAAATGATTCTATGTGCCACAAGCCTGAGGGATGGAGTGCATCATCCTGTCCCTGGGCAGCTGTTTCCCACGTCTGAATGCAGTTTTATCTCTACAGACACTGCAGAACCAAGCGAGCACTGTGGCCCACTGTTCCAGCACCCCTGGCATGGTCACATAGGGCATTTTGCAATTCCTGCACCCGGAATACATTTACGATCAATCCCTCAGTAAGTGGTCTTGGCAGTGCCCCAAGGTCAAAGCTTTGTTCCTGCTAAAGGCTCTGTAGATTTGGGACAATTCTACAGTCAGGTCTCTTGTGTTTGATGAGGTGTGGGGTGCAGGCTGGCTGGGGACAGCTGAGCACCCAAGCTGCTGGTAAAGAAATGATCCAAAGTGCATTGTCCTGTAGTTGTCCTTATGGAAGGTGTCAAACCAGCTGTGCCAGGGGGCTGGGGCTGGCCAGGCCATCCTCCTTGGAGGGCAGTATGTCCTGATGCCAGTGCAAGAGTTATGGAGTTATCTGGCATCTGCCAGAGACCAGGAATGCAAACCACACCATGGGTATGTCCTCCTGCCAGCCCTGGCTGTGGTGGGCTGAGCTTCTTGATGGGAGTTGTGTTCCTCATCTCAGGAAACATCAGAAAGTAGGTTGGCCAAAGCCCAGGGGACACATACTGCTATTTTCAAGCACTTTGTTCTGTCTAGTAGAAATGTCTTTAGTAGAAATGGCTGCAAATTTTCCATTGAACTTTCACTTCTCCCTTTAAATAGGAAATAGTTTTTTTTTTTAAACCAATGAAAATGTTTTCCTTTAAAAATAGTTGATAGATTTCAAGCTGCAAAAAAAGTCAAAGAAAAAAATCTGGACTTGAGATCTGTTTGTTGTCTCTGATTTGGAAGCAAAGAGCCTTCATAATTTACCTGTGTATGCAGGAATAGAAGTCTGTCTCCAGAATTGCAATGGTAAATCCTTAGTGGGTTTGAATCAACTTTGCCTGTCCAACATGACTTTCATGTTTTCTCTAGAGAAGCAGCTGTCAGCTTGTGGCAGGAACATCTAAAGCCCCATGTGAGGGAGGAGCACCTCGTTTTGTTTATCCACAAACCTCCCACCAGTACTGAGGGCATGGAGCAAGGCAGGGGTAGGACACAGAGGCAAGCAGGGCAGGAGCTGCCTTCACTGGAAATGAGGACAAAGCTGGACACAGTCGTGCTGTTGCCCAAGAGCAGCGAGGAGAGGAGCTCTCCAGAGATTCCAGGTACCTGAGGCTGCTTCTGTTCACCATTTGCAGCCCCATGGGAGGGCCGTGTTGTCCCCTCTGCAGGTCCCACAGCTGTGCCTCACAGGTGATGATGCAAGAGCCAGAGCTGTTAAGGAAGATGCAATCTCATCCTGAGGCTTCAGTAACATCAGTGTTGGAGTGTCCCTAACTGTACCCGAGGGCAGTAAATGAGCATTTGCGTCACCGTCACCGGGGGCAGTGTCACCTTTTACCCCAAAGGAGTTCAGAACCAAACTCTCAGCAGCTGGTATCCTCCCTCCAAGTTTCTGAAGGCAAGTGGGATTGCAGCAGCATCCTGAGCCTTTAGTTTGATGTGTGCCTTGTGTCATTTCACACAGTTCCATCCTGGGCAGTGTTGGGAGTTAATAAGGATTAGCTGCTGCTGCTGGCTGATTTTACACTTAGATGGTGACCAGCTCTCAGCTGGTAACACCAGAACTCCCTGTGCCGAGGCTTCAGAACACCCACAATGGTGATGTCCAAAAGCCTGTGCAGTGAACCATGGCAGGAACCTTCACCCTGTGCCACAGGCACGAGATCCAAAGCATGGTCATGGTGAGTGGAGCTGTCCTTGCCAGCGGCTCCTGCTGCCCCAGCTGGGCGAGTGAGGCTCCCAGGAGGAGGATGGGTGTACTGCAGTGAGTAGGGACACGGTTGGTGCCCCACTCTGACTCTGATCCCTCCCTGAGTGTGGCTCCCAGGATGGGTGTACTGCAGTGAGTAGGGACACGGTTGGTGCCCCACTCTGATCCCTCCCTTGTGCTGGAGCTGTTACTTCTCCTTTCCAGACTAGTTCTAAGGATGCCAAGACAACTGGTGGTGGAAACTCTCACAGTGACTGTAGTCTGTGATTTTGATGAGTTATGTATGAAGTTACAACCGTAGAAAACAATGTCATTCATAATAAAAGCCAAGAGTAAGTGATAGTAGTCCTCTTTAGCTTGAAGGATGCTCTGTGCCCTTGTGCTTCTGAGAGTTGTACGTGTGCACACACAGCAGCAAAGGAGGCAGCTGTCAGCTGAGCAGAGTGGCTTGCCCCTATTCAAAGGTGACACCTACAGCCTGAGCTGGCCCCTGCTCCGTGCAGAGCTCTGGCTAAACAGTTCTCTCCTGCTTTGGGGACTGGACATCCACAGCTTTGCTCCACCACCGAGAGCTTTCCAGGAAAAAGGTTCCCTTGCTGATCCCCCAAGATTTTGAGCACAGACCTGTAAGGTGGCACCGGGCTCAGCCCCCTCCAGTTCCCCACGGGGAGTGACCGTGGGCATGGTCTCAGCTGCTGAGCCTTCCTGTGCACCTGCCTCTAAACCACGTTTTTTCCACACTTCTTGTCCTTTCACTATGCAACCATGACATTTGGCACAAGAATATTGAGAGTCCTGATCTCAGCTGCTTCTTTCAAATGCTGGGGGAAAACCCCAGTGAGATTTACAATTTCATCCCAATTTATCAAATTCTTATTTCACAAACCAAAATGACTGAAGCAGCCTCTTGGAGCATCTACAATGACCAATTCAGTTGCAAGTCTACCAAGAGATGATTTCCTTTGCACAGACAGGTTGATTGAGAGTTTGCTTCCAGGGCAAAACTCTGCTTAAGTCTGCTGTTCAATGTAAATCAGAATCCCAAAGCTTTGACCCAAGAAAAACCCTCCATCCCAATGATACATCTGAAAGGGAGATGCAGTATTGCATATCTGTGTACCTCTGTACACACACCACGGTCACACCGTGGTCTGGCCCTTATCTGTGATTATTATTCCCCATAAATGGCAAATTAGCCGGGAGTCAGGGGGCATGAGGTTTGCAGGAACAGGTCGATAATTTGTCCTGCTGTGGCTGCCAGCAACCTCTTCTCCATCACATTGAAACATATGCAGGAATAAACAATGACACACACTAGAAATCTATAGTGCTTGGTATTTACAGCTCAAATAATATAAACTGCAGCAGTGCCACTAAGCCACTGTATCTTTAAATGTAGGGAAATCAGGCAAGCAGGAAGCTCATAAACTTGCAGAAGGTCACAGAGGCAGTGGCGATGCCAGGAATAGAAACCAGAGGTGAAATCCTGGCCTTGGAAAAGTCAGTGGGAAACCTTCCCTGTTCTCAGCAGAGGCACAATTACACTCGGAGCGCTGTTTGCTATTCATTATCTGTCAGTATCTATTCACAGATAAAATCAATACAGATGGTGATTATAAATTATTGTTTCTTGCAATTCTCTGAGCACAACCGCCTGAGGAAAAGCCCCGGTGACGCTCGTCAGGGGGCTGCGGAGGCTGAAGGCAAGTCCGTGCTTTCTCCTCCCGGCTCCGAGGGAATTCGCTATGGATGCAGCTCTGCTCCGGGAGCGGAACCGGGCCCTCAGCGCCGCTCCGGGCCGATCCTGCTGCCGGCGGGGCCCCCGCGGTGCGGCGTTCGCTGGGGCTGGGGCTGGCAGCGGCCCTGCCCGGTGCCGGTGCCGCGCTCCGCAGCGGCGGCAGAGCCCGGAGGCTCGGGGGGGCGGCGGGACCGAGCGGCGGCGGCGGCACAGCCGGGCAGGGGCGGCCATAGCGCCCGCGGGCCGCGCACCGCGAGAGGCAACTTCCCGAACGGGGCCCGGCGGGGCTGCGGGAACTTGTGCGGGGCCGGCCCGCAGCCCCGGGACCCGCCCGCCCCGCGCCCGCCCGTCCCGCGGCCCGCGGCCGGTGCCTTACCTGTGGGGAGCGGCGGGGCCCCACGGGGCGCCCGCTGGGCGTCATGGGCGGCGGGGCCGGGGCCGGGCCGGGCCGGGCCGGGCCGCGCCGGCTCCGCGCTGCCCGCGCTGCCTGCGGCGGCCCCGCCTCGCCCGGCCCGGCCCCGCCGCCCGTAAACAGGCGGCAACGTGACCGGAACTGGGGAGCTCCGCCGGGGCGGCGGCGGCGGGCGGGCACAGACCCTGCCCCGGGGCCGGGCCGCGGCCGGGCAGCGCATCGGGCTGGGCGCCGCTCCCCGGGACCCTGGGCCAAGCGGGGCTCAGCTCCCCGGGACCCTCGGGGCCCCGCTCCCGTTCCCCGGGACCCTCGCTAGGGCCCAGTCCCGCTCCTCGGGGTTCTCGGGGTGCCGCTCCCCGGGACCCTCGGTGCGGCCGGGCTCCGCTCCCCGCCGCTCCCCGCCGCTCCCCGCCGCTGTCCGCGGTGCTGAAGCCCAGGCCGAGGCTGCCCCGGGGCCCCGCGGCCGCCGCACGCTCAGCCCCGGGCGCGGGGACCCCCGAGCAGCCCCGGCGGTCGGAGCGGGGCTCTGTGTCTGCGGGGAGGGCGGCGGCCGTGTGTCCCTGCGGGGGCTGCGGGCTCACCGCCACTCAAATGCGGGCCGGCACCGGCTGCGGCCGGGAAACCGTCAAACCAGCGGGGCTGTGGTCAGAGAGATGGTGATAAAAACTTGTTTACTCGAGTGGTTACTGATTTTTCATGCCTTTTGTTTGTGGTGCCCCGACCAGCTGGGGCTTGGCATTGAAGGATGACTCAATGCTTTGCGCCTGTGCTCCGGCAGGGAGGGGATGCGCTGGCCTGTTCCACGCTGCACGGCGGCACAGCAAAATGGTAGCGTCCTCCCGTCAGCTGACAGTCTGCTGATTCCCGTTCCCTAAACCCAAATGTGCCTGGAGAGCGCCCTGCCCCTGCTCTGATGCTGAGCTGTGCTCCGTCTCCTGTTAGAGCTGCTGCAATGCTGCTCATCCCAGTGCACAACCAGCACACAGAGGAGTTGTAGGGCGAGCTCACAGACTGTGGTCTGTGGTATCATTCTGCCATCCCACATCCTTCCCTCCCCTTGAATGCTTCCAGGCTCTGGGTGAGGGCCGGTGCTACACAGATCCAGCGAGGCTGTGCTGTGGCCAACAGACTGCCCTGGGCCTGCAGCTCCAGGTGTGATACAGAAGGTTTGTGACATCTCTGCGCAGTAACGGCCAAGGACTGGGCCCTCACCTCATGCACGGTGGTGGGGTCCAGCCTGGCCTGCTGTTTCTGGTAGTTGAGAAAGGCTGGGCTTGGTGATAGGGCTCATCTATGGAGACTAAGTTTAGTTCACACAAAGAAAGAAATCATTGAATCAGGAGAAAAGATAAGCAGTGTGCTCTGAAACGTGCACACGCAGGAAGATAATTTGCAATAAGTTATTCAGACAGATCTGCTTGCAGCCCCAGCCAATGCTATGGAGAACTTCAGAGCCTCCCAATGCCAACTCCTTAGTGGGCCTCCTTTCAACTTGTGTTCTCTGAAAAATGAGTTCTTGAAACAAGAAGTTGTTAAGGGGTCACAGGTGCTGTGTGAAGGGAGCGAGTGCAGCCGTTCTTGTTCAGAGCAGCACTGTCTCGGGTGGAGCCCCTCTCGCCCATCTGTGATGCTCAGGTCAACGCTTGCCAAGGTGTCATTGTCCCTCTCAGGGCAGTGTGCCATGCTTGGGGTGTGTGGGTGTTTTTAATGTCTCCTTGTGTCTTCCCCTAACTTGGGTGCTAACTTAAGCAGCAGTGAGCTACAGACGGGAGATGAGGGGAGGAGAGAGGGGAATGTCTGAGTGCATCACATTTCACAAGGTTTGTACAATTTTCATTGATTTTCCACTGGATAAAAGACAAGCCTGCAAAGAGTCAAGGTCAGGCACTCAGGGACAGAGAGCTGCTGTGTGAATGAGGTCATCGCTCGGGATGCAGCCTGCCAGGGGGACAGGAGCAGAGCACAGCGCATCCTCTGCACCAGCATGGAGCAGGAAATGTTGGCTGCCTCCACAGCCATCACCCGGCAACTTGGGGTCACTCTGCTGCACACAGCCTGCTCATGTTTCCCATCACCAGCTCCAAAATTAACTGGTTTCACTGGCAACTTTCTTGAGCAGGACATGACACGGCAGTCCCTTTGCTGATGCTGCCAGCCGCCGTGATGTCCTGCACTGCAGTTGTGCTGCATCTCTTCCCCACTTTCTGCTTGCTCCCAGAGACAGGAGTTCCTGCTCAAACAGGTCTGAGGTTACAACACAGTGAGGCAAATATGGCAGGAATACCAGTTCAGGAGGAACTGGGGGTCCCTGCTGCCGCCTCAGATGCTTGACTGAGCTTCAGAGGCTGCTGGGCAGCAGCAGTGAGCTCCTTGCCTGCCGTACCCAGCTTGGACACGTCTCACTGCCATGTGCCTCGATGAGCTCTGGCAGCCCCTGCTCAGGGCACCCCCGGGGCAGCAGACGTGGGGAGCCCCACCGAGTGCCCCAGCCCCGGGTTCTGCTGCAGCAACCTGGCTTGTCCCCTGCTCCGAGCTGGTGGCGATTGCGGGGATGCAGGATGGGGAATGTGGGGATGTGAGGATGTAGGGATGAAGTGTGCGGGATGCGGAGCCGTGGGATGCGGGATGCGGGCACTGCGGATGGGGCTGCGGGCGGCAGCTCTTCCGAGCGGGGCTGGACTCGGGTCCGCCGCTGCTGCCGCTGCTCCGAGCCGGCACTGACCTCTAGTGGCACCGGCACCGGCAGCGGCACCGGCACCGGCAGCGGCAGCGGCACCGGCAGCGGCACCGGCGGACAGCGGCACAGGCAGCACCCGTGCGTCCATGGGTGTGCATGTGCATGCATGTGGGTGGGTGTGTTTGTGTACCTGTGTGTAGGTGTGTGTGTGTATGAGTGTGTGTGTAAGAGTGTGTGTACATGTGTGTGTGTGTACACGGGTGTGTGTTTGTGTGTATGAGTGTGTTTGTGGGTGTGTGTAGGAGTGTGTGTACATGTGCGTGTGTGCATGAGTGTGTTTGTAGGTGTGTGTGTGTCTGTGTGTGTACATGCGTGTGTGTTTGTAGGTGTGTGTGTCTGTGTGTGTTTGTGTGTGTACAGTGTGTGTGTTTGTAGGTGTGTGTGTGTCTGTGTGTGTTTGTGTGTGTACAGCGTGTGTGTTTGTAGGTGTGTGTGTGTCTGTGTGTGTTTGTGTGTGTACATGCGTGTGTGTTTGTAGGTGTGTGTGTGTCTGTGTGTGTTTGTGTGTGTACATGCGTGTGTGTTTGTAGGTGTGTGTGTGTCTGTGTGTGTTTGTGTGTGTACATGCGTGTGTGTTTGTAGGTGTGTGTGTCTGTGTGTGTTTGTGTGTGTACATGCGTGTGTGTTTGTAGGTGTGTGTGTGTCTGTGTGTGTTTGTGTGTGTACATGCGTGTGTGTTTGTAGGTGTGTGTGTGTGTGTTTGTGTGTGTACATGCGTGTGTGTTTGTAGGTGTGTGTGTGTGTGTTTGTGTGTGTACATGCGTGTGTGTTTGTAGGGGTGTGTGTGTGTGTCTGTGTGTGTACATGCGTGTGTGTTTGTAGGGGTGTGTGTGTGTGTCTGTGTGTGTACATGCGTGTGTGTTTGTAGGGGTGTGTGTGTGTGTCTGTGTGTGTACATGCGTGTGTGTTTGTAGGGGTGTGTGTGTGTGTCTGTGTGTGTTAGTGCGCCCGTGTCCTGGCTCGAGCTGTCCCAGGCTGCGTTCTCGTTCCCGCTGTGGCAGCGCTGGACACCCCACGCTCGGGGCTGGGCAGGGCCGGGGCCGTGCTGCCCTGCAGGGGGAAGGGGCGCTGGGCACCACGGCCTCCTTTGGTCCTCACAGGTGCCAAGTCTCGCTCCGTGCCACAGTCAGCGGGCAGGGACGGGCCCCGGGGGCTGCTTGTGCCACCATCCGTCCCTCCCGGGCTGCAGAGGAGCTGAGGCATGCAGCCTCTGCCGGCAGGTCTGGACGTGGCCAAGGGCCTGTGCCGGGTCAGCCCGGCTCCCTTCAGTGCTGGCCGATTCCTGGAACAAGCAGCTGATTCCCAACGGGAGCTGCATCCTGTGTGCACTGGAGTGAGCCTGAACGCTGTGCCCTTCCAGGGTGACCACGGGAGTGCTGTGGGACCAGAGCTTTCCCCCGCCACCCCCGAGTCAATTATTAGGGGGATTTTTCCATTTAATTTATAAATGAGTTTAACTTTGCCTCAGATATTATTTTTCAATCTAATTGAAATGTAGTGTATGTGTGCCTTCTAATTGCTTTGAAGAACCTAATAAGAAGCTCCTTAAAGTCTAAAGGCTAAAAGCTGGAGGATTTTAATAAATTTAACATTAGCTTAACATTTCCACAGGGATTGGAAAATATCTACTTGTAAGGATATTTGCCTGAGCTGAGCAATGCAATTTGTTCCTCTGTTAATACATATATGATATGTGAACGGTCCAATTTTTAATTTTTCTCATTGTTTAAAAACTTTTTTCAAATGAAGGTTGCTTTTATTTTTAAATCTCCCAGGTCTTTAAAAATTGTTATGGTGAAGCATCAGATGTGGGGTGCCAGCCATTTCCTGGCCCACACAGGAGGCCAAGGCTGGGCTGCCGTGGGCATCCCCAGCTGCCCACCTGGGCATGTTCTCTCTGGGCAGGTGGTTCTCTCCAGCCTGCAGCCCATGGCTCGTAGGAGATGAGAGCCCTGTGGAGGGCAGGCCACTGCCCAGATGTGGGAGAATCTGAGCTCCCTTTCTGTGGCCCAGGCAAGGCACAGCCTCCCCAGCTGGCATGGCTGGACAACCTCTGCTCCCCAGCTGCGAGCAGGCATCAATGCCCTTCAGATGTGTTTGCACCCAGCACCAGCAGGACTTCAGAATTACTAATAACAGGAATTTGCTTCGATATTGAACAACATTTGCTCTAAATGAGGCTGTTGGCTTGTGGATGCAGCACCTGGGTTTGCTGAGCTGTGAAATTAAGTTCTCAAAGATCAGAAAAGTGAGGATTTAGGGCCAGAACACCACTTTTGGGAAACAGCTTTCCGTGTGGTTTCAAGCTGCTTGCAGTAACACCTGACTGCAGGTGTGGTTTCCTCCCTGAGCCCGCTGCAGTGCCCAGGGCTCTGGCGGGAGGGGAGCTCCGGCTCGGGCAGGTTTTACTCTGAATTTATGGGCGAACAGTCCTGCCGGTGCTGCCGAGTGGGTGCTCTTAGAGCGAGCAAGGACCGCGACAGGAGCAGGGTGGGCCCAGCCCCGGCTGGGCAGGTGCGGCCCCGCCCGCCCCGCGCACCTGTGCGGGATCGGTGAGTGGGGGGCTCGGGGGGGACCGGGATGCCAGGGCCCGCCCTGGGCTTTCTGTCCCCGTGGCTGTTCCCGAGGCACTTTGGGATGCTCAGCCCGACTTGCTCTGAGTGTCTAAGAGGCTGGCAGACGCTCATTTCCCTGGAACCTGGATGGAGTCCTGCTGGCCGGTGCGAGACTCCGGGGTCCGCAGGGAGGCACCGGGGGCGTTGTGCCCCCCTCGGGGCCGCCCCGGCGGGGGCGTTGCATAACGCTTTACATAACGGGGCAGCGGTGCGGCCCCCCCGCACCTGCCCGGGCCGGGCCCCCCCCGGTCCCGCGGGCGCCGGAGGGGGCGGGAGCGCAGGAACGGGCGCAGGAACCGGCGCAGCCCCGGGCCCGCCGCTGAGGAGCCGCCGCCGCTCCGAGCGGGGTCTGCGGGCTCGCCCCGCCCGGCGGGACCCCCGGCATGGCCTCGGGCAAGGCGGCGGGGGAGCGGCGCTGGGAGCTGGTGCGCTGGTGAGTGCGGCGGGCCCGGGGCTCCCTCGGCAACGGGGAGCAGAGCTGGGCACCGGAGGGGCTCAGCTTGCGAGGGCTCTGGGCTTTGGCTGGGGATGCTCCCAGCCCGGAGAGGGGGAGAACGCGGGCTGGGGGGACACGGACCTCGCCCTGGGTCTGGGACGTGCGGGGCGCTCCGAGGGGCGCGGGGGTCCCGGGGAGGCTCCTGCTCCATCCGGGGGACACACGGGGTGCAGGGAGGGGGATCGCTGGCAGAGGCAGGAGAGGCGGTTCCGAACACTTTGTGCGCTCGGGAAAGGGTCGTGCCCGCTGAGCAGGCAGCGCGGGCCGGCAGCGTGCCGGGGTGCCGAGCGCTCCTCGTTCCGGGGAGTCCCCGGGACTCGCGTGGCTGCTCCGGGCTCTGGCGTGCGGGGACGGGGCTGGAACAGGGCACCGTCTGTGCCCGGAGCAGCCGGGACGGGCTGACATTGAGAACGAGCTTTGTCTGTGCTCTTTGATGTTGAATTGTGCAGTTCGTGACGTCCGAAGCTTGTGACTTTTGAGCAGGGCGCTGCGGCGATGCCAGGCTGTGGCTGGGGACGCTGATGGAAGCGCCGGGCCGGGCCCCGGGTGGGAGCAGAGCCGGGCCCGTGCTGGGTGCCAGCTGTGGGTGGGAGCCCCTCAAGCCAGGACAAGAGTGGGAACCACTGAGGCTTTTTCTTTTCCTCTCTCCCTCCCTTTCCCCCGCTCCTTGCAGCCGAGGATACTTTTTCCCCTCACACACTTGAACAAACTGTGACAGTACTGCTGGCCTGGCTGTTCTGCATCCCCACTGCCTCACCCTCACTTCCCAAGGGACATCCTGGCTTCCCTGCCCCTGCTCTGTGCACGGTTATCATACCCCAGAGCTGCAGGGAGCGCTGGCATTGCACCGTGCTCGGTTGTTTTTAACTGGAAAATTGGCAGGTCGCTTTGTGCTGGGGATGCTCAGGGAGCCTTTTGGGTGTCCTTCAGCTGCAGCTCCTGCACTGTCACTGCCCCAGCTCCATGGCACCTGCAGGGTGGGCTCAGGCAGGTCACAGAGCCCAGCAGCAGCACCTGGGGAGCTCCTGGCACACTGGAGCCTCCCCTCAGCCCCATCCAGTGTGGGCACATCCCTGGGGTTAATGCTGGGAATGAACATCCATGTGCAGAGGAAGGGACAGGAGCTCTCTGCAGCTCTGGCTGAGGTTCATGGCTGCGGCAGCTGTGTGCACGTGTGTCTCCCATCAGTACTACAGGGGCTTAACTTATTAATTACTCGCTGATGAAATTTCATGATCAGAGGAGTGTGTATGAAGCACAGCTGGCTGCTGGCATGGAAGCAGGCAGCAGGATTTTGTTCCAAAAGATGGAAACAACTGCAGTTATCAGAATTTTGCTCACTTAACAGGGAACCCATACTCTTCTAATCAAATTCATAACTATCAATTCACTCAAATATTGCTGGATAAGCCTCAGCATCTGGCCTGGCATTCGAAGTGATGCTAGAAAGGCCTTGGAGCCAGGGTCAGCCTGGGGATGGGGCTGGCCTGGGGGTGCGTGTGTGCTGGGGCAGGCTGTACCCCAGCACGATGGTGCTGAGCAGGGGTGCTGTGCCTCTGTCCCCTGGGGCTGTACAGGGGAATGTCCTGCGCTGCTCTGGGAATGTTTGCGCTTTGCTTTCCTGCACAAGGCGGTCAGGGGGGGCTGTGGGGCTGGTCTGGGGGCCCTGGGTGGGCTGGGGGCTGGTCTGGGGGCCCTGGGTGGGCTGGGGGCTCGGTCCCCTGGGGCTGTACAGGGTTGCAGCTGGCAGCAGCCCCACAGGTACCCAAGGGTGTGCAGGGCCCCCTCCCTGGGGTCAGTCTCAGGGGATGCCCTGTCCCAGACACGGCCGTGGCTGCGTGGGCTGGGGGCAGTGAGGGTGAGGATGGCACAGGGAGCAGGCAGAGGAGGGGCTGTAAAGGATTTTCTGCTGCCCCCGGGGCAGGCCGTGGCGCGGGCCCAGCCGCTCCTGCGCGCTGCGCTCCCTCCCGCAATCGGGGCTGATGAATATTTCAGTCTCCCTGGGTTTATTTTTAGGTACGTGCGAGAGGGCCGCTTCCGCATCGAGGAGAGGACGCTGACGGCTTTCCAGTGGCTCTACTCGCCCCAGCAGCACCGCATCGTCAGCAGGGCAGACCTGGGCTCCCCCAGCAGGTGAGGGGCCGCGGGCTCAGGGTGGGCACTGTGGGTAGAGCGCTGGCACGCCCTGCTGCTTGCTCTGTCACAAGCCCTTGTGGGCCTGCTGAGCCTGTCTGGGAGCCCAGTGACACATGAGCATCCTGGGCTGCGCTTCAAAATCAAGCGCCAGGTGCGGTGGTTGCACCAGGAGCTGCAAACACCACATAAGAGCTGTTTGGTTTAAAGCAGTGGGAAGGACAAACGATCACCTGCCTGCCCAAACTCTTCTTGCAATCGTCCCCATGGTTTTGGTCGAGGATCTGCTTTATGTGGGCAGCACTTGAGGTTTACTTAAAAACAGATGGTAGCCAGGGGCTGTGTTTTCCCCAGCCATCAGTGATCATTGGAAAATATCTGTTCTGATCCCCTGATTTTGGTCGGTGCTTAAACTCTCCCCTTGGGAGCCACATCCCAGGCACATGCTGCGGCTCTCCCTGCTGATGCATATGCATTGCTGTCAGTTCCCACCCCGTGTTTGATGATAAAACACCATTAACATAAAAGCCTCATGGGCCTCCAGACACACACAGAGCAGCATCTGCTCTCTGGCCTGCAAGGAGCTCTGGAACATGCTGAGTCCCTGAGTGGCTGTGGCACTAAAAGCTCTTCCCTCTCTGTTTCAGCAGCAGTTTTGCTCCCAGAGCCCTTAAAGCCCTGAAGTATTTATCTGCCTGGAACTGCATGGATGAGAACAGCAGTGGGAGGGTGGCTGCAGAGGATGGAGGTGCCCAAAATCCACTTGGATTTCCCAGGACAGGAAGGGCTGCGGGTACTTTTCATGCAGGGCAAGCCGGGTGGGGTGGAAGGAGGTGACATTCACACCTGGGACAGGTGAAATTCACACCTGGGAGAGACTTCCAGGGGCACGATGAGACGCCGGCTGTTGCCACGGCAGACACGCTGCCTGCTGCCATCTGCTTCCCGCGACGGGAATTCCTCTGCCTGCCGCTGGAGAGGCTTTCCAGAAACTGGAATGACTGTGCTGTTTATTGATTTTAACTAATTTTTGCAAATTGCTTTCAGAGGTTGTGTTAGCCCCGCGCCTGATGCGCATGTTTCATTTGGCACGTGCAACTGAAATGCGTGTAACATCATTTATAATTGATGTTAAGTGCTGTTGGGGTTAATTTCACTAGATTCATTTGATTTCCCGAGGGCGTTAATTTCCCTGGATGCCTTTGATTTCCCAGCGGAAAAGTTACCTGGAAGCTTCCCCTGGGAAGTTACCTGGAGCCGTCTGGAGACTCTGTAGGATACCAGCGACCTATTATGAGTGGTGTCTGTGTTTCTCTCATGGGAGTAAAATGTTTGTCTCCCAAGGCGGCCCAAGTGTAAGCTCTGGCTCGGCAGGAGCAGCCGCGGGCACCGGGACGGGCACAGGGACGGGCAGGGGGAGGCTGCGGGCACCGCTGGGGCACGGGGATGCTGCGGGCCGGGCTGCCCGCTGCGGCGGCTGCTCGACGGGGAGGGAGCGAGGGGACAGACGCGGCGGGGCTGCGTTGGTGCCTTGGGCAGGACAGGGCGGTGGCACCGGGCAGGCTCTGCCGCCGCAGCCGGCGGGATCCCGGGGCCGCGGCGGCGGGCGGGGAACGCGCCCCGCCCGGTTCTGCCCCGCCCCGCCCGGTTCTGCCCCGCCCCGCGCGGGGCCGGCTCCGCCACCGCGGCGGGATCCGCAGGCGGGAGCGGCGGGCACGGCACGGCGCGGGGCTGCGGCTCCATCCCCGGTACGTACGCGCTCAGCGGGGCAGCCCCGCACGGCGCTCCGCGGCTCCGTCCGCGTTCGGGGCTGGGGACGGACCGGGGTAACGGGACCCGTGTGTGGGAGGGCGGTGAAGCGGCTGCCAGCACGGCTCTTAGAATATTGACCGTTCGAGGAGGCGACTTCCAGCAGCCCGTGCGGGGCTCTGCCTGCTGTCCCCGGGGTCGGGGTGCTGGGGTCCGGCGGCATGCGGGGGGCTCTGTCCTGCCTCCCCCGGCGCCTCCTGGCCGGGAGCCCCAGGTGTTCGCACAAGACGGGGATGTCTGAGCCTCCCTGCGTGCCCACGCCAGTCTGCTGGGGCGATTCCCCACCACGGCCCCTGTGCGGGGCTGCAGCTCATCCCTGACAGGAAAGCCGTGCAATGTCTGCCCACCAGGCTGAGCTTTCCCTTCATCCTGCTCATTCCCACAGGCAGAGCACCGGTGTGCCTGGCGTGGAGCTGCACAGAGCCTGTGAGGGCTGTGAGATGTTGTTTGCATCCCTGGCGAATGCAGGCCGAGATGGATCCTGCCAGGTTGTGCCATCTTCTGCACGCTCTAGGCTCTGCTGTTTTGTTTAAGACTGCTTGTTGTTTTAGAAGCAGAAGGGACATAATATCTGTCCACAAGGCAGGATTTATTGAAGGTTGGAATCATGCCAAAGAGTTTAAATTCAGATCCACCCCGCGGTGTGATTGCAGGCAGCCGGCTCGCGCTTGCACACACCACGTTTCACAGACACTGCATTCTCCCTCTGCTGCCGGTTCCTCCCAGTGGAGAGGATAACCATAGCAGCAAACATACCTTTTTCTTTGCTTGTTTGTTTTATCATCCTCCCTTCCCTCATCCCTAGGCACATCTGTGTGGTAGCAGGGTCCTGAGGGCTGCTCAGAGAGGCCCTCTGCTGCTGCTGCTGCCTGTTGTGTACCTGCTCAGATGCTCTGGTGGCTGCTGCTGCTGTGGAAACAGGAACAGGACTTCAGCAGCAACAGGAGGACAGACATTTTTTCCAGGAGCTAAAACCAGCTCATTCTCCACAGACAGTTTTGCAGTTTTGTGGGGGCAGATGAATCCTCACTTGGAGTTAACATCTGCCTCCAAGCTGGATGCTAGAAGGACTGTTGCTTGACTGTGATTTGGTTTCAGCCTGGCTCTTGAAAAGCCCACTCAAAATGGTTGAAAAGTACAGATGATGTTGGCAAGAGGTAGCAGGGTTTGCAAAAGCTCGAGTCCAAGCCCCACGTGGCTTGTTTGCAATGTTCAGTGTCCACACACGGGTTTGGCCTCAGACCTGAGCCCGGCTGCTGAGGCCTGACCTTGTGCCAGTGCAGCTCAGCCTCGGGCAGCCACGGATTCCCTGTCTGCTGCTGAGGCCAGGGTGCAGGGCAGGGTGAGCAGAGGAGCAGCCCTGGGCAGGGCAAGGTGCCAGGACACATGCTGGGTCAGCGAGCCCAGCGCCCTGCTGCTGAGGGCATTGCAGGATCACACAATCACAGAATGCTTTGGGCTAAAGGGACTGTAAAGGTCATCCAGTTCCAAACCCCCTCCTATGGACAGGGACACTAGACCTTACCACCTTGTGTAATATCTTAAATGTTCTGAGTCTCAATGAGGGGGTTGGGGTATTTTTGATTCCTTTATTTCCATTATTAGGAAATTGTCCCAGAGATTGATTGTATTGAAAATTAGAAACCTCCTAATTTCCAGCCAAAACATGTTCAGGTCTCTCTCATTCCCATGCTTTCATCCCGCCCCCACGTTTTCCCAGCTCTGGTTTTCAGTTTAAGCTGTTCTTTTTCTGTCTCTCCACAATTTCTTCACTGGCTGCAGCCACCCCCTGCTCTGTGTTTGCTGTGTGAATTGGGCCAAACCCTCTCCAGCTCCTGGCGCAGCTGCCAGTGCCAGCCTGGCTCTGGGGGCAGGTTTTTGTGGAGGTTTGCCCCAATGCACCCTCCTTCCTGCAGCCCCTGCACTGCCTGGGCAGGCGAGCTCTGGGCTCCCGTTCCTGCAGGCAGTGGGGACTGACGTGCAGGGATGTGCAGGTAGCCATGGTGACAGCCCAGGACCTGCTCTGGCACGGCAGCTGCTCCTCTGCCTGCAGCAGGGCTGCCACAGCCACGGCGGGAGGAGCACGGCGGGCAGGGGTGCTGCCCTGTCCCTGGAGCACCCTGTGCAAGGCACCCGTTGGGCACTGTGTGGGTGCACAGAGCAGCCTCCCTGCTGGCTCCTGGGGAGGCACACGGCACGGGGATGAGAGCCTCTGCTTCCTTCTGCATCCTCCCTCTGGCTCTGCTGGCACAGGGATGTGAGCCTCTGCTGCTCCCCTCTGCATCTTCCTTCCAGCTCCACTGGCACAGGCATGTGAGCCTCTGCTGCTTCCCTGGAGCATCCTCCCTCTGCCTCCACTGGCACGGGGATGTGAGCCTCTGCTTCCTTCTGCATCCTCCCTCTGGCTCCACTGGCATGGGAAGGGGGTGGCTGGAAAAGGTGGAGAAAACAGGCCCAGAAAATCTGTGTGCTTGAACAGGCTTTTCCTAGAGAGAGCCTTTTCATGCCTTTTCATGAGAGAGGAATTTCGTGCCCTTGCTATCAAGGCAGAACTCTAAAATGGGTGGCCTTGAGAAAACAAACAACGCTGTGCATTAAATTCAGTGGGCTGAGAAGAATTCCATGAGCCTGGGAGCCCGTGTGATGAGTTTCTGCATACAGGGCTGTGGTGAGACACGATCTGTGGCAAAGAGCTGGTTCATGTGATGGTGGGAGCGGCCAGTGGGGCTTTGGGGGTCACGGGCACCTGGCCAGCACCTCTTGGTTTCCTGGGCTCCTTTCCTCTGTGCTAGGCGCTTCCTGGGCTGCTGGGAAAGCTGGTGCTGCCATACCTGGTGTAAGTGTCCCTCTGTGCCAGCTGCCTGAGAAATGAGGCTCTGCAGGATGCACAGTGGCTTCCTCCAGGATCTGTGTTTCAGCCATTTCCACAGAAACGAGCAGGAGAGGTCGGATCACTTTGGACGTAGGGATGAGTCCATGAGCCATCAGTGGTTTCTCAAGAATGTGGAAGAGGAGCTGGAGCATGGTTTGAACTTGAGCTGGGCTCAGGAAGGGCTCTGGCTTTCCCATCCCGTGCCTGAAGCTGCCCTCTGGGTGACACACAGCCTCCCTGTGACCAAAGGAGCCGCCCGGTCCTTCTGGTCTGAAGCTGTTGGACAGTGAAGAGCCGCCCCTGAGAGAAAGCTGGGGTTTGTGGGAAGCCGCATTTAAGATATGGAATTTCTCTTTTCACTTCAGCAGTACCATAAAGGGAAGAAAATAGTGCTTAAATATTCCTTGTACTGAGTCAGAGGTAATGTGGACACTGTTTTCCTTTGCTCTGTAGGTCAAGCTGATGATGCGCACGGTATGTTCTTCCTGTCAGGACAAAATCTAATATTTCTGGGTGCCCACAACCTTCTTTAGAATCATTAAAGGAAGCCGAATGCCCTCAGAGTGCCACAGGCAATATTAAAGCACTAATGATGCAATCCCAGTAAGAAAGGGAAGAATTATGCTGCCCTTGCAGGGCACAATCCTGCTCTGAGATGTCACCAGCAGTGTGGCACTGTTCCCAGTGGGCAGGGGCTGCTCAGCAGGTTTGGTTGGAGCAATGGGATCCTGGTTCTGGCAGAGGCCCCTGGGAGATGTTAATTTAGACTGGTGCAGATGGTACTGAGGAGTCGTCCTCCCCCAGGGTTTTGTTTTCCCTAATTTTGGCTGCTCGGCTATGATTTGCCTGTGCCTGCTCTGAAAGTAGGAAGGTTTTCTCCTTGTTGTTTTTGAGCCTGTGTGAAATACCTCGGGGGGGGAAGAGGGGAAGTGAGAAAATGTCATTGCAGAGCCTATTTCTGGAGGCACGCCCCTGCGGGTGAGATGGTGCTGGGCAGGCGGTGGTGAGGTACCCACAGCCAGGGAGGCTGGGGCAGCTGAGGCTGGCCCCTGGTGTGTTTTTAACCTTTGCCTGGTTCAAATGCAGTTTGTCACCTGGATCTGGGGGGGCTGATGTGGCCCTGGGGGGCTGCCAGTTGTGGGGATGGGGAGCAGGAAGAGCTCCACTCCTATCACTGCCAGCCATGGGTAACCCCAGGTGCTGGAGCGGGTGAGGTGGGCTTGTGCAGGGGCTGCCCCACTCCCTCCTGGAGCAGGAAATGGAGATGCTTCCCTATGGCCCTCCAGGGTCCTGCCCTCTTGTGCTCTGAAATCCTGGGGCAGGCAGGGGGTCACCCTGTACTTTAGCATGAGGTGAGGAGGAGCTGCAGGAGTGACAATGGTGACCATGACCTACTGACTGCAGTGAGCTCCGGCAGAGGGGAGCCAGGTCCTGCCCTGCTGTGGGTGTCCCTGTCACCCTGCCCTGCTGTGCCTGTCCCTGCTGTCCTGCCCTGCCGTGGGTGTCCCTGTCACCTGTCCTGTGTCCGTGTCACCTCTGGTGGCTGTGAGCTCCTGCAGGGCCGAAGCAGCAGAACAAGATGCAGCAGATGGTGCTGCAAGGGGAAAAGGGGACAGGTCTAAAGCTGGCCGTGTCTCTGGGGCTCTCCCAGTTGTTCCTGGCCAAGTTGTGGTGCCAGCCAAGGTCAGTGCCTCCCACAGCCACTGTCACCCGTGTCCCACACCGCTGCAGGCAGGGCCCTGCTGGAGCAGCCGCACTGGGGCTCGTTCCAGTGTGTGGCGGAGCCTGGCTGCACCCAAAGCTTTTGTTTTCAGACATTTTAATTGTGAGCAGCTCGGTAGAGCTGGGCAGAAATCAGCTGGGAGGAGTGTAAGGAAGACACGACCTGGGGGAAGATGAAGCGATAGGATAACGTCACACTGCTGCTGGTGCAGAGCTTTGACACAGATCAGGCAGGCCAGGAACAAACGTGTTCCAAGCAAATGATTGCTCCAGATATTTTGTAGCACCTGAATTATGGCTTCCAAGCCTGCAGCATTTTTTTTTTTAAATAATGTCCTTAAGAGATCTAAAATTAAAAGACTTTCCATCGTTTCATCCCTTTAAGGCTGTGGGCAGAAAGTAGGAGTTGAAATAGCTGGATTTCAGTCCAAGTTTTTTCCCTGGAGTTGAGCGATTTCTCTCTCCAGCTTGCTATACCCCCTCTCCCCCCACCCCTTTTTTCACACATCAGATAGAATTCAAGTGCCTCTCAATTTAAAGCTTTTGGGTGCTTGTATGAGAACGCTGGGCTAGAGCTGCCTCTGAGCCAGGAGCCAGCCCTGCATGGAGTGCCAGGGCAAGGGGATGCTGCGAGCCCACACCAGGCGTTGGCCTGGATCACTGGGGTAGGAGGTGAGTGTCTGGCTGGACCTTGGCACTCAGAAGCTCTTTCTGGCCTTTGAGGTGCTGATCCCCTGGTGCAGCCCAGCTCTGAGCAGGTGCAGGTGGGCACTGGCTGGTTTGGGGAGGTGAAAGGTGTGAGGTGGGCACCACACTCAGCCTCTGGGCACCATGCCCACCCCTGCAGCCAGGCTCACCTCCCCACGGCTCTGCTGTGTCCTGCAATGCCCAAAGCGGGGAGCAGCATCTGTTTTCTGGGGATTTGTGATGGATGGGAGCTCATACCCAGCTAGATGTCAGCATTTCCATTCCCGTGGGATTTCCGAAGCCTGGCTGTTAAAGGACAGGGGAGTTTGGGGGGTGGTCAGGCTTCAGGTGCCACTTCAGCCTTACAGAGCTGCCCGGGCACCAGAGGGTGGAAAACCTGTGCAACAGGCAGCAGCATGGGAGCCAGTGGGAGATGCCTCGCTGGGCTCTGGGATGGTGGGATGTGTTTGCCATGAGAGATGAGGTGATGGGGTTTTGATGCCTTAGGTGGGATGTCTGTCCCCCGAGGGGCACTGAAGGGGTGGGTGGAGGTTCCCCTAGCAGGGAGCCAGCCTGGTGCTGTGACTGCAGCGCTGCCATTTCGGGGACAGAGAGCAAGGGGCAGAGCACCGTGCTGCACCAGTGACCCTCTGGATCGGGCCTCAGCGGCCGGGGCAGCCGCAGGGCACGGCGTGTGTGGGTGACACGGTGGCCGTGGCTCAGCCCCGCTGCCCTTGTGGCGGGGATGGTGGTCCTGCCTTTAGGAGAAATACGATATTTGCAGCGTGAGGTTGCGAAAAGCCTGTGGCCACGAAAAGAAAAGGAAACGACTTTTTTTGTGGTGTTTCTGTGTGCGCGTGTGCATTCGCTGCTGCGCTGGGGGCGGCGGACGCGACGTGCTCCGGTCCCCCGCCCGGCACAGCTCCGCTCCGGCCGTGCCCGCTGTGCCCGCTGTGCCCGCCGTGCCCGCCGTGCCCGCTGTGCCCGCCGTCCCGTGCCCGCTGTCCCCGCGGCGGCAGCGCCCCGGCAGCACCGAGCCCCCAGCATGTTCCAGAGGAAGCGCAGCGTGTCCTTCGGCGGCTACGGCTGGTGGGTGCCTTCCCCTCCCTCCCTCGCTCTGCTGGAGCCGTGGGCGCTTCCCTCCCTCTGGCGGAGCAGGAGCCACCGGCGCGGTGCCCTCGGGCACAGCCCTCCCTCGCAGTGCCAGCCCGAGCGTGCGGGTCGGGAAGGACCTTCCTGCCCCGTGCCCCGCGAGCCTGGCACGGCTGCGGCCCTGCCCGGGGATGGCAGTGAGGGCATTGCCCCGGGGCTCCGCCGGGCTCGGCACCTGCCGGAGCGGCTGCCCCCGCGCCTCTCTCGCTGCTTTCCCTGCTGCTGCTCCCGCACTCAGACAGCGATGCTCGCAGCCGCCTTGGGCACCTTGGCGTGTGCAGCAAGCTCCCTCCTGGTCCAGGGCAGGTCCTGGCACCCCCAGGAGTCATCCCTTCCTTGTGTGGCCTCAGCAGGGCTGCTGCCGGCACCCCGAGCTCCTGTCTCTCCCCTCTGAGAGGCGTTCATCTGTAGGGAAACAGCTTAAGGAGACGACACGGTTCTCCCTCTGCCCTCTCCGAGGTGTTTTGTGCCCGTTCCAAGTGCGCTGTGGCTGTGGTGGTGTCTGGGGCACAGGGATGCTCTGCACCCTCCCGGGTCCGCAGGGGCTGGACAGTGGCAGCGCCGGGGCTTTGAGGGCAATACGGTGCCTGGGACCGGCTGGGGAATGCTGAGTGACTGCGAGGGCACCGGGAGGGCAGCTGAAGCGCCGACGCTTTGCAGGGTCCCCTGGGATGGAGCAGAGCCTCGCTGAAGCCAAGAGAGCTGCCTTGGCCGCATTGCGTGTTCTTTACTTAGGAAGGCAAAGGGAGCACTTGGATAGACCTCTGTTCAAATAAGTTTTGTGATATGTGGGCTCATTTTGGGGTGGGCAAGTGGCAGCTCTTGGGCAGCTCTGTCCCACGATCCTGTTGAGAGCAGCGGCCCTGGGCCCTGCCTGCCCAGGGGCATCCCAGGAGCTCCTGTGGTGCAGCAGAGCCGTGACCGTCCCTGGCAGGGCATCCAGGGCCAGCTGCGCTCTGCTCTGCATTGTCTGCTTGTGTGCTCTGGCAGTTGTAGGGGAGAGAAAATCACGAGCTGGAGAGTCACTGAGGGAAACGGGCTGTGCCAGCTGGAGGGGGCTGCACTGGCCCTTGGGGGGCTGCACTGGCCCCTGGGGGAGCTGCACTGGCCCTTGGGGAGCTGCACTGGCCCTTGGGGGCTGAGGTGGCCCTTGGGGGGCTGCACTGGCCCTTGGGGGGCTGCACTGGCTCTTGGGGGCTGCACTGGCCCTTGGGGGCTGTGTTTGCAGTTGGGGCTGGGGGAACAGGACAGGGCCTTTCCTTTAGACACCCTGCCAGTATCTGCACGGTGAGGGCGGCGGGGGAGCCCCATCCCCAGGAGCCGGGGGCTGCTGCTAAGGGATCTGTGCTTT
This sequence comes from Ammospiza nelsoni, assembly GCF_027579445.1. NCBI lineage: Eukaryota > Metazoa > Chordata > Aves > Passeriformes > Passerellidae > Ammospiza > Ammospiza nelsoni. The sequence goes on from NC_080653.1 coordinate 11,596,559, forward strand.
CCTGCCCGGGTCCCGGGGAAGGCACTCCTGGCAAGCCCTGCGCGCTGCCGCAGAGCCTTCCCGGGGCGTGCCCTGGAAAAGAAGGGACCTGCCGGAGCCCCGTACCTGCGCCCGCCTCTTCTCACGGCCCCGGCCGCCCCACCCTTCCTGTGGGGCTGCGTGTGAGGTGCCTGGGCACACCCAGCGCCTCCTGCTGTGGCCACACTCGCTATTTCCAGCCTCTGCTGGGCTGGAAATTGCTGTTTTATAAATCTCCAGCAGCTGCATCTGCTGCCAGCGAGGTCCCGGAGCAGGGTGCGAGGTCCCGGAGCAGTGTGCTCGTCCCGGGGCCAGATGCGGTGTTCCCGGTCCGGCTGCAGGGATGCACAAGCTGTGAAAGCCGCTGTGGGTGCCGCCCCGGAGCTGCTGCTGCCCAGCGCTGTGGGGTGTGGGCAGTTTCATTTTGCCGCCTTTGGGGCAGGGCAGGGCACACAAACGGCTCTCACAGTCACCCTGCCACTGCGGTTTCCCAAATATGGGAGTTTATTTCCTGTGGCTTTTTTTTTTTTTTTTTTTTTTTTTTTTGTTGTTGTTGTTGTTGTTTCTTTTTCTCCCCTTCTCACTCTAAGAGGCCAAAAAACAACAACTGTTTTTTCTTGCCGTGGCTCCGGATGGAGCCCCTGGTGCAGCCCTCACTCAGGGACGGGTCCCATGGGAGCTGCCCCAGCCTTCCAGTGTCCCTGGGCTGCTTTGCCTCTGCCACTGAGTTTGGAAACAGCTCTGCTCCCCAGCACGCTCTGATATCAGTTCAGTGTGATTTAATGATCAACAAGGTCTGGGCAGGCTTGTAAGGTATTGAGTCACAATAGCAGGTGCCCTAGATCTATTTTAGGAGCAGCAGCACGCTGGCTCTCCAGAGCAGACCATGGAAGCTGATGCTTGGGGAAATGCCTGGCACAGAGCTCCCGCAGCCATGGGGTTTTGGGAGGGTGAGGCTGCTGCAAGTGAGGGACCCTGGGCCAGGTGATGGCACCTGTGCCCGAGTGCCTGCCAGGCTCAGGCTGTGCCACAGAGTGCCAGGGCCCGGCCCCTGTGCCCCCCGCGGGTGCAGCCCCTCCTGACAGCAGAGCCCGGCCTGGGGGGGACAAGGTAGAGCTGCAAGGGGGGGGAAGCTGCATTTCTGTGGCCATGCTGTGTTCTCTGTGATCACAGTGCAAAACAAGAGGGTGTTGGGGGTGTTATTTTGCTGTTTGGTCTTTTTTTGAGATGTGGAATTGATTCCATGTGGCAGATAACAGAGCATTTTCAGTGACTGCCAAAAGACATTATTTTGCATTTTGAGACATTACTATGATTTGCATTAATTAATATTAATATGTCTGTAAGCACAATGATTCTGAGGAGATGAGCACTCATTACCAGAGGCAGGGAAATGAGTGAAGCAACTGGGGTTGCTGGTCCCACATGAGCCAGTGAGGGCTGGGAGCAATGGGGCTGCTCTGTGTTTTGTCTGCCTGGGCTGGGTTGCAGTATGTGGGATCTGGGGGGATCTTCCCAGCCCCAGGGCTGCCACAGGTCCATCATCTGTGAATACCTGGTTTGTGGCAGCTGTGCTTTGGAGAGAGTTGGGACACAGGCGATGCCCTGCTCTGCTGCCCAGCTCACCTCTGGCATTCCAGACTGGGAGGCAGCACTTCTGCACCGGGAAGGAACTAGGGGGGGGGTTTTCTTGCTTGCTGCCAGGCTTCATTTTGGGTTAAGTCTTGGTTGACTTTGTTTTCCGATGAAATCTTTCTGTGGCGTTGGTCGTGTCAGCCGGAGCGCTGGCACCTCCAAAGGATGTGCTGAGGTCGTGTTTGGCAGCAGCCCCCAGTACCCAGCCGCCTCCAGCCACATCTGGAGCCCCGTGCCTGCAGTAACAGCCTGCTCTCTCTCTCTCTCTCCCCAGGATCGACAAGACGATGCTGGCCAGCCTGAAGATCAAGTGAGTACCTGGCTGTTCCTCGCCGCGATTTCCCGCGGGCTGGGGCTGGGCTGGCTCGGGGTGCGGGGGATGCTCCCCTGGGAGCTGGGCTCCAGCTGGTGCAGTGGAGCCCAGCCATGCCCGCCCACTCCAGGACACGCGTTCGTGCCTGTCCCACAGTCTGTTCTCCTGGCAGCCTGGAGTGAATCAGGCACTGGGGGATTGCAGCAGACACGGTGACAGGAGCGCTGTGAGATCAGCGGGCTGAGGGGTGCACGGGGCAACCCACAGGGCACCAGCTCTGCCTCGGGGGTGGGAATCAGCTGGTCAGGCTGACACTGAGCTTCTGGATGGAAATCCAGTGAAGTGTGGAGGTTTTGTATTTTGTTTTTCAATCTGGAGAGGTGGTGTCAGTGGAACAGTGAGTGCCGGTGACCCAGCTCCTCTCCTGTGCTGCTGAGGGGCTCTGGGCACTGCTCTGGAGGGGGTGGAGATGCTGCTGGGGTCCAGGAGGGTCTGTGGACTGGCAGTGTTGCTTAGTGGGTCCATCGTGGATTTGCCACTTGCTGGACACTGGTGGGTGGTGTGGGCTGTGCAGCTCTGGCAAGGTGGTACTGGGCCAGGTGCTGTGCTGTGATGGAGTGAGCCGTGTGAGGTCACCATCCCTGCTGAGGAACGCCCTCAGCTGATGGGGAAGAGAAGGTGGAGAAGGTCTGGGAGTGGTGGCACCGATGCTCTCTGCTCCCCCAGCACTTGTGGCTGTCTGGGACCTGCCTCCTGTTCCCACCAGCTTTGTTCTCCTGGCTGCACATCCTGGGTACTGATCCCTTCTCTCCCAGTGTAATGCATCCTCCCCTCTCCTGGATTCTGGATTCCTGGGTTCCTGGAACCCCAGGCTGGCGTTCTCCCTTGTGAGCACACGTGCAGCTCCAGTGCTGTCAGCTGCACCCTGTGCTGATGCAGAAATGCTCTGGCCAAGCTTCCCCTGGGCTCCAGGCAGCGCACAGGGTGATGGCTCATGCAGTTTCCCTCTATAATCATTGTGCAAATTATTCATTAATGGAAAAGTATCCGGAAAGCCTGGGGGAGCTGCTGCCTGAGCGAGCCCAGTGCCCGTTGAAAACGGCACAGCAGAATCGCTGGTGCTACGCTCATTGCTCAGGTTTTGCTGAACTAATGAGAAGTTTAAATCAATGCTTTCCACTTTGGGGAGGGCAGGGAATTCTCTGCAGACTTTCCTTTTTCCGTGAAGCCGAGAAGGACTGAGCTGCTCTTTGCACTCTGCTGTGCACCGTGCCCTGATTTCTCTCAGGGCTGCTGCAGCAGTTCTGCAGCAGAGCCCCCTGTACCCTCCTGTCTCCGCCGTGCCAGGCAGGCTGGAATGCTGTGCCAGTGCTGTGGGCACGCTGCCATGCTCCCGCCTGGGCAGGGCGAGGGTTGGCGCCACGCTTCTCTCTCTATCTCCGCCTTTCCTGCCCTGGCCAGAGGAGGGAGTTTCCTTGGAGCTTTTGATGAACATCCGCTGCTGCTTGCAGAGAATGCTTCCCACAGCCCCGTAGTGCTTCTGCTCTGTGGGTAGGCTGCTTCCTTAAGTGGTTCTGTAACTGGGGCTCAGCCGGAGCCGCGTTTCATATTTGTAAAAGCTTTTAAAATTATAAAAATATTATAAACCCAAACTTTTGGGGGTTTAGCGCCCTCTTGTTATTGCTGCAGCCTCTGTCGGAATGTCCTGGTTTAACCCGTGGCACAGAGGCACCAAGCATCGGAAGTTTTCTTCCCCTGTATAAGTTATTACCGAAAATCGGAGCTGCTTTCCGCATGCCCTGGAGCAGCTCAGGGAGCCTCGCGCTGCGCAGAGGCAGCGAGCCCGGCCCGGGGCACCCGGCCGGGGTGGGAGGGTGAGGGATGCGGGGCGAGCCCTGCCTATGCCCCACGGGACCGACTGCCCGCACACAGTCGGGATGAACTCACCCGCGCAGGTGGGGCACCACAGCGGCTCTGCCTCCGCCCGCCTCTCCGTTCGCTTCCTCGGTTCGGGTTCCGTTGGTTCCTATGGTAACCGGGGATGTGTCTGAGGGACCGGAGGGCGGGAGCAGCGTCGGGAGAGGCGGTGGGGAGCCCTGGCAGCGCCAGCTGACCCCGCTGGTGGCAGCAAAGGTGCCAGGGCTGCAGGAGGGCAGGGAAGGCGTTGTACAGGGCTCGGGCATTCCGCACAGCTGGGCTCTGTGAGCGCCCCGGAGCTCTGGTCTGGGGGAGGCTTGGGGATACTCTGCTGACTGTGTTTGGGGGTGCACGTCCCCAGGGGTGGCAGCAGGCACTGGTGCTGCTGTGCTCGGCTGCTGGGGCTGTTGAGAGCTGCTGGGACTGGGGCTGTGGAATGGAGACTGAGACACTTGGGCAGTAAATGGGATTTGGCATTTGCAGACCCTGGGTTTGGTTTGGACCAATTCCGTTGTGATCTCTACTTTTCTGTTACATTTTATTATTCCTTACCCACTTCAGGGGAAAGCGCTTGGAGCTGCTGAATCCCCTGGGCTGGCAAAAGGGGAATCGTGTCCAGAAGCTGCTCCCCAGCCTTGGCTTGGTGTTGGTGTTTTCTTGTGTCACATGAAGTCTCTGTAGGGAGCTGGAAGTGTCTCCAGGCTCCCGGGGGCACAGCTCCATGCAGTCCTGGTCACACATGGGGTGTTTGAGGTCAGGTTGTGCTGCCAGGAAGGGAAGACCTGAGCCAGATGGCAGCTAAGCTGCTTCCCTGGTGGGAAGGTCACCCTGGAGGAAAACATCAGCCTGCAAAGGATCCTTGCATGTCAAAGAGCAGTTCTGGCCAGGTGAGCCAGCCAGGTGGGTTTGCTTGCCTCTCACAGGAGCCCAGCAAGTGCAGGAGTCCCCAAGAAAGCAGGCAGAGACCCTCGAGCCCCCTTGGCCCTGTAAAATCCTTGGATTGGGGATGCTGGAGGTGGAAAAGTGGGATGGCGACCCATGGGACCCTTCCTCCTCCTGTGTGGAACAGTGGCAGGGTGATGTCCCGTGGGGGCTCACCAGCCCTTCCCCTGCTGACAGCTCCTCAGCTTTGTGCTCTGGTTATTTGCTCATTGCTATTGATGGGGTGCACTGAGAAACCACAGAGCTTTAAACAAAAAGATCAGTAAAAAAGCCCCCCCTTCAGGCAGAGTCACCTCTTCTTTCAGCCTTATAAAGCAAAAATAGCACCAAAATAATCATGTCTCTGTGGAACGGAGGAGCCATGCACAGCAATTACTGGGAGCCAGTGTGTGTGCAGTTAGAACTCACATGAAAGAGCATGTGATCCTGCTCTGCTGATGGCAGCAGGAGGATGAAGGTGGGAAGAGATGAAAGATTTGCTCGACCTTCGTAAAAAGAGCTATGTCCAGGCTTGAGGTTCTTTAATATTTGATGGGCTGGAGCTGAGTTAATGGGAAGATGTGGGAATGATTTAGCATCTTGGAGCTGGCTGCACTGACTATTGCACTGATCTTGGAGGTTTGAGCTTGGGTCCTGTGAGGACAAGGTCTGGCGAGCAGATTGCATCTAAGTAAATTCCTTTGACTTATTAGCACTTCATAAATGGATAATTGCATGTAAATGTATGTTTTGCAATTATATTTAGCCGGAGAAGCACATGCAAAGGAAATGCTGTCAGAACTACTGCAAGCAGCCAGCTGCAGCACACAGGGAGGTTTCCCATCTCCGTGTCTGTGGAACTGCTCCTCTCCATTGCTAATGGGCATGGAGCTAGCCCAGTGCCAACCCCAGCAGTGAGCCCCCACAGCATGCCCTGCATGGCTATCCCAGTTCTGGAGCCTGGCAGTGCCCCCCTCCTGTCAGTGCCTGGAGAGAGACTGAGTGTGCAGGGCCAGGGTGCAAGGAAGGCTCTGTACTTGCACAAAACTTTAAACTCAGTTAAAGCCAGTGCTGAGCTGGAGGGCAGAATGAGGCTGGGCTGTCTGTCCCCATGGGTCAGTGCTAGACGGGTGTTAGCTGTGCACCCAGCAGAGTGCAGGAGAGCCATGGCGGGGCATGGCATGCCACGCGAAATGAGTCCGTGTGTTGGCAGCAGGTCTGTGGCTGGGTTCCTGCTGGGATGAAGCAGTGCCAGGGAACTGCAGGTGTGTGCCCAGGGATGGTGACAGGCCTCTGCTGCTGCCACTTCTGGGGGCTGCTACCAGCCCTGCTCACCATCAGCTGCTTGAGTGGCCTGCCAGGATGGTGGCAGGGCCATGGTCTGTCCTTCCCCGTCAGCCCGAGGACTGGTGGGAGATTTACAAAATCCAGCCAGTCCCAACGTCTCGCTGCTATCTGTGGCAGGCAGGCTGGAGCGCTTCCCTCTTCGTGGAAGGGCAGTTATCGCCCTGGCTGCCTGCCCACACCCAGCCCTGCGCCCACACAGCATCCTCCCAGCACGTCTCACAGCCTGCCTGGGACAGAGGAAGCTTTCACAGGAGGAGGAAGGTGCTGTCAGCTCTGAGGACTTGCAGTGTTTCAGCCATTTAATCTGGTAAGCCTTAGCTATATAAAATTCCAGGCCGGGGGAATGGGTACTGGCACAGCTCCACTGATGCTCTCCCTGGGTACTTGACTCTATGCTTTCCTCCTAGTGGCCTGGTGTAGACTTTGGGTTTATGTGAGGGTTTGTTCCTGCAGAAAGCCCAGGCAGGGAGCAGGGAGGTGGGCTGGGATGTGGTGGTGACGTTGGAGGTGGCGCAGCGGTGAGTGCCGCCCCGTCCATATGCTGAAATGTTGTTGTTGCTGTCAGACAGCCTTCCCATATTTAAAGCTAGATTATCCACAATTACATGTGCCCAGAGGACTGAGCAGCCCCACATGGGTCTATTTTTAGCTCTGTCTCAGAACTAATAAACTGTGCTGGTTTCTCCTCCTGCCATATTTATGGCCTGTCAGGCTGGGAGCTGTTTGCAGCCGGAGGGCGGTTGCTGGGAGAGCAGCCACCTTCCGAGAGCAAATATTGTCCTGATGGGTGGAGGGAGCCATGATGGCTGTGGTGATTGAGCCCCATCTGCCCTGGGTTTGGTCTCTGTCTGCAGAGTCACTGAGGTCACCCAGGCAGGGTCTGCAGGGGCTCTGCCCCACTTGGGGTGGTTGCTGGCTTCCTCTTGGCCCAGGCCATGTTCCCACTGGCCTCCTCTTGGCCCAGGCCATGCTCCCACTGGCCTTCCCTCGGCCCAGGCCATGTTCCCACTGGCTTCTCCTCGGCGCTGGCCATGTTCCCTCTGGCCTCCCCTCGGCCCAGGCCATGTCCCCACTGGGCTCCCCTCGGCCCTGGACAGGGTGGGTGTGATTTGGGGACTGTGAGCAGCCCCACGTCTGCCGGGCCAAGGAGCCCAGAGCAGGGTAGGCAGTGCCGGCGTGGCAGTGCAGGCATTCTGACAAAGCCCGTGGTTTGTTCCTGATGATAATTTTGTTAATTACTGTACGCACTCGCCGGCTGTCGCTTTTCCTGCCAGTTGGCAGGGCCTGGCTCCAGGCAGCCCGGCAGGGATGGGCGGCCACGGCACCCAGCGGCGCTCCCGTGCCACGCTCCTGCTCTGGAATGGCCCTCTCCATCTCGCCTGTTCTAGTTCTAGTGGGGCTTGTGGTGCTCTCCGTGACCCATACCGTACCCAAGGAACTCACATCTTCCAAAGCCCGTTGTGGAAACATGGCTCATCTCAGGCTCCCACCCAGAACAGACATGTAGAGGCTTGACAGGTACTTGAATAGGTCAGAGCCGTATTCTGGGTCTCTGTGAAGTCTCAAAGGTCAGTCCTTTCAGGCACTGCCCTGTCTCGCTCCTCTCAAATGTTACTGGTGTCACACCAGGGACCATGACAGCTCCTTTCTGCTACAACAATATACTGTTAATTCCCAGTTTGGAATGCAGAGTCCGCTTTCTAAAGCCCTGACAAGCTGATCTGGGTCTCCTCTTCCTGATCATTGATAAAGTTACACAGTGTGAGGTGATTTGAAGAGGAAGATGATGGGTCTGCAGCTAAAAACTGCTTCATTTTCCATCTTTTCTTGTTTGGAGCAAGAGGCAAGGAAAAATCTGTATAGCAGCAGAAACCCCTGGATTTGATTGACTTCAGAACGTTCCCCGTAGTACGGATGTGTCAGAGATAATACCTGTGTTTTAGCTCCGCAAATTATATGTCTTTTAATGCTTTCACATCAAACAAGGTGTGCGAGGGAGGCGGGTAATTGAGATGGTGTCATCTCCAGAAGCGTGGCTGGGGCCCAGGTGCTGCTGCTGCTGCTGCCCCCCCTGTGGCACTGGGACCCCCCCTGCCCCTCTCTCTGCCCATCTCCTCCTCCCACATCCCTTGCAGCACCCTCGGGAAGGGCACGGCTCCATTGAGGCTAAAGTTCGGGCCTAATCCTGAGCTTCCCAGCAGGATTCCAGTGGTGACTGGTTGGCACAAAGGCTCCAGGGATGGTCTTTGCTCTGCACGGGCAGGGCTGGGGCTGAGCAGGGTGCTGGGGGTGCTGGAAGTGTTGGGCGAGTGGCACATGTTAGTGGCTGTGCCTCCAAATCTGGCTTTATGAGTGATGTTAATGATCAATGCTGACATTTAGCTCATTGATTTACTAGTAAAATTCAGAGGATCTGCTCATGCTGTAAAGACTAATTTCCTCTGCTGATTTGATCTAATTTAATTGGATGCTGAAATCTTGGAGCTCATCTCTTCAGGAGGCCTGTGTTCACAGGGAGAAATACCCCAAATTATCAGGAATACAATTTCTATGTAATTGTGCTGCTGTCATGGCCATGACTACCTCGTTCTGTGTCAGCTGTGCTGTGGCTGATGCTGCCCCCAGTTGCCACCACACAGGCAGGCTGCTGGGCAGGAAGAGCCCAAAGGTGACTCACTTGGGCTGTCTCACTTACAGAATAGGGTTTGGTTCATAGCCAGTGGCACACAATGGATGGGAGAGGTGTATAAGAGACTCCTTGTACCTAGCTTGCTTTGTTCCTTGATAAATGAGTCTCAGAAAACCACCCACTCGTGCATTGATGTGTTGATGGCATGGTCAGTGTTCCAGGCTCCTGTCACTGATTGCTCTTGGGTCACTGTTCTTTCGTGGCTTTCTTAAAGTTCTTGGCTATGGCTCAGGTCTTACCCCCTCTGGAGCTGTTTGAGTGTGTCTGTCACACACGGTGCTCAGTGTCCCCTGCACACCTGCAGCCAGGAGCCTTCACTGGGCTGCTCTGGAGGCTCTGTGCCAGGAGGAGCTGCTCCCAGCACCTTCCTTAGCTGTGCTCCTCAGCATCCCCTCTGCCCAGGGGAGGGGGACAAGACCCACCTGGCCTCAGCTGCTTTCTGCAGTGAGAGTTCTTTCATGTTCTTTTGTTGTGGCTTTGACCACTCTTTCTGCCTATTGCTTGGGAGGGCTGGAAATTGTGCTGGGGAGATGGGCACTCCTGGGCCCGGCTTGGCCACAGCCCAGGCAGAAGGTCGATGTGGAGAGCACTTGTCACAGGGATGGGCTCTGGACAGGGCCAGCCCATCCCTGTGTGCTTCTCCTTGAGCTCAGGGGTAAATTTCTCCTTTCTTGCACTTGAGCTCTGCTCCTCTGTACAGGAGCCACAGTGCTGGGCACAGGGACCGTCAGGGCTCGGGCACTGCTGTGCTGGGGGGCCTTGCCAACGTGTGGGGTGGGAGCTGGGGCTGCCCCACACCTTGGCACACCATCCAATCTCAGAATTGATGTGGTGTCAGGGTGGCTGTGGCGTGTCACACCTGTCTCACGCCATTTCTGGGGAGATGGGCTCACTGTGCTCTGTCTCACTGCCTGCATGGAAGAGCTGGCTCTGTGCTTTCCTGGGATTGCCTTCATGTCTTTCTAACTGAAGCCATAAAATAAATTTCTAATCAGATTACTTGGGGCTGGATGTAATGTAGTCTAAAGCTCTATTTCTTGTGATACTTCTGTAAAAGTGGATGCCCTCTTATCCTCCTCCTGCAGCACCAATTGAAACACTATAATCGCTTTCTCCCTCGTTTGCAAGCTTCCAAATCCATTTCTGCCATGCCAGGGAAATTGGGATGTGACTGCTCCTTTGCAGGGAAGCAGTTTCTATTTCTGGGGTATAGACTGTGTTGCATTGTCTCCTTTTGTTCCTCCCTGGCTGCCAGTCCTCGGTGCTGGTGCAGCTGCCCCATCTCAGCTCTCCCACCTGGGCAGAGCAGGTGCTGTGCTCTGGTGGGAGGCAGTGCCCAGAGGGGCTCTGGGCGAGCGCCTGGGCAGTGGGGAAGGGTCCCGGGGGGTTGGGGCAGGGCCTGGGCAGGTCTCTGGGCTCCCCTCAGCCCCTGAGCTCAGGCAGGCTGGGCTGGCCATGCCTCCAGCCCGGCTGTGGCAAATGCCTGGCATAGCTCGAGTATTTCTGGCACTGTCCCTCATGAGCAAGGGAACCAGAAATATCCCCTGCCCAAGGAGGCAGGGAGGGTGACAGGGACGTGTCCTGCACTGTCTGATGAGGCAGTGCCACAGCTCTGGCCCGAGAAGCCCTGAGTCACCGGAGCTGGGCTCAGGTGTGAGCAGGGGGCTGGCTCCTCTGCAGGTGGCTGAGGCAGACTGGTGGGCTGCTCACCTATGGGGGGCTTCATCTCACAGCAGCAGCTGTACAAAAGCCAAAGTTATGACATAAATTAATGGCTTCATAATAACATTGATAGTGTCATTTATTCATGGCAGATCCAGTACTCCTAGGGGTAAAGGCTCAGTCTTGTCCCAGCCTGGCGTTTTCAGGTCCTTCTCTCCCAGCAGTGTCCAGACGGCTGCCAGGTGATGAGTTAATCACCGGGTGTAATTGTCCTGACCTGTCCTGACCTGTCCTCCCTCCTCCAGCCCCTCAGGCTTCCTAGCTCACTGACAAACTGCTTTGTCTGGAGCAAAAGTGTCAGGGCATTTTTCAAGGGATATATATTCCTTCAAAAAACAGGGGCAACTGCTTACCCTGGAGGTAATTTAGTCACTGACAGGGTGATACTGCTGTTTTAAAGGAAGGATGGACATTAAAGGAATGTCTTGATCTGCAGCGTTCTCTCTTAGGAGGTGTCCTTTGGGACATCTGGAGAGCTTCTGGGGGTGCTGGCCCTGACAGGGCGTTCCTATGGCAAACATAGGATGTGATGGATGCTTGGTGGCATCGCTGCGGGAACAGGAGGCTGGATGGAGTGGAGACGGTGAGGCATGGGGAGGACAGGCAGGGCAGGAGCTTTCAGCTGCACCAGTCCTGCCACCCTGTGTGCCTTCCTAGGCATCCCTGTCATCCTGCCCTGTCCATCCTGGAGCAGCTCCCAGGTGGCAGAACCCAAGAAATACAGGGCAGGCTCTGCAGGGCCTGGCTCAGCCAGAGGTGATGTCCTGTGGGGCAGGAGGTCCTGGTTCCTTTTCATGTGTGAACCCATAGCCCCCAGCCCACCCCCAGCCCTCACCATCTATTGTCTTCTATAAATGACAAGTCAGCTGCAGTGAGTCCAGATGCCATTATCCACTGTGGGCTGGGCCCTGTTTGGGTGGAGAGGAAACCTGAGTTTCTGCTCAGTGTTTGTCTATTTCCAAATAGGACAGAATTGAACATCTTTAAAAATCAATACAAAGCCACTTCAGCATAAACCAAGAGGAGATTAATACTTAGCTTGTCTGGAAAAGGGGAGGAGAGATGTGGAAAATGTCTCCAGAGAGGGAGACTCAATGAAATTTGAATCTGCCTGTTTAATGTGAGAGCTAAAAGATTTAAAATTAACCCCCTCCCCCTCCATTAATTGGAAATGAATTTGAGAATTGGTGTAATTTGGCACAGAAATAGGATCTATTTTTTTTTTTTTCTGTGCCTGAGGAATTTGTCAGACTGATAGCTTCAGCTTGGAGGAAAGCAGACAGGTATTTTCTGCAGGAAGAGATCTGTTGATCCATCAAAGACTTTATTGAAAGGCTTGGCAGTACAGGTAGCACCCGGGTTTAGCAAGATTCATTCCTCTTACCAACTTATGTATTCTCACCAGCATTCAGAGTTTGGCATCATCTGATGTTGTTCTGAGGAGACAGAAATGCATTTTGGAATTTTTGGAGAATGAGTTGGACTTTTTCCTGTGAGAAAGTGGGTACCTCAACACTTGTCTGCTGGAATTGCTGCTGCCTCTCTCCCCAGGGACCTCGAGATCTGGTGAAACACAGAAATACTGATCCTGGGTTTCAGTTTGGGTCTTGGCTCTCTGGAGTGCTCCATGTGCACAGTGTAGGTCGGGATGGGTGCTGTGGTGACACTGAAATGCTGTCTGGTTCATCTGGGGTGAATTCATGTGGTGCGCTAACAGAAATAACATCACACCTGCTTTTATCTGGCTTACAGTAGGATACAGAAAGAGATTACAGCAATGATAGGGGTTTTGTTATGGTGGCATTTAGGGAATCCATCTGATTAGAGATTCTGCTGAAACATTTAGATAGAGAAGGCCAGAGCTGAGGTTGTGTTGATCTCCTTAAGGGTGGTAGACAGGAGGGTGACAGGCAGGGCGGTGGGTGAAGCAGGAGTGTGACAGGCGGGCTGAGGCAGCAGGAGCGGCTGTTCCCTGCCAGATGTGCTCTGCGGCCTCTGCAAGCTGTTTCTCCTGAGCAAACACATTTATTACAGGCTTTGCCAGGGGAGCCCCATGCATTGTTAATGATTGACTGCCCCAGCTGGGGGTTTCCAGGCAGCTCCTGCTCTGTGCGTGGGGAGCAGGGGGCCTTTCTGGCCATCCTTCCCTGGGAGCTGCTCAGGTCCTGCTCGAATGGATGGTGGATGTGCTTGCCTGCAGCCCGTGTGTGCCCCACAACAGATTGCCGTTTGTGGCAGGGTCTCCCCAAACCCTGAGCTGGCTGTGGCACTTGGAGCTGCCCCAGGGTCCCTGCACCTGTGTGCCACTGCCAGGGAGCTCCTGCCCTCCCTGCTCTGAGGCCAGGCTGGGTGCACCCACCCAGGGCAGTGGGCTGGACCAGCTGCAGGAGGATTGTTTGACTGTTCCTAATGGCTGCGGGGGTACAGAGAGCCAGCAGGTTTGGGCAGGCGCCCGTGTCCTGTCCTGGGCTGGGTGGGTGCTCTCATGAATGATCCCGCACCTGGATGTTGTCTTGAATGATCCCACACCTGCTGGCAGCGGGGATGGTGCTCCATCCCTTAGGCTGGGAAGTAGCTCAAAGAGCTGTAGCTTGTCCTGTGTCTAATTCCTGTGAAAATTGAACTGGCCGAGGAGAGAGGTGAGATAAGGGGGGCAGAGGGACCTGGGTGTTTTATCACCATGGCAACGAGGACTTCCAGGGAAAGGTGCTGAAGTGAGAAGTAGATAATTTACAGTTTACTTAATAAAAGAAAGAAATCATTTCCTGGAGTGAGCTGTGTGTCAGCTCCCGGTGTGAGGGACAGGCTGGAGGCCCCGTGCTGTCCCGGTGCCGCAGGGAGGGAGGGATGCTCCATGGCAGAGGGATGGATGGCAGGGCCGGGCTGGGACCAGCCGGGAGCTCCTGCGGGGTTTGCTGCGGTGAGGACCCGTCTGTGGGGCAGGCGCGAGTCCTCCCTCTGAGGGGGCTGAAGGGGCTGCGCTGGCGCTGCGCCCCTTGAGGAGCCCGGGCTGCGGCAGCCGGGAGAGCCGGGAAAGCCTCGGTACCGGGGCGCCCGGGCTGTGCCGCCGACCGTCCGCTCCCCGGGCCCGTGACGCGCTCCGAGCCCCGCCCGCCCGCCCGCGGCCCGGCCCGGGGGTGTCCGGGGGTCTGCAGGGAGGGGGCAGAGCTGCCGCCATTCCGCAGCGGCTCCCGCGGGGCTCCGGTGCCGGCCCCGCGCTCGTTACCGGCGGCGCGGGGCGCGCGCGGGGCGGCGCGGGGCGGGGGCGGTCGCGGCCGTGGACGCGCCGCCGCCCCCGCCGGTGCCGGCGCTCGGTGGCGGCGGCGGCGGCAGCGGCGATGTCCCGGGCGGGCGGCAGGACGCGGTCCCGGCGCGCGGGGGTGCGGGCGGCCGTGGTGCTGATCGGGCTCCTGCACCGCTCCCGGCAGAGCAGCGAGAGAAGGTGACGCCGCGGGCAGCGCCCGGTACCGTGGGCCGGGCACAGCCGGGGGCTGCGGGGGACGCGGGGCCGGCGGCGGAGGGAATTACCGGGTGGGGTGTCGGCGGCGGTACCGGGAGCTGGAAACGGACACCGGGGTAACCGTGACCCGCTGGCGGTGCGCGCCGTGCGCCGGAGCGGTGCCGGGCAGCAGGGGCCGGTAACGGTGACCCGCTCGCCGTGTGAGGGCGCCGGGAGCCGCGCTCCGGCCCCGCTGGTCAGTGCGGGCGTGCCGGGCCCGCACCGGGCAGGTGAGGCCCCGCTGCCGCCGCACCGAGAGGAGCAGCGCCGTGCTCGGGGGGCTCCGGGCGGTTCTGCCGTGACTCGGCTCCGCAGCTTTGTCTGCGGCGGGAACAGCTGACCCACGGTTTCATCTTTCATTGCCGAGCCACGGGCTGGACTTGGTGTCCAACTTTGTGCCGTAGAAATGGCCTGCTCGCAGCGCTCCGCGGGCGCCGCTCCCCCCGCTCCGCACGGAGCCGCTGCTGGCCTCGGAGACTGACCCCGCGCTGATCCGTGCGGGCTGCCCGGGCAGGGAGCTTTCTCCTCCTGGACTCTGCTGCTCCGGCAACTTTGGCGTTAAAAATAGTCAGAAATATGTACCCGAACCTCGCAGTGTCTGTACCTCTGTTTCAGGGTGGAAGCAACATGGGCCCTGCTGCAGGCTGAGGGGTTTTTTGTTTCTTTCTTTTCCTTGGTTCAATTCGTGATTTTGTACCAAACTAAAATGAGTGAAGAAATGATTATTTGCAATCGTTATTGTAAAATATTCCCTCACTCCCTAATCTATAAGCATGAAAAATCAGAGTGAGGTGACTGAGGATGAAGCTTTTTGTCTGCCATCAGTTGTGGATTGCAGGGCTTGTACCCCATTTTTCAGTGCTGCTGGCATTGGGACTTTGCTTGGACAGCTGGTGCCATGGAGAGCAGGATGTCAGTGATGCACCAAAGACTGAGCATTGGTGTTCCTGGGGAGTTCCTGTGTCACTTGCTGGTTTGAGGTATTTTTGTCTCCCTTGCTGGGCTATTAGGTAGATCATCGAAGCAGAACAGTTGGGAAAAGCCAGCGTGCAGGTCCTGAATGAGCAGCAGCAATGTCTGCTCACCTGAGCTGAGCCGTGGCTGGGTCCCCTGTACTGGGCTGGAATGAAGGTGTGGGGACTGTGCTGGGGCTCCTGCTGGGCTTGACTGTTCCTGCCCTGCTGTTGCTCCTGGGGTTTTGTCCTGTTTAGCCCAGGCCCGTTCTGGCCATAGCTCTGCCCTTGGGCCATGGGCTCCAGCTACCAGCTGGCGTTTAGGGAGGGACTGGCTGGCTGGGGTCTCTCCTCCTGCCTTCACATGTGTGGGGACTGTGCAAGTGCAGAGTGACACTGGGGGGACCCAAATGATCCTCTGGATGTTGTATCCAGTGAAACTCACTGGCCAATCCTGCATTTGCCTCAAGGGCAGGGAGTGCTTTACTGGTGACACAAGGAAGACTTTGCCTTAGAGTTGTCTTTCCCCCAGGTACGAGGTTTTTATGAATGAGCTCAACATGACACTGGAGTGCTTAGAAAAAACCTGGCTCTGAACTTGCACTGGAATCTGCCCCGTGATGTCTGAGCCTGGTTTTCCTTTTCTTTTTTTCCCCCAGCATCATGTTGTGCACAAAGTGTCTCAGTGCGCCTCTTGCTGCAGGGTTTACTGAGTGCAACAAGAGTCACACAGATTTCTCAGGGGGAGAAAAAGACCCTGAGGAGGTTTTTTCTGTCTGCCATGGACTGAGGAGCTTCCATGGGAGTGATTGCAAGAATCCAAGCAGTGCTTTACGGTGGTTGTTTCATCTTATGCAAGCTGCCAGGGCCATCAAAGTGACATAATCTGCAGGAAAAGGAAGGGACTGCTAGCGACATCGTCAAAAGGGACTCTGTTCCTCCACCTGCTCCTATTTGCTTTTTTCCCTCCTACATTCAGTCTTTGTTCTGCATTTGCAATTGAATTTTGCTTTCCATGAGCCATATGCAAGCCTGGCAGGATCAGTGGCAGCTGCAGAGTCTGTGGTGGCCCATGTCCCTCCTTGTCAGCAGCCCAGCAAAGTGCAGTGCAGCACACCAGGCTCCCCTGGCAGAGCTGGTGATGCTCACCTGCCCCCTCCACCTGCACTCTTCTCACCTGTGCCTCCCCTGCACACCTGAGCTGGAGGGGAGGAGCAGGGAGGTCTGGGGGGTGGCTGCTGCTGTGGGCTCCTCCTTTCCTCTGAGAACCTGGGATTTGGAACTGTATTTATATCTAAATGAGTTTTCCCAACTGTCCCACATGCAAGTGAGGTGATTCTGTGGTGGCTGCCCTCTGACAGGGGAGAGCTGGTGGGTGGGTGCCCTGGTGTGGGGCATTCTCCTCTCACAGCCCTTTGGCAGCAGTGCCATGGTGTTTAGAGACGCAGGTTTCTGGGAGCTGTTCTCTGCAATTTGCAAATTATTGAATCAGCTCAGAAACGGCTGCCCAAGGTTCCTGGCTCGGGTTTGGCAGGAATAGGATCAGACGAGCCTTCTGGTCTGAAAATGTCTGCAAGTGCCTTGGCTGATTTACCCAGATCTGCAGGAAATTGCCACTTTCTCTGTTCCTGCAAGGCAGAGCAGGCAGCACATTTTGTGAAAGATAAAAACTTCTTTTCACCATTACTTGCATTTTGAGCCGCACTGGCCTGGCCTGGCCTGGCCCAGCCCAGTGAGAAGCCCTTGGCCAGCTGGGCAGATTCCAGTGTCTGTAGAGGTGCAGGCAAAGCAGGAGTCAGCCCCTTGCTGTTCCCCCTGCCCAGCAGGACGGGCAATGTGTGCTGCAGCAGGGACCCCATGGCCGGGCAGGCAGCTGGCATCCTGCCTGCTCAGGCACACAGTGCCCTGAACTGCTCAACAAAGTTTATTTGCTGTTTGGAGGGGCAATTAAAGCCAACCCCAGTGGCAGTTAAATGTCACCTTTCTCTGAGCAGGGCTGAGGACAGAGTGCTGGGGACACTGCGTGTGTGCAGGTGCAGGCTGGCAGTTTGCAAAGATGTAATTTATTGCAAGAAATGTAGATGAGAAAATGCTGCACTTTTTTTTTGCTGACTCTCAGGCTTTGATGTGAGAAGGCAACGCTGCTGAATAGGGCTAAGCTGAGCCAGGACATAACAAGGTAAATGAGTTTCTAGGGAAGATGTTCCATAGCAGGGGCTCTGCCCAAGGGTCCTGCAGCTCTGCAGCAGCGAGTGCTTGGGCTGCACCCCATGCCTGGGGGGGATTCTGGAGCCCCACAACTGTCTGACATCAGTGGGAGCCTGCAGCAGTGCATGTCCTCTGCTGATGTCCTCCGTGGGATGAGTGATGATGCAGCGAGATCTTGCCTGCCTGGCATCCTGGGATTGGGTGGAGAGCTGCTCAAAGTCAGGGCAAGGTTCTTCATTCAGGCACTCACTGCAGATTTCCAGGTGTAAACTCACAGCAAGGTGCCCTTGTCTGTGATGCAAAAACCCACAGGTTTTTTTGGGTGGTTTTTTTTTTTTTTTTTGTTTTCTTCTGCAATTTGTGAGCAGCTGGCAAGGGCCCCTGGCCGTGCTGCTCCGCCTGGTGTGTCAGCAGGTGCTCGTGTCCCGGGAGCCAGGGGTCAGTCCCAGCTGTGTGGGGCATGAGAGGAGTCCCCCAGAGGGGGGACGAGCAGCCTGTGCCCCACTGCCCGCTGTGGGCAGGGCCGAGCCTGGCTAGGGGCAGGATGGAAAGTGATAGGGAAGCACATCCCCTCTGGAAACTTAGGAGATCAGGCATGCAATATGAAATAAACTAAAAAGGAAGCAGCTGGCAAGGTGATGCCCATCAAGGATAAAAAATTATGAGTCCAAAAATAGAGGCTGTTAATTTACAGGAGAGTCATTGCTGACCTTCTCAAGGATGAGGCATCTGACAGGCAGGACTTGTTGCTGCAGGAGTTTGGTACCTCCTTAGGCCAGGTTTGATCTGTGGAATTAAGCACAGGCATACGGGTAACCTGGGCTGCTCCCATCCCATTTGCACATCCTGACAGAGTAGAGCCAAGCACATGTGGAGTATTCACCATGTCAGGTAATATGCTGGCATCTCCCCTCCCCACCTGGGGTTTATCTAAAGGTTCTGTGTTGATTTAGAGCCTGTCTGGGAAACAAATCAGATGGACACAATGAGGAGGTGGGAGGCACTGGGGTTTTTTCATTAGGCTTTGACTTGAGAGAGCATGAGAGAAGTGAGCACCCTGAGTCAGGGACTGGATGGGAACACGCCAGGGGTCCAGGCAGCCTTGGCTCTGTGCTGAGCAGCACTTATTAATCAGAATTTCAGTATGTCAATGGGGTTTACTAAATACAGGATATTAATTTGAAGGTGCTTTAGGACTGTGATCAGGGATGCTTTAAAGAGCAAGACCTCACTTGCCCTTGCTGTGCTGGAAACTCACCGGTGTCCGTGGTTTCCCCCCAAAAAGGGGGGGAAATCCCCATTTTCTCCCTCTGGAAGAAGCCAGGAGAGCAGCCCTTGGCAGGTGGGCTTTGCCTCCCTAGAGCTGACAACAGGTCCCCAGCACAGTCCTGGGGGCCAGAATGGCTGGGGTGATCTCAGATTCCGTTCGGAAACCCTGCAGTCGGCCCTGCCATAACCGCATTAAGGTATTTCCTTAATTAGATTTACTAAGAATGCAGGATTCTAATTCTCTCTTTTTCCTTGTCTCTTAATTTGCCTAATGAGAAAAACAAAGAAATAATTACAGAAGTGATACCCACGTTTCCTTCTGGAGAGGCTGGTGTCCGGCCGCCGGCTCCTGGCCCTTCCTGTGCGCTGGTGCCTGGCCGTGGCCCTGGCCAGGGTGGACACAGGGGCATCAGGGGCGGGCAGAGCCCCCTGGCAGCTGCCAGGTGCCCCCTTAGGGAGAGCACACAGCGCTGTGCCCTTTGGCTGTCCATGCTGGGGCTGTGCCTCTCCTGTGGTGCCAGGGAGAGGCAAAGGGAGGTCCCCAACGCCCATCCTCGCTGGGGTGGGCACCTGCCACCCCTGCTGTGTTTCAGGCTGTGCAGAGAGGCGCCCTCAGTGCCATCTGGGGACCGGGTCACTGAGCGGGGCTGCTGTGAGCCCCAGTGCACTGACAAAGGCGTGCTAACCTTCCCCTGGTTCATTTACCATCCCCTGAGGGCAATCAGTTTGGGAAACGGGCGCCGGCCCTTGACCCCAGCGCTGATGGCGCTGATGGCGGGCTGAATCATCGGCGTCTGTGGTTGGACTTTACCATAACAGATTCTCAGCGCAGAGGCCCGTTCCAAGCAGTTGTTGGGGATGGGCTTGTTTTGCTCTCCCGGAACTGCAGGAGCAGTCCCAGCACTTTGGCCCCAAAGAAGCAGCCAGCATGTGACAGAGGAACATGTTGTTAAGTTGGGTGATTTTATAATACTTAGAATATGATGCTATGGCAACCCACTACAAATCCCAAATCAAATCAAATTATTTGTGCGTATCCCTGTAACTTTAATCTTTTCAAAGTCGTATCTGTTTTATGCCTTTGAGGCCACTGTGCAGCTGAGTGCAATCAGGCAGAGCTCAGGGTTCAAAACAAGGAGAGCAGAGGATGAGTGGTTTGCTCCAGATCAGGCTGTGCTTTAGTGTCCTAGAAAGTCAAAGAGCAAACAAGGAAAATCTGTCATCTCGGCATTTTTCAGCAGCAGAGACAGGGTGAGGTTGTGGAGAGCAGAGAGGGAAGGAGCTTGATAAACAGTATGGGTGGGCAGGATGGGAATTCTGCTATTGCCCCACATTGCTTCACTTAATTTCTTGCACTGAAAAACTAGAAGATACCAGGAACTCAACTGAGGTGTAATAATGTAAGTTTAACCTGCTCTGATATGAAAAAGAGAGAAAGAAGATTTACTTTGATTTAATGTAATGTGAAACACCAGTTCTTGGTCTGGATTCACATTTGGGCACAATGCAGTGGGTATTGGCCCCAGTGCCTCTGGCTAAGCCCGTGTTGCTGGCACAGCCCAGGTGGGGCCATGACTCCCCTGGCTGTGAGTAGGATGGTGCTGCTGGTCCCACTTTGCCTCCCCAGCATCCCTGCTGCCTCCCCAGCTCATTCCCCAGCCCCTCCGTGGCTGCTGAGGAGGGGCTGCAGGCACCCATGACCAGCAGGCGTTTGTCACCCGCTGTCACGAGTCCCGGGGCCTGGGAGGGCAGCCCGGGGTGCTGGGCCGTGGGGAGGGCAGGTGTTTCAGGGGGTGTTCCTGCAGCAGGAGCTGTGCTGGAGAGCCCGGCGGGATCGGTGCCGGCGCCGCGTGGAGCATCCCGGGGCGCGCTGCCATGGGAACCAAACCTCGTTACCGAGAGATAAACAGTTGGACATTTTGGCCCGGTTTCTGCAGGACTAACCTGGCAGGGACGAGAGGAAACTAAATTAAATCTCAGATTTTCTGACTCCCGGAGGAGCATCTGGCAGTGCCGCTGTGCGATGGCATGGCTGCCTGCCCGGGAACCGCCGGGCGACGGGGATGGGAATCTTGTTCAGGGGAGGGCTGAGGCTTTACTTTCCCAAAGCTTAGGGAACTTTTGGGGGGCTGTCTTGACAGCTCCGTGGCACAGGGGCTGCTTTCTGCTTTCCTGTGGTCTTGCATCTTCATGATGCTCTTGGTACTTCCAAATCGGGTGCCAGGTGCTGTGTTGGGGCCCTCAGCTGTGTCCCTCCCGTGCTGGGGTGTCCCTGGGTGTCCCTGAGCCTCCTTTACTGCCACAGGGCTGCTCAGCCGCAGGTCCTGCCCAGGTGGGGATGGCTGGCTCCTGTCATAGGAACGGCCCTGCTGTCCCTGCACCACCAGCACTACACCTGGGGACTCGCAGCCCACCCTGGGCACGGGCTCTTCTGATGGCTTTTATCACCTCCTCACACTGTCTGCTGGGTTTTTGCTCAGATTCCAGATATTACTGTACAGGCAGCTGCACAACCCCGGCTTTGCCAAGGGAGATAACCCTTATCTCCTGCCTGGTGCGCTGGCTGGGGCGGGGGGAGCTGACCTGCCTGTGTTTGGTTTTCCAGGAAGCAGGAGCTGCTGAACAGCACGGATGTGGCCGTCCCGGAGCGGCCGCTGTCCCCCCCGCTGACGGCGCCCCCGACCATGAAGGTGAGTGCGGGGCCGGCTTCGGAGCGCCGGGCTGGCGGGGAGCGGAGCTGCCAACGCAGCGGCTGCAGGGAGCAGGGCTGTTCCCGCAGGAGCACCAGCAGGTGGTGTCTGCCTGTTCCGGTCCGTCCCTCTCCCCCCGCGGCGGCGGCCGTGCGTGCGGCCCGTCCCGCACCGACGCTCCCGTTCCGCCGCCGCGAGCGGCGCTGCCAGGCGGGGCGCCGGGTCCCGGGGCTGCTTCCCTGCCAGCGACCCTCCCAGCCCCGGGCCGGTGGCTCTGTGTGATTCCCAGTGTGATTCCCTCCCATTGACCCTCCCAGCCCCGTGCCGGTCGCTCTGTGCCCGCATGGGCAGGCGCTGTGCCCGCCGCGGGGCCGGGCACCCTGAGCTGTGCCTGTCCCACCCGCCTGTCCCCGCAAACCCCGCCTGTCCCAGCAAACCGCACCTGCCTCCCGCCCAGCCTGTTCCGGGCGCTGCCACCCTTTGGAATAACAATCCGGCTGTCCGGCTGCGCCTCTGGCTTGAGGAACCATCCCCGAGGGGAGGCGGGGCTGGGCGGGATGGCCGGGCTGCGGCTTTGCTGGGTGCCCCTGAGGAGCTCGGGCTGTGCGGCTGATGCGGGCGGGGAGCGATGGTAATAGATTTCTTCTATTCAGGAAGGTAACAGATTTCTTCCAGGGCTGTGACATCTGTGGGAGAGTGCTGGGCAGGGGTGCCTAGCTCTGCTTGCTGCCCTCCACTCTGCTCCTGCCTGGTGCAGGGTTTTCTTTCCGTCCTTTCCTTTGTGGCCCAGCAAAGCTGGCTCTAGGTGTGCACAGCTCTCTGGGGAGCTGCAGGCTTTGCTCAGTACGTGTGGCATTTTCTTTGGGGCTCACTGTAGCACCTGGGTCTGGTGCCACCCTGAGATCAGGTCTTGGCTCTGGTTACTGGTAGAGCAGGACCTGAAACTACCCTGGAACATTTGTACCTGGAGATAAACAGAATCCAAACCAAGATCAAACTAAGGAGGACTTTTCAAAGAGTATTCTGCTGTGGGCACAGAGCTGTCTGAGCCTGAGGTTTTTCTTTTTGACTCCCTCAGGTGTGTTAGGTGAGGAGGGGCATGGTCTAAAGCTGGAAACAGCCAGGGTGGTGTCCGAGGCACAGCTGCCCCACCTGTGCTGGCAGCCACAGACTGCTTGTGCTGTATATTCGACCTTTGCTCACCACAAATATTAAAGGGAAAAATGTCTCTGAGACTTTTCTTTTTCTTTGATTTTCATTTCTTCATCCTCTCCTCTGTTTTTTCCTTTATTTTTTTTTTTTTGTCTTTTAAGAAATTAGTCTATTCTAAGGGCTCACTAAAAATCATCCCCCTTGCCTTTCCCCTTGTTACCATGACCCCTTTTTTTGGCCCCAAATCACGCGTGTCCCTCCCGCGAGCCGTTTCTGGCCGCCGCTGGGATGGGGGCTGCTGATGCCGCGTTTCCCTGGGGCATCTGCCGCTCCCGGCCCGGTGAAAGGAGGGCAGAGCCAAGGGACGGGGCGGGGGCGGCCGCCTCCAGAAAAGCCACTTAGGGGCTTAGGGGAGAGCCACGTTCACAGCCGCAGCTTGGCTGGGTGCTTTGTTTGTGTGTACCTGGCGGCAGCAAGAGCTGGGAGGGGGATCGGGACTGTCCGGCCGCTCCGGCTGCTGCGGTGCGGAGCGATGCGGTGCGGTGCGGGAGCCGCGGCCCCGAGCAGCTCCCGGACGGCCCCGCTGGGAGCTCAGGTACATCGGAGCAGGGTTACCTGCAGGTCCCGAGGCCGAGCGCGGCTGAGCCGTCAGTGGGGTCCGGGCAGCTCTCCGGAGGGGCCGTGGTGGGCTGCGCCCGCCCCGGTGGGTTCCTGTCCCTGGGCCCCTCGGTGTCGCCCAGGGTGCGGGGCCGCTCGCCCTGTGCGCGGCTCCTGCCCCGCGCTCCCGAGCCGGGCAGCACAACGGGGATTCCGACGGGAGCAGCTCAGTAATCTCTTTAGTTCCTGTGGCAAGGGGGATTAACCCTGCGCTGGGCAGCCCAGCACCACAGGCAGCAGCTTCACCAGTGCTGCTGTGATTAAGAAAATAGATGATTCGAGGCCCCTGATCAAACGTGCTCAAAGCTCGGCATTTTGGGGGTCGAGGGCTTCTGGCAAGGGCAGCTGCAGCAATGATGCTGAGCTCCAGGTGGGGCTGCATGGGAATCCCAGCTGCTTGGTCACATTCAGGGAGCAGGACAAGTGCTCGGGGTGGGGGTCCAGTGTCCCTGCTGTCATGTGGCTTGGACTGGCTTGCTTTGTGTCTGCTTTTCTCAAACAGTCGATTTCCTTCTTTTCTTTTCAGTCGGCAGAATTCTTCGAAATGCTGGAAAAAATGCAGGTGAGCAGCAGTGTGCATGCCAGAAACTCGGGGTGTTTGCCCCGGCACAGCCCCTGAGGGCAGAGGGCCTGTCCCAGGAACAGACCTCACCTTCCAGCCACTTGGATTGGAGTGATCTCCATGTAGCAAAATACCCTCATGCTGGTGGACTGACGCCCTGTGTGGGTCAAATCATCTAAAATGCATTCATTTTGTTCCAAACAGGCACCAAAACTGGAAGAACAGAGGTCTGGAAGCCAAAAACACAAGGTTGGTTGATTTTTGTTTCCTGGCGGCATCTCTTCAAGTGTCCCCCCCATCTCGGAGGTTTATTGTGATTGTCAAAGACAGTCACTCACAGGGCTGGGAAGGATTTGGATGTTATCTAAAAACAAGGCACTGATTGAATTGCAGAGATGGGAGCATGGTGCCTGTAAATCCCTAATCCAGCTTTATGCCCAGCCCAGTGCAGGTCAGCTCCCAGCTGTGCAAAAGGGTTGGGGTTTGCCACTGCACTGGAAGTTGCACCAGTGGAGGAACTCCCTTTAGGCAGGGCTTAGCTTGCATTGGTGCCTTCCTGCAAGGGACCGGCAGGTGCTGGAGGCATTCCCTGGCTTGGGTGGGTAGGGCTGGGGTTTTAAGGGACAGCCGGGGGAGCAGATGGTCATGGATGATGTTTTGGTTCCTTTTTCCAGGAAGACTACATCCCGTACCCCAGCATCGATGAGGTGGGTGCCCTGAACCCCCTTAACACCTTCTGGTGAATGCCTTTCCAAAACTGCTGATGGCAGAGGAATTGGTGGAGATTCTCTTTCTGAGAGGAGCTACATAAAGCATGTTCCTCCTCCCTACCTTTGTGGCCTTTCCTCAGTAGCATGTGCCCTCTTCTGTCACAGAGAAGAGGTTTCAGAGAGGGGCTGGACTTGTCCCTCCAGGGCTGGGGTCTGCTGCAGTAGAGGGGCAAAACATGGAGCAGTGAGCTCTGCATCCCACATCCACACCCCAATCCTGCCTGAGCCCTTGTGGCACATGTCTCTGCAGATCCTGGAGAAGGGCAGCCCATACCCACTGATCATCCTGCCCCAGTTTGGGGGGTACTGGATAGAAGACCCAGAAAACCTTGGCACGCCCACCTCATCTGACAGCAGCATCTGCGAGGAGGAGGAGGAAAACCTCAGCCCCAGCACCTATGGCTACAAGCTGGAGTGCAAGGGAGAGGCCAGAGCCTACCGCAAGCATTTCCTGGGGAAGGTGGGTTTCTCCACCCCACGGGCTCAACCCTTTGGCTAAGAAAACTCTCCGGCTGAGAGCAAAATGGGCAAGTTTTACAATTTCCCTCCTTGCAGGGAATGGAGCAGTCGTGGGTTCCCAGCATGGCAGTGATGGCCACACGTGTGGCTTTGCCCAGCCCCACAGGCACAGGTCTCCTGTGACACCAATGGGGCTGTTGGCTCTGGGCCTGCTGCCCCTGGGGCGCAGCCAGACACGGGGCCTGTAGGGCAGCCCCTGCCCTCCTGCTCACAGCCCTGCTCCTCGCAAGGGGTGCAGGGGGGGCGGTGGGAGGCTGTGGGGTGGCAGGTGAGTGGCCAGGCAGTGTCCTTGCCATCGGCGCGTTGCTTCCCAGCTGCTAACATGCTGTTTTCTATTTTTAGGATCATTTAAATTTCTACTGTACAGCCAGCAGCCTTGGAAATCTGATCCTTTCTGTTAAATGCGAGGAGACAGATGGCACAGAATATTTAAGGGTTATACTCAGGTACAGAAAAAAAAAAATCTTTGTTTAACAAAATATTCTCTCTTTGTGAGTCCCTGGTTCTGTTTCTACAGCAGGTGCTTGGGCTGGACTGGCAGCATGTGGAGGGATCTGGGTGGGATGGGAGGCAGTGGCAGCATCCCTGTGTTTCTGTGCTGGGACTGCCTAAACCTGATAATGAACGTGAGACTTTGATCTGTCACTAAACCTGCTGGAACTGCACATAAACCTCTGGGGTTTAATCCTCCCTGGGATAACACCAATCACTTCTCTCACTATCCGTCCATAAGCTGACAGGACCCAGCATGTCTGAACCATTGTGTCATTTCCCTCGAACTATGAATATTTTAAGAGATGAGAAGACAAATTGAGCCTTTGCTCACTAACCAGGCCCAACAAATGCGGCACAACTGTGTTTCCCAACAGCGGGTGCTGCTTTGCTGTAGACACTCTGACATCTGTGTGCTCGTTGTTTCTTTGCCAGGTCTAAAGTGAAGACATTGCATGAAAGGATCCCATTGGCAGGATTCAGCAAACTCCCGAGTATCCCCCAGATTGCAAAGGTGAATTTTCTGGCTTGGCTGGAACTCGTGCAGCAAAGCCTGTGCCAGGCAGTGCTGGGCAGTGCTGGGCAGTGTTGGGCAGCAGTGCCTGGGCTCTCAGGTCAAGGGGCACTTGGGTGGTGCTGTTGTTTTCCTGCAAGGAGAGCAAGGGGCTCTCCTTTGACACGGAGGGACCTGGGACCTGGCTTGCTGCATCCTCAGTCGGGGCCAGCCAGGCCATGGGGCATCCCAATGGTGGATGTGGGGAGCTCCTGCCATTGGAGACTGTATTTGGCTTCTTTATAAGACATTGATGGCTGAAGTTTTGGCCCAGGACCTGGCACTCACTGCTCCTTCCCCTTGCCCACAGGCCTTCTGTGACGATGCCTCTGGGCTGAAGTTTAACCCGGTTCTCTACCCCAAGGTGAGCTAACTTGCCCAAGTTGGTTGTGGGACACTGAGAACCACACCCTGGGCCACTGTTGAAAACTTTTAGCCTAATTATTTGGGAATTTGGCTTCTTTCCCCCTTCCACTCCCCTGATGCTGCCCAGCTGTTGTTGTACCCTGCTGCAGCTCTGGTGGGCTCTCCTCACCCCTCTTCATGGATCTTTTGGCCATCACATTTTGAACCACCAGATGAAACTATTGGCATTTTGCTTTCCTGCAGGCATCCCAGATGATAGTGTCCTATGATGAGCATGAGGTCAACAACACGTTCAAGTTTGGTGTGATCTATCAGAAGTTCAGGCAGGTGAGTTGTCCCCACGCTGCTTTCATGGAGCATGTCCCAGTGATCCCAGAGATCCATGTTTCAGGAGCACAGGCTCAACTCTGACCTTGGTTCTGCCATGTGCAGCACCCTGTGGCACTGGCTGTCCTCACTGACTGTGTTTCTCATTGCTCGGATGTTTTCCCCACTCATTAAAAAATTATATGACTGAAAAGTCTCAGTATGGAAATCAGCCCACAAGCTGCTGTAGGGAAAAGCGGATGTGAAAATGGATTTTAGCAGGCGTGGTATTTTAATCAGATATATGTTTAGACAGCTAAACAGCTACGTTTGTCTGGAGGGACTGTGGGCTCTGAAGAGAGGTGCTTGCTGAAAGTGCTGTCATTAGCAGGGGTACTCTGGATGGGGAGTGCAGAACTCAGCCTCAGAACTCACTGAGAATTACTCTGACAGGCACTCTACATATTGCATTTTCGGTTGGATTGAGTGACTCGTGCAAGGCTGTAATTAGGGTCTCATTGTTTTGAAATACAGCAAGCAGGAGATGATTAGGGATTTTTCAACAGAGGATTCACTTCTGGTTTGGTATTTCCTGGACATTGTCCTAAGGCCCTGCTGGGGCTCAGAGGAGGCTCTCAGCAGCTTTGCCCTGGGCTGTGCTGGGTGCTGAGTGGGCTGTGCAGCCCGTGGATGGTGCTGGTGGGGAGTGTGGTGGTGCCAGCTGGGGAGCAGAGGTGGGGAGCAGCCTGTGGCTGTGCAGGACACCAGGGAACAAGGTGCTGGTCAGACCCCAGGACACCATGGGTGGAGCTGGAGGTGGCAGGGGATTGGACAGGCAGGGAAATTGGGGCTGTCAGCACATACACCCTGTGTTTTGTAGACACAAGAGGAGGAGCTGTTTGGCAATAATGAAGAGAGCACTGCCTTCAAGAACTTCTTAAGTTTTCTGGGAGACACCATAACTCTCCAGGACTTCAAAGGGTAAGTTAAATAAAAAGGATGATTTTACAAATACATTAACAAGAGACCATGTCATATGTAAAAATATCTATGTGTGAGAACAGAAGTCATCTCGCTCTTGAGCGGGATGTGCGGAGCAGAAGCAAATATAGTTTTGGCTTGTTTTTCAAGGCTGGGGGAGTTAAAAAAAAATTGGAGCTGCCAAGAGAGAAAAATTTCTTTTCCTGCAGCTTTGAGGTTGTGATAAAATCTGGCTATATTCAGCCGTAGATGGAAGGCAGTCTGTGGCAATGTGCTGTGCCGGGCGTCGCGGCTCAGCCACGGGTGCCTCCGGGCAGTCCCACCGTGCAGGCAGAGACCCCCGCTGCTGGTGAGGGATGGGGAGGCCACGGCTCGTGCCCATGGCCGTGGTCAGCCCTGCTGACCAGCCCTGCCTTGTGTGCCCCCTGTATTTCAGGCTGGTGACAGCGATGGCTGGTTGCAGCACATGACGCACGGTTTGTTCTTTCCCATTTGCTCGCTGCTAGATAAAGATAAATGAGCTGGGCTGTTCATCAGCCTGTCCCCTGACAGCCGCTGGTGCTCCCTGTGAAGCTTTCAATTAACATCTCTGAGCTTCTCTCCGCCTTTCCCTTGATCTCCAGTTTTCGAGGAGGCCTGGATGTCAGCCATGGGCAGACGGGAGTGGAGTCTGTGTACACGGTGTTCAGGGACAGGGAGATAATGTTTCATGTCTCCACCAAGCTGCCTTTTACCGAAGGAGACACACAACAAGTAAGAGAGATGTGGCTGCTTGCTCAGAGGGGTCTGAGTGGGGATGCCCTGACGCTGCCCAGTGCTGTGGGCCCTGCTGAGCCGTGGCCCGTGGGATGGGGCTGCTTGGCTCCCCGGCATGGGACTGGCACTTGCTGCTGCAGGAGCAGAGCTGCCTGGTTTTACTGACCCAATGTTCTGCCTGCTGGTTTAGCTCCAGAGGAAGAGGCACATTGGCAACGACATAGTGGCAATTATCTTCCAAGAGGAGAACACGCCATTCGTGCCAGACATGATTGCCTCCAACTTCCTGCACGCCTACATCGTGGTGCAGGTGGAGAACCCCGAGGCAGACAATACAGCATACAAGGTGAGGCCAGTCCCAGTGTCACCCACACAGTTTTGCTTCAGCATCTTTTGACAGGGGCATGGAGTGACAGGACGAGGGGGAATGGCTTCCCACTTGCAAAAGTAGGGTTAGATTAGAGATTAGCAGGAAATTCTTCCCTCTGAGGGTGGTGAGCCCTGGCACAGGCTGCCCTGGGCACTTGCCCTGTGCTCAGTGATGCAGTCAGTGTTAGGCCTGGTGGGGACTTGTACCTGTGTGCTGAGCACACACACGTGTGCACACAGGTATGTTATGTATGCACTGTGACAGAATGTGTGTGTATGCAGACAGTAGTACATGAAATACATGTTTGTGAAACAGCTCATTTGTTAAAGAGTTTTGATGATCCTGAGCATTTGAATGTGCCTTGGAACAGTCTGACATATCACCTGGGTGTAGGTGGCACAGACCCTGTTATCCTGCCGCACCCGTGGGAATAACACGTCTCTTGGCTCCCCAGGTGTCAGTCACAGCCCGGGAAGATGTTCCCTCCTTTGGCCCGCCCCTGCCGAGCCCGCCGGTGTTCCAGAAGGTAGGGGCTGCCAGGGAAGCGTGTTCCAAGATGTAGAAATGTAGATGTGCGTGTCCGAGGTGTGTCCATGCACACTGGCTTGGGGAAAACAGGACTGCTGGAATCGACCTGCATTAATTTTGGTTTCCATTGGGGCCCCTGGTGTTTATGGTAGGGTGAGTGGCCGTGCACCACAGCATGGCATTACTTGAGCAAGGCAGCAGCCGCAGCTCTGGTGCTGGGGCACTGTGTTGGTGCAGGCGAGCCCCTCAAACCCCCTGGGTTTCCACCAATGCTTCCACACCTGGAGGCACTGCCAGGTGCTGAGAGCTTGGGTTTTGGGTTGGTACAGCTTGCTACCAGAGACACAGAGAGTCCTGAGCTGGAGGGTGTTTTGTGCCTCGGTTCTGTCCCCGCAGAGCCCCGAGTTCCGGGAGTTCCTGCTGACCAAGCTCATCAATGCTGAGAACGCCTGCTGCAAGTCCGACAAGTTTGCCAAGCTGGAGGTAACGCTGCCCCCGTGTCCCTGCCTGGGGCAGCTCTGGGGGCTGTGCCAGCCCTCCCCAGAGCCGCCTTTCCCTGCCGAGCTGGGTCAGTGCTCGCAGGCACGAGAGGCGCTGCCCATGGGTGGCTGTCTCCTCCAGAGGACGGGCTGGGCTGTGGGTCAGTGCCACTGCTCCTCCCGGGCCCTGGCTGAGCCCTGGCTCTCCCCAGGACCGGACACGGGCTGCCCTGCTGGACAACCTGCACGACGAGCTGCACGGGCACACGCAGACCATGCTGGGGCTGGGGCCCGAGGAGGACAAGATGGAGAATGGCGGTCACGGAGGCTTCCTGGAGTCTTTCAAGGTAAAGCCCTGCCCTTGCCAGCAGCAGGGCTAGAAGGCACCTGGGGCTGGCAGAGTGCATGCTGGGGGACAAGAGATGTCCCCCGAGGGTAGGATGGCAAGAGGAGGTGGGGGCAGCTGCCACCACTGCCCGCCCAGCCTGCCGAGTGCCTGAGCTGGTCCCGGTGGGAGCAAGCAAAAACTGGCACGGTGGCATTGTTGGGGAGTGTCCCCATTGGAGTGACTTCTCCAGAGCTCCTGAGCACTCTGTGCCAGTGTGCTGCAGCATTTCGTGTCCCCAGAGGGGTCTCAGTTCAGGCCCGTGCCACAGAGTGTGCCTGCAGCTGGGCTCTGCTGTGGCAGGACATGTCCTGCTCATGTTCTGGCTGCTAGCTGGCACTGCTGCGGGACAGGGAGCAGGACGGATGCCTGGGGCAGCCGCCACAGCAAGTGGGTGGTGGTCATTGTGCTTAAAACAGAAATAGCATGCTGGGTGTGGAGTGGGGAAGGGGTGCTGAGTGTGCCAGGGAGCCTGGGTGACGGGAGGGAAAGCAGGTGATGTGGGCTGGAGGAAAAGGAGTGGGTAAAGTGCTGTGGGGGAAACTCTGAGCAGCCACTGGCAGCAGGGACAGTGGCTGGCTGGGCAGCAGGGACACCCTGGAGATGGAGGGGCAGCACCTAAGCATGAGGGGTGAGCCACTGCCAGGTGCCTGTGGTGCAGCTGCCCTGCAGCACGGAGGGGCTGGCGCTGGGTGGCTGTCGCTGTCTGGGCAGGGGCCTGTCCTGCTGGGCCTGCTGGGACAGTTCCTGCTGTTATCTCAGGCATGGCTGTGTCTGTAGCACAGACAAGTGAGATGGTGAATGGGGGAATGGGGCTGGGGAGGAGGGTGCACAGCTCCCCAGACCCCGCTGCAGAGGCTCAGGTGTGTCTGTTCCAGTGTGAGACATGTAGGAAGGGCACAGTCAGTCGTACACCGCAACGTTCACGTCAGGTCTCAGCGCTGAGTTTGGGCAGGGATGTTCTGGCCCACTGTGTGTGTGTGAGGAGACAGCCCGTGCTCTCTTGGCATTGCAGGGAGTGCTGGGGTGGGAGGTGAGCCCCGTGGTCCGTGTGGGGCGCCTCGGGCCCGCGCTGCTGGGCTGCCTGCTGGCTTACATCCTGCACCGCGTGCTCTGGGAGTGACGGGAGCACACACGGTAAAGGGCGGCTGCAGGGCTCACACCTGTCCCCATCACACAGGAGGGCTGCAGGGCTCACACCTGTCCCCATCATGCAGGGAGGCTGCAGGGCTCACACCTGGTCCCCATGGTAAAGGAGGGCTGCAGGGCTCACACCTGGTCCCCTTGACAAAGGCTGCAGGGCTCACACCTGTCCCCACTGTACCTTTTTGCTCGCTGCCTTGCACCCATGACCCAGCCTACAGACCCATCCCCTTGGCCAGGGGACCAGTTCTCAGAAGTGAGCAGAGCTCAGTTCTGCTGGGCTCTGGGTGAGTGAGTGAGAGGTGCCTTTGCCTCTTGTGTGGGGAAAGGAGCCCCTCCTCAGGGCTGGGCTGTTGGGGAACCCCACAGAGTTCCACAGCCCTGGACAGGAGCCTGCAGGGTGGGAGTGCCTGTGGCTGCTGCTTTGCAGCAAAACAACTGATCACTTTTACCTAAAACGACATCAAATTGTATGTCAATGCTGCTGACCCAAATAAATGCAGTCTGATGGACTCTTGCCTGATGTTCATTATTGGCTGGGCAGGAGGGGCTGCTGGGACCGTGGTCTGCAGCACTGCAGGCTCGGTGAGAGCTCAGGGCTGCAGTTCCTCTCACCCTGTGCAGGTCCCCCTGTGGCTCCATGAGCCCCAGAGCCAGCAGCAAACAGCCTGCATGCTGCAGATGCAGCGCTGGCACCCAGGGAATTTGGCCTGCCATGGCTCATTTACCCTTTACCTGGGCTGGGGTTCAGGGCCTGGAGCAGCCATGGCTGAGGGAATAGCTGAGAGGAGAATGGAGAAGGTTGCTGATGTGAGGAGTGAGGGAAGGGACGTGGAGAAATGAGGATCCACGGGAGCAGGGAGGGCCTGTGGCTGCCGTGGGGCCAGTGCTGCACAGCTCACCTCCAGTCCCTTCCAGAGGTGCATAAACCAAACCAGAAGCCACAGCAGGGGTTCAGGCTAAATGTATTCTCAAGCAGCAGCTTGCTGAAGAACAGAAGCACTTTCATGTGGCTGTGAAGCCTCCAGCTCAGGGGCTGTTTTGAGTAGGCTGGAGAGGTGCAGGAGAGGTGCAAGAAAGGCAGGAGAGGATCCGTCCTCTCTGAGTCCAGGCAGAATTGTGGAGGGTGTGCACACAAACAAGGCT
The DNA here is from genome assembly GCF_027579445.1 of Ammospiza nelsoni. Classification (NCBI taxonomy): domain Eukaryota; kingdom Metazoa; phylum Chordata; class Aves; order Passeriformes; family Passerellidae; genus Ammospiza; species Ammospiza nelsoni. The sequence continues at coordinate 11,628,905 of NC_080653.1, forward strand.
TATGGCTTGGCTGTGGTTCCCATTCCTGCTGAGGGGTCTGCGAGCTTGGGGCTTGGGGCTTGTGTCCGCATCTCCTGGTCCCAGAGATGGAGTCCTTGATATGACAGAGCAGTGGGGGAAAATCTGATCCTGTGGTGGCTGTGGAGCTCCCCAAGGGCAGCCGTGCTCAGCTGTGCTGCTGTTGGGGTGTGCTTGCTCTCGGGGAGGCACAGGGGGTGGCTCTCCCTTGTGCCCGGGGAGGAGTTCTGGGGACAGCACTCCCCTGGTGGTGACCTGCTGTCCCTGTCCCCTCTGGCACAGAGAGCCATCCGGGTGCGCAGCCACTCCATGGAGACCATGGTGGGCAGCCAGAAGAAGCACCATGGTAGCGGCATCCCAGGCAGCCTCAGTGGGGGCATTGCCCACAACAGCGAGGTGACCAAGACCACCTTCTCGGTGAGCATGTCCCTGTGTCCCTGTGTCCCTGCCTCCTCCCAGCCCTGCACAGCCAGAGGGGCTCTCAGACCCAGACTGTTCTCTGCTGCCAGCCCCCTGTCCCAGCTGTTGCTGCCAAGAACCAGTCCAGGAGCCCCATCAAGCGCCGCTCAGGGCTGTTCCCCCGCCTGCACACGACATCAGAGAGCCAGGCAGAGAGCAGGACAAGGTGGTGAGTTTGTGGTGGTGCCTGTAGAGCCTCTGCCACTCTCACAGTTTATAGCTGGTGTCAGGTAGTACAATTTGACCATCCTTTTAAAATCTCTTGTATAACTCATGCAACTTGTCTCTTTGTGCCCTCAGCGACAGTGTTTCTGGAGCCCAGAAGACACCAGATTTGGGACATTCTTCCCAAGAGATGAAATCTGAAACCTCATCCAACCCCAGCTCCCCTGAAATATGCCCCAACAAAGACAGGTGAGCCAGGAGGAGCCCGTCCTCCTTCCCCCACAGCTCAGCAGACGTCAAGGAATTTGTCAAACAAAACCATATCTAAATTTCACTGTAAATAAGTTTGATATTAAGGGAGAAAAGATTCTGGTGGTTCTTGAGCCCAGCTCCTTTTTGGTTTTACAAAGAAGAGCAAAGAGCAGCATTAGACCGAGGTTGCCCGAATCCTCAGGACGTGGAAGGCTGCTGTGCCTGTTCCTCCCTGCCAAGGCGAACTCAGCTCCACCTAGGGTTTCCTGCTGGCACCCACCCTGTGCCCTGTCCCACGCCTTTGGAGGTGGTTATGTGCTGAAGCATGCCAAAGGTTCATTCCTGCGGCAGCACTGTGCTCCGGGGTGTGCAGGAGGGCCCGTCCCCGTCCCAGTCCCAGGGACACGCTGCCCTGGTGACAGCCACGCGCCCTTCCTTCGTTCCGCCTCTCTCTAGGCCTTTTATCAAGCTGAAAGAGAACGGGCGGTCGAACATCTCCCGTTCCTCCTCCAGCACCAGCAGCTTCAGCAGCACGGCGGGGGAGAGCGAGACCCTGGAGGAGTACGACAGCGTGGTGGGTACCAAACCCTCCCCGTGGCCCGTTCCCCGCTCCCTGGGCTCCCTGAGCTCCCTGCTGCCCCCAGGGCCCCGGGCTCTGAGTGGGATGTGCCTGCCGGCCCCCAGGTGCCTCCTCGCTGCTGAGGCGCAGGGGCTCAGCCCGTCCCTGGCTGTGGGAGGATGGTGTGTGCAGGGTGGTGTGCCTGGCAGGGCCCGGGCTGTTGTGGCTGCCCCATCCCTGCAGGTGTCTAAGGCCAGGTTGGACAGGGCTGGAGCAGCCTGGGCCGGTGGAAGGTGTCACTGCCCATGGCAGGGAGGGTCTGGTAGATGGTCTTTAAGGTCCCTTCCAAACCAAGAACCAAACCACTCTGTGATTCCGTGGCACCCCAGTGAGCCTTGGAATGCCCTGGGCACTGCTCGCTCTGCCCAGGCCAGTGTTTGCAGCGGGCCCGGGGGCAGTGGGGCGTTGGCAGGGTGCGTGGAAGGCCTGTGTGCAGGAGGAGCCATGTGCTGTGTGTGTGAGCAGGGGAGCCAGCCCTCCACGGCGTCACCGTTCAAGCAGGAGGTGTTTGTGTACAGCGCTTCGCCCGGCAGCGACAGCCCCGGCGCGGGGGCCGCGGCCACCCCCGTCATCATGAGCAGGAGCCCCACAGGTGGGTCAGGCCAGCTCTGCCTTCCCCTCCTGGAGCCGCCCAAAGCCACAGCCCCGGGTTCCTGTGGGGTGGGTGGGGATGCAGGAGCCCACTCCCAGCCTTGCCCCAGGGTGAAGCAGCAGCCGTGCCCACCATGGCAGGGCGGGCACCCACGGGTGTGGGGCAGCCCCATCCTGGCAGGGCTGCTCTGGACACATGGCCCCATGTGCTGTGGTTAGTTCCATGGGGAATTGGTTTCCTTCCTCAATTAGAGTGCAGAGGTGGCTCTTGCTGTGGCTTTGTTCCCTCTGTCTCCCCTGACAAGCATGTGCAGTAGTCGTGGAAACTCTGTCTCCAGAGGCTGAGCCATGACTCACAATTACTTAATTAACAATCAGCTTCCCGTGGTCTTGGCTCCATTCCTCTCGTGCCAACCCACTCACCAGCTCCATCCATTTCATCTGGATGATTTGCTCAATGACGTGCAGCTCAGAAGGGCCAAACAGGCAGGAAAAGCTCTTTGCTGGCCCGTTCTGTGGTGAGGGTGCAGTGAGATGGGATGGCCACAGCCACCCCTCGCCCACAAATCCCCATGGCTCTGGTTCCTTGAGCTACAGAGAGCCTGCCACAAGGCACCAGCAGCCACGTGGAGACACACTGTCAGCTGAGGAGCTGTTTCTGAAACAGCCGGGAAGCACAAATAGACCCAAACAGCTCAGTAACTGGGAGTGTCGCAGGCAAAATGGGACCATGGAGTGCAGGCAGGCTTTTTGTGTCTCAGCACCCCACAGGTCCTCCTCCTTACTTCATAAGTGATTTTCTGAACCCTTAAACCAGCCCCTTTTAATGCTTGAAGTGTTTATTTTGTATTTTTCCTGCCAAGAACATGAAAATCCACCCATACATTATATGGATCAGTCATTCCTTGTAGCCTTTTCAGTGGCATTTCCAGGAGAAAGACTGTGAAATGTAATTAAGCCTCAATTTGTTCCATCGCAAACACTTAATATACAGCTTTTGCCAAACATTCAGCCAAGGCAGACTAAATATTGGTAGCACTCCTGACAGCCTATTAAAGTGCCTAGCTGGACGAGTGCAGCCAGTACTACAGCAAATATTTTTGTTCACAGTTTATTATTTTTGTTCTTTGTTTGTCCTCTCCCTCCAGCAGATCTAAAGAACAGAAATTCTCCAAGGTCCAACCTGAAGTTTCGCTTTGACAAGCTCAGCCATGGCAGCTCCAGCCTGGTAGGTGCCAGGGCTCTCTCTCACTGGTGGATGCTGCCAGCTGTGTCCTCCCTGCCTGGCATGGGCCTCTGGGCTCTGGGTGTGCCTCTGGGCCCATGGGGGAGAAAAGGGAAGGGATTTTGTGACTTCTTGCCCCTTTGTTTGCAACCCACCCCGTGTTCTGTTCTTTCTCATAGAGCCACTAGCAGGAGGAAGTCATGAACTTGTCACAGGTGAGTGTTGGTGTGTTTTGCTTTGTGCAAAAAGGCTGCTTGGGGGCCAGCTGTGTTCAGCTACCCACAGCTGCTCACTCTGCTTGTTCTTGCTGTGGGATCCATGCTGTGCCTTGGAACACCCTGGATGCTGCTGTAGGTGAGGGAGGGAAAGGGCAGGGGTGCGTGGCAGTGTGCACCCAGCAGCGCTGCTGCTCCTGTCTGCAGCACCGTGCTCCTGCACCTGCTCCCAGGTCAGCCCAGCAGGCTGCAGTTTCCCCAGTTAACCTCTGTCAAACACTGGTGCCCATCTCCAGGTTTGCTGTGCTGTGCTCTGGGCACTGGGGTGGAAAGGCAGTGCAGGCCCTTACCCATTCCAAAAATCCAAGGGGAAACAGAAGATACACGAGATGGATTTCATGGGCAGAGGTAAAGGGAACTCAGTGGGATTTACCTGGGTTCCTTCTGTTCCATGGAATTAAGGGTGTCATTAGGAAGAACAAAACTGAGCAGAAGAGCCCATAGAACTTGAAATGAAAGAAAGTTATATTTCTGAAAGCATGGGTCTCAAAAGCTGGGCTTTTCACCCAGTCACTGGGTTTCCTTCTCCCACAGCCTGGGAGTGATGGGTGGCCTGGTGTTTTGGGGAAGGGCACTGCTGTGGCATCAGCTCCCTCCCTGGGACAGGTGCTTCACAGCCAGCACCTCCGGGGTGGGAATATTCTCCTTCCACACTCCTGACTTTTATCCTTTTCTTCTCTGCACAGAATGTTTCAACAAAGGGAAAAATCTTCAACACCCCATGGAGCACGCACGCCCCAGCCATGGGCAGCGAGGTGCCCTCACCCACACACCAGAACAGAGCTCTCACCTTGCTGCAGCCCTGTCCTGACAGGGACAGCCACCTTCTCACCCTGTGCTGTGCAGCACAGCCCTGTGCCCCTCTGCGTGCAGGAGGGGACTGTCCCTGCCTGTGCTGCACTCCTGGCCAGGGCCATGTCCCCTTCTGGTCACCCTGCGCTTGCCCAGAGTGCCGCAGCTGGTGGCACCGTCCATCCCCCTGTCCCTGGGTTGCCTGGCAGCTCCTTCTGGGCAGAGGGGCAGCAGGAGAGACCTCCACATAGTTTAGGTCCCTCCCTGCTTTATTTGCAGTTACCAGTGGGGAAACAGGGGTTTATGTTTGTTTTTTGAAGGGTGGGGGTCAGGCCAAGGCTAGGTGTTAGTGGCTCTGGGGCAGTTTACCTTCCACCATCGTTTGCTGTTGCTCTTCTCTGGGGACAATGGGGCAGAACCTCCCAGGGGGGTCCTGGGCAGCTCTCCCTGGGGTGGGGTCTGCAGGGTCCCTCCAGCCATCCCCCAGCTCCTGCCTACACCCCAAAACTCTTGGGGCAGAGGCAGCCCCTCGCTCCAGACTTGCTCAGTTTCTTGCACACGAGGCAATGAGTGACTTGGCCCAGGGAGGGCAGCTGGGGACAGCAGCCAGCTCATCCTCCTTGGCAGGTTCATCCTGCCTTCTTTGTCCCTGCCTGACACTGGGCACAGGCCTGGAAAAGGTGATCCAAAGTTGTGCTGTATTACGGCTTTAGCTTTTCTTAGTGCTAGAACTGGAACCAGAGGGGATTTGCCTGGTGGGCTCTGCTTTTCCCTATGGCTTGGATCACCAGGCAGGCAAATGCATAAAACTCTGGTGATTTGGGAGGCATTAGGCTGCTCCAGCCCTTACAGAGTCTGTCCTGCTGCTTTTGAGCAAACTCTTGTTATTATGAAAGGATTATAGATTCTGCAAGGTAACTCTCCGATAATGCCCTTTCCCAGAAAATACCTCTCTCAATATGCCAAGAAATCCTTTTGCTCTTTTATGGAGCTTCATGTGAAGTTTCCTGAAGCCTGTCCGTAAATTTCACATTGCCCATAGATTTCCCTTACCCATTTTCCCACGGAAGACAGGCCATGATGCTGCAGAGATATTCCCCCCTGTCTCCCCAGCCTGTGACCTTTGGACACCCTCATGAAATCAGGTTCTCAGTCTCAAGTGAACGCCGTTCTTCAGGTTTGTGATTCCTACTGAAAGCAGGACTTTGAGTGCCAAAGCCACCTTCCCCCGTGGGTGCTCCAAGAGCACAAAGCGCCTGGCAGAGGTTTCAGAGGGGCAGAGCTGTGCTCCTGGAGCAGCCCTGGCTGTGCCTGCTCCTGCTCCCCTCTCTGGGGCCAGTGCTCATGGGGTTCAGCCACCACCTGCCCTCCTCCTGTCATCTCCCTGGCCAGAGGCGAGCCCAGGCAAGCAGGACGTGCTCTGCTCACCCTGGTCCTGCAGGGAGGTGCTCTCCAAGAGTCTTAGACCCGGTTCACACAGGTGCTGGAATTAATCCATGGGGAAGGCTGTAGCTATGATGGGTGGGGGGGAACCAAGTTAAAAAAGGAGAACAGTTGTGAAAAGGCAGGGAACAGTTTCACCGGCCCTAAGTGCTGTGTCGGTCTAGTAAATACCAATAACTCCCGTGGGCATGCTCCCTCCTGCTCCCAGCCAGCTGCATTTCAATAGGGTTTAAGCCTTGAGTTTCCTTTGGAAGGGGAGCATGCCGTGTGCTCAGCCCAGCCCGCAGCTGTAGGTGTCTCAGGATCACACACTTTGCTGCTCAGCACTTGTCTGATGATGCTTCAGTAGCACTTTCAAACCCACCCCCAATTTGCCTCTTAGAAGCTTTGGTCTGATTTCCTGAGGCTGCAGAGTGAAACACTGACTGGTGCAATGACTTGCTCCCAGGGTCTGCTCTGGGTTTTTTTCCTCTGAGAAGTCACTTGGTTCTGTAGATGTTGTCATTCCTGTGGGTGTTGATCTCCGTGAGATCTTTCAGCAGATGATGCAGTGGCTACTGTCAGCTGGTTTGGCATTTTTGGTTGTTTTGTTGCTTTCTTTTTTTTTTTTCACTTGAAACTGTGGCTTTCTTTTTTGACCTAGATAGGTTTGGGAATTATTCGAACGGGACTAACAGGCAGACAACAGTGTGAAGCCTCAGGGAGGGTTGCAGTGCTCTGGGCTTGTCTCCCTGCCAGCCCACCGGAGCAGCGCTGGGGCCGGGTTTGGCTCCAGGGGCCGTGTCCCGCAGTGTTCCTGGGTGCATTTCCCGCAGCGCTCCTGGGTGCATTTCCCGCAGCGCTCCTGGGTGCATGTCCCGCAGCGCTCCTGGGTGCATGTCCCGCAGCGCTGCTGGGTGCATGTCCCGCAGCGCTCCTGGGTGCGTGTCCCGCAGCGCTCCTGGGTGCATTTCCCGCAGGGCTCCTGGGTGCGTGTCCCGCAGCGCTGCTGGGTGCATGTCCCGCAGGGCTCCTGGGTGCGTGTCCCGCAGCGCTCCTGGGTGCATGTCCCGCAGGGCTCCAGGGGCCGTGTCCCGCAGCGCTCCTGGGTGCATTTCCCGCAGGGCTCCAGGGGCCGTGTCCCGCAGCGCTCCTGGGTGCATGTCCCGCAGCGCTGCTGGGTGCATGTCCCGCAGCGCTGCTGGGTGCATTTCCCGCAGCGCTGCTGGGTGCATGTCCCGCAGCGCTCCTGGGTGCGTGTCCCGCAGCGCTGCTGGGTGCGTGTCCCGCAGCGCTCCTGGGTGCGTGTCCCGCAGCGCTCCTGGGTGCGTGTCCCGCAGCGCTGCTGGGTGCGTGTCCCGCAGCGCTGCTGGGTGCATGTCCCGCAGCGCTCCTGGGTGCGTGTCCCGCAGCGCTCCTGGGTGCGTGTCCCGCAGGGCTCCTGGGTGCGTGTCCCGCAGTGCTCCTGGGTGCATTTCCCGCAGGGCTCCTGGGTGCATGTCCCGCAGTGCTGCTGGGTGCATGTCCCGCAGCGCTCCTGGGTGCGTGTCCCGCAGCGCTCCTGGGTGCGTGTCCCGCAGCGCTCCTGGGTGCATTTCCCGCAGGGCTCCTGGGTGCATGTCCCGCAGCGCTCCTGGGTGCATTTCCCGCAGGGCTCCTGGGTGCATGTCCCGCAGTGCTCCTGGGTGCATTTCCCGCAGCGCTCCTCGCCAGGGGGATGGAGCCCGCTGTGTGCCCTCCAGCGGCGGGGTCGGCTGCCCTGCCCTGCCCTGCCCTGCCCTGCCCCACTCTGGCCGGGCTCCAGCCGCCCCCGCAGGGCTCCTGCCGCATCCCGGGCACTTCTGCGCTGCCAGCGGCCGTGCAGGTGCTCCTGTAGATATCTTGCAAAATGTTTTGTGCTCATAAGTGACACTTACACATCTATACATATATGAAAGGGATATATATATATGTATAAAATATATATATTTATATATATAAAGGAAAGGATCCTTAACTGACACTAGAATTACTGGGCAGTGCATTTTCCTTTCTGATTCCACTGTTTCCAAGCACACAGCTTCTGTCCTCCTCAGAAGTGACATGGCAGAGGGAGCAGAGGGGGCTCAGAAATGCCTTAGGGGGGTGGTGGGGCAGCCCCCGCTGTGCGGAGGCGTTTCTGGGGGTCTCTGACCTCCTCTGCAGGGAGGTCCCTGTGGCTGGGGGTGCTCCCCCTCTGCCTGCTGGTGCTGCAGCCCCTCGCTCGGCCCAGCCCAGGTGCAGCTGCACCCCTGGGGCCGCTGCTCCGGGTCCGGTGCGGGACCTTTCCCTGCGGGGGCATCGCCTCGGCCGGGGCCGGTGCGCGGCTGCCCCGGGCTGGCACAGCCCTGCCCTGCCCTGCCTGGGCTTCCCTTCGGCAGAGCTCTTGGCACGCACTCGCATCGTCTCGAAAGGCCACAGAGCCGAAGCACAACAGGAATTGCTTTTTGTGAGGGAAGCAGGGCATCGCAAGCACAAACTCCGTTTCTTCCCCGAGCTCTGAGGGTCCCCGGGAGCGGCAGGCGCGTCCCCGGGCTGTTTGTGCCGCCGGGGGCTGTTCCGGGCCGGATCTCGGCCGCGGGCGGTGCCGGTGCCGGTGCCGAGCCCGGCGGGTCCCGCTCTGCCGTCGCTGCCCCGCTCAGCCCTGCCCGGCCCCGCACGCTCCCACCGCCCCAGTGAATGTAGCACTGCCCGCGTCCTGCAAAGGGAACGCTGCGCTTACAGCAGAGAATGTGAGGAGAGTTTATAGAGTGACTATGAATCCTGGAGAAATGTATCTGACAAAGTTTATTTTTGATGTAGAGAGGCAGTGCTTTGTAGTTTCTGGTGACCTATGTCTGTTGTAAATAATGTATATTTAATTTATTGCTATGGTAGCAGATTGTTATGTATAAAACTAAAGGTTCACAAATGTATATTTTGTTGCTTAAATGTGTCTTTGCAAAATTCACAATAAATAACATATTTTGTGTCCATATACGTGCTCTGTGTGTGTGGCCATGTAGTAACAGCTTTAGAGGAGCTTTTGGGGAACTTTCCTTTGAAAACCAGGTGAGGGCATGGAACCAGCTGAGCCTGGGGAGCTCCCGTGGAGTCAAGCACCCGGCAGTGGAAGCACAGGAATATTGGGGCACGGCGACATAAACGGGGAAATCTCTCTGGTGCTCCCAGCTCTGGGACTGGAGCAGTGCAGGAGGAGGCAGCCACTCCTCTGCAAACACTCAGCCATTTAACCATGAGAGCTGTCCTGTCTGAACTGAGGTTAGTGTCCCATGAAGCTCCACACAAACCGGTTCCTGTCAGCAGCCACACCGTGTGGCAGCAATTCTGTGCCAGCCGAGCTCCCCTCAGGGCATCAGGCCTCTGGGCAGGCCAGCTAAGCTAACAAGGAAATTGCATTTTCTCTCTCCAGCTCCTCAGCCTCCTTTCAAATCAGTTTATTTTTTTCAATATTTTAACAGGGGCTAGGGAAAAGGCTGCTGTGGGAGAACCTGAGCAGCTCGGTGTGTGGTCAGTGGGCACAAAGCCTGTCTGGTGCCACAGGCGGCTCTTACATGGTGCAAACCCACTGACAGCTCCTCCCTTTGGGAGCAGGGTCAGCCTTGAGGGGCTTAAAAAGTTAAGCTTTAAAATTAAATAGTGTGAGACAATGTTGACAGATAAACAAGCAGTTTAGACATATGTTTTAAAGGATTTAAAGAAATGTTTTCTAGACCTGGCAGATGGGCAAGTTGGGAATTAATGGCTGAGTATTCCAGCTAGAATTTGGAAAGTTTCCCACAGAATCTGAACTCCTAAGTTTGGTGGGAGGGAGACTCAAATACTGCAGACAACTGGAAAACAAACTCCAAACAGGCTGCTCAGCCAGAATTGCTTCACTCGCTTTTAAACAAAATGCAAGTGTTGTGGAAACAAGGACCTAAATCCAGGTTTCAGAGGAGTTTGTGGAGTCTTTCATTCACTGGGTTCCAGCTCTCCTCAGAGCAGCGTCCCCGAGTGATGCTGGCAGCAAAGGGCAGCTGTGCCCAGAGCCAGGCTGGGACAGGTGCTGCTGCCAGGCTGGCCCTGCCACAGGGGCAGAGTCACGGGAGCAGGATTTCACTGCCTGAGCACCTTCTCTATTTATTTCACTGCCTGAGCACCCTCTCTGTCTCCCAGGGATGCCCACTGTGCCACACACTGCCCGTCCTGGTCACAGGGCAGGATTTGATCCCTCAGTGACAGGAGCATCTGCAGACGTGAAGAACTGACCCCAGTTAAAAGTGGTTGGATGTTCTAAGGCTGTTCCAAATCATCTTGAGAGCTTATCAGATCTGGCAGGGCAGCATGGGGCAGCTATTAGGAAAGATGATAAGACCTTGTCTGTCTCTTTAATGAAACTCTGGAGGTACCAGATAATCATGCTGAATAGTGCTTAGAGGAAAACCTCCTGAATGTAATTAGTCAAGTAATCAAGTAATTTTCTCAGCACTGTAGGCAAGTAGAAGGACGAATGGAATCACAGAATGCTTAGGGATAGGAGGGAAGTTTAAAGATCACCTGCTCACCCCTGATAAGGGCAGGGAGATCCACGAGGCTCAGGTGCTCAAAGGCTCATCCAGTCTGCCCTGAGCCCTCCCAGGGATGTGGCTCTGCAGAGCTGCTGCTCTGGATCCAGCTTTGACAGCGGCTCTGGGTGGCTCAGCCAAGCAGGGCACCAACTGATAAAAACCAGGTTTGTTCTTAATATTTGAAATTGAAATTAGGGACATGAAAATTCAACTTGTTTTTGTTTTGGGGCCTTTTTTTTAATGCTTGCAAACTCTTTTTGCAATATGAAAAAGCTGGATGTTTCCTGCAGTCCTTTGTGTGGCTGGATGCAGTGTTGGTCTCCAAGGATGAGGGGTGTGTTCCACGGCACAGCCAGGACACTGCAGCCCCACAGCAGTCCCGGGCTGAAAACCTCTGGGAAAGGCTCAGGATGACAAAGGAAAACAACTATTCCTGATCACATATTTTATCATGGCCCCATGAATTTATTTGGCATGTGGTTTTGATATTTATAGCCAGACTTATGCTTTACTTTTTTTATAATAGTGGATGTTTATTTCTCTCACCCATTACATCCCATCCCAGAAATGGCACAAATTTATGACAAACACAAAGTGAGACTATGTACTTTCTTTGTAAAATTAGAAGGTTTTGGCACCTGTGGGTGTCTCTAGCACACAACTCAGTGTGCTGTTGAGCTACTGAAAATGTAAATCCTTCAGTGTTTAATTTCAATAGTGACTGAGTTTTTCCATGTGGGTGGGGGAAGAATTTTCCAGTTTCATTCCTCGGAGCTGCTGAACTCAGAGGTTTCCCCTTCTGTACAGAAGGTGGCACTGGAAATACAGGAATGAGATGTCACCATCTGCTTGCCTCTACCAACAGGCTTCTGTGTGTGTGTGGGTGGCACCTGCCAGAACAGCTGGGAGCAAAGTGCTCCCTCTCTCTGGCTGTGGGGTCTGTCCTGTCTCCTGCTGAAGGTTAACTCCAGGAGACCAGCACAGCTACCACAGAGCACATTTGAGATGTCTGAGCCCCGCGGATGAGCTGCGCCCTGGTGGGAATCGACAGAGCCGAGCGCTCAGGATGGCGACAGACAGCCCTGACAGAGAGCTGAGCGGCGCTGTCCCCTCTCCAGCGAGGGAGCCCTGCTCCCATCGGCAGGTTAAGGGCTCTCCAGCCCATCCCAGCTCCCATCGGCAGGATAAGGGCTCTCCAGCCCATCCCAGCTCCCATCGGCAGGATAAGGGCTCTCCAGCCCATCCCAGCTCCATGGGCGGCAGGTTAAGGGCTGCTCCAGCCCATCCTAGCTCCATGGGCAGGATAAGGGCTCTCCAGCCCATCCTAGCTCCATGGGCAGGATAAAGGGCTACTCCAGCCCATCCCAGCTCCGTGGGCGGCAGGAGCGAATCCCGGGGCTGCAGGGACCGGAGCCGGGGCTGTGTCAGCTCCGCCCGGACCGCGGGGCGGCGGCGGAGCCGCGATCCCGCCTGGGGAGCGCCGGCTCTGGAGGTAACCTGGAAATAAATAACTGCCCTCGTAGGAGCTTAGTGCTTACACGCTTGACTAAATGGGAAAAACCTTGGTTTCGTTCTTTGCGATGTTGGAGGCGCTGCAGGAGAGCGCAAATTCACAGCAGCTCCTGCTCAGGGACGGAGCAGCTGCTGCCGGGAGAGGCTCAGCTGCAAAAGGCATGTTTGTGTTCATAGTGCTACTCCTGTTTCCTTTACAACTTTGCCAAATGCAACAAGTTTAAAGAATGGTTGTCCCAATGAGAAGAAATGAGTTCGGCTTGCTGGAAGTCCTTCCTGTGCTGCTGGGATGCAGAGGGAAGGCTGCTGAATAGCTGTGAACTTTACAGTGCCAAACACAGGTCTGGCCAAGGCCCAGCAGCTGCCTGCACATCTGGCAGTTCTCTTACAGCCAGTGCCACGGTCTTGAATTTCTGTTTCTGGCTCTATTTCTTGTGTCCAGTAGGAGAGGAAAGTTTTGAAAGGAAAACTGATAGATCTGCCTCTGTGCATGCCTGGCACTGAGACCTGCAGGAGCAATTGTGTGGCTCTGTGGAGCTCTGCAAGTCCTCACTCCAGCCATGATCCATCTCCCTTGGATCCTTCCCTCTCCCTGTTCCCATCAGCTCTGTCTGGGAGGGCCTCCACACCTCCTGAAGCTGCAGGAGCTTCTCCCTGTGCCCTCGAGGCCATTCCCCTCTGCTGCCTGAGCCAGAACCTGCAATCTGGAGTGCAGAAATGGCCACTGTGGCCACTCTAGTCGTGCCTCCAGTGGCTGACAGGGACTGTGATGCTTTGCTTTACTCTGGTGCTTTGTCTGAATTTTGTGTGCAGGAGCAGGGACTGGGCTGTGTCTGCTGTGCTCTGTTGTCTGTTTGCTTTCCCTGAAGCCTTCCTAGAGGAATTATTTGTTAAACAAATTGAATGTGTTGGGAATAACAGACAATGGTTCATAATTCTCTGTCATGTAAAACTGAGTCCAGTGGGGATTTCTGCTACATCACTAGCGCAGTGCTGGGGCTGAAGACAGCACTCTGGGAGGTGCTGCAGCTGCTGAAGACATGACCATATTCATTGACAAGTAGAATTAATTTGTTGGGTTTTGTTTGCATGGATTTTACTGGAGTAAAATCCCACTTATTTTCCATTTCAGTGCCATGAAAAGTGTATTGATTTTTCTTCACTTCTGATTGTTCACATTACTGGATTGCTTTTAAATAGTTGACAGAGATCATTCATTTTCCAGCTCCAACATATTTTACAGCCTGCTCCCTGTTTTATTTGTGTGCTCTGGGGGAGTTGCACAGTCATTCATCACTCTGGTCACATTCTGCCTTGGCAGCCCTGGCAGCAGGGAGGAAACTCTGCCCCCGCGGGGTTTTTGCTCCTCCTGCCTTCTCCCTCGCAGCTTCTGCACCTGTTCCACCTTCGAAGGTGGAGCTGAGGCTCAAAACCTCTCTAAGCCAAAGAGCAGAGCAGGCCAAAGCAATAAGGAGGCCACAGAAGGATGAGTGGTGCTGTGAGAGGTGCTGGCTGGTGAGAAGGCATTAAGGGCTGTCCTGGTGTTGGTGAGTGAGGGTGATGAGCTCAGCAGGGAGGGGCAGCATCTTCAGCCCACACACAGAGAATGAGGGAGCTCTGGGCATCCCTTCAGTGCAGAGCCCACGGGGCTTTGGAATGCTGCCCCAGCACAGCTCCCACCCTTCCCCTGAGCTGGGCCACCTCTCCAGGCTGAGCCCTTTGGGAACAGGGATTGTCCCTGTTTGCTAGCACAGTCCCTAAAGCAATGGGGTCCTGATTTCACAGAGGCCTCAGGCAGCAGGGAGACAGTGCTAATAATGAGAATTAATTATTCATTTATCACTTCACTCTCAGTGAGTAATCTCCAATAATCATGTATAATTTGCTGCTTCAGTGAATACTTTGATACTAAACAGAGCTGGTAGAATAAAGTCACAGAAGTGAAAACCCCATGTAAATGAAGTGAGAAAATGGTCAAGACTAAAAAAATGATCTAAGAAATACTTGTGCGTAATCATTTGCCCAGATCTAGTTGTGTCCTGGATAAACACATGGAAGGCAGATAGAGACATAGATTGCTCAATCTCTTCCCCAGCTCTTGTTAGAGAGTCAGAGATCACAGTATGACCCCAAACAGAAGCCTAGGTTCTGTGTCCAGAGGATGGTCCAGGAGATCATTTTGCCTTCTTTAACCTCCTTCTGGGATGAAGGAAGTGCAGCAAGGGAAAGCTGCTTGGCACGGAAGCAATTAAGTGGGGAATTAAGTATTCAGCAGGCCTAAATGATTGGGACATGCCGAGCGCAGGTCTGCCCTGGGGAGTCAGGGGAAGCTCCTCCAGTGCTGCTCAGGGTGAGTTTGCATGGTTTGTGATGGTTCAATGACTTTGATTTTCCCCTTTGCCTTTTCCCTTCCCATGGCTACTGAGTGCTTGGCCACAGGGCTGTGCTCACCCACACCAGGGGCATTTATTGCAAAGCTGTTTGTGACAAGGGCAGATCTCAGCGGCCAGGAGCTGTGTTGGGCTGTGGTGTTGTTATGGGAAACTGCTGAAACACTGTCTGTTTCCACATGGAAGTCTCTCAGAAGCAGATTGCACAGTTGTATTTTACACTGTGGTGCCTGCTCACATTATCCCTCGCTGACGTACAGTGATGATGCACATGTTGGATCCCACAATGCTGAGAGAATTAACGCTTTGGAAGTGTTTACCTCCCCCATTATGGATGTTCTGCCAGTAGCAGTGTGCTCATATTCTCTGCAGAGAAACTAAAGGCACTGATAAAAATCACTGAGCTTCTCTTCTCATCTAAATCTCCAGGTAAGAAATGGCATTTCTGTATGTGAACAGCACTGTTTGGTGACACAAACCCTTACCTGTTTCTCCTTTGAGTTACAGGATATTTGTTCAGTTTTTCTTTCTTTTTTTTTTTCCCCCCTCTGGACAACTTTCCGAAGCATCACTTGGCAGATTTTATTTATTCGTGCTTTCCTCCCTTATATCTATTTCCACAGAAGTATTAAAACATTTAACTTCCACTTATACATTCATAAGTGTGTGACTAAAGTCCTGTTGGTGGGATGAACAGCTAGAGCTCTCCTGTGCACTGAAAAATGGGCATTTTCAGAGAGAAAACAGAGTCTAACATCCTAAAGCTACAAGGAATTCAGATATCTCATGTTTTGGACAGCTGGTTTGAACATAAAAACCCAGGAAGGGATTTACTCATTTTCTCATTAAGCCACCTGAACCAAATCCCAGTGTCTGTGTGAGATTCTCTCAGTGAAGGGCACGGATGCTGCCAGTGCAAACCAACCCTGCAGGCTGGGCAGTGCTGGGCTGGGCCGGGCTGGGCAGTGCCGGGCTGGGCAGTGCAGGGATGGGCAGTGCAGGGATGGGCAGTGCCAGATGGGCAGTGCCGGGATGGGCAGTGCAGGGATGGGCAGTGCCAGGCTGGGCAGTGCCGGGCTGGGCAGTGCCGGGATGGGCAGTGCAGGGCTGGGCAGTGCCGGGATGGGCAGTGCCGGGATGGGCAGTGCCGGGATGGGCAGTGCAGGGATGGGCAGTGCCGGGATGGGCAGTGCAGGGATGGGCAGTGCCGGGCTGGGCAGTGCCAGATGGGCAGTGTCGGGATGGGCAGTGCCGGGCTGGGCAGTGCCAGATGGGCAGTGCCGGGATGGGCAGTGCAGGGATGGGCAGTGCCAGGTGGGCAGTGCCAGGCTGGGCAGTGCCGGGCTGGGCAGTGCCAGGTGGGCAGTGCCGGGCTGGGATGTGCCGGGCTGGGATGTGCCGGGCTGGGCAGTGCAGGGATGGGCAGTGCAGGGATGGGCAGTGCCGGGCTGGGCAGTGCCGGGCTGGGCAGTGCAGGGATGGACAGTGCAGGGATGGGCAGTGCAGGGATGGGCAGTGCAGGGATGGGCAGTGCAGGGCTGGGCAGTGCCAGGCTGGGCAGTGCCGGGATGGGCAGTGCAGGGATGGGCAGTGCCAGGTGGGCAGTGCCGGGATGGGCAGTGCAGGGATGGGCAGTGCCAGGTGGGCAGTGCCGGGATGGGCAGTGCAGGGATGGGCAGTGCAGGGCTGGGCAGTGCCAGGCTGGGCAGTGCCGGGCTGGGCAGTGCCGGGCTGGGCAGTGCCGGGATGGACAGTGCCAGCCTGGCAGGGCCTGTGCGAGCAGAGCAGCCCCACCTGGGAGCTCGCCTTCCTCTCCAAGGCCACCAGCCTGGCCCCAGAGCGGGTCAGGGCAGGAGCTGCAGCGTGGGAGCTCTCCCTTGTGCTGGCACCAGGGATTCACAGCACCGGATCCAAACTTCCCCAGCCTGCAGCCCCAGTGCTGCTCACTGCTGAGTAAATGCTAATCTTCCATCTTACAGGCATGTCCTGAGACTTAATTAATGCTTCTGAAGTATTTTAAAGCCCTCAGATGGCAAGCAGGCTAAAATATTGCCAGTCCCTGAGGAACCTTCCCCTTCAGGGAGGACTCCGGGTGTTTTATTTAATGAGCAGCAGTGTCTGAGGACTGTCTTGACTGATTATTTCTGAGGCAAAGCAGCAACACGTTCACACGATGCTGCTGAATTTTAAATGGGCTCCAGTTTATTGTGGAAATACAGCACTGGAGCAGGTACTCCCTTCTGCTCTCCTGCAGCCAGCCTGGCCAGAGACTCCTCCTGCAGGAGCTGCACCCATGGAAACCCCTGCACCGTGGACAGGCTGGGGAGCTCCCCCCTCTTCTCCCTCAGGGAAAAGCGTGTGGAGCCAGAGGATCCATGTTTTCTGCAGGAATGTGTCTTGCTCACCTTTTCTGTGTCTCTAGGTTAGACAGCAGTGGCTGCATTGGGCAGCATCTCCTCACACCCTGGGAGTGCTGGGCAGCTCAGCCATGCTGGTAAACAACTTTATGATAATGCAGATTATGCAAATGTCCTGGTTTTCCTATCATTTCTTGTGCTACCCATGGGGGCAAGTATTTTCTGGTGTGTGAGCAGGCTGCGGCATTCAACCTGCTGCCTTTTTTAAAAAATGCTTTACAGGAGCAGAACTGTCTTCAGAGGTTCTCTCGCCTGATACCTGAACTAGTGACTGTGAACACGACGTGCACCGTGTGAAGCCAAATAACCCTCCAGGAATTCCTTCTATTAAAATAATTGCTAGGGCAGGGGAATACTGCAAACAGCTGTGGTTCATCCCATAAACATATTCTGCCTCCTTTGGAACCTCAGCCTCCAACTGATGCCAGAGCCTGTCAGCTGCAGGAGCAGTGGAACATATTTCCTTTGCAGAAATGAAACGATTACTGATGAATAAATCTGTTGTGCACAGACCTGAACTCCCCAGTGCGTGCTGCATATGCAAAAGGGAAAAGTGACAGTGTTTCACCCTGGAAGGAGCTGGAGCGACAGTTCATCTGCTGAACACGCTGGCAGTGGAGCTGCCTTGTGTCACTGAGCACGTCAGTCCAGCAGTGAATGGCATCACCGTGCCACGCAGCGCCCTTGCTCTGGCAGGGAGGCAGCTGTCCCATGGCGTGGATGGGCTGAGAGGAGGCTCCCTGCAGGCCCAGCATCCTCCTTTGGCAGTCTGGTGGCAAAGGGCTGAGCTGGGGAGGGCAGGGGGGCCTGGGACCAGAGGGGCTGGGGGTCCCTGGGCTGGGGCAATGGTGCTTCCAGGCTGATTGCTGCTACAGAAACCCAGAGCTGAGCCCCTTGCTCCACTGATCCCCCGAGGTGATGCCTGGAGTGGAGGGGGAGATGGGATGGACCAGAGAAAACCCTGCTCTGCATCTGTGAGGGGACAGGAAGGAGAAATCTCAGAGGTCGCTGAGACCTGTACGTGCCCGGTTTCACGGGCTCAGTGCTGTCTGGCAAAGCCAAACCCTCTGACAGGCCCATTTATTTCTGTCAGTCACGTCTGAGTGCAGGAGATGGGCAGTGGACACAGTCACTGATGGCCCTGGTGTGCAGGTGAGCTGTCCCCAGCCCTTGTGCCACAGTTTCTGCAGGAGTGGGAGCAGGGCTCGCCCAGCCCCACCAGTGCCTGTCAGGCTGCTCAAACAGCCTGCACTGCATTGTCAAATGTTGTTAATCAAGAGCCACAGTTCAAGGCATTTGACTGGCACATCCAGTTAAGTGGCAGCAAACTCGCTGTAAAACCACTGTGCTGAGGCCACCTTCCTAATGAAGGCAAAGTGGGAGCAATCAATCAGGGCCGGCAGCCAGGCTGGCACCGCCTCTGCAAATGCAAATTGAACGAACAACAATGAGCGTTATCTAATTAGTGCACACAGCTGCAATGTTACAGCCCTGTATAGGACACACCTGGTTAAATTTCATGGTATGTATCCCAGAGTGTCTGAGAAAATGATGGAGGTTTGCACGTGCACACCTTGTAGAGCACAGACGGGTAGAACCGTGGTGATAAATGCGTTATTCTCAGCAGGCGAGCTCTGGATTGGGCAGTGCCAGGATGGCCACAGACTGGGAATGGACCCTGCTGTGGAAGGGTCAGCCCTCAGTGAACTCCTCCTACGCTGCAGCTCCAGCACCTGCTCTTACACCAGGAGGAAGAACACCCGGGGCCAAATTCTTCCATGAGACACTTTTATACAAATCCATGTCAGAAATTTGGTGAAAGAAATATTTCAGGCAATGCTTTCGCCTTTGTTGCTTTAATGTTCAGCAATATCTGTTCTTCCTGTAAGATCCCTGGTGACACTTCAGGGGATGGTGGGATGGTGTTTAAATATTGATGTTTTAGCAGCTTATGGTTTTAATACAATTTAAATTATGCACATTTTTATTGGACTCATAGGTTCATCAGCAATTAGTCTCCCCCAGCTGCACAGGAGGGTGTTCAGCAGCTCTGTATTGATTTCTGCCTCAGCCTCTGAGTTTTAGTGACTGGCTACGTCTTGGTGCTTTGGCAAGGTAAACAAATCCACAGGCCCTTATTCGAGAGCTGCTGGTTAGCAGCCATAAATGTGTAAAATGTGTAATCAACAACTCAGTATCCTTGGATTAGATCTTCTTAACAATCATTAGTTTCATCCCTTGCCGCTCTAATAAACCTCTTGGTAGCAGGCCAGAGCCAATTATACATGTGCTTGGAAAATTATAAAAGAAGGAGAAGAAGTCTGTGCTGCCACAAATAAGTGAAAATTTTAACTGGCCCAAACCCGTGGCACATGCAGGACTCATCTGTTGTTTATAGGAGGTTGAGCATTGAGTATTGGAGACAATGTTAGGGAAATTCTGTATTTATTTTGCACTTTATGGTTCTTCCACCTGATGCCAAGCTGGCATCAATGCACAAGTCCTGCAGCCCCTTTCACATTTCTTCTGTGGGCTCTGCAGACCAGAGCCAGGGTTGTGAGAGCTGCAGTGAGCTGACTTTGACTCCAAGCTGTTTTGTGGCAGGATCCCTGCCCAGGGATGCACTGCAATGCTCAGGAGGAGCATTGCTGTCATGATACAGTGACCAAATCACTCATTTATCTTCTGAGAGACAGGGAACTGCTCAGCCTGGGGGTCCAGAGGCCTGGTTTTCAATTTCCCCCTCCCTTGTGCAGCCCTGGGCAGCTCATGGAAAATCCCTGGGCCCAGCTCTTTGCTCCCACAGATCCCTGTCCTTTGGGATGAGCCTTGGGGGAGAGCTTGGAGCCCTGGCGTGCTCCCTCTGTTCCTGTTTTGTCCCCACTGCCGTGGGATACAACAGATGAACACCCCTGAATCACTAAGGTTTTGCTTGCATTTGGTTTCTGTTCATTCAGTGGGACTTTTGCAAGGAGCAGTGAGAAGAGAGCATGCACCTGCACCAAGTGCAGTGGTTTTGTGGGCTCTTGCTAAAGAAAATCATTAATAACAGATCCACCTGTCCTTCTCCAGGTGGTTCTCATGCCATCCTGCACAAGACATGTTTTTTTGGGAGAGGTGATAAGTTTCCAGGATGTGCCATCAGCTTTACAGTCAAGCTGCTGGCATTAGGAGAGGAGAATGGGAACGCAAACCATAAAAATAACAGATGGGAGGCAGATGTGATAAAATGGAAGCACAGGCAAATTATAAAACCATTCAAACTGCTCATGCAGATAAAATCAGGAAACAAAATCACATCTGAAATCACAAGGACTGGGTGTCTGTTTGAGAAAAGCGTGTTTGACTTTGCTGTTTGTTAGTGGTACTGCTGGTGGAGGTGCTCAAGTTCAAAGCCCTGGAGGAGAAGCAGGGATTGCTGCTGCAGGCAAGCTGGGGCTGTGGCACTTTCATTTGCTGCTGAGGAGCATTTCTCCTGTGGAGGCTTAAAGATGGTGTTTTTTCTCAACTCACACTGCAAATGTTAATGCTCATATTGTGCCAGTGCAATTACTTGACTGCAGTGATAAAATATCATCCAAATAACTGAAGAAACACGAAGAGAGAAACAATCCCTCAAAAACCTGAAGGGCAGATGAACATGAAATGGAAAAGCAAAATAATGCTGGGATCTTCAGGAGCCCAGCTAGGTGTGCCACAGGACCTGGCAATGCCCGGCAGTGCCCGGCAATGCCCAGCGAAGCCCAGCAGTGCCCAGCGATGCCCAGCAATGCCCAGCAATACCCAGCGATGCCCAGCAGTGCCCAGCGAAGCCCAGCAGTGCCCAGCAGTGCCCAGCGATGCCCAGCAGTGCCCAGCAATACCCAGCGATGCCCAGCAGTGCCTGTCAGTGCCCAGCGATGCCCAGCAGTGCCCGGCAATGCCCAGCGAAGCCCAGCAGTGCCCAGCAGTGCCCAGCGAAGCCCGGCAGTGCCCAGCAATGCCCAGCAGTGCCCAGCAATGCCCGGCAGCGCCCAGCAGTGCCCGGCAGTGCCCAGCAATGCCCGGCAGTGCCCAGCAGTGCCCGGCAGTGCCCAGCAGTGCCCAGCGATGCCCAGCAGTGCCCAGCAATGCCCAGCAATGCCCGGCAGTGCCCAGCAGTGCCCAGCGATGCCCGGCAGTGCTCAGCAGTGCCCAGCAGTGCCCAGCTGGTGCTGTGGTGGCTCCTGAGAAGGCTGGGATGCTGCAGAGCCCCCCAGCCCAGCAGAGCTGCAGAGCCTGAGCCGTGGCTCGCACCAGGGCATTGCTGGGCATTGCTGGGCATTGCTGGGCTCTGCTGGGCACTGCTGGGCATTGCTGGGCTCTGCTGGGCATTGCTGGGCACTGCTGGGCATTGCTGGGCTCTGCTGGGCACTGCTGGGCATTGCTGGGCTCTGCTGGGCATTGCTGGGCTCTGCTGGGCATTGCTGGGCACTGCTGGGCATTGCTGGGCTCTGCTGGGCATTGCTGGGCACTGCTGGGCATTGCTGGGCTCTGCTGGGCTCTGCTGGGCATTGCTGGGCTCTGCTGGGCACTGCTGGGCATTGCTGGGCTCTGCTGGGCATTGCTGGGCTCTGCTGGGCATTGCTGGGCACTGCTGGGCATTGCTGGGCTCTGCTGGGCATTGCTGGGCACTGCTGGGCATTGCTGGGCTCTGCTGGGCACTGCTGGGCATTGCTGGGCTCTGCTGGGCATTGCTGGGCATTGTTGGGCATTGCTGGGCTCTGCTGGGCATTGCTGGGCACTGCTGGGCATTGCTGGGCTCTGCTGGGCATTGCTGGGCACTGCTGGGCATTGCTGGGCTCTGCTGGGCTCTGCTGGGCATTGCTGGGCTCTGCAGAACCCACCGCTGCCTTTCCAGGGCGCTCTGCTGGGCCCTGCTCCATTCTCTCCTCCAAACGTGGCATGTCTGCGAGGTAATTGGGTTCCATTATTTGATATATAAAGTGGGAGTGGGAGGGAGGGTCAGGGAGGACGAATTAAAATGAATTGAGAATCTTTATGTGAAGAGAAAAGAGGACTGGAGGGAGCCATGATAACTCCTTACAAATACTTAGAGGGACATTATGAAGAGGACAGAGACCAATTACTCTCATTAGTCAGTGCAGCAGAACAAGGAGCAATGCTGTGTGCTGCTGAAGGGAAACCTGGACTCTGATGCAAAAGTTCTAAGGATAACAGCGCAGAAGGAGCCATCAGGGGAAGGTTTGTCCTGGCTTGGCTGAAGAACCTGGTCAGGGTTCAGGTAACTGACATGCAGACTGCCAGGAAATTCACCAGTGCATTGGGGAAAAGGTTTTGCTGATTTCATGTTTACCTGGCATATATTCCTACTCAACTGGGGACATATTTCCTGCTCTCATATCAACCCTCAATATTTGACATGACACCTTAGGAATCCACCTACAGTTTGTTGCTCCTTTTGATCAGACACTTCTCAAGGAAATGGGAGGGAAAAGGAGAAAACCTGGGAGGAACCAGAGTGGGAATCAGGGGGAGTATATTAGCATTTGCTGAGCTGGGCGCAAGAATCACTCAGGAAATTAAAAGCAGAATGATATTTTGGGGTGATAAAACATTAAAGTATGAAACTTGCATTTGACTCAGATCCAGCCTCAATTTTTCCTTTTTAAGCTGCAGTTTAGGAAAAGTTGAACACTTGCCAGTGACAAATGCAGGCTCTGGACTCTTGCAAAAGGGAGAAAGAATTAAATTATGTTAGTTGGTGATGAAAAGACATGAGAGATGCAGAAAGAGGACAAAGGAAAAAGGTAACCATGGAGGCGAAACAAAAAAGGTGCAAGAGTTTCCTTACACAATGTATTAATTAAGGCAATGCAGTGATTTTCAGGGCGACTCCAAGCTCACTCAAAGTCTGACCAAAGAGGTCAGGCAAGGTCCTGGGGCCTTTGGCACAGTGCAGGGTGGTGGTGATGTATACCAGTGCCCTGCTCTTGGATGAAGCCTCAGCTTTCCATTGGCTAAGTTATAAGCCTTTTGTTCTGTTGGGTTTTTGTTTGGCTGTTATTTTTTTCCTATGTTTGGAAATACACCCAAAGAGGGTGTAAAGCCTGCTGCAAAGGCAGCATTTATTTGATAAATCAGATACCCTAAATGCAATGTAACATAAAAGCCTCGTGTGGTTGGTTTGTGCTGATTTTCCTGTTTTCTGTGTGTGAATGTGGTTCAAGAAACAGCGTCAGCTCTCCTTACACAAGCTGGGAGTGGCACCCAGCATTCCCCACGCCAAAGCTCTGTGGTCCCTGTCCTGCAGGGGCACCATCCCTGCCCTGTTTGTTTTCATTCATCCAGCCTCTTGAGCAGAACGATCCCCCGAGCAGGCAGTGATTCAATCACTGATTTTCTCTCATTCCCTTTCACAGCTGTTATTGGAGGCACAGCTGTCACTACATCCATTCAGGGGAAAGAGATGATCAAAGAGGAAAAGACAGGAAAACACCATTTAAGAGATAAATGCAAAGTTATGATGCCTCTGTTTGCCTGAGAAAGAGAGATTTTTATGCAGCTTTTGGCATTTACAAATCCTTTGTGAAAAGGTCACCCTGTAGCTGGAATCTTATTAATACAAAAGAACGGCCCAGAAAATGTCATGTCTCTTTACGCTGATATTTGCCCGGGCAGGAGCGACTCAGCAGGCAGGGCTGCTGTGGCAGGGTGGCACACACGTGCGGGGCTGGCAGAGGTGGCAGTGCCGCCGCTGCCCGCGACCCTGGAGCAGCGGGTCCGTGTGTGCAACCCTGCACCTCCCCGGCCGCAGAGGGCAGCCCATGCACTGCCCACCGCATGCAGCGTGCACGTACACAACCCCCCAAAAAAGGCAAAAGTGCATAGCGGTTCTAGAAACACGCACACAGATTTTATAGGGGTACGGGTATAATCACATCCAGCAGGACGTGGGGATGGAGTTTTGGCAAATAAAGGCTCAGAGGGCAGTGTGAGATGCTGCGAGGGGAAGGCAGAGGGCACAATGAAAAAGACACGATAAATGCTTTTCCTCTGGAAAATCACCAAGAAAAAGTTGAAGTTTGTCTGTCATCTGCAGTTTATATTTCAATCTTTAATCTACTGCTTTTAGTTATGTTTGTGCTCACTTCCTTCAAGGGAATTTTCGTTCTGTTTGCCTTAGTGGTGACTCATGTTACCTTTAATATGTTTTGGCAGAACTGAGGTATTTATTTTAACAGAGTAGTGGAAACAGTTCCGAGCGGGGCGGCGCTGGCTGCGGCTCCCGCCGTGTCACTGAGTGGGCAATGCCCTGGCTCAGGCTGGCCCAGTGAGCTCCGAGCACACAATCAATCACCACCACACCTCACCCTGGGCACAATTTCTTCATTTTTAATAACTGGCACAGTGAAACATTTTGCCACTTCTGACACGTCACAGACTGACGCTGAATGGAGCTGTCTCGTTTAGCATTTTCTAACCCATTACAGTGTTTTCATTTTACTTTTCTCTTTACTGGAGCTGCAAGAGCTCAAGGTGGTGTTTATAACAGAGAACAACTGTGATACACCACCTCTGACTGGGGAACTTCTCAATATCAGTGCTTCTTTCATTTTTATTTCCCGTGGGATTTAAGGTTGCTGCTGCCCTGTCCTGTGACCCAAACATTGCTTTCCTCTCAGGACACAGATCTAGCATGAACGCTCATGAAAGGACACACATTGTCTCTTGGTTATTTGTGCATCACTGCTCACTCACAAGCTGACTGAATTCTGCAAAGCTGTGGGCAGAAAGCTTCTGGTGCTCACCTCCACATTCAGCATCATGCCAGTGAAAGATTTTACAGGAATGTAATTGCATTCCAAGATGAAATACCCTCAGTCTGGGTTTTCAGAACCACACCCAATTCTTTAACAGCATTTCCCTTCCACTGCAGCTATACAGCCTGAGTACCACATCACTCCTCCTTTACCCCTTTTCCCCCAGCCCACCCCAGGTGCCTCTCACCATCACCTGCCTGGTCCTCAGGCTCTGCTGCTCACTGGGGAATGGCTGTCACTGCCACTGCTGCTGCCACTCATGACTGAAAGCACAAAGGAAAATTGACAGACAGCCAGCAAACCAATGGCTTCTGAATCCAGCTGCAGAGAGCCAAGTGAAGGTCACCCAGAGCTCTGTGTGGGAGCTGTTGGTGTTGATATTTGTAAAACCTTTTGTGAGCACTGTAATGATGAATGGTGACGGCTCATGTTGGTGTGCCTGTGTACACACACACACAGACCCCCCCACCTTGGAACACTGAGCCAAAGAAATTATGTTTCACATAATTTCTAGTGTCATCTTTGATTAATTTGCGTTTATTTTCTCATTATGACTCATCCCTCATTTCAAAGGTGTCCTTCAAACCAGAACATGGGAAGAGGACCAAGAAGTGACAGGCAGCAAGGAATAATCTTAAGGCACAGCCCAGGAAAGCCATTCCCACTGCCACATCTCTGGTTTAGCACTCCCACCCCACTTCCCACAGACAGTTTCCTCTTTGGAGAACTTGTTTTCCCAGAACTGATTCATCGTGTCCCAAGGGCCACAGATTCCCCTGTCACCCTTATCAGCCAAGGAACAAAGAAATGCCTAAATCAGTGAGATTAGCCATGGGTCATTTGACAGCTACGCAGAGTCACAATATGCAGAAATCCAAACAGCCCAATGCCATTTCTCCACTCGTCAGCACCCCCTGCCCCACCGTGATGTGTCTGGGCCGCTCTGTGTTGATTGCCACAGCTCAGTGCTGAACGGGCTGCAGGACGTGTCCCCAGTGCTGTGACCCTTGCTCTCCCCCTGCCGAGGGTGGCCACCCTGCAGGGGCTCTGAGGACACCTCTGCCATTGTGCAGTAAATCACAGCTCCGCTGGCCACAGTACTGTTGTTAAAATAGCTGCAGAACATCATAAACAGAACTCGTCTGGGGAGATATTTCATCTCAAGCTTTGATGGCGAGGTCAGCACTGCTCAAACACATCCTTCAGCTGCAGGTCAGCCCTCTCTGCACTCTATTTTGAGATCTCCATACCCCATTTGCTAACCCTGGAACAGTCACAAGACCCTCTGGACTCCTGTCTCCCTGAAATCCTGCCCAAACCTGTTGTCTCTGGAGGCACAAGTGGGTGCTCAGAAAACATGAGCTCACCTTTCTGCTCATGTGTGAACTGTACAACACAGACACAGTTTGTTCTTTGCCTAATACAGAATTAAACGTTATGCAACTCACTGAGTGATATGTTTTGTCCCACGAGAGATTTGCTTCAGAAATACAAAGACAGAAAAATACTCAACTGTCATTATCATGCCAGTTTTTAATCAGCTGGGAAATGCTGCTTCTTCCCCCAAAAGAGCAGGCTGGATAGAAACAATGTTCTACCTCTGCCTCCCCCAACACTGCTTCCTTTTCCCACAGAAATTTTCCATTTTAATTAGATTCCTTTATTACCACCCTCTTTTCTAGCATATCTTTTCTTGCTGTTAAACTTTTTTCCCTCTACATATCTATTTTTCATTTTCTTCAATTGCCAAGAGCTACAGCACGTGTCCATGTGTATGTGCTGGGGGAAGGAGAAGAAAGAGATAAGAAAGGAATAAAAAGAGAAAAAAGATGGGGAAAATGAATCTGATAATTGTTGGAAAGAATTGTTGCCAGCAGCAAAAGTGCTGAAAAGCCACTTTCATAAAACCAGAAAGTTCTCCTATTTTGCCAGGATGGAGGTGACACCCACAGGCCCTTCCCCACCCTGGCTGCACCCCAAAAGTGCAGGGGCAGTGACGCCCTGAGTGCCTGTCCAGCCTCTGCTCTGCCGTAAGGATCCATGCAGAGAACAAACCAAGCAGAAATAAGCAACCTCTGGTTTCTAAGCCACTCCAGCTCACTGACAGCTCTGGCCCACCATGCTGAGGAGGGGGATGCCCATGAGCAGTGTGGGGCTGCTGGCCCCAGAGCTGTGCTGTGCAAGTGCTGATTTGTGTCTTTCCTTGATGCACGTTAAAGCTTACATTTGCATTCCGACTCCAATGAAAAATTTATGACTGTTAAACTTCTGTATGTCATAATTAAACACAAACAATAATTTCCAAATAACTGTTTACCATGCTGCATATTCAATTGTGCAATCAATCTCAGTGACTCTTTTTCCTGCAGAGGAAGGGAGGCGGGCTGCACCCGCCACACGCGCTCGCACCCAGCCTGTGGAAGATGAAGAGTCAATCTGACATTTCAGGAGAGAGCGGTTACCTGTGGAATAAATAGATTGAAGCCCTGTCATTCCCAAATAGATGCCACCTCCTCCTGCTATTTGTTTGGAGGAAGCCTCCCAGAGAGATGGATGGGCCAACTGCTGTTCAAACATTAATCTTAATGCAGAGAGAGAGGGAAGCAGCTGCTTGCAGAGCTCTGCCAAGAGACCTGCAAGGAACGTGTGTGAGGTGGTCCCAGCCCTGCCCCAGGGATGGCCCCACAGCCAGGACCTGCTCTGGGAGGGGACAGGGACCAAGTGACCAGCAGAGACCCCCCCGTGCTTGTGACAAGCTCCAGCAGCAAGCAGGCAAGGGGATGAGCAGGGAAAGCTCCACTGAAAACTGGCAGAGGAAAAAGACCTTGGCCTGAGGGTAAGGTCCTGCCAGAGGCCCCGTCCCTGGGCATTGCCACCCTTGCCAGCTCAGGTGGCTCTGCTGGCAGTGCCCAGGGTGGCCAGCGAGGACCAGGGCAGCCGTGGGAGCTGAGGAGGTGGCTCATGCTGAGTCAGTGGCACTGTAAGCCAGGTACTGCTGGCATTCAGAGCAGCCTGTTTCTTTTGTGGCATAAAATCTGCACTGGTGACCTGCCAGCGGGTGCCAATTGGTGGTGGCTTCACAGGGAACTGCATTTGTCCTGGAAACAAGGAAAATAAAAGATATAATGGAGTTCAGTGATGCAATACAAATAACAGCGTCCTTTTACATTACTAAAAACACACTCTACGCTGTCTGGCTCCCTGTTCTCCTGAGGACACCACTAAGAAGCTCTCTGTAAATAGGACGTCTTAATCAATGTGCTCTCCCAAAGACTGCATTAATCACCCTTTGTGAATGCAGTCTCGGGGGCAAGGGCTGTGCTGGGTGGGAGGAAGGATCCCTCCTCATGCGAGCGGTGTGGGCGCTGCCCACAGCCCAGACCCTCTCCGTGGCTGAGGCCCAGGGCGGAGATGCCAGCTGTGGCAGGCCCCACGCTGCAGGAGAGCCAGTGCCACGGCAGCACGGGGCTGCAGACAGGGCCACGAGCCCCTGGGGCTGGCACAGGGCTGTGGAGGGCACGAGGGGATGGAGCACACCTCTTGGGCAGCCCTGAGCTCCGCTGCCTCCACGAGCAGGCGTCAGCGAGTCTGGAGCATACCTGTGAGCTCAAGAGCCTTCTAATTGGGTCTGAAGGGTTTCTGCTCCAGACTGTGGGTTTACACTGCCCCCAGACCGATTCCAGTGACTGGAAGCTACATCCACCCAGAGAATTTGTAAAGCTGAATATTGTCCCAGACTGGGCCCCTTCTGTAACTGCAGCCCCTGCTCATGCAGAGGAGGACAGGGCTGGCAGCACATGGACCCTGCTCTGTCCCCCGCCACCAGGGCCAGGTGTGCCCCATGCAGGGCCAGGTGTGCCCATGCAGCAGCTCCCAGTGAGATCCTGTGTGCTCAGCTCATGCCACGGCCAGAAGATTTCAGCTCTCTGGGCTGTCAGCTTGCTGGCTTCCATAAGGCCTGATTCCATAATTAAATTAAATTCTTTAGTGGTATTTAATGTTGCATATGCAACATTAATTTTTGTGCTAGCATGATCAGTGCCATATTCACACTTGTTTATTCTCAGGGTGTTAACGCAAATCCTGCTGTAAACACATTTTCACAGGTCAAAAGCAAAGCATAAAAATCAACAAAAATATTTTCATCATTAGTTTACCAGTTCTACAGTAAATGTGATGAGAGAAAGAATGTCTTGAGAGCAGGAGAGGCTGCTGGAGGGCCCTGATGCTCTGAGACTTGTCATCCCACAGGGGAGCTGCTCTCACAGCCACATCCAGCAGCAAACCCAGCCCGGGAGTTTAACTAACCCCACAACATTCTGTCTTCCCTTCTGGCTGAGCCTCATGTCCTGCCTAGGCAGGAGGTTATACATGGGGTGAAAAGTTTAAGGGAAGGAAAAGGCTCTGAAAGGCACAGAACCCTCACTTTGGATTGCACAGATTCAAAGTGCTCCCACTGGGACCTCAAAACTGTGTCAAACAAATGCAACCTATTGCCTTTTTCCCTGCCTTTGTCCCTCACAAAGCTGTTTCCATTGCTGGGGAAACCCCTGGAGAAGGGTTAGCGTCCTGAGTAGCCCTTGTAAGCACAACCAAATGAGGGAAGCGAGCAGACAACAGAGCAGAGCAAACAGATTTCATTTTCTGTCTATCAGGTTCTGTTAGCTTCACAGACAGGTCTCTATCACAGCCAGGGCCTGTCTGTGGCCAGAGTGCACCCAGCAGATTGAAATGGAAATGCCTGCTGAGGGCTGGTGCTGCTATTGAGGGAGCTCCATCCCCAGCTGCTGCAATTACAGACGTCCCTACCAAATCCTGCAGGCAAAGCTCTCTGCAGGGCTCACAAACAGCTTACAACACAGACCTCTGATGTGCATCCAGGTGAGATCAAACTGCTGCTGAAAAGGTTCTTTGTGCCTGCTCCTCCACACACTGCTGTGAACCCCTTCTACCCACCAAACTCTTTTCCAGCACCTGTAACACATCATGGGCAAACTGCTTAATCACCACAGCACCACTCACCCAGCCCTGGCAGCGGTGGGACACAGACCCCAGCCACCTGAACAGCCCTCACAGCTACAGAGAAGCACCACCAGGAGGTGAGGGAAAGAAAATTTACCTAGTAATTGCTAACAAGCCCCATATTTCCTTGCTAGCACATATACAAGGGAATTTGGCTCTCTTGCTGCATTAATGCCACTTGTGAAAACTAACTTGGGAGGCTGGATGTTTTTTCCAGGGTAAGGAGATGTTCCAATTACCACTAAATTGCCAGCACTTGGAACAACACTGCATATTAATTCAAAGCAAGTGAATGTTCATTGAATTACCCAGAAGAGTAAACAGCTTTTTGTGGGCTGTGTAAATAATCCCAGGGTAACGAAGAAATTGGGAAAAGAGATTTTAAAAACTAATTTGCCTGGACAGAGAAAAAAAATCGAAAGGACGTGAGTAAAAGAAAGGGTTATCAGTGAAATGGTTATTGTGGTTGTCACAAGCTGGGTCATGCATTTGTGGGTGGAAGGAGCAGCCCCAGGCTGCCCACCAGAGCAGCCCTGGGACAGGAGCACACGAGCAGCCCCATCCCTGCCCCGCAGCCCCCTGGCTGCCTCGGGCTCCCCACGGCAGGAGGAACACGGACCCAGTGCTGTGGGAGCAGGAAGGGGATGCAGGGGCTGCTGCTCTTCCACCCAAACCAAACTCCGATGCCTCTCCAGTGTCCACCACAGCCACCACTAACGAGCAAAGGTTTAATGAATACACCTGCCTTCAGGCGGTTTTCCACCATTTTCTTTTTTTTTCCAACTCAGCTCCCTCATCACTGAGCTAATGCACTAATGGACACTCACCATTACCTAACTTCCGACCTAATGGGCACAGCAAATAAGTGAAAGGCTCATAAAATCAAATTTACTGAGCATCATTCCTTTTGCTGTCCATTAACTGAAACTATTTATCAGGTTAAGCATATCCAGGGTATGGAGCTATATCCATCTTGCATTAATGCTGTTACAGGGACATTTCAGGATCCCAGGCTCTCCAGCAGTTGCAGGGGAGTGCAGAGAGGCCAAGCTCTCGCTCCTGGCAGTGATTTCAGCAGCTTGAGGGCTGCACCAGCCCTGTCAGATGGGTGGGCTTTCTTCTTAAGGCATCAAGGAGCTCCAGTCAACTGGCTGCTGCAACATTCCCAGAGCAGGAAAGTGCTGTTAACCTTGATGTCAGTGCCTGGTTTAGAAATACCAAAACTAGAGACAGATTAGATGAACTTTAACAACTTTTCTGTATATATATTTAAAGGGTTTTCCCTTGCTAAGTTACTTTTTTCCTTTCTAAACTCTCAAGGCCCCAGTAAAGCCAGTCAACATGACATTACAATCATTTGGGGACCAGTAAAGCTTTGAAAAATAGCATATGCACTGTGGATTTAAAGAAACCATGTGGACCACAGTAAGCCTTGAAGATAACTTTGAAATGCATTTTTATTTCTCAATAATTTCTTGAGAACCATTTAAAGAAATGAAAACTCTGCACCCCGGACAGACACAGGGTGGTAAAGCACTGTGAGGGGGAAAACCACATTGTCAATACTTTGGAAAGGATCTCAGGAGTGTCCCCAAGCACTGTTTTGCCAGCAGAGGCGACAGCTGCAGCTCTCCTGTTCCCACATCTGTAACCCCAGCGCCACCCCAGAGCCCCACGCTGCCCCTCTGGGTGCTGCTGGTCCCTGCTGCCACCACGAGGCTCAAGCACCTGCTTGGGGTGGTGGTTTCCTGCTTGAAATGGGTTTGGTCCCCAGAAACCCAGTCCTTCCTCTCTCCTTTCTCCTCCTAACCATCCATTTGACTATTTTCTAAAACAAAACAGCAGCTTCATCGCATCCAGGTAATGACATTTCAGGCCTGAAAGCGTGCTATGCACACAATTCAATGAATCAAACAGCCTCTAATGTCCCCTGACCTACTTCTCAGATCCTTCATTGTATCTGTTTAAGATAAAACCCTTGCCAGGATTAAAGCATTCATGGCATATGTCCAAGGGGCAGAAAAGGCCATGCTGCAACCACAAACCAAAAAAACTGCTCGTGGCAGTTTCTGTGTTGTATTTTACCTTCAGGACAGGAAAAAACTTATTTAAACTGTGAATTATCACACCCGTGGGAAGAGCTGGAGCCTCTCATTGCAGAGTGGTGTCTCCCGAGCCAAACCTAGCTTCTGAATGTACCTTTCTTCCTGTAAGGCGAGAACAAGACATCAACAGAAATTAGGATCTGTTTTTCCTCTTAAAATACCTTGATTTTCTTTAGTATTTATGCTATAAATGGGAATTAAGTAGTAAAGGATTTGAAGCCATTAAACAATGAAAATCCTGGTTTTCCATTTTCTCAGCTGTGGGTTAGTCTGGTCTCCATGACAGGTGGCACTTTGCAGGGGAGTACCAAATGCATTTGGAACATTTCTCAAGCATTCCCAGCTGGCAGGAGAGTGAGCTTGGTTCTGAAGGCCACGGTGGTGCCAGAGCCTGGAGAAGTGACAGGGATGCACAGTCAGTCTGCCCTGTGGGACACTGTCAGCACATGGGAGCGAATTCTGAGTGGGATTTCCCCCTTTCTGTGGGTGCCGCTCTGTGCCCGAGGAGTGTCAGAGGACAAACGGTGCCACGGCAGTGCCCAGGGGTGTCCCAGTGGGATGAGGGCAGGGTGACGCTGTGCCTGTGCCACGGCAGTGCCCAGGGGTGTCCCAGTGGGATGAGGGCAGGGTGACGCTGTGCCTGTGCCACGGCAGTGCCCAGGGGGTGTCCCAGTGGGATGAGGGCAGGGTGACGCTGTGCCCGGTGCCATGGCAGTGCCCAGCCTGGTGTCCCAGTGGGATGAGGGCAGGGTGACACTGTGCCCGGTGCCATGGCAGTGCCCAGCCTGGTGTCCCAGTGGGATGAGGGCAGGGTGACGCTGTGCCCGGTGCCATGGCAGTGCCCAGCCTGGTGTCCCAGTGGGATGAGGGCAGGGT
Organism: Ammospiza nelsoni; assembly: GCF_027579445.1. Taxonomy (NCBI): domain Eukaryota; kingdom Metazoa; phylum Chordata; class Aves; order Passeriformes; family Passerellidae; genus Ammospiza; species Ammospiza nelsoni. Next base: position 11,661,415 of record NC_080653.1, read on the forward strand.
GACGCTGTGCCCGGTGCCATGGCAGTGCCCAGCCTGGTGTCCCAGTGGGATGAGGGCAGGGTGACACTGTGCCTGTGCCACGGCAGTGCCCAGGGGTGCCCCAGCCCCAGCAGAGCTGGGCAGTGCCAGCCCTGCACTCTGGCCCCGAGGGCTGCCCGAGGCTCCGCGTGAGTGCCAGGCTGTGCCGTGCTGCAGCTGGGCACGGGGTCAATGACAGTGAAGAGAGGAGCAGGAGTACACTGTGAGCTGGTTTGCAGCTAATTTAGCACATGATGTCAGCTGTGCAGACTCGGGCTATTTCTATTCCCCCATTAACCTCAGTCCTGACAGATTGTGCTGCTGCACTTCAGGGACCATCCATCAATCCCCAACTCCCAGTGACACTGCTCCCACTTCACTGATGGTGACTGAAGAAAAATTCCATTGTTTCTGCAGGATCAGGCCTCCGGGAACCCATGGTGCTGCTGGAGAGGGGGATTCAGGCACTGGTGCTTGGCCCTTTCAGCTGGGTCAGTACCTGACCCGATGCCTGCTGCGAGTGGACACCGGGCTCTTGGGAAGGCCTCTTGCAGATGAGCTGAAAAACTGCTGTCCCAAGTCACCAGGGTCCATGAGAATTTGACTATTTCTGTTTAACTTTTTTTGTCAGAGATGGGCAACTCTAAGTCCTAGAGTTCTACTTAAAATCTTGCCACCATCTCGCATACTGAATTTCTGTTCTAGAAGGAATAGGGCTTTCAGTCTGAACCCCCTGTACTGTCAGTGAAAGATTACATGAGATATGTGATGTGGGACAAATCTTTCTGATTTTTCAGATGAAGTTTCATAATTTCAATTTTCTCACGTTCTGGAGAGGAAAAAGAACTCCTGTACAAGGAGTCCCCTGGAAGAGGGAAAATTTCGTTACTTCAAAGGCTCTGTTAGAACAAAATATAATTTCACTCGAGCCTGACTTGTGGAAAACGTCAGAAAACTGAAACATTCAATTCTGAAAACACAAACAGGCACTCCTCCTTGAATGAGGCTGGAATGCTGGCCCCTTCCCAAAGTGTTTTTTTCCTTCCAAGATCTCCCTGGAATACACGTTTTGTTGGAACTCTGTGGCCTCCAACACCTGCAGCTACAATGATGCCGCGGTTAAGGGCTGTGTTCCACAGGAAGTCAGCCCATCCAGATCTGGGCAAATCAGCCCTTATTCCTTATTTATGAGAGTTAATTTCATGTGCTGGCATTTCACACGCCATATGGAGGAGCGGCTGCCCGAGCCAAGCTGCAGGCAGCTCTCAGCTGCCTTTTTTTTGTTGTTGTTTTAAATACCGCTGCTCGTGACTGAAGCAAGGTTAATCACTGCTTTTACCAAGAAAAATTACTTCTTGAGAAACCCCAAATCCTCACCTCCCAGGCATGATTATGCCACAGAGGGCTGGTGTGCCCCAGCCAGGGCTCCAGCTGCCCGGTGCCTCAGGATTCACAAACAGATTGGCTTGGCAGGTACAGTTACAGATAATCAGATGCTGGGAATGTGCAGCCACGTCTATTAATTTTCACAAGCACCAGTTCCTCCTGGTATTTGCTCATCTGACGGTGACTGGAAGGGGAACAGTCCAGAGTGATTTGCCATCACAGCCCGAGTGCTGCACACCCGGCAGCTCAGTCCTGCTGCTGTGTTCTGTGCCTCCACCATTGCTGAGAAACCTTTCCTCACCACTATCTTCTGTTAAATCTGGAGTCTTTGTCACTTTTGGGAAGCTTTTTGTAAGGGTACCAAGGCCCAGGTTTGACCAGAAACTCTTACTGTGTAAACAAAACTAGACCTGTGCAGACTGGGGATTTGCATTGCTTCAGCTGCCCGATAAGCTGATCCCTGACATCCATCCAGACAAAAATATACATCCAAAAATATACAGCTATTTTCAGTATTACTTCTTTTCAGATGAGGTATGTCTCCAAAGATAGAACTGAGATAGATTCACAGGAAGGTTGTGGCACTTTTGGTATTTGCAGTATGAGAATGACATTTATGATAAGAAAGATGGAAGACATGTGGAGCAGTAATGATGGCAATAACACTTCACTGGGGACAGAGAAGTTACGTAAGGAAATGAAAGCTGAAATGGAGGGATGGCAGGAAGGGGACCACGGCAGTTGGGAAGCAGAGAACAGCAGTGCCAAGGTGGGCTCAGGGAGCAGCTTTTGTCTGGGGTGGCGTGAGCAAGAGAACAGCCCTGGCTATCTGGCACGGGTGGGACCTGAAGGAGCCCCGAGTGAGCCGCCAGGGTCTGAGCACGTGGGTACAATAATCACAGCCACCTGGCTCCCCATGCATCCTTCCTCACCACAGCACCAATTCCCTCTCTTTTTCCCCACATAAATTTCTTTCCTCCTGGAGATTCCCATGGCTAGTGGATCCTGCACAAACCTGTTTGCTTTCTTCATTTATGAGGCATCTTTGATCTATCTGAGAAATGCTACAAACACTGTAATAGAAAACTGTTCTCATTACAGTCTGAAATTAAAATTTATTAGAAGATGCACAAAGCAGAATAAACCTTCAATTAAAATCTAAACACTGTACTGAGAAAGAAAACTGGAGGGAGTTCCTAGGTTTCTTTGCATTGAAAATGCTTGAGATTTAATTTCACTGTGACATCTCCTTGGAATTACACTGCTAATTGATCAAATTTTGTCTGTCTGTTATTTAAACTTTCAATAAAACTTAGATTAATGGAAGGTGTAATCCTCCCGGGCAGAACAAATATTCCCATTGTTCGTTCCAGGTATGGAATAGCAATGCCCCCACTAACAGCTTCTGCATGCAGCCTGGGAACAAGAAGTTAATCATAAAAGTGTGGTGATTCCTTAATTGCTTGAATGAAATTTTCTCTGTGTGCCATTCTCCCCGCCCCCAGTCTCTACAACTGCTGCTACAGATCCTTCAAACACACAGGCAGCATTTCCAGACTGACTTGATTTGCTCCTGATGGAAATGAAACCCCAACTTGCTCTACTCACGGTCTCCCAGAAGGACAGAAGCACCTTCAACAGCTTTATGGAACCACAGTTAAGGAGGCTGGAAAGCCACTCAGGACCCCCAAGTGGAACCGTTCCCCCAGCACTAAACCAAGGCCACCACCAAACCCTGTCCCCAGGTACCACACCTGCATGTCTCCCCAATCTATCCAAGAATGGGACTCCACCACTGCCCTGGGCAACCTGCTTGGGGCTGGACTCCCTTTCCGTGGAGAAATTTCCCCAGTATCCAGTCCAAACCTCCCCTGACACAGCTTGGGACATTCCTCCTGTTCCTTGTGACCCTCTAGAGCGGATGCCCGCTGCAGTAAACATTAACTCCCATCTCCGGCACCAGAGAACCAAGCCTGAGCCAGGAGGCAGGAGCATCCTACTCTCCTGGAATGCCCAAGGAACCTCTGTGCATCCCTACAGCTTCTGGACTGGCTAAGGGGGAACCCAAAATTCCTATCTGGCCGTGGGGACATTACTGTTGAAGAGCCTCTTGGCCACACACCAGCTGGACCCCAACACTTGCTGAGCATCTGGCTTGCACAGGAGCTGCAGCTGTAAAGGAGCCCTTTGTTAGCACAGCGACCTCAACCTGCAGCTTTTGAAGATCTGGTGATTTTCCTACACAAGGCACTTGCTGACACAATGTATTTTTGGATGCTTCTGGGGGTAAAACCATTTCTCTATTTCAAGCTGAGTTTGAATAAATTATAGAAAGCCTCTCCAAGATGCAGAATGCTTTCCAAATTGCTTATTTTAGTTTTCCATCTCAGTGAGGACTAAAATGTCTTGCATTTTTAGAGAAAGTGATCGACAGTCAAAGTGCCACCTGTGGGCTGAAATGGTTCTTGCTCCAGAAAACTGGGATCAGTCTTGGACAAAGGACATGCTACACAGACATGACAACACCATACGGTTCATAGATACTAATATTAACATACTGCAAAAAATTAGAGCCCATTTTTTACCATTTTTTTCCACTGAGATAGCAATGTATCTGTGCCAAACTGTTAATAACCACAGGAGGAGAAAATCATGCAGTATTTTTTCCTGATTTCTGCCTTTACAGCAAATTTACTCTCTACCAGACTAAGACCTTTTGTACTACATCTAATAAAAGCCAAAGAGGAGCACTAACAAGAGGGAGGAAGAATTCAGGAAGCAACACCTAGTTTGTATTCCTGCAGTGGTCCTGTTTGTTGTGAACTGCTAAATTAACTCCCATTAATTCATTGTGAAAACAAGCTGTAGAAAATAGCAAGGAACTTACAGTTTCTTCTGAATTAATGCTGCATGGTAGCACTTTATTTTAAGAATAATTAACGGTAACTCAGTGGTGGAAAAACCATCTTTTGATGCCTCTGAAGCATGTCAGGGTAGATGGCTATGATTGTACCTGTTGGGAGTCCTGCTTAAAATATAGTTAAATATTTTCATTGCTGTGATTCATCTTTTCATCCTCCTAGGCCTGTGCTATATTTATTACATACGCACTTTAAGAGGAGAAGAAGGAAAAATCTGGTGCACCTGAAAGAGGAATAAAAGGATCCATTTCAGGCACTCTGCTTACACCAAGCCAGGTGTCACTGGGACATTACTGTGGACAAGAACTAGCAGGAGGGATGCTGATCCACAGGTCAGCTGCAGGTCCTCGGATGTCCCTTGATGAAGGTGGCAGCCCTTGGAGCCTGAGATAAGATGCCTGGCCAGGGCTGTGCTGTGCTCCCTGCAGAGCTTTGATATCACTCAGCTGAAACATGGCAAGGTCTTCTTTGCTGGGTTGAGACAGGGCCTGTGGTGGGGGCTTGGCAGGAATGTGCAAAAATTATTGATCCAGGTGAGTGGCACACACCATCCTCATTAAACCATCAGTGGGGCTGGAAATGAAAAAGATTCATGTCTGCTGCAGGAGGCTTTCAGGGATCAATATGTTCCAACATATGTTTTAATACTTACTCAGTTCTCATGTGTGTCTCATGGGATTTCTTTATTTATATTTTCCCCCAAGGTTATGAAGCCAACTGTTTTTTATGTGCTCTGAGGCAGGGACCTGATTTTCATAATAAATCTCTTTCCTAGCAAGTGAAAAGCATGAAACTGTGTTTCTTATCCAAACAGAGCACGATCAGATTACGCTGCGCACAGAGCCCTGGCTGCTCCCGCTGCGCGTTGCTGGAGCGCTCCTACACCTTCGGGAGATTATTGTTCCAAAAGGGGCTGAACACAACTCCTGCTTGTCGGTGCTTCTGGAACATTTTCTTCTCTCCTTATCTCTCCTTTTCCCAGAGGATGCTGTGCTTTGATGTCTCTGTAACACAGATCACACTGACACTGAGAGGTGAGTGGCTGCGCAGAACCATACTGGAAGTGGGAAAAGCTGTCCTCTGCAGCACTGGAGGAGGAGGGAGAGCAGCCCAGGGAATGGGATTTGATAGGAAAGAAAGGGGAAAGGGCATGAGACTGTTGAAGCATGTGGGAGATGCAGAGCAGCCTTGGTTGTGCTGGCCTAGGAGCACAAACCAGTTCACAGCTGCTCTGTAACTTGGCTTCTGAGGCTCACGGGCTTGGTAACTAACCCAGCTCCTCATCAAACTAATTAATTGAGAGAGCTCAAGGGGCCTCTTGAAGCCAGTTCATGGCAGGATGCTGTGAACAGCTCCCTTGCTCACTGCAGAACACAGGACTGGGCTCTCAAACGCAGTTCAGCTCTGAGCTGGTGGGGTGGGTGTGCTCGTAGCTGCACCAGGAGTGACCCCCGTCCCCTCATGGTGCTCTCAAGGTCCTGGGCCACCGACCCCCGGCCCCTCGTGGTGCTCTGAAGGGCCTGGGCCGCTGGGGGGGCTGAGATGCCCCGGCCTCCCCTCCCCTGCTGGCTGGCCCCAGAGGCACGGTGGCCGCTGCTCCAGCCCAGGTCACCAAGGCCACACAAATCCTCTACCTGAGGTGCCCTTGTCCTTCTTTTTCATTCCGGGGACAAGCGATGAGCTGCCTCTGCAGCAAACGGGTGATGAGCAAACCGTGTGCGACACCTCCCACGTGTCTCGGTGCTGCAGCTCGCTCTGGGG